>NC_067166.1:14421737-15034237 GCF_903995435.1 Acomys russatus
AAGGAGGGTGAAAACTCTACCTTGGTACAGAGATGAGATCTTCTTTCTTTCTTAAGTAACCTCTGAAAGTAAAAGCTAAGTGGGTGTTCCCCTTAGGACAGCCATTCCCAGCCTCCCTAACACTGTGACCCTTAATACAGTTCCTCATGTTGTGGTGAGCCTCAACAATAAGATTATTTTCACTGCTACTTCATAGTTGTAATTTTGCTGTTATATCTGTATTTTATGATGGCCTCAGGTGAACCTTGTGAAAGGGTCGTTTGACCCACAAGTTGAGAAATGCACCCCTAAGGTAAGGGAGGACCCCCCTTGTCAAAGCCTCCTCCTGATTTGCTGTGTACACATGCTGGCTCACACGGCATCTTATGATTTCTTGCTTTTTTTTTTTTTTTTTTTTTTTTAATTTATCCTTAGTGAATGATACCAGGCTCCAGTTTTCTCCTCTAGAACAGGACAATAGTCTTGTTACCCTCCTGGGAGGGTTTAACATGAGGCAACATAGGTAAATACTTGGCACTGACCTGGCACAACAAGGCCCTCTCCTGAGTGCAAATCTTCTGTAAATGAGTCCAAGGAAGGATGCTGACACTGACTCTCACCTTCCATCTCCTAGAGCCTATTTTAAACTTCACGCCATGTTTACAATCTCACACGCAGTGAGACCGGTTTGATTCCTGACCACAGTGAGGTGTGAGAGATACAGGGACCCTCTATTGCCCTGCATCTAATTACAGCTATTGCCCCTCTCCTGACACCCCCAGCACGGTCTACACTCTTCCTTTTATGGAGCCTCTTCATAGGAACTCTCCAGGCATCCCACTTCCCAATCGGCCTGTCAAACTACTCCGACTGTAGTGTGCGCTCTCGAATGCTGTTCGGTTTATTCCCCATCTAGGTAAAAAAAAAAAAAAGATGGTTTCCCAGGTCTCCTTAGCCGCTTCTGCTTCTTCTGACTCGTTTCCTTGCAGTGTCTACTTTACCACCTACAGTCAGAACAGGCTGAAGTTACCTCAGATGAATTATAGTTTCACTTGAAGCTCTTAGCTTTTGGCAAAGGCCAACCCAAAAGTGGGCATGGTGGCACATGCCTGTAATTCCAGCACTCGGGAGGCAGAGGCAGGTGGATTCCTGTGAGTTCTAGGCCAGCCTGGTCTACAAAGCGAGTCCAGGACAACCAAGGCTACACAGAGAAACCCTGTCTCAAAACAAACAAACAAACAAACAAACAAACAAACAAAGTGGTGCTTAAGGCTGTCAGAAGACCAGACTGTAGTGTAGAGGAGCTTCTTGTTATTTGGGGGAAAATATTGTCTGGCCAAGGAGATGAGCACCCCATCCATAACTCGAAGTCTCATCTCTATGTGCCTAGGAATCTCTGCCACCCCACCCCCACTCCTCTTCCATTTCCCATAGGCACCTTCTCCTCTGTCCTTCCTTTCCCCATCTCCTGCCCATCTCCTGAAGTCCCGGCTGTAGCCAGTACTCCACTCTAGGGGTTCCTCCCTCCCTCTGCCCGTGCCCAGTAGCCAAGCTTTATTCTCCACACAAGTCCAGCTTCTTTAGCAGACAGTCAGAGGCTCCTCACAATTTCTCTTTTCCCCTCAAAGTTCTTGAGGGCAGAGCTTGTCTCCTTCTAGGTATTTGCTTGGAAAGTATGGAACTGATGATTCAAGATTTCCAGCTGACTATTTCCCTAATTAGCAGGCCCCTGTTTGTGCACTCGGGGCTACATGTATATGTATGTGGAGACCCACTCCACACGAACAATTTACCTTAAAAAACAAAAAACAAACAAACAACAACAACAAAAAAAAAAACAGGGTCACCTCCGGCTGGAACTCATTAAATAGGCGCAGCTGACTGGACAGTGAGCCCCCCCCCCCCCACCCGCGGGTAATTCTGTCTGCCGAACATAATAGAGACCACAAGCACAAGCCACCATGCTGGGCTTTTCCTCAGTGGTCCAGGTAACGACGACGGGACTTGGGGGTTGACCTCAAGTTCTTGTGCGTACAAGGCAAGCACTTTGCCAGCTGAGCCACCTCCCCAGCGTTTTATGTTACTTTTCGGCTACTTCAACTTCTGTCTGCTCTTCTGGCCTTGGTTGGGCGTTCTGCAATGGTAAATACTCACTTGCCACCGGCAAGGCCTTCTCATAGGAGTATCCCGGAAGAGTCAACATTAACTGACACGTGCTTAGGATAAAACAAAACACCTGGCCTTCATGATTCCTTCCTCTAAGAAATGTATGGAGTGTTTGCACCAAAATAAAGTTTCCCTACAGCAAACTAGCTCAGTGCCATAACTCCAGGAGGCCGCCAGACCTTTGAAGGTAATGGACAGAGCCTTCTCTTTACTTTCAGACCCCTCCCCGAGCTCAGGCAGGCAAGACTGATGCAGCTCAGGGAGCCAGAGGCAAGCATTCCAGCACAGTTTTGCGGTTAGGCAGAACCCCAAGTTAAGTCTCCAAGAATAAATGAGCAAGTCACAAGGAACTGGGAGGCGGGGGTGGGGGTGGGGGCCGACTGTGAACTTTGCTGCAGGCGGACCTGTCACTCCGGCTGACAGCACGAACCTTCCACCTTCAAGTTTTTAAAGAAGGCTGCGCGCCCCAGACAGAGTGGCTCCGGGAAAATGAACTCCCGAGGTTGGAAAGGGAACGGAAAAGCCTTGGGGGCGGCCAGCGGCCTGACGAGTCACCCGTGGGGTGGGCAGCTTCGTCAGGGCCGGGGGGAGGTGGGGGTGGAGGGGGAGGACCAGCACCGGCTCAGGATACCTGGCGTCGGGCTCCTCCTCCGACTCGGCCTCCTCCTCCTCCTCGCCCTCCGACTCCTCTTCAGTCTCCAGCTCCTGGGCCACCTCCTCGTCGTCTGCACCCCAGCTGAGGAAGGCCTCGGCAGCTTGTCTGCTGTCGCCGCTCGCCATCGCGCCTGTCCAGGCCGGAGTCGGAGCTGCCCGCGCCGCGCCCGGTGTTCTCCGTCTGACTGAACTGTGCGCAGGCCAGCGGGGTTGCTCGGGTTCCCAGCGCGCGGGGCGGGGCGTGGCGCCCCCAGCCCTTAAAATAGAAGGCGTCAAGAAAGTTTCGCCATGGAGTTTCTGAGGCCCGGGCTCAGCTTCCCCTGGTCTCCGTCGCCTGCCAACTTCCCCGCCCGTTTTGGCAGATCTTAGGCGGCCTTTGGGACCAGGGCAGATAGCAGTGCTGAGGGCTGCACCTGGCCAATGCAGGCCAGCCTTCCATCCAGTGAGCTGGTGGGTTTTACACTTCCAGCTGAGCTGCAAGAGGGCTCTTTTATTCCAAATGAGGCAGCACTCGGACAGGTTCTTGTTTCCGTTATTCCTGAGAAGATAACGTTATGGTGCCAGTTTGTGGATAGCCTAAGGTCCCACTGCTTGTACAGTGACAATGGGAAACTCATTATTGGCGAGATGTCACTGGATCATGTAAAGCCAGTGCTTAACCTCTCGACCACTGCTCTAGGACTAAAGCCCAAGATCCTCCTCGAGATCAAACCCTGACTAATCCACTTTTAGAAATCAGGTATTTACACCGTATCAAATGAATTCCATTTGCCTGAAAGGCCCCGCCTGTTCACTTATTCAAGATCACCACCTTCCTCTGAAATCTCCAGGTTTGAACTTGCTGCTCCTCTCAAAGCAGGCTATGGAGTATGCTGATACCTAGGAGACTGTGTGTTCATCTTGGGCCACCACCCAGTTCTTGTGAATGAATGCTTCTGCAAAGGCCGAGACCTGTTGAGTAGTTCAACGGGCTGCACTCTTTTCTGAGGAGGTTTCGCTAGATCTCCAAACCTTTAGCTACAGCAGATTCTACTTAACAGTTGTTAAACGAGACAGGAAGGGAAGGTAGTATTCTCCAGTTACACTAGCCTGTTTGCTGTACACTGAGGACAAAGGTGTAGATAGGCAGACTCTTTACCATTGATTTGGCCACGACTCTATTTTCAAACCAACCCAAAACTTACAGAGTCCACACTTTTAACAGTAACAACAGTTTAATACAGACATAATGGAAAAATCAACACACACAAATAAAATGTAGTATTCACACAAAATTGAAAATAGTTTCCTACTGAGGAGATAGATAGCTCAGTGGGTGAAGCACTTGCCTAGCAGGCACAGGTTGAGTTCAATCCCCAGCACTGGTGTGTCTGTGTGTGTGTGTGTGTGTGTGTGTGTGTAAGCAACTGCCTCATATATTAACAGCCCACTTGCCAGATATGTCTGGACTGCCACAAATACATGATCTTCAGTGCTGGCCCATCAGTTCCAAGACGCACATTTCTTAGCTTTCTAGCCTATTCAACAAACCAGCTCAAAAATAGTGGAGTGGGGCCGTTGAAAACTGAGACCATGGTGGCAATGCCAAGAGGCCACACTGCAGTAAATTCTGAGGCTTTACTAAATGTCATAATGCTGCAGAGGCAGAAGACCCATCCCTCAGTGATGATTTACAAACACTACCTGGGGTCACCACTGCACTACCCTATCCAATACATTCTGAGAGCTGCACAATGTGTTAAGAATGTTTCCAAGAAAAAAGGTATTCATATATAAAAAAAACCTTACTACATCAAAAGTACTACACATCAGTAATCTTAAAAACTGACCCATGTGGAAAGCTTTATTCCTAATTATGCCAGAGAAATCACGTGGTTAATGGACTTAACCACAGGTGAACTTCATCCTAGGTCTCTGTGCAGTAAACAATCAAGCACAATTAGAGTCAGATCAGTTAAGATAGTTACAGCCTCAATCTCATGACAAAAAAATGACTTTTACAGAAAAATAACACTTCAACAGTTTCCAGATATAAACTTTATTCCATTTGAAAGCATACAAAAATTTAAACTTAAAAAAAAAAAAAAAAAACACCCTTTATAAGTCAAAGTAAGTTTTAGTTTTTTAATTGGTCTGCAAAAAATAGTTCAGTGGTACAAACTGTACCACTATAGGCCTACAAGAAGTCTGCAATCTTTGTAAAAGTTAAAACTGCCTCCAAGATTACTTTTTATATTTAAATTTACAGGTACTAACCAATTTACAAATATTTACATAAACTTAAAACAATCTTAATAAACAGGATAGTGTATATCTGAAGCTACTACTTTCATGTGGAAAAGAAATACTAAAAAAGATTTTTGTATAAACATTAAACTTTTATTTATAACTTTATTATCTTATCTAAAACACTTTGTAGTGGCATACTGCCTAAAAATTCCAGTTTAGATTATAATCCACAGAAATCTGATTCTACAAATAGGATATAATCTTAACTTTGATGTTTCAGTTTTCTGCAGTTTATCATGAGGAAAATAAAATCAGGAAAACGGAGGTAAAGCAACAGTGCACAGTGCACTGTGCTATCAGAAAGCACAGGAAACTTCATTTTCTCCAAGATGTCTAAGTTGGAGACTTGCAAACAGTCCATGAACAAGTCACTAACTGCTGTTAGTGCTCCCACTGCAACAGTGCAAACTGTACTGTTTCAACACAAAATCTAAAGCAATATCCAGAGGCCTCTCAAAGCGAGGTGTGAAGTGCGAATGAGACACTAACACAGACACACATCACAGACAGGCTGTCCCAGGGAGTCAAGTGAAGACTTAAGGCAACTGTCCAGTATTTCCAGACTCCGCAGTGAGGCCACTGAATGAAAGATTGCATTTGCTTCAAGTAACTGCATAACTGACTTGAATCTGTACTTGACTAAGACCGAGCTAGACAACTTCTATTGCCAGTTCCACCGTCAGGTATGTATTACTTAGATCCTTTGCAAAATCCCGTAGTTCTTCAGTATAAGCGTGTGGTACAATTACTTGAAATGATATCAAAACCTTATTAGCTTAGGTACTTTCTCAAAATATATTTTATGCTGAAAAGTCATGCCGTAATACTACTAATCATCGATGTAAACATTTTCAAAAATACATTTTTAAATCAAAGAGTTTATTAGGAAATGTCATAATAAAATATGCAATCTTTATATAAGTATGTCCTTTTAAAAATAAAACATGAAAACAAGAACATTAAAAATAAACCATGATAGAGGTAAATAAAATGAATTATGATGTAACTATTGTTCTTTATTTCTTGGAAGAATTTAAGAATTGGAGACCAGTTATCTTTTCAGGGTAGCAGCTCTCAAAGGCAGAACACTGTTCAGATCTCTCTTATTTTTCAATCTGTGCCATGACTAGAAAAGGAAAAAAGGAAAAATGTCAATCTTAGCATACAACTATACACAGAACAAAAGACGGAATTAAAAGAATATTAGTGGTGGTTCTATCTAAGTAGAAGTCTAGATTATGTTTATTTTTGTTTTCCAAGGCAATTATTCCCCAGAAAAGAACTAATTATTCAATATTCTTTAATATTTTATTCATTACTTTTTTAATGAGCACCCAGGTGACACAAAAAACTATGCGACAATAATAACATTACTTACAGATTAAATGATTTCATCTAAAATAGCAAAGTACTCAATTTGAATTTAAGAAGGGAAAATGACTGTTTTCTAGCTTAAACGACTGAAAACAGTATTTTTATGAAGGCAAGAGTAAATGTAAAACTTTGCATTTGCTCCTGGAAAATAGTGAAAGGGTTCTAAGAAATAACACTGCAGTTCTTGTTCATATGGTAAAACTCCAGGTCAGAGTTTTATGAGCACATTAGTTGTTCAAATAACTAAAAATACTGATTTTACAGCTAAATAATCCTAAAGGAAA
Organism: Acomys russatus; assembly: GCF_903995435.1. Classification (NCBI taxonomy): domain Eukaryota; kingdom Metazoa; phylum Chordata; class Mammalia; order Rodentia; family Muridae; genus Acomys; species Acomys russatus. The sequence continues at coordinate 14,428,484 of NC_067166.1, forward strand.
CTCACTTGCTACTAAGAACAAATGAGCAATAAGAAAAACAATGTTCTGCTTTGCTTGTTGTGAGGCAAGGCCTAATTTGAAGAGAACTTGCAGGAAACTACTTGCATTTTAATTACATGAAAGTCTGTGTGCTCAAATAATGAAAACAGTAGCATCTCTAATGTGTCTCCATTTTCTGACCTTTCCCTCCTATGAAGCTTCCTCTTCTGGTTCTTACATAGTTCTGTCAATGCACACTCACCCTCGCATCCATTGCAAACAGGTACCCACCTAGCAAAACTGATGAGTAAATACTGTGGACACAAACACATGCGTACATCTTTTAAGCTTTCAAACCATGGTGGGAGTAGCAGCCAAAGGAAAAGAGGTGTGATTTACACATCAGATCCATTCTCTATAATAAATGCCCTGGTATTTTAAGAAAGTAGTCCACTGAGTCATTTGTGAGTTTGGTAAGACCCCTATTAAAAATGCTGTTTCCACAAGAGTGGAACTCATAAAGGAAAAACAGAGTTAGCTCTCTATGGAGGAAAAATACATCTTTTTCCCCCCTCCTGTCACACTAGTGGCTTTACTCTTCTAACTTTATTCTTTTCATTTTAAAGCGTACTACTCCACCAACACCTTTAGAGTCAACATGATACACTGTTTACCTTTAAAAATTGATCCTTGATCATATCAAACTTCTGCTTTTCATGCACAGCTCTGGCAGTATTGGTTCCATCAAAAGGTTCTGCACCATGAAATGCACAGGTGAAAAAATTAGTACCACAGGGTTTCATTTTTTCCCAGCGCTGGGGATCAAACCTAGGGTCTCATATATGCTAGGCAAGTATTCTACCACTGAGCTATGTCCCCTGTCCAAGAACACTTTCAGATCAGGTTCAGTTATATGAAATTGCCAGGATGTCACAGCCTTTCACTTATAACAACGGCAAGTTCATATGGCTTAGCCTAGTATTTTTAAAATTTGATCTCGCTATGAGCTGTCTGATAAGGTAGATGGAATTCAAGTCAGAGGAATGATTAAGTCAAGTCAGGAACAACAAAACGGGTAAGATCTCCACAGAATTACAGATGGTCAAAGATCTATCCATAAAGAACAAAGCCCTCCATCTAGAGAGGTACAATGCCAGATGTTACAGGACAGTAAACTTAAACTCAATTTTAATTTAAAAGCTGCTCTTGTCCAGGAGGGAGAAGGTCTGGAACCTTTGGGTAGAGCAGCGGTTCTCGGCCTTCCTGATGCTCTGATCCTTTAATGCAGCACCACACGTGGTTAGTACTTCATAACTGTAATGCTGCTACTGTAATGAATCAGAATGTAAGTATCTGTGCGGTCTGATGGTCTTAGGTGACGCCCCCCGAAAGGTCGCGACCCACAGGTTGAGATCCACTGTAGTAGAGGTTCACTCCTGAAGAGAATGAAAGGCAATGAGTGTGCTATGGTGTGAATGGAGGTTTAGAAAGAGATCTGGGGAGAACAATTTCCATGAGGAATCTGCCAAAGAAGAGAGAAAAAGAGTTCCAAAAAGGCAGGACGACACAAAGCTCTTGTGTGCACCCAATATATGCTATTTTCTGTGTCTACATCCCTACCCCACGTAACTTCATCCACTCTACACAGCAGAGGAGCCCATATAGAGACAAGTGGCTGGACAAGACATAGAGATCAAGGGAAGTTGTTTTTTTTTTTCCCCCTCAAAATACAAAGGCTTATGCATGTCTTAAAGTTGAAAGAGAGAACGAAAGCCAAAAATCAATAGAGTTGCTGAAAAGAAAAGTAGCTAAGAGGGGAAAACCTGGAAAATCTGAAGAAAGCAAAGAAATGTGATAGAAAGTTCATTTTAGCCATATAATCTAAGGAGGTCCAAAATTCTGAAAATTCCTTTGTTTTGATATTTTTACAACTTAATTTTATTTTGTGTGTATATATATATATTCAGGTAAGGTATGCCATGGAATACAGGTGGCAGTGAGAGGACAATTCAAGCCATGTAGGTCCTTTCTGCATTACTTAGAAAGGCTGTGTTTAAAAGAACTTTACTGCACTGTCACAGCACTGTGCCGCTTTTGTTGTGTTTTTGAGTTTTAGTAGAATAAGGCCATGTGACAAACTGTACTGGACCACATCATATTTAGCACTTTATAAAAATGTTTACCTGTCAAAAGAACACAAGTAATTAAAATACACAGTCACTGTGCAACATTAGCAAACCAAATACCAAAGAAGATTTAAATTCATAGTTACGCACCCTTTTAAAATGTTGTAAAAAACAAAGATTAAAATATTCTCAATCGGTCCAGTATGGTGGAGCATGCCTTTAATCCCAACACTCTGGAGGCAGAGGCAGGTGGATCTCTGAGTTCGAGGCCAGCTTGGTCTACAAAGAGAATTCCAGGACAGCCAGTTACACAGAGACAACGTTAACATTTTTATCTTCTTTCACCCAAGGTTTTGAAAAAAAATCTTCAATTTTCATTTATGAGAGCATTTTCATTTATGAGAGCAATTTTCCTCTTTTTGTTAGGGGTACAAGTAGTGCTGGAGCTCCAACTAAGGACTCAGCATGTTAGACAGGTCTCTAGAAATTAGTTTCTCATTGAGTCAAAGAAAACGTCTCAAGAAAGTATTTTGTTGTGGGGACCACTTATAGTCAACATAACTCAAATACTAGATCAATGCAGATGACAAATTATTTTCTATCAAGCTGCTATTGATCTTTAAGGGCTGCAGAATAGGCGCAGGAGCTGAGCTGCGACCCTGAAGGGACGTTGTACGGCATATTTAAAGAGAGAGCAGGGTGGGCTTTACCGTTGTCCAACCACATTTTGACATAAGGGGTTAAGCAAGGGAGTGTCCAACAATCAGGACAGGAATGGGTTCCTGGACCCTGCCAGCAAGATGGAGACGCTGTCCTTGAGATTTTTGGATTCAGATAACTGTCTCCTAACAACAGAAGCTGATCCGCAGCTATTGGGAAGTCCCCAGCTCCTCTAGGGCCTGGGATCTTAATTTAGTCTCTCTCTCTGAGTAAATGGAGTCTGAGAATGAAATGGCAGTACTTAGATTAAGTTTATTTTGCTTGTTCCCAACAATTTAACTACATGTAAACTCATTTTACAGAATTATTTTCAGATCATCTTTAAAGTTAAGTCAACTTCGAAATACGTATCACAAATTACACAGTTTCAATCAACTGTTGTATACAGAATACATTAATGGCTCAAATATTACCAACTAAAATGTTCAAATTCACATTAGTATTTCTCACAACTAAGGAAATGTAAATGCTTTTGCAAATTAAAACTGTAAGGGTAGCTACATAAATAAGCTCAGAACATAAACACATTGCTTTAGCAGAAATACAAGTTGGAATTAGTATACTGTGATGATAGCTAGATGGCAGGCAGCAGTCAGGGGACACCTACCTTCGACACAGATGTATTTATTTCTCCATTCAATGTCATCAGGCCTTGGGATGGCTTTGGCTTCACGAACTGAAATCATCTGAGTGTTCCAGCTAAATGGAGAAAACAAAAAACAAGTGGCTGCTTTCCTAATTTATTTTATTCCATCAGTTGGAAAGTTGGCCCTGATTGCCTGACGGAACACTAAACCTTGCTTATTTATGTTTATTATGTGTAATTTCGCATACCTCTCCCATAGAGAGTTTAATTTCCAGGATACTGAAATACTTCTTTCACAGTTCAGCTAGTTCCTCAGTATATACTAGATAGTGAATACATGTTTACTAATAAGCAAATAGTAGAAAAATGTTTCTTTAAAGTTCAAGTAGTAAGACACATAAATGCCTACTGCTAATACCTCAATAAGATTTTTTTCATCAATTGAGAGGAAATCTTGTGGAATTTTCTTTTTCTGATAACACTGCATAATTTTCTTCAGGTACACCTTACAGAATTTGGCATAACTTTTTGAAAATAGCAGAAGCAAGAAAGAAAACAAAATTCATGTTTTCTGTTTTATTACGTTAGGAGCAGCAGTAGTGAACAAGATTTCATTCTTGCTCAAGCTGACCTTGAATTTTCTGTACCCGAGGACCCTGAACTTCTGATCCTCTGGCCTCCACCTCACAAGTGCCTGTAAACTGTTAGCATAGAAGCAACTTCACAAGCCTGCCTTCGGGTTGCTTAGCAGCCTCTGACATCATCACCTGCTGCTGCCACCAGAGGACCAGGATAAAAATAACAAACCCACCATCCTTAGCACTTGCTCTCCCTCTAGCGTGACACCCCTCCCCCTCTCTCTTACTCCCATTCTCCTTCCTCCCCGCCTTCCCCCCTCCCCCGGGGTGCCCTGCCCTTCCTTCTCTCCCCATGCTCCTACAATAAAGTTTATACCAAGTATGTTGTGTGGCACATATTTAACATAGGCAGTGCTGAAAATAAAACGTAGGGCATCATATGTTCTAGGCAAGCAGTTTACCACTAAACTATATTTCACATCCAAAAGTAAAATATTGAGTGAAACAATTTTGTCTGCATATTTGAATATAAAACCTATCTGCTCTACAGTATCTACTAATTTACATGATTTTTAAAAGATAATAAACATTTATATCTCTTAAGTTACTACAAATAAAAACATCACCTCGCCCCCCAGGAACACTCCAGTATACAAAATAAAATACATTTGAGAATAAGGTAAAATCTTTTTTTTTTGAATAAGGTAAAATCTTTTTGTCAACAGTATTTGTTTTTTTCTATTATATAAGCAAGCCAAGAACAACTATGGTTTGGGACCCAACAATACTCAACCAACTCTTGCTCTATGTATCAGAAAATCCCTAAGAACATAATCATGGGTCTTGTATGGAAGATTTCTAGAAATATGATTAATTTTCTATTTTAAATATATAAAAAATATTTTTGCTGTTTATTAAGTTTGATCATTGGAAAGTATCCTCCAAGCATGGTTTTCTATTCTTGCTTTGATCAGGAGCTGTGCAGAGCATAGGGTGGTGGCATGCACCTGTAACCCAGCACTCAGAAGGCAGAGGCAGGCCGATTGCAAATTCAAAGCCAGCTGAGAGACCCTGTCTCCAAAGATGGAGGATCAGGGATCTTTGGTAGTGTTTGCCTGGTATGATCAGACCTTGGGTTTGAACCCAGGCCAGGGAGTGGGTATGGGGAAGGCAACTAGTATGGAAATGCATCATCAGAGCTTTAAGTCTTTAAATGTACACGTTGATACACCTATATCTATTTATAAGTGAGTTATCAAATGAAGACATTCTAACAGTGATTTGTTTCTTAGAGCAAATGTAATAGATGTCTCAGGAACTGCACTTCTATGAGTTCCAAACAGAAAAGGAGGACTCTGCTCTATTACTACAAATGTTTCCAAGATTTTCTTTAAAAATAACAATGTAATTAGAAAAATTATATGACTACATACTGACTCAAACATAGTTAAATATTACATTTGTATCACTTTAAATTTATACTATTCAAGATCATTTTTTGTTTTTATTTTTTTCTTTTTTGTTGTTTTGTTGAGAAAAGGTCTTAGAAAGCCCTGCCTGTCTCAAATTTGCTATGTAGTCAAGAATATCCTTAAAATTCTGGTCCTGCTGCCTCTACTTTGTACTGGGAATACATGACTGATGCTAAAAGCTATAGCGCAGGCTTTCCTCAAACTTGTGATCCTCCTGCCTCATCCTTTTCATATTAGCTTGCAGTACCACAACCAAAAGTAACTTTTACTAACTCGTCTTTGTTGGGTTTTTGTTTTGTTTTTAAAAAACCGACTCTTAACTCCTAGATTTAAAGAATTCTTGCTTCAGACTCTGCTATTATGTCATTACAAGCATGTGCTACGGACACCTGGCTAAAAGAAAATCAGAAATTTTTAAATGAGCATATAAAACTACTGTAAAATGTATTATAAACATTCAAACAGCCCTGAGCAGTTAATTCTCTGTCTTTCAAGTAAAGAGGATGTTTTAACTGAATAAAATTCAGAAGAAATCCTTACAAAACATTTTAGCAGTTGCCAGAATTATTTTAAATGGTACCTAGTTCATTGCTTGATCATATTCTTGACTGAGCTCCTTCAATCAGTTATATGAAATTATTTTGTATAAAATAATGCACTTGGCAAAAGTACTGTATGAGGAAGTCTTAAAATCTCTTTCAAAACACTAACATCACAGCTAATATCATTTGACCCAGTAAGCTACTTTCTATTAATATGAACACAAAAGCCTTGCCAGTCCAACAGAACACCTACACACAGCAGAAATACATTTTTCTTCTGTGAATCTTTTCCCTTAACACTCCCAGATGTCTAACTTATATAACAACAGATACTGTTAATAAAGAATGTGGGTTTGGGGTTAGCGAGATGGCTCAGCAGGTAAAGACACCTGCCACCAAGCCTAAGGACCTGACCTTATCTGTATTTTACAAGCACATTTTATGTATACAAATTCCCTAAATGTGGCAAATTATTGCAATGACTAAATGAAACACACAGCAATCACTAACACATACTGGATACTAGGACACCACTATTAACAATACCTATCACAACATCTTTAAAAGTAAATTTAGAACACCATTACACCTTTAAAAATCTGTTTATGTCTCATGTTTCATATAGTTTTACATCTTTTGTCAATGATGCCTCGTTCATTCTCATCATTGCTACCTGACAATTTTTACTCTGGATTACTATTATTTTGTTTTTTTTTTTGAGCCTGTGTAGACCAGGCTGGCCTGGAACTCAGAGATCTGTTGGCCTCTGCCTCCCCAGTGCTGAGATTCAAGTCATATGCCACTATGTGTGCTAATTTGGATTATTTTAATTTTGTTTTTACTCAGCTTTCCTTTAGCACTTTTCTGACTCCTTTAACTTCATTCAGTAACTTCTAAGTTATTTTAAGGATCTCTGATCCATATTCAGAAACTCACAACCTCAGCCTCTGCATCAAAACTGTAGCAAGCACTTTACTATGTAGGACTGGACGACAAATGGAAGAAGCACAGAAACTCATGATTGTAAATTGCATTTCTTCTTTCATGTCCTATGTTTCTAATACAAGTCATATTTCTCTCTAATTTGCCTATATTATAGCAAAAAAAAAAAAAAAAAAAAAGGCAGTTCTACTGCTGTAATCATTATAGTTAAATGTGAATGTTGTCAAACTACCTGAAATCATTCTTACTAGCTATAAAATCTTTGGGTGTATTGCTTTATATCTCTTACTGACCTTTCTCTGTTGGCTCACTAGCAAAATATAAGCATACAACACAACTCCATATGGCAACTATGGAAACTAACTAGGGAACAGTTCTATCTACTCTGTTTAGATAGATTTTTCTACCTACTAATAGCTATGTTAGTGCTATTGCGCCCAGCTCCAAACACTTCAACATGTAAGCCTAAAGTCACTATGGCTCTTCTTCCAGTCATTCCAGATTAATCAAAAGGACCTCAAACCACCAGCCTTACTCTACTGGACTCAGAACTCCCCAAACAAGTTCTGCACAGTCTGATTATACATTTTGTTTCATGGTTATACATTGCCCTCAAATCAAAAAGAAAATAAAAGATGTATTTTTGATATGCATTTCATCCTAATACAACTATTTATTAAAATATCAATCATTTAAAAATTCCAAGTTTGTCTTGGCTGTATTTTTTTACTAAAAATTTTAAATTCCTAGAAAACAGATGTTCCAACTACATTCCATCTTCCTAGAAGTAAAACATTAAGATCCACCTAGGGCCTTCTAAAGAGTCCTCACCGTAAAGTAGTCACAGATGAAATAAAGCAAAACTCTAGTATATCAAGGCTAAAGAAATAGCCCAGAGGTTAAGAGCATACACTGTTCTTCAAGAGGACCCGCATTCAGTCCTCAGCATCCGCACCAGATAGCTCACAACTGCAACTCCAGCTTCAGGGGCTCCGGCTCCCTCTTCTGGACTCCATGAGCACTGCACCCTCACATGTACAAACTACAACAGATACACATACATACATACATACATACATACATACATACATAACTTAGACCTTTTTTTTTTTTTTTTTTTTTTTTTTTTTTGGATACAGGGTTTCTCTGTGTAAAAGAGCCTTGGCTGTGCTAGACTCTTTTTGTAGACCAAGCTGGTCTTGAACTCATAGAAATCCACTAATCTCTGCCTCCCAAGTGCTGAAATTAAAGGTGCGTGCCACCACACCTGGCAAAAAACTAAGTTTTAAAATGAGGCTTATTAAACCATGAATGTTTTACTAGCAAAGAATAGGAAATTGAGATCTTAATTGCTATTACCTGTTAGACGCTATAGCTCATAAATCTACTCATAGCACTGAAATTAACAAATGTAGCTTCTGACTAAATCTAGAGGATTCTCTTACATATGAAAGAACAAGGACAATGTAAAGTTTTACTTACTCAAATTCTGTAGCATAATATTTAAGAAAGCCCAGTAAGAGGTCCCCAAGACTTGATTCATTCTTTGAGAGGTAAGGAGGGACATTACATGGAGCATGGTGTACAAGGTGCAGCTGTACAGAAGTACTAAAAGATTCCTGTTGAAAGAAAAAGGGACAATACACAAAGCCATTTAAAACATACACTAAGAACTTTGCCAATCTTTATCTAGAGTCTTTGAAGACAGAAGCTTTCTCTGTACTGGCAATTTAGATATCTGAAGACTTTCACTAATGATCTCACCAGTACCTGGAGTAGAAAGCATATAAAAACTAAGATATTCTAGTGCTTGGCTTCAGTGTATCCTTATGGTACCAAAAAATGTCAAGCATAAGTCAAATTTCATTATGCATGCCATGATTCTCCTTAATGATACATACTCATAAGTATGTCTCTTTAATTACTTCTACAATGAAGGGTGTACTTTATGGATGAAGGAGATACTAAGCACAAATCAACAGCCTTCCCACCTGCCACTTAACGCTCTTCTCAAAGGCCACAAAAGCTTCAGCATATGAATAGTATAGTTGTTTTTTGTTTTTTGAGACTTTCAAGACTGTTTGATTTTGCTGGTTGTCTTAAGGAGAAATAGAATGATAGATGTTCCATGTGAGCCAAATTTGAAGATGATGAAGGGAAAAGAAGGAATACATACAAACAACAAACATTCAGCAAATTTTAATCAGAGGTATTTTCGAAGGAGTTATTAGCTCTGTGTGGTTTGTCTAAATAAGACGTTTATTAGAAAGAATATAAATAGGTGCTTTCTCTTCTGAAGTATTCATTTTCTTATCTGATTTTTCCTCCATTAGCAATAACTTTACATCTGAAATACACTAAATGAACAGGGCGATTTTTTAAGTAATGTTATTCGTACAGATTTTTTTTTTTAATGCAGGTTCTCTAGCCCAGGCTGGCTCAAAGTTAGTATGTAACTGAGGATAATCTTGAATTTCTGGTCCTCCTTGCCTCTATGTCCCAAGGAGTGCACCCATGTCTTAATGTGGTATTGGGGGTCCAAAGCAGGTCTTTGTGCATAGTAGGAGATCACTCTTATAAAACTGCATTTCAGTGCCCCAAAAGGGAGTCCAAGGTACACAGCGCCATCAACAATTAAAAAAAAAAAAGTTTTCATTGCCATTGAAGTTGAAATCCATTTTTAAAGGGATAGGGGGAACTACAGCAGCAAAACAACAACTAAAATAAATAATGTTCTTAACTCTGAATTACATCCTCCTTAGGTACATAGCTATCATTTCAATTGGTGACATCTGAATTACATGTTTAAAAACAACAACAAAAGGTTCTACCTAAATACTTAAGTGACAGCATAAAGAAACTAGACAATGTACCACTGTAGTCATCAGAGAGAAAATGTCCCCTTGTGTTAATACCTGTAATTCCATCATTAATATTTAACAATTATTGTGTAGTACTTTCCAACAAGATTGAAATGTACATCCCATCTTGCAGGGAAGCTCCTGAAGACAGAAAGTAAAATGCCTCAAAATAGCATCAGGAAGTATCTGGAACTGACCAGATTCATCAGGTCCTCCCTTCCCAAGAGTAAACATCACTCTCAGACAAGACTAGCCGCACAGACTGTAAACCAGCCAAGCAGCCTGGAAGAAGCAGAGACAAGCTGAATTGCCTGAAGAGACTGACCAACTGAGCCATCTGGAAAGGCCACTCTAACTGTTGAGCTGCCTGCAGGCTATGTCATACGCATCAAGTTTCCAGCTTTGGTCAGCTGTCACCCATGCTGGGGTGTGCCTTGGTGATGCAGCTGTCTTTTGAGTCATTTCTGTTACTGTGAGTAACTCCTCACCTAAATCCCTGCATGTAACCCCAAAAACCCACTTGGACTTCAGTGGTGTATGTTCTTTGGCCTGTCATGGGCTCACTATCGGGGTACAGAGATGTGTGTGTTGTGTCTCTCTAGGAAAAGTCTGTCACATAACAACAAGGACTGATTACTTTTCTCTTCCTAGAAGAAAATCTGTATCCCATTGACAACTGATAAGCCAGTAGACCTAACAGTGGGTTTAGCTTTCCACTTCCAACTGTAGTACGCTACATCACTAAATTCAAGCTAACTCTTAACTATCTAGCCAAAGATGGAAATGTGGAGAGACAGAAAAGCAGTTCTATTTTACAACAAAGCCTCAAGGAGAAGAAAAAGCAAATACATCATATCTCTACCCCACTTTGTCTTTTACTTTGAAAGTATTAAAAAAAAAAAAAAAAAAAAGAGGAAAAAAAAAAAAAAAAGAAAAGAAAAGGACCTGGGGCACTATTATTTAGAACTATAAAACATGTACTTTCTGACAAAACAAACATAATAAAGGTCAAATGTAAGAAAGGTGGTAGGTACAGTTATTGTTTGTCAACTAAAAAGAAAGGCAAGTTCCTGCTGAACAGCTCCTGCTCTGGAGGCTTTTTACTGATTTTGACTCCCACCATATCACTGTAAATTTGACTCAAAACAGAACGCACATTTTGTAAGTTTAAATATGTTTTTTTAGTAATCTAAAGAAAAAGATCAGCAACTCTTAAGATTAAAACTAAAGAGCTATGAGACCTACTCTCCTAAAATACTGAATGATCTGGAACAACAATCTGGTCAGTCTTACGTCTACTGTTCCTTTTGGCTTTATACAAGAGTCATGGCATGCTGACAGAAAAAACTGAAGGAGAAAGTCACCACGTAAAACAAAAGAAACCCAAAACTACAACAATAAAGCCACATACAATAAACAAAAAGAAACAACAATAAATTCATCACACCTAAAAGAAGCTACAAGTGCCAGGTTGTGGTGGCGTGCGTCTTTAATACCGGCACTCGGTAGGCAGAGGCACGTGGATCGCTGTGAGTTCAAGGCTAGCCTGGTCTACAAAGCCAGTCCAGGACAGCCAAGGCTACACAGAGAAACCCTGTCTTGAAAAACAAAATAAAAAACAAAACAAACAAAAAAGCTACAAGTAGGAATTAAATTTATCTGCAGAAATTCTCAATTTGGGGTAATAATTCACATTATGGAAAGACTCTGCTTAAGGAAAAAATACACTATTCTAATTGCTAAGCAGGTAAAGAACTTAGACTAAAAAATCAGAAGGAAAAGGAGCCTTAAAATTACAGGCTAGAATCAGTGGGAAAGCAATTCAAGCAATTACAGTCTCTGTGAATAGATTTTTCCAAATTAACATTTACTGCTACTTAATTTTTTCTTAATATAAGGAAGGTTTTTCCTCATTAGATTTTTAGAATACTCTTATTTTTAAAAATGTGTAATGATCTTCTAATTCCTGAGAGTATTTTCTGAATAATATGTAAATGTCTCTTGGATAAATATAATTTCCCATTTCTCCTTCATCAATGCAACTCAAAATACATTTAAAGACAACCCATGAGAAATATCTGACAGTCCCTTTGTACCTGTCTACCAATAACTTGAGCCACAAAAAAACTTGAGCCTCTCCACCATTTGAACAAAGCACTTTATCATGACATTATCACTTAGGCTGCTCTTTCTTTTTTTCTTTTTCTTTTTTAAGATTTATTTATTTATTTATTTATTTATTTATTTATTATAGTGTCTGCCTGCATGTTAGTTTGCACGCCAGTAGAGGACACCACATCTCAGTATAGATGGTTGTGAGCCACCATGTGGTTGCTAGGAATTGAACTGAGGACCTTTGGAAGAGCAGACAGGGCTCTTAACCACTGAGCCATCTCTCCAGCCCCCAGCTGCTCTTTCTTAAATCAAAGTAGTAACAGTTAGGAACCCTCTTACAAAACAGCTTTCAGAGGTAACACTATGTTTACAGTCTCTCATAGTTTTTCTGTCACATTCATTATCACAAGTGAACCAAAATGTATCAATTTTCAAAATTATTTTACCTCAGGATTTAAGGCAATAGCTTGAGAACATGAAGTCAGTCCTCAGAATCCAAGTAAAAAAAAGTTGCCCTTGGTAGCACATGCTACAAAGTGAAAGCCAACTTGGGCTACACAAGAGATGCAGTGCTCTAAGGCAAAAACAAAAAACAAGCAACAAATAAACAAAGGGAAAATATTTTGTAATTTCTGAAACTATGAAAAAATTTCCCATTGTAAAATGTTTTTGTTGTTGTAAATGTTTACGTCATTTGTAAGTTAAGAATCTGCCTTGTTATTTTTAAAAGTTCATATAGGAATAGGAGCCACATACAAGTAAAATAAAATGCAACATAGAAGTACAATTGTATCAGTGAATGCTGCAGTAATTTCCCCCCAGAAAACACGATGATGGGGGAATGATGGCTTCTAGAGCACCTATTACAACTATCCAGCTTGATAAATTACCGAAGGCTTTTCCATCTTTGAAATACACATCAATCTTACAAGTGTATTTATTTGTTAGGGATTAAATAAATTTTGTACCAAGTTCGGCACTCAGTAAGTGATGGCTACTATTAGTAAGAAACAAGGTGATTTGCTTGTTTTATCAGATAGACCACTGAAAAATGTTCTGCTGAACATTAACTTGATTTCATTTAACACAAATCCTATGTAAGAGGGGGCAGTAAGTTCTTATGAACATAAACACCAATCATACAGAAAATGTAACTGTAATTTAAATCATTAAGATGGCAACCTAGGCCATTCCTAATCTAGGGGACTCTACAGTTAGTTTTTTTGTTTGTTTGTTTTTCCTTTTTAAAAAAGATTTATTTATTTATTATGTATACAGCACTCAGCCTGCATGTGTGCCTGCCTGCCAGAAGAGGGCAAGAGATCTCATAGATGGCTGTGAGCCACCATGTGGTTGCTGGGAATTGAACACAGGACCTCTGGAAGAACAGCCAGTGCTCTTAACCTTTGCAGCCCTACAGTTAGCTTTTTGTTATTGGTGGTAGTTTTTTCTTTTGGTTTAGTCTGGCGCAACTTGCTCCCTCTTGTCTCTGTCTGCCGCACACTAGACTACCTATGCATCCCTTCCCTACCAAGTACACTTAGTGTCATTTAAGGCTGTAGAACTAAGTCAATACTTAATATACTTATCCACCACAGTCACAGAAACAGATTCATGAGCATGAGGGATAGAGTATAGAACCACAAGAAGTGAGTGTGAACAGTAATTGGGAGTCTCTTATGAGGGAAAAGTCGAACAATTAGAAAAATGAAACACAGCAGTAAAGAAAAATAGGGTGTTCATTGCTTCTCCCACCGCTAAGAACAGTGCACTAAACTGACGCTCCTCTGTTATATTGGCACAACGTTTCATACAGCACAGGGTTTCCAGTGAGATTTCCACAGATGTGCTTTCAATGTACAGTAAGAGATTGTTTTTTGAGGTAGGATCCTGCAATATAGCTCAGGCTAATCTCAAGCTCATAATCCTCCTAGTTCAGACTCCAAGTACTGGGTCACAGGTGTGTGGCACCATAACCAACTCAGAGGCTTTTAGATTTAAGTACTGGATTCTTTGTATGCCAAAATACATCACTTTTTAACATCAAAAACTGGGCCTTAGAGAAAAATAAAACTGAAACAATAAAATAAACTCACAAACATTATTTTAGACCATTCAGTATGAGCTAAAGTATAAAATATTTGTGGACAGGGGAAAACGTTTAAGAATAATAAAGAAGTCACTTCCCAAGCAGTGCCATTTGTTAAGCTGGTTTACCTGTCTTGCTATTGTGACATTTCATTCTGAAGGATGCTTGTGTTGTGGCTAACTGTTCAAGTCTGGTGCTGCCTGCTGTTCTTAGCCATCACAAAACATTAAATTCATGTAATTGGAGCTTCCTGCTGTTCCCCAGAAATGGTGGGAATGCTCAGATTGTATATGCCCTGAAGTATATTAAAATAAAAAGAAACTATTGCTACTATTTTAAAAGGACAAAATATTAAGCTACTTTTTCTTGTATACTTGCTATTTTCATTTTTTATATCTAAGAGCATAAAGACTGATTCCTAGCTATATTAAAAGCCCACTAGAATAATTCTTCATAATAGCAGAAATTTGTTTTAAAAAGAAACAGTCAGATGCCAAAAGTTCTTATCATAGTCTGTTCTAGCAGATGACCCACAGGATACTGGGAGACCATAGTATACTACTTGTGAAACCTCTATTAGGCATATATGTGCACCATAACAAGTAATATTCAAATATAGGTATTATCATTTTACCTCACTTATTACAGATTCAATTAAATTGATGTATCTCAAGCATACTTTTATACTTTATATACAACAATAAATAGCTTGTTTGGAAACCAAGCATACAAGCTACATAGGATATTCTCCTTTGTAATGTGCCAATTAAGCTTTTTAAAAATCTCCTTTATGTATGAAATCTATAACATATATGAAACAAGCCAACATTATATGGTTTCAGATATTTCAGAAGGTTGGCTAAACATTCTAAAGTAGCTATACTATTATTTAAAAAAAAAAAAATCACAAAGCCAGGTGCAGTGGCGCATACCTGTAATCCCAGCACTCAGGAAGTAGAGGCAGGAGGATTTCTATGAGTTCGAGGCCAGCCTGGCCTACAAAGTGAGTCCAAGACAGCCAAGGCTACACAGAGAAATCCTGACCCAAAATTAAAAAAAAAAAACCAACAACAACAAAAAATCATGAGCAATGATGACAAACAGAATAAAGAAAAATTGTCGAGAAAAAAAAATATGAGAACACTAAAAAAGCACCAAAATGCTTATAAATTATGGCTATGCACATTATTTCATCTAGGTTTCTCTCAACCAAAATAGTATATACTAAATTTCTGCTAGGAGGCACACTTCATTTTCTATTAATATCATCAGAATTCCCTTTTTGTCTGATTGTTTTTCAAGACAGGGTTTTTGTTTTGGGGGGTGTGTGCGCGCGTGTGTGTACACCCTTGGCTGTCCTAGAACCAGCTCTGTAGAACAGGCTGGCCTCGCACTCAGAGATCTGCCTGCCTCTACCTCCCAAGTTGCTGGGATTAAAGGTGTGCACCACAGCACCTGGCCAGAATTCTTAATATTGTGCAAGCAAGAGAGTGTACTACTACTGTTACTTTTTGGTGTACTGTTGAACAAAATGATGTGAAGTGAGAAAAGATTATCCAATTACTCAGCTTAATTTTTCCCTCAAAATATAAATACACTAAAACAAAAGTTTTCTGAAGTACTAAACACAAATGCTGTAAAACTATATAAAATAGTATGAAGAAAGTTGTAATAAGGTCAAATGAGCCCTGGCCAACTGAGTATACATGATTCATATTAGTGATGATCATACATATCATGCAAGAAAAATTCAAACATCAACATAACTGACAAGATCATATACCAATAATCAAAAAGTACCAGAATATTCTGAAAAAGTGAATAAAATATTCAAATGTTCTAGAGGCCAATGCTTGTCTATATAAAAATATGTTATTATGTATTTAGCTTTATAATTTTTATATTCACATTACTACTACATATAATAATCCATATATAATTGACACAATACATAGTATAATAATTTATAAGAAGCACTTACTGGGTAAATTTTTTGGAGGGATGGAAGGATGGGTTCAGGTAGGGCTATAAAAAGAAAAAGTTTAAAGCTTCTGTGATTCACATGATTCATATTACAATGCAAAATTCTGTCAGTTACAGCCCTGGAATGAGACCACAAGGGCTGATACTAAAATTCAAGTTTTCATGAATTTCAATGGAAACTAGCTCCTAAATTTTTTAAATCATCTAAGTTGATAATTTAAGGTTTTGTTAATGAACTATGTTCCTTCCTATATAAATCAATGTTTTCTACAAGGTTTTAGAGTACGAGTCGACCAATAAAGGTACACAAGTCATTCAATTAAACACCAAACACAAACAAAATAGGCAAGACAAAAGTTCTACAGATTTTGAGAGGACAGTAACATGAACATGACTATCAAAACATGTAATTTTAAGAGTTCAGTGTTCCTAAACCATCAGTTTAATGCTCCCGTCTCATTAGAGAACACTGTTATCACTACTGTCCCTTCATTTTTAAATTTCTATTAGTAAGCAATACTAAAATTATAAGAAATTTGAGTTATTTAAAAATCAAAACCAAAGTCACATCCAACTTCATCATAACATTGCTTAAAGACCACCTCAGAAAGAGTAAGAAATCTACATCAGAAGATTTACACAGTCGTCCTAGAAATATAGATAAAATATATCACAAGGGAATCATTATCCTGTTACCCTCATTTAAATTTTTTCTTTCTTTCTTTTTTTGTTTGTTTTTTGATTTTTTCATTTAGGAAGGTTTGACACAAACCAGAGTGGCCTCAAACTCAGTATTGAGGTGAGAATGACCTTGAATTTGGAGTCTTTGGGCCTCCACCTCCCAGTGCTAGGATCATAGAAGTACACTGTCACAACCATGCTTTGCAGAGTTGGGAATAAAACCCATGGCTCCATGCATGCTAGGAAAGTACCTTGCCAACAGAGCTACATCCAATCTCATTAAATATGTAAATAATAATCTCAACATAATTATGTGATGTAAAAGGCAAAAGATCTGTTATTCACATAACTAAAAGATGTGGAATTTGAGAAAATACAAATGCTTTAATTCCAATATGTCTTTCATATTAGAGACCAAATACAGCAGCATATAATAGTTTGTACTCAAGAAGGACTCTATTGTATATAATTGAAGCTCAGTAACACAGAATATCCAATACTTTGCTACATAACAAAAAATTTTAAAAGATCTCTGCACGACATCTACAAACACGTAATTAAGCATCGTGGCCAATTTATATGGCCACCAACTGTCATTTCTAAAATGTAGTATAGAGTAGAATGATATATTTAAATTTCCCTTTACATGATTCATTCCTAATTTGAAAATTATGATAAAATAAAATTTTGCAATATGAACATGTGCAGAGTATGAATGGGATGACTATAAAGAGGAAAAGAAAAATACGTAATTGACTACTTACCAAAATCACCCTTCTGAGTATTGTTATATACACAGTCACATATACTTTCCCCAGAAGCAACCTGACATTTACCATTCTACAAGACCTTCCATGTAAACTCAAGCCTGGACACTTTAATTCTACATGTCTTGATAATTTTCACAAAACATTTAATGGCTTCCTAATAAAAATTGTGATTTTCTTATAACCAATTAGTTTACTCAAAATTAAATAATTTACTTAAAATAAAAAATTATTTTATTTCATTAAATACTTCATAAGTTAAAATTATACAACAAAAGATGAAGACAAAAATTTTTTTTTTAAATCAGAGAATTTTTATCACATTCTAGAACCATTATTTGGAATAACAGTGGAGAAAAATACCAATCATTGGGCTTAGAGTCATTCAAAGGACAAAAGAGCCTTTAGAAACTAAGGAATTAGAAGGTTTTAGAAGCAAAGATGCTCTAGTGGCCTGAGTGAGGATGGTCTCTATAGACCCTTCATGTTTGAATGCATCCCAGTTGTTGGGACTGTCTGGGAAGGATGAGGAGGTATTGTTGGTGAAGGTGTGTCCAAGGGGTGGACTCTGTGCGCCTGTCTCCTGCTTGTGGATCAAGATATGAGCTCTCAGGTATTCCTGCTGTCATGCCTTTGTTCCACTATCATGAACTCTAACCCTCTAAAACCATAAGACCAATTATTTGCTTTCTTTCATAAGTACCTTATAACTTATGGTAATGGTCGTTTGTCACAGCAATAGAAAAGTAAACAGAAGCTGGCACCAGGGAGTTAGCTATTGATGGGATCTGACCATATGCTTTTTTTCCTGAAGGAATGTGGAAGACATTGGAACTCAGAACCAGAAAAAGTGACTTAACGTTCTAAGTACATCTTAATGGGCCATCCTAGTAGCATCTTGGAAGTCATTAGGGCTGAGAGTTATACTGACTATGAAAGCTCAGCTCAAGAGGTTTCACAGTGGAACAATATTAGCAACTAGGCTAGAGACCATTCTTGTGATATTTTGGCAAAGATGTGTCTGCTTTTTCTTGTCCTAAGAATTCTCTTGCGGCTAAATAGAAAAATAACAGACTAATTTCTTTGGTAGAATAGAACTCAAAACAACCTAATACTGACTTTGTGATATGGTTATCAATAATCATCATTCTTATGCGGGTCTACAAAGAAAAAGAGCATGTAGAACAAAAAAGAAATATAAAACATACAGGTGAAGAAGAAAACAGCACCAGGAAAGCTAACACTGGAGCTAAGGCTATGCTGACAGATGAGAAGATTAAAGAGAAGCTTGCTATGGAAGGGAATAAAGGGAAGGGTGCCCTCAGGGCAAGAATGGAACCAACTATGCTTACAGCTTATTAAAAGGAAAGCCCTAGGGAACTTTCTGCTCCTAGAAAGTAACAACAAAGGAAAACTTCTGCACACGTGTTTCCAGGGAGTCTGGCTCCATCCCAAGCAGACAGCTAAACTTGGCAGTGCTGTCCACATGGTTCCAGCTTTAGAAGCAGGAAGGATGCCTGAGAAGGAGGCCGCAGGACTTAAGTTGACGCACTGATGCCAGGTGTGTCTCAGAGGAATAGGCACATGGACACCTGGAGAGATCATTCATGAAGCTATCAAAAGTGAAGCCTGGATTGCATTGAGACCCCAACATATTAAAGATGAGAGAGGGGAGGGAAGGAGACAGATAGAAAAAGGGGAGAGAGGGAGGGGTTTTCAGGCAGCAAAGGTGGAAGGACAGAGGCATCCAAGCCTTTTAACCTCAGACACAGCTACAGGATTCGGAGTTTGCCCTGCAGGGTTTTAGTCTTGTTTTGGTCCACTATTTCCCCATTCCTCCCTTCTGGAATGGTAATGTATATTCTGTGTCACTGTATGTTGGAAGTATATAATTTGCTTTTTAATAGTAAAGAGATAGGGCAACTAAGAGACTGCCTTGAGTCTCAGAGAGACTTAAGATTTTTAAGAGTATTGAGATTGGAAAAGACTGGGTACTCTTGGAGTTGGACTAAACGCATTTTACATTATGACAGTGCCGACCATAAGCCTATGGAGTCAAATATTGTGATCTGAACGAGAATGGTTCCCATAGGCTCAGTTTTTAAATAGTTGGTTTCCAATTGGTGGAACTATTTGGGAAGAATCAGGAGGTATGCCATTGTGGATGGGCTCTTGGGTTTTAAAAGACTAGTGCCACTATATCTTCCTCTGCTTCATGCTTGTGGACTAAGATGTGAGTTCCTAGCTGCTCCAGCCACAAAGCCTTTGCTCCACCATCATGGACTCTGAACCTCTTAAATTATAAACCCAAATACATAATTTTCTTTGTAAATTGTTTTAGTCATGGTCTTTTTGTCACAGCAACAGAACTTTTGCCTTACAACCTTAAACATTTTTTTTTAATTGTAGGCATTAAAGATGCAATAAGTACACTTATAACAGGTACATGTAAACTAACATGATAATAGCCTCAAAGATTTTACTAGCTAAAAAAATATTTATTCTATTTAAAAACAACATAAACTCAGAAAAGACATCTAGATGTATAATTCATTTTTATTTAAGAATTTTGGATTTTAAGTTTATCTTTTAAATTTTTCTTTTAAGATTGAACTAAACATAACAAAACTTCATTATTTCAATATATAACTATTAGGTAATGCCTTGATAAGAACTTACTGGTAAGATTCCTACAAATTTACACCATAAACATTCCATAATAATTTATCAAAACTTTGTTTTTCAAGACAGGGTTTCTCTGCGTAGCCTTGGCTGCTCTAGCTTTGCAGACCAGGCTGGCCTCGAGCTCACAGCCATCCACCTATCATGCCCAGCTTTATCAAACTGAACAGCCAAAGAGTATATCTTCAATAATACTATTAAGCAGTCTATAATTATGAAAATGCAGAACAATTTAAAAATGGATGTTGGGGCTGCAGAGATGGCTCAGGGGTTAAAGAGCACTGTCTGCTCTTCCAGAGGTCCTGAGTTCAATTCCCAGCAACCACATGGTGGCTCACAACCATCTACACTGTGATATGATGTCCACTTCTGGCATGCAGGTGTAGGTAAAGACAGAGCACTCATATACATAAAATAAATAAATCGTTTTTTTTTAATTGGATGTTGGAAAGTTCTGCCCCAGGAACATGATAGCCAGCTCTTAGATTGTCGTTAGAATCTATTCTCAGTATTTTTCCTCATAAGTTTTAATCAGTCATTTATTGAAACGTGTAGTCTGTTACTAACTACTAATATATATCACAAGAAATGCTATGTTCTTTTTAATTTTTCAACATAGAGAACACCTATGCCCTTCATGGCCAACAATATGTTTTAAAACATTTAGAAAGTTAAATACTAATCATTTATTCAACAACTTATGTTATAGGTAAGAATATGAAGGTGGCAAAAAAAAAGGAATATGAAGGCCAAAGAGATGAATTAGTATCATCAAAAATCACAAAAACTAGTGCTCTGTGCCAGAGGTCGAATTACTCAAATCAACCTTCAATCTCTTACAAGCCATTTTCTCTTCCACTGAGAGATAACTACAAAGAAAACAATAACCTATCTCATCATTTGGGTTTGGGGCACAGTGGTGGATTAGCTTAAATTGGCCAATAGAATTAGATATTATATAACTATTTTTTTCCTAGAATAGCAGATAACAGTGTCATTAAACACAAACTAGTTCAGTAAGAAATCAAACTTTAAAACAATTTCATTATTCTGGCAAAATATTACTTCTTGATGAATTTTCAATTTGTTTTACAAACCACTTTAAAGCACTTCTGCCTAAAGTACTTTTCTCCTAAAGAAGTCAACAAATTAAAATTGTAAACACAACCACTGAGGATGGAGGACAGAGCATATATCAGAGATACGTGTGTATGCATGTGTAACAATCAACTATAACTTGTGGCACTACTACTGAAGTTAGAATGATTCTATATTGGATGATACTATTATTATTGTATTGTTCTTCATAGTATATATGGGTAGTTCTTCCAATTTTTAATAAAAATGAATTGTGATGGAAAAGATGACAGCATTACCTAAGAGATGATACAGCTGGAAAACTAGAAAAAATGATTATTGATAGTGATATACAGAGTACATTAAAATGATATACATCTCAACCCAAATAATTTTAAAAGAGCAAACCAATCATCAAATCAACATGTAACCAAGACAAATCAGCAATAAACACACGTTATGATTAGCTTAAGAGAGAGAACAATATCAAGACTTTCTACTGCACTTAATTTTAAGTCTTTCTATAACTTGAAAAAATTATTTTGATCCTTATGTTCAAATGAAGATGACTATCTTGCATAATACAGAAAATACCTAATGTAGAGTAAAATATTAAGGATCCACTTTTCTATTTAAAAGTTTGACAAAACTGGACACATACCTTCTCAGAATTTGCCCACATATGAACATATATACAGTTATTCTTCAAACAAAATTATTGTTATTATGTTGAATAAGGCAGTATGTACAGAGTATCTCTGCATCTTTTTTAAAAGTCTTAAAAACATGACTGTGGGACTACATAACTTTTATATTATGATACACCATAATTAATTTAATCATTCCATTCTTGAAAGCTCAGATTCTTTATGTTATTAGTTCAATAGACACTACAAAAATAGTGTTATATGTTAATCTGCTGATCATTGCCTAGGATAAATCTCTAGAAAAAACAAAATACTAGAGAGTCAAGTATATGAACTCTGTTCTTTTTCGAAATCTAAATGCAGAAAGCAACAAACAACACAATAAAACTTTTAAAAAATTACGACACTGGAATAATGAGTTAAGACCACATGATACTGATAGTCCACCTCACACAAGAACTCAGAGTCTGGAAAACTCATAGCACAATGGGAAAAGGTAACATTTTGTTAGGAATGCCCCAGTTGTAACAGCTATTAATAATGGTTTTGGTGATATTTGTTTGTTTTTATTTTTGAGAGAGGGTTTGGCTATAAATCCCCAATTTACAATCTTCTTTCCTAAACCACTGAAGTGCTAGGATTATAGGAATGTACCACCACATGTAGTTAATTGAGTTATTTATAATTAAGTATGCTACTCAGTAATTAAACATCTCAGACTCCTAGCTAGGAAAACTATGAAATTTTAGTTTTCTCTTTAACTTTTCCTAGCATTTATGTGAGTAAATTATGTAAAACATGTTATTTATTGGACTATGTATACAAAATAGAAACTCAAAATTACAAGTTCCATCCAGAGTTCATCAGTCTGCACTGTATTTCTAGGGAACTTTCACTACTAAAAATTCTCACAGCTACATTATGAAAGGGCAAAGATTACAAGTGCTCACTTATTATAACTTACTGTTAAGCACAGACAGAAATATGGCTTTATCAGAATGACCCCATAAACAAAGCTAACTGCATTGGATTAAAATCTGGAGACCAATATAGAATTTGAGAGCTGATTTATAGGTTCATCGGAGTACCCAAGCTTTCTGTACATCCTTAAGCCAAGAATGGTCCTCCTCTCAGGGAAAGTCATCTTTTCTGATTTTGCAGGTCTAAAAGGGATGCACATGAAAGTGCATGGGAGGAGGGAGTAGCCAGTCGCATTATCCAAAGGAAACTGGCAACAACAGGGCAACAGATGAGGTAGGTTATCTTCATGTCTGACAGAATAGCACAGCAAACATGAAATCCAGTTGAGAAGGAGCCAAAGGAGTTTGATTATAAGCTTCTTGCTTAATAAGAGTATCATTTAATTTGTATCTTGTAAGTCCCTCCAAGTATATGAGTAGCCAGGCCAAGGCCCTGAGGACCTCTAACTGGCAGCCTCCACCCACAGAACACTTTTAATAGTCATAACAGTGGGACCCAAGGCTCCTTGAGGCACAGGTGGCCAAGCTCTACCCTATAGAGTAAAAGCCCAAGATCAGGCCACAAAATCACCAATCCCAGGCCACCTGGAAAAGCCCACCTCCAAGAAACCCTATACAAAACTTGGCTCTCACTCGGTTCTTGTCTCCCAAGCAGAGGCAGGCACATGCTGTGTTTCTCCCAAAAAATATCTCATGTGAGGTTTGTTGTGCAGTGTGACTTTGGGGTTGGTATTCCTTGGCTCCCAACTGCTATGCTACCTTTCCCCTCAGAGCTGTAATACATGTCTAGAATTTAAAAAGTTTTTCTGAGCACTTATCTGTTGCAAGACAGTAGAATCAACAACAGTAGTGAAACCTCTTTAAATACAAAATGCATATAAGAAAGCTGTGAAAAGATAAAAGCATATAGAAACTTCTTCACAATGTTTTCCAGAGAATAAAATTTCTGAAATATTAGTTCAAGGCAACAAAGCAAGACAAAAAGAGGACTTTTTAAACCAATGCAATTTGGAAATAAGCCAAAAAGATAAAGCATTGAGGTTTGTCTGAATTTCAGTTTTAAAAAGTGAAAAAGTGCCATAATACTTACTTTGTAAATAGTGCAAAACCATCAATACAAGACTATAGCTGCTCAGAGTGCCACGGCTGGCATCATTGATGTCATGGTGACTGGCCCACTTCTTAATCACCAGCACTAGTGGACGGACTCGATTTTCAACTGCAAGTAAAATTAACACTTAAAAATAATAACACCACAGTTTCTTGGAAAATGTACATAACTCCCTAATTCTATGCCAGTCAGAAGCACTGCTTCCCTCTCTACTAAAGGTAGTGCTCACTCTCAATGTGCTACACGCTTACTTTAGTTATTTTTAAACCATCATTCACTTAAATACATTTGCTTCATCTATAACTACAGTTGCATTTGACTTTACTATAGCAACATATTATCAAAAAAGCAAAAATCAGTTTAAATAAACACAAGTAATGAAGCATTGCTATTTACTGTAAACATAGTTAAAAGGCCATGAAGAATATAGGAAAAACAGAAGCTGATGGTTATTTACAAACAAACCAAAAACTTACGGTATGCATAAGTTCTTAGAAGGAATGTATTTCTAATTCCAACGGTATTGTTCACATTTAAGTCAAATTCCACACAACTATTTAAAAGAACAAAGGGAACACACGTTAATACAAGTACAAATAACCACTCTATCAAGCTTATTCCAGGCCAGCCACTCATGCAGCATGAAAACCATAGACTGTATTTTTAAATGAGCCACTAAAGTATGAAGACACTAAAGTAAGAAAAAATATATATATACTCTATGTATAGATATTTATATTAAATTCATAACAGAAGCAAAATTAGCTTTGAAGTAGCAATACTATATATACTGCGGTGTATTTACTGTGGCATATATAGTATAAATGTATTTATATACTGTATACTATACTGTATACTACAGTTAATATAGCATGTCATTTACTATATATACTATATATACTGCGGTGTATTTACTGTGGCATATATAGTATATATGTATTTATATACTGTATACTATACTGTATAGTACAGTTAATATAGCATGTCACTTACTGCATTTGCAAATGCATTAATGCATTTAATGCATAATGCAAATAATATACATTTGATGTATATTAAAAATATAAACTAAGATTACTATTTCAAATTAATACACTATAATGTCTCCAATTACTCCAAATGAAGTGTTAAAATCTTGTAACCTTTTCTAGACATACAAAATCCCATGAGCACAATATTTATTCCAATGTAAACCATCCAACTAAGTTATATCTTCTCAAAAAATATAAATAAAAAACCAAATAAAATTTAAGTTAAAAATTATACATCATATTTCCTCTAAAATGGCTGGGAAATTCTAAGTTAGATACAGGCACTGATGAGCTGGGAAGAAACACATTTACTCCGAATATCACCAATAAATGCTTCTTACAAGCAAAGATTGTGAGCTCCCAACTTAGAAAACAGAGAAATTATTGTTCAAATCTACAAAAAAGGAAAAATTACTTTATATAAATTAGTCCCAGGCTGGAGAGATGGCTTAATGCTTAAGAGCACTGACTACTCTTCCAGAGGTCCTGAATTCAATTTCCAGAAACCACATGGTGGCTCACAACCATCTATAATGTGATCTGATGCATACTGTGTACAAAATAAATAAATCTTTTTTAAAAATTAGTTCCATTTATATTCATACTCTACTAGGTCTAATTTCTTTTAATACTATATTGTTCCATGAAAAGACTACCAAAAGGGCAGGTAGGATGATTCAATGAGTAAAAGGTGCTTGCTGCCAGGACTGACAACATAAGATTAATATCCCACAACCCACATGACAGAAGAAGAGAATTGACAACTGACCTCTGATATATATCACAGTGTCCCAAATATGCACTGTGCACAAACATACACTAAATCAACAGCCCTCACGCTTTTTGTTTGTTTGGTTTTTGTTTTTTTGAGACAGGGTTTCTCTGTGTAGCCCTGGCTGTCCTGGAACTCACTCTGTAGACCAGGCTAGTCTCCAATTCAAAAAGATCCTCTGCCTCCTGAGTGCTGGGATTAAAGCTCCACTTGCCCCTCACCCTTTTAAAGCACTATCAAAAATAAAATTCAGATAATGCATGCCTCTAAACTAGCACTTACAAAGCTAAGACAGAACTGAGTATTTGAAGTTAGTCTCAGCCAATGCACAAGATTGTATCTCAAAATAAATTAGTCCATCAATAAAATTAATTAAAGTAACTCCTTTCCTTTTAAGCTATTACAAAATCTGAAATTTACCTTATGATTTTCTTGTGTGTGGGAGACAAAAAAAAAAAAAAAAATCTGGTAAGCATCCCCTCATCTCTGTTCATAATAAATGGACACAGTGCTAGTGCTGCTGAGATATATACAGCTTTGGGAAACTTATGGTAACAAGAGTTACCATCTTCATGCTTGTGTAAGAAACACCAAGGCCAATTTATATTGCCCCTGCATAACTCAACACATAACAAAACCACATAGGCAGAGACCTGGAGAATTAAATCTTTTCAAAGGGGCTGGAGAAGTATGTCAGCAGTAGATTACTTGCCTACATACCTAATGCCGTATGAGAACATGCTCCAGTACTAGCAGAAAAATGATTTTCTAAAAATAAAAATATGAATTAAGTATCCATCTATAATGTTTCCACCACAAGACTAATCACAGGTTTCTCCTACTTAAAAACTACTAGAAAATTAGGTTTTAAGACCATTCTGAACAGTGAAAAATTATTAAATAAACTATGGAAAAGGGCAGTTGTCTGCAGTATGAGAAAACTAAAGCAAGAAGGCAGAATGTCACCTTTCTCAACCTAAGTTGCGAACATAGGTCTTAGACTAGCCCCAAATTTTTGCTACACCTTGAACAATACAAAAAGCGAAGTAAATTTTAGCAAGAAAGTAACTCTGAAATGTAAAATCCATAAATAAGGTTCAATTCTATATATGTGCATATAATTTCAGTGTTACCCCTGAAACACTAAACAAACCTGCTTTATCACAATCCTATTTTAAAAGACCGTTTATCTTTTCAACAAATGATATAAGCAATCTACACTTCACTTATTTCTGTTTGCCTGTTCATTTGTTTTAAGATAGACACTCACTAGTACCCCATGCTGTACTTGAACTCACCATCCTGCTACTCCAACTCCTAGTGCCATGATTACAACACTTGATTGTACCATTTACCTTCTTATATTCAAGTATTACACAATAGCTTCTAATATAGTATTCTTAAGAAATCAGAATCCAGGGCTGGAGAGATGGCTCAGAGGTTAAGAGCACTGACTGCTCTTCCAGAGGTCCTGAGTTCAATTCCCAGCAACCACATGGTGGCTTGCAACCATCTATAATGTGATATGATGTGCACTGTATACATAATAAAGAAATAAAATTAAAAAAAAAAAAAAAAAGAAATCAGAACCCAGGCTAAGAGAATATTAAGAAAAAGTTAAAATTTTGAAATTGAATGTTTTGTGTCTTATTCTCTGTATGCTCTATATCTTTAAGTGAAATATATTTGGTTTAACTAGCACAGGCCATGAAAGGGAAACCACAGCAAGATTCCTGAAGGCAGCTGACAATGGGCATACCCCAATGAGACAGGGACCCCAGGGATTTTGTCTCCAGATTGCTTCTTGCTCTTAATATACCTTTTCATGTTTGTCATTGCTGTGTCCCTCACATATCTGGTATGGCATGGAAAGACCCTCACTGCCTATTACCTCCTGGGTATTTACCCACTCTCTTGGGCAGATTTCCTTCAGTATCAATATGAAGATGTACTTTGATGAAATAATGCTGTTTGGATGAATTGATGATTTTATAAATTCTTGATGATTTTGTAGAATTCCTGATTTGATTCAAGTAATTTTAAGACCCTATTCCTTGCAGAATAGCAAAAGCTGCATTAAGGAGTTCTATGAACCTTCATATGTCACAAGCACATAAATTACACTAGGAAGAAAAGGCAGCAAATTTACAGTCTAGGGAGGCATTCCCTCTAGGTTAGGTTCAGAGATGGGATAACAGGTCTTGATATGTACCATAACTCAAGTTACAAGACACCCTCTGATATAAATACACACCAAATTTTATCAAAGGCATGTTTGGGGGAATGCATTATACATCCCAAAGATATGAGATCTTTTAAAATTTAAACAGCGTCCTCACTATGTAACCCTGACTGACCTGTATCTCACTGTATAGACTAGTGACTCTCAACCTCAGGGAGATCCCTTTGAAGGTTGAACAACCCTTTCCCAGGGTCACCCAAGACCATCAGAAAACAGATATTTACATTACAATTCACAACGGTAGCAAAATTAGTCATGAAGTAGCAATTTTATGATGGAGGGATCACCACAACCTAAGGAACTGAACTGGTTGCAGCATTAGGAAGGTGTGTACCAGTGAAAACCACTGGTGTAGACCACGCCTGGGCTGGAACTCACAGAAATCCATTTGCAAGTGTAAGCCAGTATGCTGGGCTACAAGGGAATCATTTTAAAATCCAAATTGGATAGTCCCAAATACTTAAAATTCAAGCAGAGTAGCTAAATTCAGCTAAGCATGAAGACCGCTCAGATTATTTCAAAAACCAATGTAAAAGACAATGGGCAAGGGGACACACCTATAATCCCATCGCTCATGAAGTGGAAGGAGAAGAATCCAAAGTTCAGAGCTGTCCTCAGCTATATACTAAATCTACAGGCAGCCTGACTCAAAGAAGAAGCCAGGTGTGGTGGTACATGCTTTTAATCCCAGCACTCAGCAAGCAGCGGCAGGTGCTGTGAGTTCCGGGCCATCCTGGGCTACAAAGGAGTCCAGGACAGGCAAGGCTACAGAGAACCCCTGTCTTGATAAGCAAAACAAACAAACAAACAAACAAAATAGACAATAATAAAAAGGAAAGAAAGAAAATTATTTCTAAAACTCTGAAGATAAGCCACTGTGCTGTGACACTGACCTCTTGGCTATCCACATTAGATGACTAGCCACAGTTAACACAATGCGCCTGAGAAAATAGGGGTGGGTTGGTTGGTGATTATTTACCTGACTTTATCCCTGAACTTCACAATTGGCACTTTTGCACGAATCAGCTGAGGTCTCTCAATGTAGCCAGCTAAAGGAAAAAAGACAATGTGAGTACCTGCCAATGGCTCTTCACTCGTAATGTTCCAATGCAGTTTTAAAAGAAGTATTTTAATAAACCAAACCAACTTAAGTTCAAACATACTGTCCTTGAAATAGAAAGTCAAGAATAATGGCAAAAGGGAGTTCCAGGAAGACAGGGATACACAGTAAGACCGTTTAAAGGAAGGAAAACAGAAAGGAAAAAGTGGAGAGTGAGTTTCATGAAGCATGGGCTACACAGTGAAACCCTGTCAAAGAGTAGGGGTGTGCAGGAGGGAAGGAATGAGAGTCAAAGGAAGGGAAGACAAAGACAGACAGACATCAAGTCTGTACTATTTAAAAGGCTTTGGTTTTTGCCTTAAAAAATAAATCCAGTATATAGTAGTATCTATAAAGACATTTGTTGAGACATCTGAGTGCAAAAATAGCTAAAAGGAAATTGCTAAATTATGGTATGACAAACAGTAAGACATGGTAACCATAGAAATCGGTTGTAATATGCAAATACCTGCAACTTGGTAAGGCAAAAATACATTCAATTATGTATGATCTCAAAGAGAATAAAATACACAAGCACATATTTTTAATTTCATAAAAGGTATAAAGAATCTATTATAGAAAATAATACACGCTATTGCAGAAAATTAGGAAATGCACTGCTCTTCAGACACCAGCACCCACATCTGGCAGCTGTAACAGTCTGCAACTCCAGCTCCAGAGGATCCAGTGCCCTCTTCTGGTCCCCATGGCACCTGCACTCAGTGCATATACCCAAACAGACACATAGTCAAAAAAGAGAAACACTTAAAAAAAAAATCTGCAAACTTTTATCACAGGAGCAATGTTCTAAATTTTTAACTATAGAAAAGAACAATACCAGATTTCCTTTTTTTAAAGCTAAAAATTTTGTTGTTGGGGTTTCTGGTAGGGAGGGTAAAGTTTCATGTTTTCCTCCATGTACATATGAAACTACACATGCATATATGAGTCATGTGTGTGGAGCCCAGAGGTCAGAACTCCAGTCTTTTCCTCTATACTTCTCCAACTACCTTTTAAGATTAAAGTCTCAGTGAAACTGATCCTCAATAAGTGGACAGCATGGATAATCAGGATCCTCCTGTCTCTGCCCTAACCCTGACCCCTAGTGCTGGGGTTACAGACATAAGCTGCCACACCCAGCACTTTTCACATGAGTGCTAGAGATGTGAACTCAGGTCCTCATGTTTACCCAACAGGCACTTTACCTATTAAACCATCTCCCCAGCCGCATTTATTAGATCTTAAATATGGTAACAATGATTAAAAATTCAGTGTCAGTATAAATTATTCCTTTACTTTATAGATGAACTAACAGATTGACTCCAATAACTGATTTCTCTTTTTCCTACAATTAGATATGAACTATTCAAGGATAGTGACTTGTTGCTTGGCTTTGTATTTTCCATTTCAAAGCCTTGTATATGAGTATCTGTTTAAAAAAAATATCTCTAGCATCACAACATTCCTTAACATTCCATGGAAGCTCAAAGTATATGATGGGATAATATAGATTAAAATTAATGAGTTCATTAAAATATAAAATCTTACAATAAATTGGCCTAAGTCAACAATTTTGCTTTCTTTGGGAAGAATATATTTTAGCCTCAAGTTTAGAACTCATGTTTCTAAAGTATAGATGTATATTATTGCTAAAGAGATGGGATTCTTTCCTCACAGAGACACTTACTCTAAGCCCCTTAAGGCACACAAATGGCCAGCTCCCAGCCCTGAGGACCTCCAACTGCCAGGCTCTGCTCACAGACTCCAATGGCCATAATGGCTGGACCCAGCCCCTTGAGCCCCAGGTGGCCAAGCTCTGCCATGAGAGTAAAAAGCTCAAGATCAGACCACAAAATTCCACTAATCCCAGGCCACCCTGGAAAGCCCCACCCCCAAGCCACCTGCCCAGCTTCCCTCCCGAGCAGGAGCAAATACATCCTGTGTTTTTCTCAGTAAATCTCTTGTATAAGGCTTGCTGTGCTTGATGACTCTGTGGTACTCCTTGGCTCCCAACTGCCAGGGTACCTTCCCTTGAGAGCTGTAACATTTACAGCTATATGTTTATAATTTCTATCATGTTTTTGGCTTCACAGATACTCTACAGCCAGCTGTTTATTCATGCCTATTTTCCTAAGGGTCTATAACCTTTTGAGAAAAAGAAGAGAAGCTATATATCTTTAAATCAAGATGCCAGATGCCTTCAAAAGATTATTTTTCAAGTTAATTCAATAATGATTTGCTGAATCATACTTTTTTAGCCAAAAGCATGATTGAAAAAAGGTTAGTGATACACACAGGAGGCTGAGGCAGGAGGATCACAAGATCAAGGCCAGTCTAGGCTCTATTTATATATAGCAAGACCCTATCTTTAAAAGAAGTTCAAAAGAATTTAGTTGGAAGGAAAACAATCCACGTTCTGTCTATTCTCATCAGAAAGTAAACAATTTTTACTGAAAAAATTAAATGAGCACCACCTTAAATAAGATACGTCATAAGGCGGTGAGACTTACATAGTCTGGTACAGAAGTGTTTATGGACTAAGGTGAGTATATGTCGTGCTTCAGTCTTCTGATTTACCTGAAAAAAACACTAAAAAGTTAAGGTGTTTTTTCATTATTTTTCTTAGTTTAGTGTTTGTTTTTTTAAGTAACACAACAGCAAAACACAAGACACGTATTTTTCTTTCAAGTTACCTTTCAAAATATACAATAAAAAAGTCAACCCTCAACAAAAAAGGACAAAAAAATTTTCAGACAAAAAAAGAAAAGTCAACACTCAATGCTATGTTTCATATTCACATTTCAGAGTCAAGTTATTTTTTAATTGAAAATAATCATGTCATTTTTTTCTCTTTTGTATAAATGGTGTAAAAAAAAATCTCATCTAACAAAATTGAACAAAACCTTAACTTAGTAATATGTGAAGTGTTTATGCATTATGTCCAATCTAAAGTCTCGGTCTCTGTGTAAGCTGTGGCAATGACTTAAGCATGTGATGAAGAGCACAGAACAGTGAGTGATGAGTGTGGTCTAGCTACATGACTTACAGTCTCTATTATACTGACATCAAGGGGTCTTCTAGTTTGCTTGTTTTTCCCTCCTTTCTTTTCTTTTATATTATCTCAAAGCACAAGAAATAAAAATAAAATAGCAGATTCTTTCCTGGAATAAACTTGTTTCTTTTTCACAGTAACCAGGAGAATAAAATTACACACTACAATTCAAGATTTTGTTTTGCACTTTTAAGTATATGAAGCATCATATGAAATATTAAAGCCAGGTGGTGGTGGCACACACCTTTAAATCCCATCACTTGGGAGGCAGAGGCAGGCAGATCTTTTTGAGTTCGAGGCCAGCCTGGTGTACAGAGTGAGTTCCACGACAGTCAAGGCTACACAGAGAAACCCTCTCGGGAAAAAAAAAATCAGTGTGTGTGTGTGTGTGTGTGTGTGTGTGTGTGTGTGTAGATAGATAGATAAATAGATAGATAGATAGATAGATAGATAGATAGATAGATAGATAGATACTTTGTACTAAGATATATTCAGAAGATCAGTTAACAGGAAATTCAAATAAATATAATTCTAAATATCACAATTTGGTTGTTAAATAAAAACAGTAACTTAGAAAAAAATGTTAAATTTAATAAATCACAATAGTCTTAAATTTCACTGAAGCCTTATTTTCCCAAAAATAGAACTCAAAGCTCAGAACATTTTCAAGGGGGGATACAGATTTAAAAAGAAAATCACTATCAAGAGCATGACACTACTACATGCTTTGCTTTACTGCATCCTAGAAATACTCATCCCAGTGACCTGAAAAACCACACAGAGAAGCCAGCTCACATCAACAACTCAGAGCCGTTACTGTTAGAGCTGCTCTTATGCACACCATGCTGGTGCCTTACATGTGTGGGGCAAAGGCACAGGTCCTTCTGGAACTAAACAGAAAACTCAAATAATTAATTAAAATAAATCAAGTTCTATTCCTGAACTGATGAAAGTTAAGAAATGGACTTGGTATAGTATCACTTACTGGTTCTTCTTTAACAACCAAGCATAAATCACCATCACTGCTCCGGGCACCAAATCCATTTAAAGACGATCCAACCAAAAACAGTCTGCTTTCTAGAGAAGCAGAGGAGAACAGTAAGAAGTTCTGTGGTTTGTACACAGGTATGTACAGACAGTAAAGGCATGCAGAGCAGGCAGACGTACGTGGGAACAGCAACTGAATCTCTCTCTGCAGCTGTGCTCTACAAAGTTCTTTCTTCTTCAAGTCACTTGCTTGCTGCTGACAAGTTTCAAACAACTCTAGTATCTGCTGACTCAACTTGAGTACCACAAAAGAAACAGAAATAAGATTTGTTCAGAAATTCATTAACTACTGTACTAAGCAGTGTAAATGAATATTGACAGTTTTTAAAATAAACACATAGTATCCTCTTAACACTTCCTGATCCAAAGCTATTGTTACTCATGTACAAAGAATGGCTTAGAAAACTATACTTGAGTTTTACAAAATAAAACACTACTGAAGTGACAAAAAAGTAGTCAGATAATTCATAATGAGTATAATTATAGCTCAACAAACTAAAACTGTTTCATCACTGTGTGCCTTTATGTGGACCATTAAAAAAAAAAAAATATATATATATATATATATATATTTTTTTTTTTTTTAAACTTTTAAGAGTCACAAAATGGGCTGGAGAGATGGCTCAGTGGTTAAGAGCACTGGTTGCTCTTCTAGAGGACCCCAGTTCAATCCTCAGCACCCACATGGCAGTTCCAGAGGATTTGACACTCTCACATCAATGTACATGAAATAAAAATTTTTTAAAAAGTCACACAAAAAAGTGAATAAGAATATGCAACAGAGCCAAGCGTGGTGGCACACTCTTTTAATCTCAGTACTTGGAGGCAGAGGCAGGCAGAACTCTGTGAGTCCAAGGTCAGCCTCGTCTACAGAGAGTTCCAGGACAGCTAAGGCTACACAGAGAAACTCTGACTTGAAGACAGATTCTAAAGTATTTACTATAGGTCCCTTTCAAGAAGTTTGCTCAACCTCTGGTGGCCACACATAACCGATTTTAGAAGTCTCCTGTCTTCTATTGTCACACAAACCACCCTCTCTGCTCTATTTTTTAAACTTTCTCTGAACCTTGACTTCTTCAGATGAGATTGCCATCTGTTGCTCTCCCTTGTTTAGGTACCTATGTGGGTAACATTTTCCCTGCACTCCAACTTCTTGCAATCACCTCAGGATGACAGGATGATAGGGGTACCCTTATATGTAGTGAGTTACACTTTCAACATACTCCACTTCTGATAATCTTTTACTATAATAGTTTTCCTTGGTGTACATTGTTATACAATGTGTTCTAGTCCTGATATTTTAATTTCCAGTATACTGCTTTAGCTTCAATTTCCTGCTCAACTCACTTTATCATGCCCGCCTCTAAGGTATCTGTTGGTCCTGATGCCCTTCCCTATGCTGCTACTATCCCAGAATGCATCTCCTGAACCTCTCTTATATCACACCTTACCAAGTTTATCCCTCATGTTCTAATGTTTATACTACAAATCCTCAACTGAAGGCAATACAAACACTACACTACCTTCCCTCTAAAATTTAACTTATGGAAAGAGAAAACTAAAAAGCTTTCTACAAAGTACAATCTTTCAAATGTATGATGGAAGCGTTAGCCTAGCTTAGTGTCCTAAGTACCACTCAGTCTTTCTCTCATGTTTCTGGTTAGATATTGTTCCTACCCATTTTTCACTATTCCATTCCAAAATGTTTGCTGCCTTCTTCAAGGCCCCTAAACTTACTTTCTCTTACAGATAAGCTCACATTTAAATTTTCTAAGAAAGGCCAAGTGTAGTGGTGCACATCTGCAAATCCCAGCACTCAGAGATGGAGGTAGGAGGATCAGGAGTTCAAGGCCATCCTTAACTTCATAGGGAGCTCCAGGACCGCCTAGACTACATGAGACCCTGTCTCAAAGGGGTTTAAAAAAAAAAAAAAAAACTAAGAAAATTAAAAATACCAGGTAGAATTCCT
The DNA here is from genome assembly GCF_903995435.1 of Acomys russatus. NCBI lineage: Eukaryota > Metazoa > Chordata > Mammalia > Rodentia > Muridae > Acomys > Acomys russatus. The sequence continues at coordinate 14,463,634 of NC_067166.1, forward strand.
CATCTTGCTAAGACTTAGAAATTAGCATTCCTGAAGGAAACCTCACCTTTCATTTTGTTAAGACAAAGTATCCTCTTTTCCCTCTACCAACATTTTTATATCCAAGCATGCTGTCCAGCTCAGGAGCACAAACACCTGCATCAATTCTTTAATCTCTCCTTTGTATTTTCAGCCTCTCCTTCTTATGCCTCCCCACAGTCTACATATGACCAGACAAAAGTCTCATTCATCATTTAAGATGTTATTTCTTATTTCACATTTAGAATATTTAAGAAGATTCAAGAGCTGCTGACTTGACCATGAAACCATCATGATTTTTTTTAAGATTTCTATAAACACCTGACCCTCCCCACAAAAGAGACAAAACAACTAGGAGAATAAAACATCAAACTAAACCAAAACCAAACACTGGTAACAAATACAACAATATTGACTGAGTTTCCTTCACGAGTCCTAAATCTAACCAGTGAAGGTCAAACTCTAATACCAGAATGATATTATTGACAAATCTATTTGTCTATTGAAATTATTGAAAAAAATCTATTTTTTCAAAAGCTCTGCATGATGTACATTATATCCAGTATATACACAGTATCCAAACAAAATAAGAAAGTAAAAGAGCAGTAGGACTTCCCTAGACTCAGATGCCCAGAAATCCAATGGGCTCTAGCTACTGTTCTACTTCTTCCCTCCAAACTGAAGGCTCACTCTTGCTGTAGAACAGGAACCTTCACAAGCTGTAATTTGTAAGCAACTCCCTTGTAAAACATCCACAAAAGACAGTTGGGCTCTGAAATCTACACAAGGCAAAGCCATGAGAGGCAGATGGAAGGGTCTAGAAGGATTCTGACTACTGAGGGAACAATACAAAAAGGACTGAAATCTCAAGAGGAATAGGAATAAAATAAAACAAAATAGGAAAAAAAGGTATTAGGAATAATACCTGAAAATATTTGAAATAATTTCCATAAGGTTTTCTAAGGAAAGAATGACAGAGGAACATTGCTAAGATGAAGACATGAGTACATTTTAAAGTATTTTTAAAGGCCTTTCTCATTTTAATATGCTGAGAAGATAACAATTTAAAGCATATATACTAACAATAAAAATTTTAGAAAATAATTTATGACAGCAGCAAGGTACATGAAATTATTGACAAATATATTTTTTTCAAAAGCTGTGCATGACGTCCAGGCTGAAACTCAGAAAATTCTGAGTATTTGCAGCGGTAAGCCTGGTATCCTCACTGCCTGTAATCCCAGCACTGAAGTGAAAGCAGAACTGGTATGAGGTTGAGGTCAGTAATGGTCTACTGAGTGATACCTACCCCAAAACAAAATTACAACAAAAATAAAGATATACCATGCTAATAGGTCAGGAAGCTATTGGTAAACGTATCAATTATCTTGGAATGGATATTTAGAGTCAATATAACTTTTAAAAAGCAAGGCTTCTCTCATGAAATTAAGAAAATGTGTTTTATTTGGAAAAGTAAAAGATGAATAGTCAGGAAGGGAAAGACTAACAGAGATACAGTTGCACTGACAAGAAAACACAGAAATATGGATATATTAGTGAGTAATACATGACAACTAAAGCTGATCCCAAATTAAAAAGAGGGGACAATATGGACTAAATTAAGATTGATCATATGATCAGTCATGTTAGTGTACTGTAGTCAATAAAATGTTGAAATGGTTAAATTAAACCTGAAAGATTTACTAACACTTTTGTTTACATTTTATGCACATAGTTTGCTACTTGCTATAACAAAAAGATAATGGTACTCAAGTTTGTAACAAATTCAGTAAAAATGGTTAATGTAAAATTTAAATGTCATATAAAGATTAGATTTTATTCACCCAGTAAAAAGTTTGGCAAACTAGGGCCCACAGGCCAAATATAGCTTTTAGTCTTTTATATACAAATGAGTTAAATTATTTTCACATTTTAGTAAGTGGAGAAAAAAAAAGCTTGGATACCTGTAACATGTGCTATTTAGTCCTTTAAAGAAAATGTTTGTTAACTGAAGTAGACCCAAGCAATCCAGGAAATCACAGTAGGTACTCAGTATATGCTGCAGCAATGCTCAAATGAAACCTACTGTCATTGCATGTGAGCCCACAATTGTGCACATTTGTAATCCCAGCACTTGGGAAGCTGAGGCTGGAGGAGTGTGAACTTGACACCACCCTCTGGCACAAAGCAAACCCCTATCTATCCCTATTGCTTATACACTATCTCACATTTCATTTCAATGTCATCTGTCACAACTGAGTTCTGCAGGACCTCTTACCCAGACACATTAACAACCTTTAAGATGACAGTCCACCTTCTAGGCTACCTCATTCTAAACAAAACAACTCTATTCTGCAAAAAATCATCCTCCCCAAACATCCAGACTCATTGTGTTATTTCAGCTATTCAAACACTTTCAATGCCAATTGACTATGCATTCAAGGGCCCAAATCAGTGCCTAATTAACTCACATTAAATACTTTTACTCACTATACACTTTATAGGGGTAGCATGTAATTGTTAACTGCACTGCTGGCAGCAATAGACACTCAGTAAAATTATTAGTTATTACTGTCACAGATTATGATATCACAAACAGGTCTCCCTATTCCTGACTATAAGCACATTAAATTCCCTCTCTGCATTTTGTGAACCCCGAGGTTGTGTTGTTTCCTGGAAAAACCTGTTTCTACTTGTGGTGTGGCTCAGCCCTAGCACACACTTTAATCCAAGAGCAGTCTGTTTAAATATTGTAAACAGGATTAAATAAAGTCAACCATAGATCAAGAGGCAAAGCAAGTAACCAGCTGACAGGGAGTGAACATAGGAAAAACCAGAGAGGCAGTCAGGGGGGCGGTTAGAGAGACGCCCAGGAAGGAGAAGGGAAGGACATTCGGTTTAGGAGGATTTTGAGAAGCATGGGTAAAGGGCTTCCTTTTCCTTCTGGGACCTCAGCTGAGGAGAAAGGTCAGTTGGGTGCATTCTCTGTCTCTCTGAAACTAACAGGCTTTCACCCAGCATCTGGCTCCTGAGTCTTTATTGGTAAAATTGAACATTTGAGATTTTGTTAAATAATGTATCAAAATCTTAGTTTTATCACTTACAAGATATGATTTTGAGCAAATTATTTAACTTTCTAAACATCAATAAAATTTAGGACCATAGCCATATGCCACTAGGTTGTTGAAAGAATAAATGATATTAACTTGAGTAAAATGTCTAGCCAGGCATGAGGGCACATACATTTAATCCCAGCACTCGGGAGACAGGGGCAGGCAGATCACTGTGAGTTCCAGGTCAGCCTAGTCTACAGAGTAAGTTCCAGGACAACCAGGGCTACACAGAGAAACCCTGTCTCAAAAAAAAACAAACAAAGAACAAATCAATCCATATATAGTAATTATTTATGTATCCATTCAAAATATTTCATTTCATTTTCCTTATACCATGGACTCTTGTATTATGATATCAGGAGTTAAGTTCAGAAAGCAAATAAGGAATAAAGAGCATTAAAACATCCCATGCTCATCTTTTAGTTTTAATCTGCTTTCTCCTCTTTCCCACTGCTTTTGTCTAATTGTTCCTACTTCATGGAAAGGAAAATGTTGGCAGAGAGGGGATAGTATTGGTACTAAATAATCCTGGGGCACACATGAGCCAACAGTAGAACAACACACTCGGAGGCTACACCCTACCATATATATAAGCCATTACATATGGATCAAAATCCTAAATGTAAGAACTAAAAGTAAAAATTCTTGAGTACATTCCAGCACTCAGAAGGATTATATGAGTTCAAGGACCTCTGGTCTATATATCAAGTTTCAGGCTTACCAGAGCTACCTAATGAGGCCTATAAACAAACAAACAAACAAACGAGTGAAGTGAGTGAATCAGTAAATAAATCAATCTTAGGACACATAGGCATCAATATTCAAGATACTGCATTGAAAGGTGGTTTCTGAAAGTCAGCAATAGCACATTAACCAAAGAAAAACTAACTGAACCATAGAAAAATGAAAGTATTTGTATGCTTTAGAAGGTATCAACAATAAATCTAAAAATACAAATTACAGAAAGGACAAAACATTTGCAAATCATCTATCTAATAAGGGCTCAGAATATAAAGAAATAACTCTTACAATTCAGTAATACAAAGACAGCCTACTAAATCTGCAAAGGATCTGAACGGACACCTCTCCAAGGAACACACACATATCCAACAAGCAAGTGGTAAGGCGCTCAGTATAATTAGACATTAAGGAATGGAAACTGAAACCATTCTCATTCCAGAAGGCTCCAATAAAAAGAGGCCAGATATGGATAAACCTTGATGGTGATTCAGTCTTTCCCTAGCATGTAGAAAATCCCTGGCTGGAGGGAGGGAGGAAGGGAGGGAGGAAATTACAATAAACATCACAGGGTAGTAAACAAAGTGGGGCACGTGCATACATGTAAAATCCACTTTACAGAACACTTTCATGGTTCCTAAAGGTTGAACATATTTTACCATATTACCAAACAATTCCACTCCTCTGTATCTATCAACAGTGGAAAGATATACCCATGAAATATTTTATATACATGACATTTACAGCACCATTATTCATAACAGTCAGAGTAAGAAACCTGAAAGTCCACTGCCTGAGGAATACATTAGCAAAATATATATCTACACATTAAAATATTATTCAAGTGAAAACAACGCAATTCCAACACTCAGCTGAGCAGGACAGTGTGCTCAAGGCCAATCTAAACCACATGGCGAATAGTCTCAAAAACCAAAACCACACAAACATGAATAAACCCTAAAAACATTATGCACAACGAAAGAAACAGGGCACAAATGGTCACAGAGGAAATGATTCTACTCATAGGAAGTGGGAAGGAAGTGAACACTATTGAGGTACAAGCTTTCGTGGGAGTGGTGGAAATGTTTTGGAAACAAGTTAAGCACACCACTTAACAAACTTAGTAAAATCTTCTGATTTGTGCATTTGAAAGGGTGAGTTTCAGTCTAAGGCAGACTACGCAGGAAGACAGTCAAGAACACAGTGAGGGAGAGAGGGGGCAAGGGAATCTCACAGAATCACTCAAAGAGCAAAAGGAAGACAGATACCACACACCTTTCCCAACTGCCTACAAGTTTTTCCTAACTTTTCCCTAACTATAACTGAGGAGAGCAGCATTTCCCCTAACTATAACTGAGGCGAGCAGCGTATCCCCTAACTATAACTGAGGCGAGCAGCGTTTCCCTAACTATAACTGAGGAGAGCAGCGTTTCCCTAACTATAACTGAGGAGAGCAGCGTTTCCTTAACTATAACTGAGGAGAGCAGCGTTTCCCCTAACTATAACTGAGGCGAGCAGCGTTTTCCCTAACTATAACTGAGGAGAGCAGCGTTTCCCCTAACTATAACTGAGGAGAGCAGCGTTTTCCCTAACTATAACTGAGGAGAGCAGCGTTTCCCTAACTATAACTGAGGAGAGCAGCGTTTCCCCTAACTATAACTGAGGCGAGCAGCGTTTCCCTAACTATAACTGAGGCGAGCAGCGTTTCCCTAACTATAACTGAGGCGAGCAGCGTTTCCTAACTATAACTGAGGAGAGCAGCGTTTCCCTAACTATAACTGAGGAGAGCAGCGTTTCCCTAACTATAACTGAGAGAGCAGCGTTTTCCCTAACTATAACTGAGGAGAGCAGCGTTTCCCTACTATAAACTGAGGAGAGCAGCGTTTTCCCTAACTATAACTGAGGAGAGCAGCGTTTCCTTAACTATAACTGAGGAGAGCAGCGTTTCCCCTAACTATAACTGAGGCGAGCAGCGTTTTCCCTAACTATAACTGAGGAGAGCAGCGTTTCCCCTAACTATAACTGAGGAGAGCAGCGTTTTCCCTAACTATAACTGAGGAGAGCAGCGTTTCCCTAACTATAACTGAGGAGAGCAGCGTTTCCCCTAACTATAACTGAGGCGAGCAGCGTTTTCCCTAACTATAACTGAGGCGAGCAGCGTTTCCCTAACTATAACTGAGGCGAGCAGCGTTTCCCTAACTATAACTGAGGAGAGCAGCGTTTCCCCTAACTATAACTGAGGAGAGCAGCGTTTTCCCTAACTATAACTGAGGCGAGCAGCGTTTCCCTAACTATAACTGAGGCGAGCAGCGTTTCCCTAACTATAACTGAGGAGAGCAGCGTTTCCCCTAACTATAACTGAGGAGAGCAGCGTTTTCCCTAACTATAAACTGAGGAGAGCAGCGTTTTCCCTAACTATAACTGAGGAGAGCAGCGTTTCCCCTAACTATAACTGAGGAGAGCAGCGTTTCCCCTAACTATAACTGAGGAGAGCAGCGTTTCCTTAACTATAACTGAGGAGAGCAGCGTTTCCCTAACTATAACTGAGGAGAGCAGCGTTCTTACACTAGTAGGTATTAACTCTTTTGTTCCCAATGCTAAGATCATTTTCCAAGAAGGAGAAAATGCTTTTATTTAGCAAAAATAATTTTCACTGATCTTATTGACACATTTTTCTTGATCACACCATTTAAGTGTACACTGTTTTTTTTAACATTTTATTATAATTACTATATGAATAGCCATGTTTTTCTACACCAAGAACAAGATGCACTGGGTGTAGTGGTGCCCACATTTAATCTGAGCACTTAGAGGCCGAGGCAGGCAGATCTCTGTGTGTTCTAGACCGGCCTGGTCTACAGAGTGAGTTCCAGGACAGCCAGAGCTACATAGAGAAACCTTTTTCAAAAAGGCACCACCACCAATCAGTTATTCATTCAAAAAAGAATTACCTTATCTTTGGCCTCAGGCAGTGTGATTTCTCTAGGTTCTAAGAGTGGAATTTCTCGAAGAGGTGGAACACATCTGATTATATCTGGTACATAGTGTGTGTGAAACAATGGCGGCATGGAATATCTTCGGTCAGCTGATAAAGGCACTATCTGGTTAATTATAGTTGGCTCTTGGTGGGGTGAATGGAAACGCTGCCGTTTACCATCAAGAGGAAAGGTTGTTTCATCGCTTATTCTCCTGAAAACAAGCAAACACACCTTAGTGACTAAAGACACAACTTCCTGACAACAGAACCATAGAAATATTGAAACAGAAAATAACAACACTGTGACTCGTTGGATAAGGTGACATTAACTACTCCCTAGTGGACTTTTAATATTCACTTTTAGCACAACAAATGTCTTCCAATAATACTGTACAAAAATAAAGATAATTAAAAATAAATAAAGATAATTAATGGTATACAATTGAGCTATCAAAATGAGTCATCACCACATTGAACACATCATAGAAAAATGTCTATTTATAAAATTATTCAATCACTAAGAATTAAAGATAAATTCTAACAAAAGAAAGTAAACTGAATGATATATATATGTTATATACATATTTTAAGGTTCTTTAAATATATCTATGTTCTGGCTCATCCGTAGGGAAAAAACTAACATTTTTATAAAAATTAAAACAACAGGAGACACTTGAAAACAAGCTACATTTCAGATAATATGCATTAACATAAATATGTGGGCATGACCAAAATACTCTGGTTATGTCTAGAGAATGTCTTCATTTTTTAAAGGAAAAGGCTGAGATGGTTTTGGCATAAAGTAATGTCAATAATTTCCTTTAATATAATTCAGGGGGTAAAGTGTGAGAATGAGAAGACAAAACAAACAGCTAAGCTTTGCTATGGGGGGAAATACTCAGATGTTCATTATATTATCTTTTACATTTTTCATTAAGTTTGAAAATTTTCAAAATAACAGGAAAACAATTAAGTCAAAACAGAGCCTGCAAAGCTTCTGTGAAGACCTGGGTACCATGAAATATCTTATGTCACAGAAAATGGCCCAATTCCTTTCTAGCTCTAAAATCCTATGAGCCAACATCATCTAAAGGTTTTATTATTACACCGCTCCTCGGGAATTATTCCAACTCTTCTTTTTGTATAGCCTCAAAATAACTAGAACTCCTACTCATAAGTAAAAGCATACAGGGCTAGACACATAAAAGTACATTTGTTATTTTTCATCCCAAAAGTAATTACAGCATGTACACTGAGTATCTTCAATTAAAATCACAAATTTAATTAAAAAAAAAAATCTGTAGCTATGAACTAATGGAATTCATCTTTACTCGTGAATTACCAATTGGCTACTAAGGCAATTTCAAAAAATACACAAGTAAAACTAATGAAGTCAAAATTCTTAGAATCATTATGTAACTTTTCCTATGACAATCAAGAAAAACTACTTTGTCATAAGCCTTGATTTGAGAAACAGAAAGCTAAATTTCATATACCACAGTGTATCTCTGCTTTGATAACTAAGGTCTGCGACCTTCGGCTTTTGTTTAAAGAGAATAGGTCACACTGTCCATGTAATTCTATGCAACTGTTACACAATTCTTAGGACTCTAATGTTTCTCTTAAAACAGTTAAACACTTACTTCCTTCCTCGAAATAATGGCGTTGTCGAGGTCTGTATTGGACTGACAGTTCCATATGTCAGGGGCTGTAAGGACACAGCTCTAGACAGACTACCAAAAATAAAGAACAGTATTAACATAAATATTTTTCCTTAGGACCAAAAATTCCACACAAACGCAATGCATTACTAGTCAAAAACAAGGTTTGATAATATTTTCTCTATTTTCAAATACTGCACACAAAAGCATTTATTAAAGAGAGAACAGAACTTAATAACAATGTGTGATACAACACTATACTTACTCTACATTTTGAAAGTTGAATTGTGCATCTATAAGTTGCTGGTGTGAATAAAGAGTTGGTGAGAGAGCAAAGAAGTTATTATGCTGTTGGTGGCTTGGAGTGAAGGGTGGACGACCCAGAAGTGAGTTTGGGAACATGCTCTTGTTCACTAAAGGTGAACATGTATTCTTCTACCTATGATTTAAAAAAACAAAAACTATAGCTTAAAGACATAGATCTCTTTGATAAGTGTTATCTACTACTTAAAATAATCAGCTATCAAATTAGTCATGTCATTTGCGAAATTACTCCTGAAAGTTTAAATAGGTTATAAGTTTACTATAGGTAACAAATCACTAGCAATTCATTTAAAAATCTAAATGGATTCAAAGACTTTCATTATGCATTTTTCAAATTTTCTGATGAATATACTCTAAGTTAATAGCAACAAATCTTTTATCACCACTATTCTAACAAGAGAAGTTACTCAAAAGATTTAATCAAATTGTTCAGATCCTTATATTTATTCACAACCTAACTCATAAAAAGGCACAAACTATCATGCAATAATCTGATACCTACAATATGGTACGTTACATATCTAAGAAATAAGGAATGTATGTCACCTACCAATTCATAACATTCCAAGACTCTTCTCAACATCTATACATAAAAGACACAATAAAACAGTGTTGCTCCCTAAGGGAAGAAAAGCTATAGAGGGCAATCAGAACATATCACTGACTTAGTGAAACACTAGATGCTCCTTTAAAAATTTTTTTCCAATTGACTAATTCAGCAAAGCTGTAGTCTTCAAAACAGTGGGTAAAGTGGCATACAAAAACCAAGAAAACAAAAATGATATTCCCTAGCTACCTTCTTAAAACATGTAATTAGAAAACTCTTAACTGAGAAACAGTATAAAACCTACCAATAAGCAAAATGATATAACACAGTAAAAGTTAAGGCTCTATCACCAAAAAGAGAATTACTTGCCTAGCCTAACTATGAGAAATGTAAGTAGCTGCCACGCACCACTCATATGCATAAAGCTTCCGTTTAGACTGCTAATAGCTCATGCTTAAAATGTGGCATCCACAGGTCACCAAAGAGGGAGGGGGGAAAATGAGAAATAAGCAGAGGAGGAAATATTAATAAGTTGGGATCAAAATGTCTCTGGACGTTCCAATTAATAGCAACAATGGAAGACGCAAGACACAAATTAATGCCTTTAAAGTTTAAATAAAATGTTCTTAAGCCACATGGCTCTCCCTGTCTACAGTAGATATAAAGAGTAAGAAGAGAGAGATGAGGCAAGGGGTACACAAGCAATCCCAGCGTTCAGGAGACTGAGGGGGGTGTGAAACGGCTTTCAGCCAGTGATGACACACAGAGACTGGTGGATCACCATGAATTCAAGGCCAGCCTGGGGTACATAAAGTTTCAAACCAGCTAGGGTAACACAGTGAGATACTGTCAAAAAAAGAAAGGAAGGAAGAAAGGAAGGAAGAAAAAAACAAAAGAAAAGAAAACCAAGATTAGGTCAAATTCTCAGAATAAGAAAGAAGGTGACAATTGCTCAAAATCAGTCAAGATAATAACTAAGAAATGCAAATAAAACAACTTTAATATCATCTTACCCCAGTAAGAATGGCAAGGATCAACAATACAACAAATGACAAATGCTGGAGAGGCTGTGGACAAAGGGAACTCTCATTCATTCACTGTTGGTGCGACTGCAAATGGGTCCATGCAGTCTGGAAATCAGGGTGGAGAATCCCCAAAAGGCCAAAAATCGCTTAGGGGGCAGGGGGTGGGGTGGACACGCCTTTAATCCCAGCACTCAGGAGGCAGAAGCAAGCAGATCTCTGTGAGTTTCAGGCCAGCTTGATCTACAAAGAGACTTCCAGGATAGCCAGTGTTACACAGAGAAAACTTGTCTTGAAAAACAAACAAAGCCGGGCGTGGTGGCGCATGCCTTTAATTCCAGCACCTGGAAGGCAGAGGCAGGCTGATCTCTGTGGGTTCGAGGCCAGCCTGGACTACAAGTGAGTCCAGAGAGACCCTGTCTCAAAAAACCAAAAAAAAAAACCAAAAAAAAAAAAAAAAAAAAGCTAAATGTACCATATGACCCACAGTATTTGTTGTATTTATATATTTATGTTATGGATTTGTATACTGACATGACAAGTTTTATGCGTATATCCTTTAAATGTGTAAAAGATGACTTGGGTTCAAAAAAAGTACAAAATTTTCTTTTCTGATAAGCAAATCTGAGAATAAACTTTTTTAATAAAAAAAATACCTAGACAGCTAAATGAAGTAAGAGAATAAAACTAAAGATTGGAAAAACTGGGAGCCAGTTTTGTTCCTTGGTTTTTCAATTCTGTGGATTAAAATTTACTCAGATTCATCAAAAGTTGTGGACAGGCAACTTATCACCAGTATCAGATCTCATTCCAAATGCCTGACTCTAATTTGTGTTACCCATAAGTCTGTCAAATTCCCCCACTAAGTCTATACTTCCTGCTTTAGGGGGTTTTGTTTGTATTTATTTATTTATTTTTACTTACTTAGTTTTTCGAGGACAGGGTTTCTCTGTGTAGCCTTGGCTTTCCAGGACTCACTTTGTAGACCAGGCTGGCCTCGAACTCAGAGTGATCCACTTACCTCTGCCTTAAGGAATGCTGGGATTAAAGGCCTGCGCCACCACACCCAGCTCGTTTTAAATTTTTTTTTTTTTTAATCAGTATCACTGGCCTGCACTCTCTGCATTTCACTGCTCAGAGGGAAGTGGTAGTTAAGATTTGGTTCCCTTTACTCTGCTTCCCTGAAGTAACTTCTCATTTAAAAACAATGTTTAAAAAAAAAAAAAACACAAAGTTTTCCATAGGGCTTATGAGAAATGCCATTATGCCAGGCAGGTGCATGCCTTTAATCCCAAGGACAGCCAAAGCTACACAGAGAAACCCTATCTGAAAGAAGAGAGAGAAAGAGCGAGAGAGAGAGAGAGAGAGAGAGAGAGAGAGAGAGAGAGAGACAGGGGGGGGGGGGGGGGGGAGAGAACTAGAAAGTTCGACTTCAAGTCATGCACAGAGGCATACACCTGAAATCCCAGGGCTTGGAAGGCTCAGGGAGGATGATCAGCAATTTGGGACTGACTGGGAAGACACAAGTTCACACCCAGCTTGGATATAAAACTGTCTCAAAAAACAAAACAAAGTTCTATTTCAAAGCTAGGAGGGGGGAGCATTCCTGAAATCCCAAAACTTGGGAGGCTGAGGCAGGTGGATCTGAAGTTTAAGTACAGATTGGGTTCCACAGGAGTGAAAACGTCTCTCTCTAAAAGCAAACAAGGGAGCTGAAGTGCTCAGGGGTCAAGGGCTGCTCTTACAGAGGACCTAGGTGTGGTTCTAAGCACCACATGGGGACTCCAGTTCCAGGGAATCCAGTGCCTTCTTCTGACCTCCCAGGGCAGCAGGCATGCATATGATGCATAGACATAAAATAATAAACACGTTCAACAGCAGATCCTTCTACTCCAGGTTCATTTATAGAGGTCCATTGTTCAACACCTAGACAATTTATGCTTACAAACAATATTATTTTTCTTTTGGACCCAAAAATAAGGAAGGTCCTATATGTCTGCATTCCAACTTAAAGATGCAAAAATGCCAACAACAAGCTCTCATTTTTATTTCAACCCCATTACACAATCAAATCCAAACTAAGGAGAAATCAAAAGATGAGTTGATGCCCAGAACTACTCTACCACATTAAAACCAAATGATTTTAGGCTTAAAATTTCATAGCCAAAAATTTACTCTAGGACACGTATCTAGTTCAGGATACTCAGTGCAAAACAAGCATTAATTTCTATTTACTATTTTACTGAGAAATGGTCTCACTGTGCAGCCCTGGCTGGCCTGGAACTCTCTATCTAGACCAGGCTGGCCTTGAACTCACAAAGATGGGCTTGCCTCTGAGACGCATTCATTCTTCTGGAATCCTTCTAAAACAAAACACTAGCCAGACTCTTGGAATCTTAACCCTTAAGTGAAACTTAACTGGCAGCCTTCAAACTAGAACCATTCCTAAGAAATTTAACCAACAGCATCCAATGCCAGACCCCATAAGTAGCCCATATGACCATCTACAGATAAGAGGCAGGAGGACCTCTGTGAGTGAGTTCGAGGCCAGCCTGGTCTACAAAGCAAGTCCAGGACAGCCAAGGCTACACACAGACACCCTGTCTCGAAAAAGCAAAACAAAATCAAGAGTCTGTATTTCTAGATCATAGTCAATCTGGGCTAGTCACAGCAACCACTGTTTCTATTAGCAGTTACTAATCAGTACAAATTAAAAGTGTTGGTAGTTAGCACAACAAAGCCTTGTAGTACTGAACTACAGACCTCCATCGTAGTGTAACTGTACACAAACCAACCTACGATACTAAACATGTTAAGTTTCCAACCTGGTTTGACTTGCACAATTTCTTCCTCTTTTTCTTTTATCAACTATCTAAATGATTCTTTTAAACAAAGCTGAAAGGACCGAAACAAGAAGGAGAACTTAAATCTCTCTCTTATCTTTTACCCACTACGCAAGTATTTCAAACAAAGCTCAAAGAGGCAAAACAACAAAAGGAACATAGATCACAGGTGCCGGGAAACACACGGGCTGTCGTGTTCTTAACCAGATAAAAGGATGGGGGAGCCTAGCCACAAAATCTGAGAAACGTGTTTTCAACCATCAGCCGGTCCGAACCCGAGGCGACCTCGTGCCATGTAATTAAATGCCTTAAAAGATAAATGCCTTCCACACTAGTTACTTAATTTCGACATTTACCTTAATTCTCCGCTGCCTTTTGGAACACCGGGCGGGACTATCAAGGCAGTCTTAACTTTCTCGTTCTAGGGAGTGAGGACAGGGCGGGAGGCGACGTGAGAACTAGCGAGAAGCCAGAGGCGCCAACACTCTTCACCAAGTCCAGCACCCGGGGAACGCCCCTAGTCCGGAGAGCTCCAGGAGACGCCAGGCTCTCCCGCGCAAAAAAAAAAAACAAAAAAAAACAAAAAAACAAAAAAAACACAACCCGGGTTTCAGAAAAGTTGCACGCGCCCGGCCGGGGGCCAGGGCGTGCACACTTGCATCCCCTCCGAAGCCCCTGAACTCACCGGCGTCCACGCCGAAAGGGCCGAGCAGGGCCCAGCGCCACTGCCCGCCAACACGCTCCCGGGCCCGAGCTGCCGCCCGAGCCGGCCGAGGTGGGAGCAGCCCGCCGCACGGCGAGGCCCAGCTCGGGCGGGCAACCTAGGACCGCGCAGGGCGGCGGAGAGGTGCGAGCCGATGAGGCCGGGCCCGCGCGGGCGTGGAAGGCTGGGGAGGGGAGGAGGGATGGCGACAACAAGAAAGAAAAAGAAAAGAGCGGAAGACCAAAAAGTCGCCAAAAAGGCGGCGTAGACAGACAGCCCTGTCAGAGATACCCGGAAGATCGGCGTGACCCCGGATGGGAATTATGCAGCGGGAGCGAAAGGTCACACTTCCGGCAGCAGACTCCGCTGTTGGCGCTTTTGCCGAACTGCGCAGGCCCGAAGGTTGCCTGCCTCGCGCAGGCCTGGGAGGCGCATGGCGGCTGCCGGCCGCGCTGGGAAAGAGGCGGACCGGTCGGTGCCGCGGAGCTGCAAGCCGCCCGGGGTGCGCGTGCACCGCGCCCGAGGTCACGTGCTGCAGCTCCTCTGTAGGCCGTTTTCCGGCGGGCCTGTCCTATCCATGGAGTGTCTTCCAGGAGGTATCCAAAAACTAACCTCCCCCTTGCCGAAAAGATCAGTATTAAGTTTTAGTTGGTTTTCTCCTCCCAAAACAAACAAGTGCCCTTAATGCCCCCAAGCCCTCTCCGTGCCCTGCCTGTAACACCTAGCACTCACTGGTCCAACAAACGGCTGTTTGTCGTTGAGTGAGCTTTAGTTATCTTGCGAAGCTGTCTAATTCGCTTTATTTATTAATTTAAATCTGTTAACAATAGCCCCGTATTGTCCAGGTAGGAAGTATAAAAATTTGACCTCTCGTATTCCTGAAATTAATAATTTTTGTCCGTCTTGTAGACTTGCTTGCTTGCTTTTTTTATTTTCTAGTTTTGTTATTTTCCACGCTTTTAGTTAAATTTTTCGTTTTTCTACTGTAACTAACAAACTGAGGTCGTCGTGATAACACAGTCACTTGGTAATGTAAAATTTAGCTGAATCTCACTTATTTTGATAGGAGTTTTCATCGCCTTTGACCAGTAAATTCTTTATCATTTCCAACTGTCAATAGTCTGGTCAGTTGGTAATGTTATCAACATTCTACGAGATCCTGCCTTGCTTATCCTTCTAATTATAAAGAAAGGTATACTGGAGGCCTGAGGCTGTAGGTCTGCAGTTCAACCCTATGTCAGGCCCGGGGTTCAATACCTTTTGCTGAAAAAGTATTGATATGTGACCATAGTCATGGCTCGTTCCCTGTGTCTTGTGGCTGCCTGTGTTTATCTCCTGTGAACGTTTTACCATTTTGGAATGATTTACTTTGTAAGCTGCCCTGTTCTTTGCTGTTATTATTCCTTACTCTAGAGTGTGCTTTATCTGATCATAATGCAGGCATTCTAGCTTTGTGCTGCATAGTACTAATGTTCATTTTAAAGGGAAAGTGTGTTTATTACTTTTCTCCTCGATATGACCAAAATACCTGACAAAAAGAAGCAAAGGAAGACTTCTGTTCCTTCAGGGTTTCACACTTGCCCAGTACCAAATCTGTAGTACTCCATAACCATTTATACACTAAAATGGCTACTTTGAATCATGAAGCTTTGCTTGGGGCTTTACGTTTTCGCTATCAATTACATTTGTATGCACTCAACCTCCAACACACACACACACTCACACACACATACACACAAAAAGCAACTGTGACAGAGTTGAACTATGGTTCACATGTCTTTTTTCTTGCATTCAGCCCTTTCTCATCCACTGGCTCTACCCTTTCTTGGTCTCATTTCTAACTTGTATACAATACCCAAACTATTATATCTTTCAGCTTGCACAAAAATCAATTCAAACTGGATCAGAAACCCTATGTTACAACCTGAAATGTGCCTGGCATGGTGGCGCACATCTTTAATCCCAGCACTCAGGAGGCAGAGGCAGGCAGAGAGAGCTCTGTGAATTCCAGGCCAGCCTGGTCTACAAAGCAAGTCCAAGGCAGCCAAGGCTACACAGAGAAACCATGTCTCAAAAAAACAAAAAACAAAACAAAACAAAAACAAAAGAAAGGGAAAAAAAGAAAATGAAATGCAAAGCTAAAGAAATTATAACCAGAGAAACAGCCCACAAAATGGAGACAATCTACTCCAGCTATACTTCAGACAAGGCAGAACTTACAAAGGACTGCCAAAATGAAATACCAAGGAATTAAAACTGCCAAGCAACAATAAGGCTATTGAACAGGTGACTTACAAAAGAAGAGACACAAATAACTACTTTTTAAAACTGTTCAACATGATGGCATCCCTAGTCATCAGAGAAATGTAAATTAAAATTACTTTTGAGAGACCGTTTCACTCCGGTCAGAATGCCATCATCAAGAAAGCTGACAATAAAGCCTGAAGAGGATGCAGGGGTAAAGAGACCTTTATTCATTACTGCTGGGGGTGAATAAACCATCAATAAACTGTTATGGAAATAAGTTGATGACTCATCAAAAATTAAAAATAGAACTGCCGTATGACCAACTTTTCTACTCCTGGGTGTATGTCCAGAAACTCTATTAACCTACCATAGAGATAGCTTGCATATCCATGTTTATTGCTGCTCTAGACTATAATAGCAAGGAAATTAAACTAACCTAGACACCAAATGACAGATAAATGATAGTGAAAATATGGTACATGTACAAAATGGAATATTCATCTGTAAATAAAAACAAAAACAAGTTTGAGTGAAGAAAATGGATAGACTTAGAAAGAATAATATTATGTGAGGTCACACAAACTCAGAAGAAGAAGAAAAAAAAACCCATGTTCTCCCTCACATGAGGATCTTTGCCCATAAATTATATCTGTCAACAGATGTAGATGAAGACATTGGAAGTGTTACAGCTCCCAGGGGAAAGGCTTCCCTAATGGAGGCATGACAGCTCCGCTTCTGTGGCAGGTATGGGGCGAAGTGTGTTCCCTCAATACAGGTGTTACAGCTCTACTGGGGGGAGAGGTCCCCAATGTAAAAGTTAATAGCTCTAAAGGGAAAGGAAGTCAGAAGCCAGGGATTACCACAAAGCCACACCTCACAACAAACCTCATACAAGAGACTTATTGGGAGGGAAGACCCCAGGTGGGCGCTGCCTCTGCTGCAGTGAGAAGTAGAAGAGAACTGAGCAGAACACAGGGTTTAGGGAGGGTTTCTTGATGGGTGGGGGTGAAGCCTTCTAGAGTAGCCTGTGGTTGGAGGGATTATGTGGCCTGATCTTGGGGAAAGCTCAAGAATTGGCGAGAGTATTTTTTTTTCCCTATAGAGCAGGGCCTGGCCACTCTCCCTCCTCAGGGGCGCTGGGAATGGCCTTTACAGTTCATAGAGAAGTTGAGGGGATGGCTATTGGAGCTCTTCAGGGAGGGGCCTGAAGGGAGAATAGAGCTAGAGCCTGGGAGCATGAGATCTCCAGAGGCAGCACTTACAAGGGGAGTCTCTGCCCAAAACAGGGAAAGCCTCCTTGTCACTCAAGTTGGCATGAATAGCCAACAGGTGCACTATAATATCTATTCGATTTTTGTTTTGTGGTTTGCTTTCTAGAACAGGGTTTTACTATGTAGTCCTGGCCATCCTAGAGCCATTTTTGTTGTTTATTAAATTACCTGTATTATCATTATGCTTAGCTAGTAATCAATTAAGACACAGACACTTGTTATATTTTAAAATAGCCTTAGTTAACGCGGGGCAGGGCAGACATTAATCCTCTAAACTACCTCCCATAGTGGGGCAGGTAATCCCACGCCATCTGGCTCTAATAACCTCTCTCACGCCACCTCCCACCCATAATCCCAAATACTTGCTAATGTTCTTCATCTGGGCCGAATCTCCATTCATGCCGGCCATGTGCTTCTCCACCTAACCCATGGTGGCCTTCCTCTTCTCTTCCTCCTCTTTAGGGTCTTTCTTCCTCTTCTTTTTCCCAGAATTCCCCACCCCCCTTCTCTCTTCGCCTCCCCCCCCTCACGAACTTTAGCCACACCTGTCTCCTTTGCCCTGCTCAGGTGGGATGGCTTTTTATTAATCAAAAGGTGGGTCACAGAGAAAGCAAACAGTAATTAGCATCAAAATACATTAGACCATCCTCTAACACATTTTAATAGCTGACAAAATAGTCTTCAAAATAGTCAGATGAGATAGGAAAAGGCACTACACAATCATTAAAAGAAAAACCTATTAGAGTTCTCTAGAGAAACAGAACTGATAGAATGAACATATATAATATACACACATATATATGAACATGCATATACATAGACACATATATGTATATATAATATATTAATATAATAATATATAAATGATTTATATATATATATGGGATTTATTAGAGTGGCTTACATCAGTGGCCCAATTATTTCAACAATGGCTATTTCCTGAATCCAAGAATCTAGTAATCCAGTCCATAGGGCTGGACGTCTCAGGTGAATTTCGGTATACAAGGGAAGGAGGTTATAATGCCAAGGAAGGAATGAACTTGGGAAAAGAAAGCAAGGGAAAGCAGGCAGACAGCAGGCTTCCTTTTCCCATGTCATTTATACAGGCTGCCACCAGAAGTTGTGGCCCAGATTTAAAGTGGCTTTTCTCACTCAGATTGTCCAATCAAGAAAAGTCCCTCAGCTGGGCATGGTGGTGCATGCCTTTAATCCCAGCCTTTGAGAGGCAGTGGCAGGCAGATCACTATGAGTTCAAGTCCAGGACATCCAAGGCTACACAGAGAAACCCTGTCTCGAAAAACAAAAAACAAAAATCAACAAAAAGGAAGAAAAGAAAAAAACTAGAGCCGGGCGTGGTGGCGCATGTCTTTAATCCCAGCACTCGGGAGGCAGAGGCAGGCGGATCGCTGTGAGTTCGAGGCCAGCCTGGTCTACAAAGTGAGTCCAGGATGGCCAAGGCTACACAGAGAAACCCTGTCTCGAAAAACCAAAAAAAAAAAAAAAAAAAAAAAAAAAAAAGAAAGAAAGAAAAAAGAAAAAAACTAGAAAATTCCTTCACAAGTTTACTCACCACATTAGGGTTAGGATATAATTGATAATTGAGATATATGTCCCAGATATATTCAAGTTGACACCTTGAATACCCATCACATCTACCAAGAGGATATTGAAAGTATAAATATTTCTACACCAAAATACAAGGACACCCAAATTCATAAGTCATATATTGACACTGAAACAGTGATAGTGGGTGACTTCTGTCTTCCATTCTCACCACCGGATAGGCCAGACAGACCTGAACTAAACAGACTAATACTTAAATTAAATGACATCATGTATCTAATGGACCTAGCAAATATTTACAGAACATTTCCCCCAAACACAAAGAATATGCTTTGTTCTCAGCAGCAAGAAAAAGTAACACCCCAAAAGACAGATAGCAAAAAATAATCAAACTCAGGGCTGAAATAAGTGAAATAAAAACAATGAGAAAAAAACAATACAAAGAATTACTAAATTGACAAGTAGGTCTTTGAGAAAAAACAAAGATTGACAAACCCTTAGCCAAGTTAACTAAGAGACAAAAAGAAGATCCAAATTAATAAAACTAGAGATGAAAAAGGGGGCTGGCCAGTGGTGGCACACACCTCTAATCCCAGCCCTCGGGAGGCAGAGGCAGGCAGATTTCTGTGAGTCTGAGGCCAGCCTGGTCTACAAATTGAGCCCAGGAAAGCCAGGGCTAAAACCAAAAAGACAAAAAAGAAAGAAAAGAGGGACATCACATCAGATACCAAGGTAATTCAGAGAATCATAAGAGCATAACTTTTAAAATCTGTACTCCACAAAACAATTTTCTGATGTATATTAACCAACCAAAATTAAATCAAGATCAAATAAGCTATTTCAACAGACCCATAATTCTTAGTGAAATAGACGCAGTAATTAGAAGTTTTCCAATCAAAATACCCCAAGGCCAGATGGATTCAGTGCAGAATTCTATCAGACATTCCAAGAAGAATTAACTCCAATAGTTTTCAAATTGTTCCACAAATTAGAAACTGAAGGAACAGTTCCTAATTCTTTTTACAAGGCCACTATTACCCTGATACCAAAACTGCACACACAAAAAATACAACAAAAAGAAATTTATAGACCAATATCCCTTATGAACATAGATGAAAATATTATCAAGAAAATGTTTGCAAACTGGCTCTTTTACTGAGACCTTCCACCATGGGGTGCCAAGACCGTGAAGAAGGCAGCCCGGGTCATCATCAAGAAGTCCTACAGGAGTCGGGGTAATGACTTCTACACCAAGAAGCACATGTGTGAGGAGACCACCATAATCCCCAGTGAGAAACTCCACAACAAGATGGCAGCTCTGTCAGGCATATGAGGAAGTGATTCAGACAGGTCCTGTGAGAGGTATCTCTATCAAGTTGCAGGAAGAAGAGAGAGAGAGGAGAGAGAATTGTGTTCCTGAGGTCTCAGCCCTAGACCAGGAGATCATTGAGGTAGATCCCGACACCAAGGAAACGCTGAGGCTTCTCGACTTTGGCAGTCTCTCCAACCTGCAGGTCATTCAGCCTATAGTTGGGATGAATTTCAAAACACCACGCAGAGCCATTTAAATCTGTTCTGTCATCTTTTCAATGAACCTAAAAACAAAACAAACAAAAATGTTTGTAAACTGAACCCAAGAACACATCCAAATGCTTATCCACCATGATCAAGTTGGCTCCTTCCCGGAGACTCAGGGATGGCTTAACATATGTAAATCAATAAATTTAATGTACATGTAAACAGACTGAAAGACAACAACCACATAGTCATCTCATTAGATGCAGAAAAGGCCTTTGACAAAATCCAGCATACTTTTATGATAAAAGTTCCGGAGAGATTAGGGATACAAGGGACATATTTCAATATAATAAAGGTGGCTTTTAACAAGCCCACAACCAACATCTACCTAAATAGAGAGAAAAGCAAAGCATTTCCAGTGAAATCAGGAACAAAGCAAGGATGCCCTCTCTCCATACCTAGTCAATATAGTACTCGAAATCTTAGCCAGAGCAATAAGACAACTGAAAGAGATCAAGGGATACAAATAGGAAAGGAAGAAGTCAATATATCTTTATTTACAGGTGATATGATTTTGTAGATAGAAGTCCCTAAAACTCCACCAGGAAACTTCTACAGCTGAAAAAGACATTCAAGAAAGTAGTGGGATAAAAAAATTAACTCACAAAAATATATAAATCTTGGGATAACTCTAACAAAGTAAATGAAAGACTTGTAATAAAAACTTTAGGACACTGACAAAAAAAGAATTGTAAAAGATGCCAGAAGGTGGAAAGCTCTCCTGTGCTCAAAGATCAGTAGGACAGTGAAAACGGTCCTCCTGCCCACAGCAATCTATAGAGAAATGTAATCCCTATCAGAACTCCAAGACAGTTCTTCACAGAAGTTGACAAAACATTCTTTAGCTTCATATGGGAACACATACACCCAGGATAGCTAAAACAATCCTGAGTAATAAAAGAACTGTTGGAAGTATCACTGTCCCAGATTTCAAGTTGTATTACAGAGCTACAGCAATAAAAATAGAATGGTGTTTGCGCAAAAACACAGTTTGATCAATGGAATCAAACTGATTTTTATTCGAGACAGGGTTTCTCTGTGTAGCCTTGGCTGTCCTGGACTCACTTTGTAGACCGGGCTGGCCTCGAACTCACAGTGATCCCCCTGCCTCTCCCTCCCAAGTGCTGGGGTTAAAGTCCTGTGTCACCACACCTGGTTTTACTTTTGGTCTCTTGTTAACAGAGAGGGGGGAGGGGAGCAGGAAGGGGAGAGGGAGAGGAGAGAGATTGCAAACAAGCTGGGTGGGTAGGGAGAGGATAGGAGGAATTTAGGGAGGAGAAAATTATAATATGAAAAAAAAATTCCAGATGGACTTAGTGGAACATGCCTTTAATCCTAGCACTTGGAAAGCAGAGGCAGGCAGATCTCTGTGAGTTCAAAGCCAGCCTTGTCTCCAAAGTGAGTCCAGTACAGGCAAGGCTACACAGAGAAACCCTGTCTCAAAAAACCAAAAAGAAAAAAATCCATTAAAAAAGGGAAAACAGGACCTGGAGAGAGAGTTCAGTGGTTAAGATCAATTGTTGCTCTTCCAAGAGGCTCAAGTTCAGTTCTTGGCACCCACATTGGGGTCTCAGAGCCACCTGTAACTCCAGAGTCAGGGGCCAGGAAGGCTCCAGCTTGGGGGGCACAGGCCTCATGCTCACACACCTACGTCCAAACACGCACACCTGCACGAAATAAGCAATAAAAATTAATCTAAAAAAGAAAATGAGTAGCCGGGCGTGGTGGCACACGCCTTTAATCCCATCACTCGGGAGGCAGAGGCAGGTGGATCACTGTGAGTTCAAGGCCAGCCTGGTCTACAAAGCCAGTCCAGGACAGCCAAGGCTACACAGAGAAACCCTGTCTCGAAAAACAAAACAAAAACAAAAAACAAAAAAACAACCAAACCAAAAAAAGGAAAAAAAAGAAAAAGAAAAGAAAGAAAGAAAGAAAATGAGCCAGCATCTCTTCTAGAATCAGCTGGGAAGAGAGGGCAAGTTTCCTGCTCTTGCCTGGTCTGCTTAAACCACTGTACTGTGGTCTGATCTGGAAATAAGTCTGAATGTGTGTGTTTGAGTCACCATGAGAAAGACAAAAACTTCATGAAGTTGGGCTAAGCAACCTTTCTTGAACAAATTATTCAAGATAATCTACCCAGTGAAAAAGGCCATGCTAGTCCTTGTACATAAACCATAAAATACTTTTAAGACCTTCAAAGAAAGAAACTGAAAAGACATGCTTAACATACATAAACATATTTGCAAATCGCCTGCTAAAGAACCTTTTGCCTAAATGTGTCTTTAAGACATTCATACTTCAATAACAAAATAAAAAACAAATGAACAAAATGTTGGGTGGATAAGTCACACTAAAGCCAAATACATGACAAAGAAACACAAAAAGATATAGCATTATTAATGATTAGGAAGAAAAACTTAAAACCACAGCCAAGAGAGCTGGGAGATTAGTTGGTGGATTAAAAGCACTTGCTGTGAATAAAGACAGAGTTCAGATCCCCAGAACCCATGTAAATAGCCAGGCTGTTGTGCCAGCCTACCTGCAATGCCAGTGCTTAGGGGAAAGAAACAGAGGATCCCACGGGAAACCTGGCTAGCTGCACTAGCCAGACCTGGGAAGCCCACACAAGTGCATGTGCACACACACTGAGCACGCACACACACACACACACACACACACACACACACACACACACACACACATGAAAAACTACATTTTCCTATCTAGTTAATGGTAAAGTTAAAAAAAAATGCTAAGCAGGCTTGTAGATCTATTCAGTTGTAGAGCAATTGCTTAGGCGCACAAGAACTAAGCATACCAAGAAGTGTTAGTGAGAACATGGAGCAACTGAAACTCTTATGCAGTACTGTTGGATACATGAAATGGTATAACTGCCTTCTAGAGCATCTTGACAGTTTCTGTAAAAGCTAAGTATTCAGCTGAAGCATATTGGTACATCTGTGCAATCCCAGCACTTGGAAGGCAGAGGCAGTAGAATCAAGAGTTCATAACCAAGATAGGTGACATGCCTACGTGATGATTGCCAGCCTGTCCTGTATGTCTTAAAATAAATTATGCATATATTTACACGAGCTCCTAGAACATTGAAAAGAAAGTCATGTTAATACCTAACCTTGTGGGCAGATACTCCCAGTAACTGTATCTGTAACAGCCAAAAATTGACAGGACACAAAGTCCTGTCACAGATAAATGGCAAAGCAAAACAAAATAAAAACCATAATTTATCCATTCAATGAAATACTACTCAGAATAGAAACAAACAAACTACGAAGTTGCGGAAAGAAATCGGACCAAACCCAAATGCAACAAAGCAGCAGTGATTACGAAAGTGTGTCAGGGGTGGCCTGGCAGGTGGAGGAAGGGCAGGGAGGAACAGGAGGGGAGATTGCAGAGGATGAGGAAGCTTTCTGAGAGTAATACTCATGCTCCCTGCCTGGATTACTATAGTTTGTGTATGTATCTGTGTGTAAGATCTGCAACTCATCATGTCTCAAATACACCTAGAAAGTCTATTAAAAGCTCTTGGTCCATGTTGCAATTAGACTAAATCTATGTGCATGGTTTTGTAATATGCTAGACTGGTCGGTTATTATTTATTTATTTATTTATTTATTTATTTGTTCATTCATTCGTTCATTCATTCATTCATTTATTCACTTTTCGAGACAGGGTTAGGGTTTCTCTGTGTAGCCTTGGCTGTCCTGGACTGTTTTGTAGACCAGGCTGGCTTCGAACTCACAGCGATCCATCTGTGCCTCTGCCTCCTGAGTGCTGGGATCGAAGGCGTGCGCCACCAACGCCTGGCTAGACTGATCATTTAGAAATAAGGGTTCACCAAGTTACGAAGTTGTTTCCAGAGAGGATTAACTCCTGAGTGTGAGAAGCACCCACCCCATAGGCTGGGAACCTATGTTGAGTACCACAAGCTGGGCAGTGGTGTGGCACACCTTTAAGCCCAGCACTAGGAAGGCAGAGGCAGATGGATCATTGTGAGTTCGAGGCCAGCTTGGTCTACAAAGCAAGTCCAGGACAGCCAAGGCTACAGAGAGAAACCTTGTCTCGAAAAAATAAATAAAATAAAGAGTACCACAGTCTCTTTCTCTGTGCATTGAAATGTGAGAGACCCTAGCCATATGCTACCACCACCACCTATTGCACTGTGATAAACATTGTTATTTCAAATTGTTAGTCAAAAGAAAGCCTTCCTCCATAAGTTGTTTGTTGTTGGATATTTAGTTATAATGACAATATAAGTAACTAATACAGCAGGCTGTTTAGAGAGGTGCTCATAATCACTAGCTTGCAAATCTTTCTTGTAACAAAAGAGGAAAGGAGTCTGTAGAATCTTTTGTGTACTGTGTTGCAAGCATCCATCACCTGTCAATAAAAAGCTGATTGCCTATTAGCTGAGGCAGGAAATGGGAGGTGGGAGTTCCAGCAGAAAGAGATGAACTCTGGGATAGCGTTAGAGGCTGGAGATTCGCCCCAGACTCTGAGGAAAACTGGATGCATGAAACTGAGGAACAGTAACCAACTGTGTGCCACATGTAGAATAGAATTAGTGGGTAAATAAGTTATGAGCTAGGTGGGGAGTGAGCCAAAGCTTAGGCCTAGGCATTTATTTATACATAATAAAGTCTCAGAGTTGCTTTTTCGAGAATAGGGTGTCGGAGGAAAACACGCAGTTAAAGGAGTCATGATATACCCATTGAAGAAACTAGAAGGAACTTATCACAAGACCGAAAGCTCTCTTTCTTTTTTGAAACAGGGTCTCTGTACATAGCTCCAGCTGTCCTCCAATTCCTCGATCTGCCTGTTCTGCCCTCTGAGTGCTGGGACCACTCTGCCTGGCTCAAGAGCTCTTTGTGTATGAGTTACATTAGTTCAATCACAAATCTTTCTATAAGGCTTCTTCACTTTTGATTAAACTTTGCCAATATATTAAAAATAATGATGATTCTGAAAAATTCTGAAAAAATATATAGCCTGTAATTTTATTGCAGTTTAAGACTAATTAGAATGAGCCAGGTGGTGGTGGTTCACACTTTAACCCCAGCACTTGGGAGGCAGAGGCAGGTGGATCACTGTGAGTTTGAGGCCAGCCTGGCCTCCAGAATGAGTCCAGGACAGCCAAGGCTACACAGAGAAACCTTGTCTCGGAAAAACAAACAAAAAGACTAATTAGAATGAATCCACTAATGTGTCAAACAAACAGAAAGAGTGGATACAAATAATAACTACTGCATGCCAGTAATCCTAGTACTAGCAGGCAGAGGGAAGAGAATCAGACGTTCAGGAGCCTGCCTGGGCTACATGATGAGTTCAAAGCCAGCCTGTGTTACACATACTGAGACTCTCTCTCAAAATGGCAAAACCCACCCAAGCAACAACAAACAGACTCAAGGCTGTGGCTCAGTGACAGAATACTTGCCAAGCATGCTGTGGGTCCTTTGGGTCCAAACCCCAGCCCTGTGAAAAATAATAATAATGAGTATTAATATATCCTGTGCCTATTGGTGCCTCTTGTGCATCCTGAAGATGTACAGATGAATAAGATTGCCCTAGTGACTACCTTCATAGATACAGCTTCTACTTAAAGGGAGGGTGCAGGAGCTTTTTAACATTTAGAGGACAATGGTTTTCATGCTAATAACAGATAAAATGAAAATATATTTTACTATAAGAGCAAATAACAGCATCTTCAACAAATGGTGCTGGTCTAACTGAAGGTCTATGTGTAAAAAAATGCAACTGGACCCATATTTGTCGCCTTGCACAAAACTCAAATCCAAGTGGATTAAAGACCTCAACATAAAACCAGAGACACTAAGTCACTTAGAGGAAAAAGTGGGGAAGAGCCTGGAACATATTGGCACAGGAGACAACTTCCTGAACAGAACACCAACAGCCCAGGCCTTAATGTCAACAATTAATAAATGGGACCTCATGAGGCTGAGAAGCTTCTGTAAGGCTGGAGACACTGTCAAGAGAACAAAGCGACTGCCTACAGACTGGGAAAAGATCTTCACCAACCCTACATCTGACAAAGGTCTAATATCCAAAATAAATAAAGAACTCAAAAAGCTAAACACCACCAAACCAAATAACCCAATTGAGAAATGGGGCTTGGAACTAAACAGAGAATTCTCAACAGAGGAGTATCAAATGGCTGAGAAACACTTAAAGAAATGTTCAACCTCCTTAGTCATCAGGGAAATGCAAATCAAAACAACTCTGAGATTCCATCTTACACCCATCAGAATGGCTAAGATCAAAAATTCAAGCGACACCACATGCTGGCGAGGATGTGGGGAGAAAGGAACACTCCTTCATTGCTGGTGGGAATGCAAACTAGTACAGCCACTTTGGAAATCTATCTGGTGCTATCTCAGAAAACTGGGAATAGGGCTTCCTCAAGACCCAGCTATTCCACTCCTTGGAATATACCCAGAAGATGCTCCAGCACACAATAAGAAAATTTGCTCAACCATGTTCATTGCAGCCTTATTCATAATAGCCAGATCATGGAAACAGCCTAAGTGTCCCTCAGTAGAAGAATGGATAAAGAAACTGTGGTACATATACACTATGGAATACTACTCAGCTATTAAAAACAAGGAATTCCCGAAATTTGTGGATAAATGGATTGAGCTAGAAATGATCATAATGAGTGAGTTAACCCAGAAGCAGAAAGACTTAAATGGTATATACTCACTTATATCTGCATACTAGCCCAAGGGGCATGTTCCACGAAAGCCTTCACTTACCAGGAAACTAGGACAGAGGGGAGGACATCCTATTGGGACTCTAGATGAGAGAAGCATGGGAGAATGGCAAAGTAGAAGGATCCAGAGGGTCCTAGAAACCTACAAGTAGAACATTATGATAGGCAGATTTGGGCCCAGGGGTCCCGCTCAAACTAAGGCACCAGCCAAGGACAATACAGGCGGTAAACTTTAAACCCCTACCCAGATCTAGCCAATGGTCAGAACATTCTCCACACTTGAGAGAGGGATATGACTTTCTCACGTACTCTGGTGCCTCACATTTGACCATGTCCCCTGGAGGGGGAGACCTGGTGGCACTCAGAGGAAGGACAGCAGGTTACCGAGAAGAGACTTGATACCTTATGAGCATATACAGGGGGAAGTAATCCCCCTCAGGAACAGTCATAGGGGAGGGGAATAAGGGGAAAAGGGGAGGAAGGGAAGAATGGGAGGATACAAGGGATGGGATAACCATTGAGATGTAACAAGAATAAATTAATTTAAAAAAAAAAAAAGAGCAAATAACTAGGGCAACTAACTGTTACAGAAGGCAAGGTGGCCACAGCTTTGTGCTGCTTGTACTTCCTAAGTGGAGAGTGCAGTTGACTGCTGTGCCTTTGGATCTGCCACCACATGGTGCCTGAGGCTGTGTTTCTCTAATAGAAACCAGCTATGAGTGAGCATGTGTTATGTTACAATGTTCCTGAGGAGATGTTACTAGATGTCTACTCATCCTAGAGAGGGATCCAATGACCAACTGAAATAAGGAGGCCACCAAAGTCCAGCTTGGTGACCCAATGAGTTTTGCTGGAGTGAGTTACATGAGCAGAATTGACTCAAAGACAGCTGCATCACTAAAAACCCACCCTAGCATGGATGACAGCTCACAAAAGCTAGAAGCCTGCAGAACATTGCATAACCGGAAGGCAGCTCGTTCACCAGGTTGAAGGGTATCCTTTCCAGGATGCCCAGTTGGTCAGCACCTCTTTCAAGTAGCTTGGCTTGTCTCTGCTTCTTCCAGGCAGCTCAGTTCAGCCAGCTCTGCCTTTTCTTAGCAGCTTCCCAGGACTGAGAGAGTCTTCTCAACGTTTTTTACTGCTTGTATATTCAAGGGAGGGAGACACCTAGAGAATCTGATCAGTTTCAGGGACTTCCTGGCTTTCTGATTGTTTACTTCTTGAGCGTAACCAGTTTCTCTGCAGGATGGAATGTTTTAGAGCATCAGTTCTTTCACCTCCCTTTCTGGGTATTGAGAGACTCCTCTAACGGGTAAATCTGGGTAAGGAATTTCCCACTAACCTAAAAATAGTGTTGCAAGTCGTCTTTTCTTCAATCTTCCTCCTTCTTCCTCTCCTTATTAGTTGGCACACACATGCACACACACACACACACACACGCACGCACGCACGCGCGCGCACACACACACACACACACACAGAGTCTTGAAATATTTTTGAATAAGTCCAAATTTTCTTAATTTTTATCTCTTCTTTTCCTTTTGGCATCAAGGAGTATCTGCAAAGCATGTGTGATTCCATATGGGCAAACTAATATCCTGGCTCTTAGCTTTCATAAATTTGAAAACTAAAAACCAAATGCAAAGTAGCATTCTGAGCAATATTTACAATGTAAAATAGGATTCAAATAAGTATAATGGGTAAATTTTACAAATGGAAGATCAACTTACTAGTAAATGAGGAGCTACAGTAATATCTCCAGGGCAGATCCAAATATCTGAAGAGCGTAGCTACTTGAATGAGTTGATTAGACAAAAATAAAATTTCACTGAAACAACAGTCACAGTTTAAATTAGTGTTTGTTGGTTTTTTAAGCCAAGAACTGAAATTATATAGATATGTGGATTTTCATATTTTTGTACAAGTTAATGCTAATGTATGCAAAATATATTATAAAGACTTTATTTCTTATTCTTCAATTATTATTGATATATAAACATATACAGACAATAGAAGATACGTACTTACTATTGGATCAATTTACAATACAACCTGCTAGGCTCACTTTATGTTGCTCACTTGCATGTAGTTTTAATGATGATTACTTGGGATTAGATCACTTCTCAGGAGCTTACTCTCTGGAGAAAAGGGATTTTCCCTTACTCCTCAGCCACTAATTGCCTATAGCTCTTCATCACGAGGTTGGCCTTGAGACATTGTGCCCATCCATATTGGCATGTCAGTTGGTGGTGTTATTCTTTAAATATAAAGATTTCTTTACAACATTTATGGGTAAGGATACAGGGTCCACTTTAACCTTCTCCCATACCTCTTTGCTGATTGATTAAGTTTTCATTCATTCATTCACCTATTTGGTCAACAAACAAATATTTAATATTCTCTGTTTACCAGATTCTGTTTGGGGTAAATAGTCTCGATAAGCATGTCACCATTTAAGAGACAGGCATGTCAGTAATGAATGCCTAAACAGAAGAAACAGCTGTGTAGAAAAGGAGCCCAAGATTCAAGACCGGACAAGTTATAAGTAAGCAGGAGCTGAAAACTTTTCATCAAAGACAAAGGGTTAATTCAAAGAAGCCTGAAAAGGAGACTAATAGAAAAGTAAATTCATGGTGCAGGAAGATAACACCCATGGGTATCAAATTTTAGTACTTAGTTTCTAGATTTTTCAACTTCTATTCTGCTTTGCTTTATGCCATACTCTTCTTACAATTTCTTCTTAAGAAAGTTCCACTCAGAACATTTTGCAGGGTGATGCTAACCAGATATTTTTTTTTCTAATCTTTCACAGTGGGAGGAGGGGAGGGGGGAATGCAAAGCAGAGTTTGAAAGAAGACCTGCCACCTACAAGTAAGCACTTTGAAAAGAAAATAGATCGAAATACATGTCCAAGCTGCCAGAAAACTAAGAATAGGCCTCTGGAGTGGGGCTTCTGGTTGATAGAAAATAGAAATGTGTTAAAAATAAAATAAGAAAAGAAGAACTTCAAAGCCTTGGCATTATTCGAAAACACAACATCCATTTGCCTATGTATTTCATCTTTATTCTAGCTTTGTCATTCTCCTTATTGCCCAGGTCCTTGGACAAGATACTTTTCTTTCTGGTGTGTGTGTGTGTGTGTGTGTGTGTGTGTGTGTGTGTGTGTTCAGCTCCTTTGTGAGTGGGAGAGAGGGAGGGTCGTGCATGTCCCACAGCGTGTGTGTTGGAATCATGGGACAGCAGAGGGTGTCAGTCCTCATCTTCAGCCTTGTGTGAGACAGGATCTCTCCTGCTGAGTGTTGAGTTATGCCAGGCTAGCTAGCTTGAACACTTCCAGGGCTTCTCCTGTCTCCACCTCCCATCTCCCAGGGGCAAAATTAAGTTTGCCTCCATGAATGGAGAGACAAGAATTACCCCTGTGCTGGAATGGGTAAATTCTTGGTGCTGCTGAAAACTTAGTAATGCTAAACATTACTACTTAGTGCTATTAGTGCCACTAAAACTGTGTTAAGATACTATTATCAAATATTCAATAAAGTTCACTAGGAATGGTTGGAGTTTAGCTCAGCTGCCCATCTATTTCATATTTTTTATTTTGACTATGATTATAATCATAGTCATTTATAACATTATTTATAACATTATAACGTTACCATCTACCACTGACTTGCACCAAAAAGCCAAACCAGGATTTATGTGAACTGTTCGTATGTATGCATAGGGCCAATGGTGAGAGATAGTCTCTGGTTCACCCGCACGGCTTGATCGCTGCTATAACGGATGCACCCTAAGTGGGATTTCAGCATTAACATTAATATGGTAGAGCCAGAAGAAATGTCTGCTAGGTTGAACTTGGAAATTTTAGTTTCTGCAACTTACACAATCAGTCAGATGGCTCTAACTTTTAAAAACAAAAACCGAAGTACTGCTCTAGAGACCTAAGTCACACAGTGGACTTTAGCCCTCTCTTGTTTCAGGTACTCTGTGTGGAAGTGCAGTCAACACATTTCCACTCAAGGTCACCCAGGAAACCACTCAGACACTGGGGGAGGGTGGGGGGAGTGATGAGGGCAGGGATAGAAGAGTGGGGCCAGCACGTGAGATGGCACCAAACTGATGGATAACCAAAACACCAACAGCACACTTTGCATCTGAGAAGCAGTTTATTTTAAAACCAAAAGATGAAAAGCATGGGCTGTGCAGGGAAGAGACTTGCAAATTGCAGTTCGAGAAGATTTTTTTTTTGTTTGTTTGCTTGTTTGTTTTGTTTTGTTTTTTGTTTTTTTGTGACAGGGCTTCTCTTGTAGTCCAGGCTGTCCTGGACTCACTTTGTAAACCAGGCTGGCCTTGAACTCACTTTTTAAAATTCTTTAGTGATAGAAACAAAAATATACCTAAAAGCAAAGTGTCTGGAAAAACATCTGTTATTCCTGTCTTGTATCACTCCTCAAACTGAACCTTGCATTTCAGAGCTGGGTCTCCAAAGACAACCTTGTTGACAACAGTTCTGTCCAAGGGGCTATCCGCAGAGTGCCTCGTGAGTGTGAGCTGGTTGTAGTTACAAACTTTCACAAAGAACGTGATCTTTGATCTCTCGGCAGTTTTTTTCTTGCCTGTGGCAGCTGTTACTTTTTGAGGACAGCGGTCAGTTCCAGCCACAAGGCGTGGCCTGAGGCACATGTTGACCGGCTTTGCTTACAGAGTAGCACCCAGTCCGAACCAGCGTCTCTTTCCCAGGTCTCATGAACTTGCCCCATATCAACAGCGATGATCGCACCCCAGCAGAAAGGAAAGAGAGTCTTAATGGACTGAACTATTGTGGCTATACCACATCCGGAGTGATTTTAATCTTGTGGTTAGAGCTTGACAGACACACACAAAAATGCTGGCTGTTCGGAGTTGCTGGCTAATGGATGACCCTACCTGTCTATCTCAACACATCTATAAATTCACTGTCGTTATGTTCTTATTTTCATATAGAAGAGGAACAGCAGTCAACTCATTTTTAAAAGTTATTTCTTTGCAAAAGATGATATCCATTAGAGGCAAAAACCATGTGCTTTAATACACATGCAGCATGATGAGATCTGTAACATGAAAATGGCAAGATACGTACGCTATGGATGCAGAGAAAACTAATTACAGAAAGGAGATTGTTTGCACGACCATACTAAATAGCAGTGTGTTTCTTGGAACAGCAGCTTAAACTCTCAGATCTTCAGAAGATCTTTATATTAGAATTGGATTCATTAGAGCGTAAAGCTTAATAATAACAGTAAAGAAATTTGTTTTGTTGTAATTCATACTGCCTAAGCATTTTTTTTACTAAAGTCTGACTTTATTAATTGCTTCCAACAAAGGGAAGATGGACTGACCTTCTAGCAGCATGTGAGATTTTCCATTGGCCTGCACATCTCTCCACTAGCCTCTAGTGCTTTCTGCCTGACGGGTTTGGACTCAGGTGGAATCCTTTCCCCAGTGGTAGCTGGGTAACTACCAGACCAGTTAAGCCAAGGTAGAGCCTTGAGAGATCAGAATGCTGGAGGGAAGAGGAAAGAGGGTGAATTCTTTTTTTTGTTGTTTGTTTGTTTGGTTTGGTTTGGTTTGGTTTGGTTTGGTCTGGTCTTGGTTTTTCCAGACAGGGTTTTTCTGTGTAGCCTTGGCTGTCCTGGACTCGCTTTGTAGATCAGGCTGGTCTTGAACTCAGAGCAATCCACCTGCCTCTGCCTCCTGAGTGCTGGGATTAAAGGCGTGCACCACCACTCCCGGCGTGAGGGTGTATTCTTTATTTATTCTCCAGGTTTCGCCTTGTGGGCCAGCTATGTCTATAGTAGAGTTTTTCATACTCAGCCTTCTGTCTTTGGGTTCCACGAATTGCTGCCTCTCACTTCTTCAGGCAGACTTTCTGAGCCTCTTCTACTCTCAGAAATGTTTGCAAGTGTAATGCAAACAACAAAATGACAAAAACCCCCTCTAAAGGCAGCACCAGAGCGCCCTAAACCCACTCACACTCTTGTCAGCCATGCCCTTGCTGTTCTTCCCTCTGCCCCATCCTCAGAATCATGTCTGTGCAGTCAGTGCCAGGCTGGTCAAGTCTGCGGGAGGCTCCCCTCCTCACAAGGGAGGATGGCAATAGGAAGTCCTCCCTCGGTCTCTCCGGTTGAGTTGCTTACACCCTCCAGTCTCCAGAGGAAAGAACCAGCACAGCAAACACAAAACACATTTTGGGGGGAAAAGAGCCATGACCTTCCTCTGAGAAGTCCCCTGAGCTTAACTTGGACATACTATTATGCTGAAATGTGTTCTTCTCTCCACATGGGAAAAAAGGAAAGTACGGCTGGAAGGATGTGGGGTGTTAAGGGGAGAAGTACACTGAATAAAAAAAAACGAAAAAAAAAAAAAATAGAGTGATCACCAGAGAATCAATAGTGTCCAGAGAGAATGACAGGGAAGGATCACTTTAGGAAAAGGACACTACGAACTAAAGCCTCGAAGCTCAGAAGTAGCCTTTAATCCCAGCACTTGGGAGGCAGAGGCAAGCGGATCACTGTGAATTCAAGGCCAGCCTGGTCTGCAAAGCTAGTCCAGGACAGCCAGGGCTACACAGAGAGACAGCCAAGATAACACAGAGAAACCCTGTCTCAAAAAACAAACAAACACCAGCACTCGGGAGGCAAAGGCAGGCAGATCGCTGTGAGTTCGAGGCCAGCCTGGTCTACAAAGTGAGTCCAGGATGGCCAAGGCTACACAGAGAAACCCTGTCTCGAAAAACAAAACAAACAAACAAACAAACAGAAGCAGCGTTTGTGGAACTAAAACAAGACCAGTGCCACAGGAATTTTCTCGGCTATAAAAAAGAAGCAGGAATCAGGTGGAATAAAGCATTTTTAGGTCATGTTACTAGTTTAACCTTTCTTCTAGATAAAGAGCGGATCGTCAGGGAGTTCAGTGGAAGGTCAGATGAGTGAATGACCAAATATTTGGTTAGGATTGAGAAATGGACTGTGTGGTCTGTTGTATGTCAGTAGGTTTCCATAGACCTTTTCAAATGACCTTGAGTGTGACTTGCCCCTCCCCGTATTCCCTCTTCTACCTTCTCTTTCAACCCCCTTCCTATTTAATCCTCCTTTTCTAGTTTCTTCTTTGTCTTTCCATAACAATATATTCTATTTCCCCTCCCTTGGGAGGTTGTCTTGCCCCACCCACTCCCTCGCCAGATACCTAACCTCTGTGGTTATTCTGATTTTAACACACATGTCAGAGGCTTAGAGGCTATAGTCTACATATAAGAGAATACAAACCAGATTTATCTCTTGGGGTCTGGGTTACTTTGCTCAGGATAAGTTTTTTTCTTACTCTATCCATTTACATGTCAACTTTATTGTTCCTAACAGTTAAATAGTATTCAATTGTGTAAATGTATCACTTTATCATTCATTCGTCGGTTGACTAATGTCTAGACTGTTTCCAAATTCTGCCTGTCTGGTCTGCTAAATCCCATTAAATGACATGCAAAGTTTTAGTGATTGACTGAAACTGACCTTAAAATATCTACTGGAATTGAGTAGTAAAATATCACTGAAATTAAATAAACTAATTCATTATATGGAAATAAATCTCTGGAAAGGTAAACTCAGGATCCCACATTTGAATATATTTAGAAAAAACATGAAAGTGGCTTGTAATCATATGTAATATGGAATACCTGTAGCCCAGAACTAAAAAAAAAGAAATGTAGTACATTGTCAGTCTTTACTGCTGTAATTAAATGCTTGAAACAGTTAACTTATAAACAGAATTTGGCTCAGGATCTATAGGTTCAGTCTAAGGTCAGGCAGCTCCACTGTTTGCTCTAGTAAGGACACTGGGTCATGACAGAAGTATGTGGGGAACAAACCGTTTACGTCATGACCCAGGAAGCAAAGAGAAAGCAAACAGGCCAGGGTCCTACAACTAACCTTGACCTACAGTAAGCAAAGGTTCGGAAATGGTTTAGCATGTCCCACAATATACCTGCAATGAGCTAAGGCCCCGATGACCAAAACTTTAACACATGAACATCTGGAACACATTCCTGTAGGCACTGTTTTTAAACTATTTTATTTGGGGTTCCTTAAGCCTCTACCTCCCTTCCAACAACCCAGCCCTAGGTAGGAGAGAAAGAAGGTTAGAAGGGACAGGGGACATAGGTTTCTTAGCTACTTCCTGCTGGGTTCTTTGGGAGAATACCAATCTCAGTTGTCAGGATATCTAGCAGTCCAGCAACAGCAAACACAGAAGGGTGAGCAAGCAGTCTTCTCTTTCCTCTGTCTGTCTTCTCAAAACCCTCTTTCTTTCTCTGGGATCTGATATTTATACCCTCTCCAAGTCCTCAGAATTAAATTAGCTTCAGCTGGCAAAAACCATGCCCCTCCCCCCCCCAGTGAGGCTGCTATAAATTGTGGATAAACTAAGGAAGTCCCATATCCCACACTTGAGATTAAAACAAAAATATGTTTACATAACATAACTGAGTTTTTAAAGACATCGAAACTTTCCACTACATATTACACATACAAATTAAATAAAATACTCTTATAAGGCCATAGGAAGACCAGTTTACACCCATGTTAATCAAAGCAATCAATTATTGGAATACCCCCAATCAGTTAAGAAGGTGTTTCTATGACTAGTCTTGTTATCAAAAGCCCAGAGCTGGAATTTTTGCTTTACTGTTGAATAGTTCTGTCTGTAAGTGATAAGCTACAAGCTTCTTTTCTTTCTTTCATTTTTTCTTTCCTGCCTCCCCAAGTTCTTAAAGAATAGAAATAAAAATATTTTAGTTCCTGGGTGGTGCTGGCACATGCCTTTAATCCCAGCACTCAGGAGGCAGAGGCAGGTGGATCTCTGGAGTTTGATGCCAGCATGGTCTACCGAGCTAGTTCCAGGGCAGCCAAAGCTACACAGAGAAACCATGTCTCAAACATGGTTGAGACAAAACAAAACAAGAAACAACAGTATATATTTATATGTTTTAAAGGTTACATGAGGTAGTATATACAAGAAACTCAAAAGAGACTTGTGGAAAACATGATATTCAGCCCATATAACCACGACAAATAGAAATAAAAATATTCTCATGGGAAGAGGCCTTGAACCAAGAGTTACTACTTCTCTGAACTCTGCTTTCT
The DNA here is from genome assembly GCF_903995435.1 of Acomys russatus. Classification (NCBI taxonomy): domain Eukaryota; kingdom Metazoa; phylum Chordata; class Mammalia; order Rodentia; family Muridae; genus Acomys; species Acomys russatus. The sequence continues at coordinate 14,500,154 of NC_067166.1, forward strand.
TCTCTTGCAAAGTGCAGACATGAGATCCTTAAAGTCCTGTTACTCAAGCAACAATAATGATAAACATATAGGAGGGGCTCACACAGCCCAGGCACTATTCTCACTGGCTGTTTGTTTGTTTGTTTTTGTTTTGTTTTGTTTTTTCCAGAAAGGGTTTCTCTGTGTAGCCTTGGCTGTCCTAGACTCACTTTGTAGACCAGGCTGGCCTCAAACTCACAGTGATCCGCCTGTCTCTGCCTCCCGAGTGCTGGGATTAAAGGTGTACCCCACCACGCCTGGCTCCACTATTCTCACTGTTACACTGAGTCACTGTGGTCTTCACAGAAAACCTGCACAGCCTTTGCTTTCTACTAATATTTGGAGGAAACTCCTATTTCTAATTTTGTTTTACTTTAAGGCTTCTAAAAACATAATAGCTTTTCATTGTTTTTAAAAACATTTATGTGCATGAGTGTGTGCATGTGTGCTTGTGTGTTTCTGTGTGCGCACACTCCTGTTTGTGTGGGCAAGCATGTGGCACGGTGCATATGTGGCGATCAGAGGACAACTTATGGGAGTCAGTTCTGTCCTCCTACCATGTGGTCCTGGTGATTAAAATCATGATGTTATGCTTGGCTGCAAGCACCTTAAATCTGCCCTGATGGTTTGAATGAGAACGGCCCCCATAGGGTCATATGTTTGAATATTTGGTCCCTACTTGGTGGAACTGATTGGGAGGATTAGGAGGGATGGCCTTGTCAGAGGAGGTGTGTCACTAAAGGCAGGCTTTAAGGTTTCAAAAAGCCCATGCCAGAGTCAGTTAGCTCTCTCTGCCTCATGATTGTGTCTCAATATGTGAGCTCTAAGCCAATGATCCAGTGCCAGGTACTCCTTCCTTCTGCCCTGCTCCTGCCATGATGACCATAGACTAACCCTTTGAAACTGTAAGCCCACAATAACCTTTCTCCTTGTAAGCTGCCTTGGTCATGGTGTATTATCACAGCAGTAGAAAAGTAGCTAAGACACTTGCTAAGCCATTTTCCTGACCCTTAAAGCGTTTTTTATTATTATTAAAACTTGAAAGGTCTTTTCTTTCTTTTTTTTTTTTTTTTTTAAGAAAAAAGTAAATGCCAAGAAAAATCTATGTTAGTTATCTAATGATGTTCAACAAATTACCCCCAAAGCTTACTGCTGTCGGCATCAAGCATTCCTTGTCCCATGTGAATCCTGAGAGTTGGGAACCCAACTACAGTGCTTCTGCCTCAGGGTCTCTCATGAGGTTACAGGGCAATTGTCTGAATATACTGGTGAGCTTGTTCATGTAGATACTAGAATAGATTTCAAGCCCCCATCATACAGGACTTGAACAAGGTCTGTGTGATCTGTCTGGAATACACATCCTTAATCCTTCTGGCTGAAATTTAGTACATGTCTTTAATCCCAATGACATCTATTGAGGGGCAGACAAAGCAATGAGAGAGATTTGGCAGACTAAGTAAGAGAGTTGAGTGCAGTTGAGTTTGTGCAGTTGAGTTTGTGGAGTTCAGAGGCAGTTTTTCTAAGAAAAGCAAATCACTGAAAAGCAGAGAGAAGCCAGTTTGAATCAGTCCTCTTGGAGAGGAGTCTTCAGCTGGAACATCTGAGTTGAACTTGCCAGCTAGAGCTCAGAAAGAACTAGAAAGGGTGAGCTTACTCACCAGTAAGTCTCAGAGGTTGAAAACATTCCAGGCCTAGGCTAGCAGGTGGAGGCTGGAAGCTGAAGCCTTCAAGGTCTGGGCTTGCAGAAGATTAGATTGTATGGGGGCTAGAAGCTTCCAGGCCTAGGCCTGGGGATATTTAGATAGAGACTCTCTGGGCTCAGTCCAAGCCATGTATTTGTAAGCTTGGGTGCAGCTCTCATCTTAATCCTTCAGCCGAGGAAATAAAAACAACATTTACAGAGGCCATTGTTTTTTTCCACATTATCTTTGCTAGAAGAAAGTCAAATCTGGCTCAAACTCAAAAGGGAAGTCAAGCTCCACTACTTAAAGGAAGAATATCAGAGCTTGAATAATGTATCACAGCTGAACAGAGGCCACCTACAGTAAGGAAAGCTGTCAGAGTAATGCTTACTGCAGTACAACAAGCAGTGTTCCCTGCCTCAGCCTCCTGAGCATTGGGATTGCAGATGTGAGGTACCACACCAAGGCTGAGTGGGTCTTTATAGCCACAGAAGGTACATGGAAGAATAGAACAGCTGGGTAGTCACTGTCTCAAGTTAGCAATTATTACATCTAGCCTATCCTTCTTAAAAAATAATTTTAAAATATTTAAAAATTTTAAGGGTTTCTCTGTGGAGCCTTGGGTGTCCTGGACTTGCTTTATAGACCAGGCTGGCCTGGAATTTTCAGAAATCTGCCTGCCTCTGCCTCCTGAGTGTTGGGATTAAAGTAGTAAGCCACCACACCTGGCCTTTTTTTTTTTTTTAAACTTTTTACATAGTTCGGGTTTTTGTTTTGTTTTTTGTTTTTGTTTGTTTGTTTGTTTGTTTGTTTGTTTTTCTGAGACAGGGTCTCTCTGTGTTAGCTTTGGCTATTCTAGACTCGCTTTGTAGACCAGGCTGGCCTCAAATATGCATCACCACGCCTGGCTTTAAGCTTAGTTTTTAACTGACATAAAACAAACTTTTATTTCCTCAAACATTATTATTTCTTTGTGGTAAAAGCGTTCACGATTCTGCTGTTGATGTTGTTGTTTTTAATAGGCTACATTCCACTGTCTGTGATCGCCCTGCTGTATGACAGAGCACCAGAGCCGATTTTTCTCCCAGCTGTCAGTTAGACTCACTGACCAATCAAAAGACATTTTCAAAACCACACAATAGAAATAGACTCTTTGCTTACATGCTTAATCGCAAACTTTTCCTACTCAACAGAAACTATCTCCCCAGTCTTTTAAATTGTCTCTCTATAAGTATTTTGAAAACAGTGTGCAGTGTATTCATAAATGTTTAAATTTGTGTGTGTGAGGTCATGTCTACATATCATGAAGCTTACCTTTCCTACTCCTTGTTGCTTTGGTTCAACAGTTTACTGTATAAGTGACTGTGTTAGTCAGGTGACAGGGTTTACAGAATTAATCTCTTTCTCTATATAAAAAGGGGATTTATTTAAATGACTAATCTAGCTAATCCAACAATGGTTGCCTATGAACAGAAAGTCCAAGAATCCAATAGTTGTTCAGTCCACAAGACCGAATGTCTCAGCTGGTCTCAGCTGGTCTTCAGTATACTCTGGAATCCCAAAGTAGGCTCTAATGCCAGTGAAGGAATGGACTTGCTAGTGAGGTGAGGGCAAGCAGACAAAAAGCAAAAGCTTCCATCTTCCCCGTCCTTAGGCTTCCAGCAGAAGGTGTGGCCCAGGTTTAAGGTGTGTCTTCCCTCCCCAAGATACAGATTAAAGGCTTGTGTGTCTTCCTACCTCAAAGGTCCAGATTAGAGGTCCATCTACCTACTTCAAATTAAGCAAAAACATCCCTCAAGCTGTGCTCTCCATTTGGGTTTTTAGTTAAAGCCAGTCTTGGATAATGAAACACTGTCTCAAATGGGGAAGGAGAAGGGACAGAAGGAAGGAAAAAATAATCTTTGAAAGTCTATCTAGAGTCATTATAGTAGATACAGGCAGTCTTTTCACAGTAGTGGTATTAACCCACACTTCTCCCAGAAAGGTATAAGAGTCCATTTTCCCATACTGACATCTACAATCAATATTGCCAGATTTTTTCACTTTTGCCAGACTCATTTAAGGGTTTATAGAAGCAGGCATGCATAAGGGTGTTGCTTATCTTGTGTTAGAGGCACAAATGTAATGGGGAATATCGCCTCTGCAGCCCCTCATTTGGTGGAGTGCTCATTTGGCTAATGTGTCATTACTGAGGCTCTTAGAAAATGCGATAATTAAATGAATTCCCTCAGGATTCCCAGGAGCCTCTGGAACAAAGCCAGACTGGTCTGACAGGCTACCCTGGAATCCACAAGGGCCACTTCAGTCCTGTAAGCCCTCTCCTCCCTTACTGCTCTCTGGTACCCAGGAGCCACTTATACTCCTGCCACAGGGAACATGAGAAGATCTCATGAAAACCGCCACATCCAGCCTTCATCCATAAACGCACTTCCATCTCCCATCCTCTCCCTTCATTATGGCTTCGGTGTGTTCCTCTGACACTATTCCCTAAAGTCAACTGATAAAGGCATTTGGAGGCAAGACATTTGGGAGAAAGAAAGGTACTTTCATGATCGTATCAATGGACCAGGAAGAAGATGAAGAGGACTAAGGATGTGACTCAGTGGTAGAACCGTGTGTTGCTATAGACCACCTGAAGACACTATACAGAGTCCTCACCAGAAATGAAGCAATAGTCGCTAGCCACAGCCCCTCAGACTTGGCCTTCCAGAACCATGAATCCAGTAGGTGCCCATTCTCTACACAGTGTGCCGGCTGTGGTATCCGGTTATAGGAGCAGGACATGGGTTAGGATCTCCTGCATGTAGTCCTAAGAAAGCATTGCCCTTCTTCCTGCCTGAGACAAGTCCTGTCTCAGCGGCCATTCCTCTCTGACCCTCCCACGGCTCTTGCTTTATAGATGATGCCTTCTTTTGCCTCCTGGTTAACTGCACTTCCTTCCTCTCGCCCTTGTTTCTGCTTTATGTAAGCACACGCAAATCCTCCTTCAAGTCCTTAGTCTTTTCTTGCTTATTATGATTTGTTTTCAGGACCAACCATCACTTCCCCAGAAAGGCATTTCCTTTTCCCCAGAACACTTCTCCTTTTCCTTCACAGCAGTGACAAAACCAGAATCCTACAACGCCACTATGTGTGGGCCTGCCCTGCTCCTGTGCAGTCAGCTTGAGCAATCACAGGATGCCTCCGAGCTTGTCTGCCTCATAAATAAGTGATGCCCAGTCCAAAGCTACACACACACACACACCTTTGGTCTACACACCTGCATCTGATGAGTATTTATTTCCAAATGGGAACCCTGCTGTTGTCTCCCTCACCCCCGTGCCCCGCCCCCACCGGCAAAGTACCATTGGATCCTGAGCCAGCAGAGCAAAGACCAACACAAAATGATCTTGGGAAATCAGCTCCATCCTGCTTCTCCTCAAAAGCCAAAGGAATACTGCTGTGGGGTGTTCACTGACAAAACTGCCTTTCTGGGGAAAGGTGTCTGTCTTTATTGACTGTGATAACGGATTAGATAATACCGCTGTAATAAATATAAGGTTAATAATAAGCAGCATATTTTATATTAATCACAACAACCTTTCACTTAATCTGATTACTTTCTGCCTTTTCACTTTTCTCCTTGCCTGTTAACTTGTAAACCCCTCAAGACTTCATCGTTCTTTGGAGTCCCAAAGGCTACTGACCGCCCAGCTGTCAGCCCCGTGAAAGCAAACAGAGAGAAATGCGTCCGTCCCCCTGAGCTAGAATTAGTTGGAAGCAAGGTGTTGTGGTGCAGTGTGCAACCTAGAGATAAAGTCCCAGATGCTCACCAGGCTTTTTAGCTAATGACAGCGTTCCCAGAGCAAGTCCCAACATTTGATCCGATTACTGGGCCTGCTGAGGTTCTCCAGGGTCCATGTTGGGTAAGCGGCTTGTAACCTGAGGACTTGGCGTTTTATCTGCGTTCGAGATGCTGCAGAGAAAAGTTTCCTGACGCTTTGGATGGTAAGAACGGAAACCTCAAAGGGCAGAGCTCTGCCGTGTGTACTTCTGAAAGTAACGTGTGGAAATTTCAAGAAAACCAAGTCTGTTGACCAGCACCTCTGCCTGCCCATAAGGTCTGAGAGTGCAGTCACGTTTGGAAACTCAGCCTAGATGATGAGTGAAGGAAGCATCCCGTTAGGGCGAGGGTTCAAATCACAGCTGGCATGACAGGTGCACCCACTCAAAGCTTCCTACAAAAGCCGAGACAAGCCAGGCGTGGCACACACCTTTAATCCCAGCGCTCAAGAGGCAGAGGCAGGCAGATCTTTGTGAGTTCGAGGCCAGCCTGGTCTACAGAGTGAATTCCAGGACAGCCAGGGCTACACAGAGAATCCTGCTCTTGGAACAAACAACAAAACAAAACAAAAAACTCCAAGGGGTGGGGTAGCTGAGACAGATCAAGGGAGAAGTCATTTCTTTTATTCTATTTAAAGAAAAGGGTATTGATTTATTTGTCACACTTCTCGGGTACTTTGTGAGTATCAGACCTGATATTTAAACAAGCCGAAATTTGGAGATTAAGGAGATGCTATAAATCATAAGAATCACTTGTCTCTTCCCCGCCCACCACTCCGAACCAACAGACAGGAAAGAAAATTAGTGTGGAAGAACAGAGCTGCTGGGTAGGTGGCTGATAGCTGGGGCTGATGGTCTGACAACATTTTATGAGAGAATTTTGCTGACTGACAAAATGCAATAAGTTACAAAATGCTGAGAGACGGTGTTAGGCGTACTTAAGGACCAAAGTATTGTTTCTGCAAATAAAGCAGAGTTTTACGTCTACAGAATTTATGTCTTTCACCTTTTCCAGAGACAAATGGTTCTTCATGTCATAAAGCAGTCTCCTTGATTAAAAAAACAAAACAAAAATATTTAGATCCCTGCTAAGACATTTTCCTCCATCCCTCCCTCCCTCCCCCAAACTCCCACCCAGTACCCTGAATTGATGCTTTGGTGTTATTTCAATGCATGTGTTATTCCAGTGATACAGTGTTCCGTCTCTGCGTAATGAATGCTAAGGTTACACTTTAGAGACGAGACAGTGAATCATCCAACTGGTTTAGCGGGGAAGATACTATCCTATAGTTGCAAGAGAAAGAAGAAGGAAGAAAGGATGGAGGAAGGAGGGGAAGAAGAGAAACAGAGTCGTGGGGCAGGGGAGAAGGGGGGTGTATGAGCATGCCCCGGGGCCTAACTCTTAGAGAAGTTCTTCATTCCCTATTACAGTTTCAGGAATAACATAGCCATGGCAGTTATAAGGAAATTTTACAAATTTGCACTCCAGAAAGGACCACTGTAGAGCCTTTCTGCCTAACTGCATGTAACTGGCTCCTGACTCAGTCAGGGGTGAAAGGACACTTTCTATCTACCATGCTTTCCAACCTTCTAAGTGACTTGTATAAACTCTCCAGGAAAGGGCCCAGCTTTGCTGCCTCTGCTCAGACACCTGCCAGCCCAGCCCACGGAGAACGAAAAGGCTATACTCTCGCCTTTGACTCAAAGCTGCTCTCTAAGGCTCAACTCCTGTTCCTTCCTCCCTTTCTCAGAACAGAATCAAGTTTGCAAGCCTGAACATGGGAACTGTAGGGGGTGGGGCAGGGTAGCCCAAGAGGGTGCTCCTCTTTCTAGCTCCACTGCCTACTAAACTTTTAACTGCTCTTCAAAGCTCTCTTATAGTCCAATGGGAATGTGTGTGTGTGTGTGTGTGTGTGTGTGTGTGTGTGTAAAAGAGAGAGAGAGAGAGAGAGAGAGAAAGAGAGAGAGAGAGAGAGAGAGAAATATCCCCTGGAACTGGAGTTACAGACAGTTGTGTGCTGTCATGTGACTGCTGGGAATCAAACCCAGGTCCCCCAGAGGAGCAGCCAGTGCTCTTAACCACTGATCCATCTCTCTAGCCCCCAATGAAACTTTCTTAATCATTGCTTATTTCCAATTTTTTCTTATATATGCACAATTGTCCCCTAGTTCTGCCTGTTTCTGCAATTTATATAAGTGGGCCTATCTGTAACTCGTTTGTTGTGTTCGGTCTTCGACCACTGATGCACAAAGGTGAGATTCATCCAGCTTGGCTGCTCCACGGTACCCAGCAGCATGCGCAGATGGTTGTCAACAACCTACTCTGCTGCTGGAGAAGATTTAAACTGCGTCCAGTCATTTAACAAGACTGCTATACACACTTCTGCACATGGCTCTTGTGTGTGTGTGTGTGTGCGTGCGTGTGTAGAAGGTCCAGAGTGTGTAAACCTAGAAGCGGGGAGTCTTAGTTCTTATCAAGATAGATTTTCAATAAGGCAGAAGGAAGGAGTGTGAGAGCTGTGGTATGTTACGGTAGCTACAGTTCGCAATATATTAACCCGCTTGAAAGTTAGTAAAAAAAAATTTTTTTAACACTCCTGCCACAAACACACATTGGTTTATGAGAGATTGCATATGCCACATCACTTGATCCATCTTTTCTACAGCGAGTCAAGGAGATTGTACATCAGCAATAAAATAAAGTGTTCGCTTCTCTGCCTCAGACAAGCAAACAGTAGGACCCGGGGAAGGGAGCCTCAGAAGCAAAGCAGTGCAGACTGCAGCATCCTCATGCACTTGGTGGTGACAGTGATGAGTTCCTTGCTGAATACTGATTCAGTAGGAAGAGAACGTGCTATTTTGGCTCTAGAGCATCACTTGACATCTATTATTCCAGGAAGACAGTTAAGAAACTTCACCCAAGTTTCCTGGTTTCTAAGGGCTCAAAGATGGCAGACATTTCATAAGAGATGCTATTGAAAAGGATCTGAATGGGTGCTAGACAAGAGAAAGAAAACTTGACCTCAAGATGCCTCTATTTACAGTGTGTGTGTGTGTGTGTGTGTGTGTGTGTGAGTGTGTGTGTGTGTGTGTGTGTGTGTGTGTGTGTGTGTGTGTGTGTGTTTGGGGGACTGAGCCCAGAGCCCCTATGTTCTACCACCAAGGTACATGCCCAGCCTCTTCCTGTCCCTATTTATGGAGAGTCATGTGACACTAGACACAATGGGTTTCTGTCCAAGTCTCAGTTTCACATCCAAATGTATGAAGTGTGGGTTCAATGACCTTTGGGTCACTTGGTGCTCTAGCAGTCTGATGCAGTGACTTCAGAAACGCTCCTGGAAATAGTAGTTTTGCATGCCCCCTTGTGGTGTTCTCTGGCATTGCAACTAAAGAAACAGCTTTAAAATGGTGGTTTACTGACTCAATTTTTCCCCTGATCTGGAGATACATTTAGCCATTAAAATTAAACAATATGAAAATAAAAGATATTTTGAAGTTATAAGTTTTAGAAAATTCATTTAAACTGAGAGTTTTGTCTCACATAAGCATTTTAAAAATAATTATGGCTTTTAGTAATACAGTTACAATTTTTGTATTTACTTTTTCTGTAAACACTTTTTTTGTGTGGTACTGGGGATCAAACTGGTATTTTGTACCATGTGGTACAGAGCCTTGCATATTCTAGGCAGATCTCTACAGCTGAAGTGCACCTCTACTCTATTTTTCTAAGGTAAATTTATTGTTAATAAAACATAAAACCATACAAGTATATACTGGCACATAAAACCATACAAGTTGTACACATTATAGGGTACTATGTGATGTTTTGATACATGTACATATTGTTAAATGTTTAGGTTAGGTTCAACGCGTCTCTTCTAATGTCTACAACTTTGTAGTAAAACATTCAAAAATTGTTTCTTATAGCTTTTTGAAGTATGCAACAATATTTTCATTCCACAGTCACTACTACAACAACACACCAGAACTTGTGACTCTAATTATGTCAGTGTCCACTGATCAACCTTTCTTCATCTCCCTTCCCTCCTACCCTCTCTGGCCACTACCATTCCACTCTTGACTATGTGTGATGTGTATGTGTGTGTGGTGTGACGTGTGTGTGTGTGTGTGTGTGTGTGTGTGTGTAGGGGTGCATGTAGATGCTCAAGGTCAACATCAGGTGTTGCTGCTTTCTTTAGTTGCTCTCCACCTTTTATTTATTTATTTATTTATTTATTTATTTTAATTTGTTTTCGAGGCAAGGTTTCTCACTAAACTAGAAGCTTCCTGATTTGGTTAAACTTGTTAGCCAATCAGCTTCAGGGACTCACCAGTCTCCACCCACCTGGGGCTCAGATTACAGGAGCCTATGCTACCTCCACCTTCTCCTGCTTTTACTTGGGTTCTGGGAATCTGAACTCAAGTTCTCATACTCGAAAGTCAGGCACTCTGCAGACTGAGCTATTTCCCCAACTCCCCCATATTCCACACGTAGATGAGGCTGTGTGGTATTTGTCTGTATGCCCTTGGCTTATTTCCCTTCACATAATGCTCTCCAATCTCGCCCACAGTGCCACTTTCCGATTGAGTTTCTGTTTTCAAGGAGGGAGTCTGTTGACATGTTCGGCCCAGAGTAAAGATTAGGGAGCTGGGCGTGCTAGAGCACACTGTGTTCTTTACAAGACTCATGTTACATATAAACGCAGCTCAGCATCACTAGAAGCTGGCTACGGGGGCACACAATACATTACAGATCCTCCCCGGCTCAGAATGGAGTTCTTTGTTAATAAACCCATTGCAGGATAAAAATGCAGTCATCTCATTTTTTTCTTTTATTCTTAGTTTCATGTATAAAGACGTGAGACGTACCTATCAATGGGGTACCATGCTGTGCTGCAATGCATGAGTTACGTTCTGTAACCTTTAAACTGGGTTCAACACATTGATCGCTACTTGCAGTACATAGGATAAAATCCCGGACCACGTGCTAATGAATAGGCTGTCACTGTTGACTGCCTAACGGACGATATGCATTTAGAGCACTGAGGTTACTAAGCGGTACAGCTTAGCAACACGGTACGCTGAGGAGGATTTGTGGTTCCCCCCCCCCCCCCTCCCCCCCCCGAGAACTGCAGCTGCTGCCCTATACCAAGAGAAAGTATTGGACTACAGATCACTCATCCAGCAAAAGTTCAAAATTCAAAGTACAGTTTTCCCTTGATCTGTATTGGCTCATCGCCATAACATGGAAACACTGTAAGTAAACATTGTAAGCAACTGGCTGACTGTACAAGGGTTGGGTGACATCTGCCATTTTTAAAAATAAAAATTCCCCCAAGGGGAAAAAATAACCCTTTTCGTAAACTATAAAATATTTTTCTTCAGGAAAGAAAAATTTTTAAATGAAGATAAACACAAAATACATGAAAAGTAATCAAGTTCTGAGTTAGAATATTTTAGATGTCTGTCTCAGCATTTCAGTGAATAAAAATATACATTTGATTATATTTATTTTTAAAAGTCTGAATTTTCTTTTTTTATCTTTTTATTGGTGTTTCCCTTGTTTTCTTTCCCTTTTCCATAGTTCTGCTGTCTTTTTGTTTGTTTGTTTGTTTTGGTTTTGAGACAGGGTCTCTCTGTTATCCTTGGCTGTCCTGGACTCACTTTGTAGACCAGGCTGGCCTCAAACTCACAGCAATCCACCGGCCTCTGCCTCCCAAGTGCTGGGATTGAAGGTGTGCACCACCACGCCTGGCTCAGTTCTGCTGCCTCTGAGATTTCTTTTTTTTTCTCCTGATGGGCTCATCTGATTTTCAAGGAGACATCTCAACAGAGTGGGAAGAAGGGGCTCCAAGCCAGGGAATTCGAGTTGAGTGCTGCCTTGCTTTGGGAAGAACAGCCCTGGGCAAGCCATGTCTGCTAGGAGACACTGTCCCCACAGTAGCTCTCCTTAGAAACTATAATTTTTTTAAAAAATATATTTATCTTTATTTTATACATTGATGTTCTGCCTGCATATAGTTCTGTGTGAGGGTGTCAGATTCCCTGGACCTGGAATTACAGACAGTTGTGAGCTGCTATATGGGTGCTGAGAATTGAACTCCAGTCCTTTGGAAGAGCAGCCAGTGCTTAACCTCTGAGCCATCTCTCCAGCCCCCTAGAAAGTATAATTTTATCACCACATTTTAATGATTTTCACATCGATTCCTTCTTTGTTTACACAACCCTGTATCAATCTTGCTTTCATCGATTATCACCTTGCTGGATTCCCTAAACTACTTATTGATCCCAGCTTTATAAATCATCCCCAACTCTTTACACACCCCACCGCTCCTCCTCCCCAACCCCACACAGTGCTCCCTTCCTGCTGTCTCCTGACGTGATCCTGAGCACTCGGGCCTTCCTGGTTTATATTTGCCATAGGACAGTCTCAGTTCCTGCTTACCTGGTCATCTTCACCTCTTGCTGCTCCTCTCTTGCACTCCACAGACCCACAATTCAAAACTGCGTTTTAGCTCTTGGGAGGCAGAGGCAGTAGATCTTCAGGAGTTCGAGGCCAGCCTGGTCTACACAGTGAGTCCAGGAGAGCCAAGGCTACACAGAGAAACCCTGTCTCGAAAACAAACAAACAAAAACCCAACTGTGGTTTTTCCCTAGAATTTGTGCATTTGCACAGCCATTTATCCTTCCTCAAATTGCCTCCTTGCTTACTTAATTTTCCTGCGCTAAATTTTCCTTACTCTGTAGGAACTGGCGTCTTGCTGGCCAAGTCCTGCATACTCTTCACACGCTGGATCTATGTGTGTATATGTGTGTGTATATGTGTGTGTATGTGTGTGTATGTGTGTGTGCGTATATGTGTGTGTGTATGTGTGTGTATGTGTGTGTGTATGTGTGTGTATGTGTGTGTGTATGTGTGTATATATGTGTGTGTCTGTATGTGTGTGCATATGTGTGTGTGTATGTGTGTGTGTGTATGTGTGTGTATGTGTGTGTGTATGTGTGTGTATGTGTGTGTGTATGTGTGTGTATATGTGTGTGTCTGTATGTGTGTGCATATGTGTGTGTGTATGTGTGTGTGTATGTGTGTGTGTATGTGTGTGTATGTGTGTGTGTGTGTGTGTGTGTGTGTGTGTGTGTTAGTCAGGAATGGACTCAGAGCATTGTACATGCTCTAGAGCTGACCTCCACCCTCCACCTATTTAGCATCCTTCTTTCGGTGTCTTTGTTGGTATTTACAGTAGCCATCTCTTGGGGCATCGTTATTGCATCAAATATGTTAGCGCTTAAGTCAAGGCATGTATAATTAGAACAGAGGATGACTCAACACGCCCGAGGGAGGGCATGAGAGGAGGTGGGGTGTGTTTAAGACTCTGCAGCGATCTTGTGGGCATTGAAGCACAGGCAGCCTCCTGGGAAACGAGGCTGCTACAGAGCAGCGTCGTGGCCTCGTCCCCTGTATGCCAGCCCTTCTGTCAGCCACATGGGCCTTCAACTGCCTGGCCACTTGTCTATTCGTTTTGTTGCAATTTGAGTCCCTGACACCCTTTCAGTCTGCCCCTGCTGTTTCCTTTCTTGTTCTCAAATATCAGGTCTACAAGAGAGCATTCTGAATGACAAAGCTAATCCATTTCGCCCTAAGCCACATCTATTTATTTATTCATCAAATATGTGCTAGGGACAGTCCGACATGCTAGCATAAAAGTGACAAGAAAGAGATGAAAACGTCTGTCCCTGGAGAGCTTACCTTTGGCTCACGTCCAGCAAGTCACTAACTGCAGCATGGAGCCAGGGAACCACCTTTGGCATCATCCTCTGAGGTTGGGAGTAAGAAGGCAGCATCATGTGATAGGAAACGTGGTCACCTAATCAACAAAGGTGAACACGGCAGACTCCCAGAGGGGACATGTGGGCAGGCATGGAGGTACTTTAGCATAATTATCATTTGAAAATGCCTGTACCTTATGCATATTCCCTTTCTGTATATCTCATATGTGGTTTTTAAAAAAATGTGTGTGAGCTTGTGCACGCATGCTCATGTATGCGGATCTACATGTGAGTGGTGGCCAGGGACCAGTGTTGAGTGGCTTCTCTGAACACTTTCCACTTCCCTTTTTTCAGATAAGGCTGCTCACTGATCCTGGAATTTACAGACTTGGCTAGACTAGGTGGCTGGGCAAACCCCCAGGAGCCTCCGTCCTCTGTCCCCAGCACTGGGACTAAAGCTACAGCTTACGGCACCTGGCCTTTTACACAGGTGAAGGAGAGCCAGACTCAGGACCTCGTGCGTGGACTGCAAGCACTTTGCAGCCCCAACATTAATTTTTTTTTCCTTCTTCATGACAGACTCTTAAAGTGGGATCAGACATCCTTCCTCCCGCTTCTTCTAAAATATGTTTGCAGCATGTGAAACTCACAGGGAGGCTTTTAAACAGCTTATTCAAGACTTAGCAAAAATCTTCTGCGCTCCACTAGTGCCAGACACTGAGAACACCATGGAATGAGATGTACGGCCTGTCCTGTGGCCCTTAAATCTGGCGGAGAAACTGACTAACAGCAATGCGGTAGGAGAAAGGTAAGATGTCATATGGGAGAAACAAAGAAGCAAGAACAGAAAATAGGGACTGAGACGTGGAATAGCATGGTTAGGTAGCCTTTATACTTTCTCTTCTTGTTTTTAAAAAAGGAGAGAAATGTCAATTTATAATCCTCCCACTCTAAAAGGGTGAGGTACTGCTTTTAATTCCTTTTCATCTTCCATGGCGCTCATTAACTATTTTATTGTAGATATAGCTTTGCCAGAAAAAAAAAAAAAGAGGAAAGGAAAACCCTAAACAGATTGTAAGTTTCACTGCAGCCACCTGAGCTCATCAGCCTTACCAGCAGTGTTCTCCTCTCTGGTTGGCTGGTGATCAGGTACGGAAGGACATGATCCTGGGAGTTTCCCTTGCACTATCCAGAGCCTAGGAACTCTGGCATCTGAGTTTCGTCATGTTGGACAGACATGTGAAGCTCTTACAGGCAGCTGCCCTTCAGATACAACAGATAACGACGACGATTAGTTGTGAAATTATCTTTGGCTCTTCAGTTGCTGTCTTCCTTCCTCGACTGTCATCCCACAAACCCATGGGGCATCACTTTGATTTTCTGGCACTCCAGAGGACACAGGCTGTGCCCCAGGTCATCTTTGGAAACCACTGATGTCTGGACCGCAGTTCCAAGTAACTCTCTAGGCAGAGGGCGCAGATGTCAGGAGTCTCAGGTGTACCTGCTCTCTGTCTGTGTTTCCTGCCGCCGTGCTCCCGTGTTCTTTCTTGTCTGCCTTTTCTTCTTTTACATATAATTTGTTCACCTGCCACCTCATGTGAGCTTAGCAGTTTACACAAAGGCATGTCATCACAGTCCACACAGGCATGTCATCACAGTCCACACAGGCATGTCATCACAGTCCACACAGGCATATCATCACAGTCCACATAGGCATGTCATCACAGTCCACACAGGCATATCATCAGTCCACATAGGCATGTCATCACAGTCCACATAGGCATGTCATCACAGTCCACATAGGCATATCATCACAGTCCACATAGGCATATCATCACAGTCCACACAGGCATATCATCACAGTCCACACAGGCATATCATCAGTCCACATAGGCATGTCATCACAGTCCACATAGGCTTTCCAAGGTCCACCTTATGTGAGCTTAGCAGTTTACACAAAGGCATGTCATCACAGTCCACATAGGCTTTCCAAGGTCCACCTCATGCGAGCTTAGCAGTGTAAACAAAGGCATGTCATCACAGTCCACATAGGCTTTGCAAGTTCCATTTGTACAAGAGGCCCGGCGCTTTTTTTGGAGCAAGAGCAGCCTCCAGCCCAGCACCTCTGAGAGTCTCTTAGGCTTGATTAGTGGTTTATTACTTCTGTAAGCCTCAGCGTTTCGTCCTGCTCTCTTAGCAATTGCATTGGCTTTGTGCCTGCCCTTTACTTCTTGTCCCCTTCTTGCCTGCTTCAGCCAGAGTCTGCCGACAGTGTCTACTAAGATTGTTTGGCCCCGTTGGTGGCCAGCACTGGGCTGTCTGCAGCCTGTGATGCAACACAGATCTAGTTACCCACAGGGTGTCCACTCATCGCTCCGGTGGCTATGGCTGTGGCTCTGGGTCCTCTTCACACACTGCCAGGTGGCTGCTCTCCACAGCTGGTGCTAAACTTAGGGCCAGCCCCAAGGGAGCATGCTTTGACCTTCAGAATGGTCCTTGGAGTTTCCTGTCTAACAATGTAGTCATAGTACCCGAGTGTTGCATAAGACGTCTTACCATCTGGTGCCCTTCCTCTTTCCTGTCTTACTTCCCAACATCACTATCGAATTTCTGCAACTACACACACACACACACACACACACACACACACACACACACACACACACACCTCACCTACTTGCCTATGGTGGCTTTTGTGTTACAAGGGCAGAATTAAGAAGTTGCACCATATTCCATATTGTAGGTTCAAATTTCTTAACAAATATATTTTATTTTGAACTTATTAGCCAAGAGTATGTCACTGGTAACCCAACTAACCAAAACAATAGGAAAAGAGGATTAAAGAATAACAATAACAAAACTGTAAGGATATTAGTTCCAAGGAATGATTCTCCTGGCATAATCAGCAGGATTTCTTCTGCTGGAACCTGGAGTAACCAGAACCCAAAACCTCAGCAGGATCCGGAGCCCTGAAGCCTTCCCTCGAGTGGTTCTCTCTAGGAGCATCTCGAAGTGGAGCAATGAACAGCCAAAACTATCCCAAGTCTCCAAAAGCCCTGCCTCCAGTTTTGGACTCATTTATATATCTCCTGTCAGAGTCTGTTCACAGATCTTTTCAGCTGGCAACAATCAAGCTCCCGCATGAGGTGGTTTGTCTTCTAGTGGATTAACCTCACCTGTTCTCACAAAACCGTTCCGATCCCACACTTGGGATCATATCAAAAACAGGTTTATCTCTCCTTCAACATATGGTCCACAAAAGCAGACCATTTCCCTCTTGAGGAAAAGTATGCTGATCTGTGATCTGAAAGAGTCCAATCATCATGCTCCAGTGGAAAGACACTGTAAGCCACACAGTCTGGGAATTAAACTCAAGACCTTTGGAAGAAGAGCCAGTGCTCTTAACCTCTGAGCCATCTCTCCAGCACTTACATAGTTGGTTTTACAGTTGTTAGTAGGGCTCCCTCTCTGTTAGGAATGGTGCAGTCTATACAGTGCTTGCTGCCCAAGCATAAAGACCTGAATTTGATTTAAGAACAAAACAGCTGGGCACAGTGCCTTTAATCCCAGCACTCGGGAGGCAGAGGCAGGCGGATCGCTGAGTGTTCGAGGTCAGCCTGGTCTACAAAGTGAGCCCAGGACAGCCAAGGCTACACAGAGAGACCTTGTCTCGAAAAACAAAAACAAAAACAAATAAACAAACAAAAAAATATAAATCCTGAGCCAGGTGTGGTGGCACACGCCTTTAATCCCAGCACTCAGGAGGCTGAGGCAGGTGTATCTCTGTGATTTTGAGGTCAGCCTGGCCTACAAAGTGAGTCCAGGACAGCCAAAGCTACATAGAGAAACCCTGTCATGGAAAAAAACACAAAACAAAACAAATTCCCAGTCACTTGATTTTACCAATGAAGACACAGGAGCCAGATGCTGGGGTGAATGCCTGCCAGCCCAGAGAGTCAGAGAAAGTACCCAACACACCACCTTACTCATCTCATGTTCCAGAAGGAAAAAGCCCTTTCTCCTTTTCCACACTTACCCTTCAACTTAATGTCCCTCCATTCTACTTCCTGTGCATTTCTCTGTCCATCCTCTGGACTTCCTCTCACTATGTTTTTCCCCCCATGTTTACTTCCTGTCAATATGGTTGCTTGCTCCATCTCTTAACCTAGGATTGACTTTATTTAATCCTGTTTATAGAAAGCTCTTTGATTAAAGGTGTGTGCTAGGGTGGAACCACACCACAACTAGAAACAGGTTTTTTTTTTTCAATACACAATCTCATGGTTCACAGTGGGATCAAATACCCTACAATACCTACAAAGTGTGTTCACCAGAGTTCCTAACTGCACAGGCATCTAGGTTGTACGGCTCTGGGACACGACATTGCTTCTCAAGATTTCATTTCTACATCTCTAGTATAAAATCACTGGACTGGGCAATCGTCAAGCTGTAATGTCCTTGACAATCAAACAGGCTAACTTATAGCCCAGCACACACTGCAGTAACTTTATCTAAAAATCCCACTCCTAACAAGCGAGGGTTAAATATGAATTCCTAGGTCATGCTGGTGAGCACTGTAAGTGAGGAAAGTTCCCAGAGGCAAGAAGTTGTGATGTCAATGCATCCAAATCTGCATTACAATGATGTTGCAATGTTTAGAACATAGTCGCCGCAGCTCCCGGGGTATTCTGAAAATGGCCCAAGAAGGCCATTGCTGAGTGGTGGCAGAGTGGAGACTGGCATCTATGTAGGCAGTAAATGGCTTCCTATATTATTCTATGACAGTCAGACACACGGGCACTCGGCACACACTTCAGTCACTTTGCCTCAAAGTCCTGTTCCCAAGGAGCTCGGGGTGAATACTAAAATGACATCTTGGATATATAGTTAAGTGAAATACACTACTACTAAAATTATTTTGTCTATTTCTTCTCATCTTTACAATGTAGCTACTGGCAAATTTAAAGTCAGTTATCTGGCTTGTTATCGTGGAGCAGCAGGGACACAGGGAATGGCAAGGAGATGGGCCTAGCATCACATCAGTGGGGAATTAGGAGACTAGGGACTGTAATCAAGACGAGATGATCAAATTTCATTTTGTGGGCAGATAATGTTACAATAAAATCAATATCTTTATTAGGCTTATACTATAAATCATAGAAGAAACAGCAAGGTAGAAGCAAAACAAAAACCGAGATAGTCAGGCACCAAATCACGTGTGTGTGTGTGTGTGTGTGTGTGTGTGTGTGTGTGTGTGTGTGTGTTACGAGACAGGGGTTCTCTGTGTACCCATTGCTGTCCTGGACTCACTTTGTAGACTAGGCTGGTCTTGAACTCACAGAGATCCACCAGCCTCTGCTTCCAGAGTGCTAGGATTATAGGTGTGCGCCCCCATGTCCAGCTGTGAGTTTACTTTCAACCCATCCAATCACTTGGCCCCTCCTCATAACAGAAGACCCATTCTTGCCTTCAGAGAACAAAGATCATAAGGGGTGAGAGGTACAGACAGATGGTGAACATAAGTCAGATCTTGGTAGGAGCCCCGTATCCTCCTGGATAAAATTATATGGCTCAGGTACAAGTTTGTGTCCGGTTCCCCCTCCCCTGTGCAAAGTATACAGAGTAATAGGACACAATGGTTTGAAGACAAAATAAGGCAACACAGAAAAAGTTCCTAATAGAGTAGGTACCACAGGCTTGATTCTAAGGTAAGCTAGGCTATTGCGCCCAGTGTGAAATGGGATTCAAGAAGAAGCATGCTGTGTCCATGCCTGCGGCTCTGAACTGGCCCACCATGTTCATGGATATATTGATGGTATAAATTAAATTGGAAATGTTTGTATGAGTGCAGCTCTAAAGCATTCTTACTCAGTGTTACCAGTGCCCCAAGATCAGTGACTGGCACCTGACCATGATGGACACGTCTCCTGCAGGATCCTGCCAGGCATTTTGATTTTGCTATTTGATAGCTACGTGTTTCAGGATTCTAAACCTGAGACTTGTTTCTTCTTTCTTTCTTTCTTTCTTTCTTTCTTTCTTTCTTTCTTTCTTTCTTTCTTTCTTTCTTTCTTGTTTGTTTATTGAGGCAGGGTTTCTCTGTGTAGTCCTGGCTATCCTAGACTTGCTTTGTAGACCAGGCTGGCCTTGAACTCACAGAAACCCACCAGCCTCGTGTGTGTGTGTGTGTGTGTGTGTGTGTGTGTGTGTGTGTGTGTGTGTG
The DNA here is from genome assembly GCF_903995435.1 of Acomys russatus. Lineage (NCBI taxonomy): Eukaryota > Metazoa > Chordata > Mammalia > Rodentia > Muridae > Acomys > Acomys russatus. The sequence goes on from NC_067166.1 coordinate 14,519,663, forward strand.
TGTACACAAGCAGGCATGTGAAAGTCAGAGGTTGAGGTTATCCTCCTTCAGTTGCCTCTCCATCTTAGTTTCTGAGACAAGGTCTCTCACTGAACCTGGAGGTCACTGATTTGACTAGGCTGGCTGGCACCAAACCCTAAGATCCTCCTGTCTCCCCTTCCGGGCCCTGGGATTACAGGTACCTGCTGCCATGCTGGTTTCGTCCCATGGGAGCTGGGGAGCAAACTCGGGTCCTTGTGTTTGCAGAGCAGCTCTCTCAACTGAGTCGTGTCCCTGGTCCCACTAAGGGCTTGCAAAGTGTGTTTGTTCATCTTCCATCCCCTGGGGAACCGCGTGAGAATTTAACTGGCGTCTAGTCTATGTCCTATGTGGGAAACGCACCTTCCAGAATCAAATGGCTTCATGAAACAATCCATTCATCCAGACAAAAGACTGTATGTGGCCTGGATATGGTTTGTCCCTTGTGATTAAAATTTGATCCCTACTGTGGTGCTTTTGAAGTGGTGGGACCTTGAAACACCGAAGCCTACTGGAAGGTAATCAGACCATGGGGACTCCATCCTCAAGAAGGGACTAAGGCTGTCACACCTGGGTGGGTCAGATCAAAGGGGTTAGGGTAGCGCCCACAAAAACGGGCGTTATAAACATGAGTCTGGTCTCTCTCAATCTCTTGGTATGTACTTCTGCCATATGATGGCATCCATTTATCACAGTTCTATTTTTCCCCAGACAGGGTTTCTCTGTGTAGTCCTGGCAGTCCTGGACTCACTTTGTAGAGCAGGCTGGCTTCAAACTCACAGTAATCCCCCTGCCTCTGCTTCCCAAACACTGGGATTAAAGGCGTGCACCACCACTGCCCGGCTGGGCATTTATCACATTTTTATATAAGTTGGGGCTACTCAATCCTGATTTTCAAGCCTCCCATATTGCCAGCTAAATACTTTTCTTTATAAAATATAAGCCTCGGGTATTTTGTTACAGTAACATAGAATGGACTGAGACAGATCCATTCTCTTCCTCTTGATTCAGCCTCTGTGCTTCCTGTTTCCTGTGGAATAAACTGCACTCGGCATATTTAGATTCACTGGCTGGAGACCAACATGATGGTCATGGAGTTTTTCCTTGGTGTCTTTCTCAAGGAAAAGTCAGTTCCTCAGATAAAGCAGTTGATTTTGAATCAGTCATCAGCTATATTTGAACTAGGCAGCTGTCATTTTGCCCTATATTTATTTTTTTTGTTGTTGTCTGTTTGTTTGTTTTTCGAGACAAGATTTCTCTGTGTAGCCTTGGCTGTCCTACACTTGCTTTGTAGAATAGGCTGGCCTCAAACTTACGGTGATCTGCCTGCCTCTGCCTCCCAAGTGCTAGGATCAAAGGTGTGCGCCACCACACCCAGCCTTGCCCTATAACTTAAAAACAAAAACAAAAACAAAAAACCCAGTGACAACATCTAACATTTAATAGCATTTAAAAGTGTTTTGCAAGCTAGGAGGTGGTGGCACACGCCTTTAATCCCAGAACTTGGGAGGCAGAGGCGGGTTGATCCCTGTGAATCTGAGGCCAGCCTGGTCTACAAAGCAAGTCCAGGACAGTCAAGAAACCCTGTCTCGAAAAACCAAAAAAAAAAAAAAAAGAAAGAAAGAAAGAAAGAAAAGAGTGTTTTGCTCGCTCAGTTACTCTTACCAGCCTCTGTAGGGAGCTTGTTCTGCTGCCTTCATTGTTCCTATTCACAGACACAGACTTAAGAGGCAAAGAGGCGGAGTGACCGCCCAACGCAACACAGAAAGCAAGCAGTGGAGCCTGAGCTGAGGCCTAGGCATGTGGGTCAGGATGTACGCCCTTGTGCCCCGCGTCACTGTGCTGAACACGGTGGGATTCAAGCTAAGAGGGGTCTTATTTTTGACCAACTTCCTTTTTTTTTTTTTTTTTTGGTTTTTCGAGACAGGGTCTCTCTGTGTAGCCTTGGCCATCCTGGACTCACTTTGTAGACCAGGCTGGCCTCGAACTCACAGCGATTCGCCTGCCTCTGCCTCCCGAGTGCTGGGATTAAAGGCGTGCGCCACCACGCCCGGCTCTTTTGACCAACTTCTTGATGGAACTTCAAAGATGCAAATGTTAAAGTCTATTTTATTAATCAAAGTTATTCATAGTAATTGGTTTTTGGTTTTTTTTTTTTTTTTTTTTTTTTTGAGACAAGGGTTTCTCTGGGTAGCCTTGGATGTCCTGGACTCACTTGTGGACCAGGCTGGCCTCGAACTCACAAAGATCCACCTGCCTCTGCCTCCCAAGCGCTGGGATTAAAAATGTGTGCCACCACTGCCCAGCATAGTAACTAATTTTTATACTAAAGCGCAAAAGTTTGAATCCAGAGTTTTTTCCAACAGTCCATGTGCTGAATGCTTGGCTCCCCACTCTGGGCTACTACTGAGAGACAGTGAAGCCTTTGGGAGTTAGAAAACCTCTGGTTTTTGAAGGAGATTTAGAAACTCTGGTCTTTTCTTCTTCCTTCCTTCCTTCCTTCCATTCCTCCCTCCATCCATCCATCCCTCCCTTCCTCCCTCCCTCTCTCCCTTCCTTCCTTCCTTTTCTTCTCTCTCTCTGCTTTCCTTCCTTCCTTCCTTCCTTTCTTTCTTTTGCATCCAGGCCACTATGAGGTAAACTGCCCTTCTTTACAATGCACTACCACCATGGTGCATGGACCCAAAGCCATGGAGACCAACAACCATGGTCTAGGATATAAACTAAGATAAATTCTTCATCCTTGTAAGCTATCTCAGATATTTTTTCAGAGTAAATGACAGCTAACACATAGAGCAATGCGAGTGCTTTTCAGGACTTTAATGATTAGTTCTTTGAAAGAATTATTGTGGAATAATAGTATATTTTAGCTATGCATAAAGAATAAGGAAAACATCTAATGTGTAGTTTTGATGCAAGGGTAAAGCATATTTTTTTTAATTAAAAAATAAAATAAGAAGGCTGAAGAGCCTGCTTAGCACTGGGAAAGTACTTGCCGGGTAGTCTTGCCAAGCTGAATTCAAGTTTTACTGCCAGAATCCACAATATTTTATTCATGTATGCACTTCTGCAAGAAGTGTCTGCTGAATTATGTTTCAAGAGAAACCTTCATATTTATTTGTTGTTTCTTTTTCAAGATAGGGTTTTTCTGTGTAGCCCTGGCTGTCCTGGACTCACTTTTAGACCAGGCTGGCCTCGAACTCACAGTGATCCACCTGCCTCTGCCACCAAAGTGCTGGGATTAAAGGCATGCACCACCACACCTGGCTGAGAAACTTTCATATTTAAATGAATTTCTTTTATTTAAAGTTTCTATTTTCTTATACTTGGTCAGGCAGGCTTAACACAAAAGAAAGTTCTAGAGGCACATGATTACTGATCTGTCTATCTACTTATTTTTATTTATTTATTTTTTGTTGTTGTTGTTTTGTTTTGTTTTTCGAGACAGGGTTTCTCTGTGTAGCCTTGGCTATCCTGGACTCACTTTGTAGATCAGGCTGGCCTCGAACTCACAGCGATCCGCCTGCCTCTGCCTCCCGAGTGCTGGGATTAAAGGCGTGCGCCACCATGCCCGGCTTTTATTTTTATTTCTATCTATCATCTACCTACCTATCTGATTATTTACTTTCAGTTTTTGAGACAAGATCTCACTATGAAAACCAGGCTGGCTTTGAACTCCTAGAGATCCACCTGTTTCTAACCCACAAATGCTAGGACTAAAGAAATGTACCAGCCTGCTTGGCAATAGCTATTTTTTTTTTTAAATTCTTATTTGAAATACTAAGTTCACAAAAATATGGATGACTTGGCTGTATTTATTCCAGACAACTATAATCTTTAGAGCACAGAATATTTCTAACACTTATAACTGTAATGCTATTTACATTTATTTTTCATTTATCCTAATCTTTTGGGATCTAAGATGTTATGAGTTCTACGAAACTGATATTTGATTTTCTTTCTGCTTTTTGACTCATATCTTATGTATTATAATTATAAAACATATGCCAGCATTTTGTTTTCTATTTCCTGTCATTCCTGTCATTCCTGTCATTGTGATTTGTGTAAAGAGAAGACCACTGTTTATATTGTAAAGATAATGAGATACACATAGACTAGATTTCAGCTCTAAAAAAATGAAAAATTACAGCTTAACTCTGCATGTAGAGATAAAAATACATTTACAAAACAACTTAGATATCACCATTAAAAATAAGATAAAAGTGCCAGGCGTGGTGGCGCACGCCTTTAATCCCAGCACTCAGGAGGCAGAGGCTGGTGGATTGATGTGAGTTTGAAGCCAGCCTGGTCTACAATGTGAGTCCAGGACAGCCAAGGCTACACAGAGAGACCCTGTCTTGGAAAAAAAAAAAAAAGAAAAAAGAAAAAGATAAAAGCAATTATGTAGCATGAATTTGATAAAAATTATTGGAAACTGATACAGCCCTCACATGCTGTAGGTCTTCTAGGAATCGATATGATCAATCAAGTTCCCAAACCTCACACTGACGTGATTTCTGCCACTGAACATTTTATTAAGCTTGAATTAAGACAATATTGAAGTCTATGCTATTTCTAGGTGATTCCGTGAACTATTTTACGAGCTCTTTTTACGGCCGCTGCTCATGGAGCTGCACAATCGCCAGTATGAAAACAACCTACATTGCACGCACGCACGCGAGCTTCACCCAGTGACGCTGGGGAAGCAGAAGGTCTGTGCGTAGAGTAACGGTTTAGATCCTTATCTCTCACCTGTACAAAACGCAGTTCAAAACGCGGCTCAAAGTCCTTACTAATGTAAGGCCTGAAGCTCTGAAACTGCTAAGGGAAAACAATTCAAGTTATAAGCACAGGACAGACTTTGAAAAGGATGCCAACCACTCAGGAAATAACAGCAAGAACTAATTAATGGAATGCTGTGAAATGAAAACACTTTGCCTAGCAAAGGAAACAAGAGTAATAATGCCCATAGGAAGGGGGAAAAATCTTTTCCAGCTGTATATCTGACAAGAGATTAATCTCTAGAACATATAGATAACAAACAAAAAACAAAACAAAAACAAAAAACCTAAACATTCAAATCAATCAACAAATATGCAAAATAATCAAATGGTCTCAAAAGGTGAAGTACACGTGGCCAGTGTATTCAACGTCTTCAGCCATTAAGAAAAAGCAAAGCAACATGATACTGAGAGCTAGAACAGATGGTGCGCAGCTCTAATGTCAGCACTGGGGAGCTGAAGGGCAGAGGGTCAGCACTCTTTTTTTTTGGTTTTTTGAGACAGGGTTTCTCTGTGTAGCCTTGGCCATCCTGGACTCACTTTGTAGATCAGGCTGGCCTCGAACTCACAGCGATCCGCCTGCCTCTGCCTCCCGAGTGCTGGGATTAAAGGCGTGCGCCACCACACCCGGCTCAGCACTCTTATTATTTGGGGGTAGGCAATGGACCAGTAGGAGGAGGGGGAATGATGGTATGCATACACAAAAATGCATAGTCAAACTCACTGTTTTGTGCAATAACTAAAAACAGATAAGAGCTCATTTCACTAAAGTGTTTTTGAATCAGGGCTTGGAAATTGTCATTCTAAATCATATTTAAGTTATAGATATATTGGTGTTCACAATCTATTACAAACACAGCATACTCTGGACTGAAGTTCTCAAGGCTCTCCTAGGAATCTGCGGCAAATATTTAACAGAGATTATAAACTTGCTTTTTAAAACCACTCTTTGTTGTCTCCAGAAGAAATATCATTTATTCTATCTTCATTCACCCTGTGTCCCCACAAGATAATGCCACAAGGGAGACAGTAGGCTTATAGAATACAAATCCCCAAGAGCTGTGTGTATTGTGACTACTCATCAGAAACAGGAGTGTGGAACCTATTGAGCAAGCCCCAACAACTGGCAAGTCACAGGATGCCAACGGCCTTTCTGACGTGACATTTGGACTTGAGTTAATAAGCAACCCAACTCTTTTGCAAATACAGTAGACTCTTCCTTCATATGCCTCCTTTGTGGTGAGGGAAAAACAGCAGTGTAGTTTGGTGTTGCTGTCATTGTTTTTATTTGCGTGTTTGAGTCTAACTATATTGCCCAGGCTGATCTCAAACTCCTGAACCCATCTTATTGTTCTACCTCTATGTATGAAGTGCTGGAACTACAGGCATGCGGCACAGTGCCTGGCCTACTTACGTATGTGTGTGTGTGTGTGTGTGTGTGTGTGTGTGTGTGTGTGTATTTTTAATGTGTATAAGTGTTTCAGCTGCATGTGTGTCTGTGAACCAAATGCATACCTGGGGCCCACAGAGACCAGAAAAGGGCATGAGATACCCTAGAACTGAAATTACAGACGGTCATGAGATACCTTGTATGTGCTGTGAGCCAAATCTTGGGAAGAACAGCCAATGCTTTAACTACTGAGCCATCCCTCTAGCCCACTTAGTTTTTGTTTTTGTTTTTTCTTTGCTGCCTGTTCTTTTAAATTCTGGCAGAAAGTTTATTTTGCATATGACTATGTAGTAGCATTATATATGACTTTAATAATCTCATTGCTCCATCTCCCATCTACCTATCTACATAAATGTCAAGTGCCTTAACAAGTATGAGAGTGGATAAAGGAAAATAAGTAAAGGAAAAATAATCACTCGCCTTTGAAATGGCTGAGCCTTTTAACACCTCTTGTGCACGCAGTCCGCACCTTTTTAGCTTTGCTCTCAACAGTAAATACCAAAGCCAGCTCAGTCATTGCCAAGACTTCCATCTGTACAAGTCAGGCTGACCTTGCTCAACTATGTTCAAGCCATTTTTCTTGATTTTTCTCTGGGGCTCAGAATGCATTCAACAATCATGTGGACTTTTGATTTATTGGCCACAAACAAAGGCTGAGAATCTTACAGGGGAGCTTGTTTGAGCTTGTGTTAGGAGGAAGAGTTGCTTCAGCCCCACGGAGACTCTGACTTTATTTTGAACTTATTGCCTGGTGCTTCAGAGCAGTGAGATCGATATTTTGAGTCTTTTTTTTGTTTTGTTTTAAAGCCCTACAATTCCAAACCAACTTTAGCAAGCCAAACAAAAACTCTGTTTGGCTTTAACAACTCAAACCTTCAGTATTTCTTTCCAGGGTTTTCAAAGTCAATCAGCCTGCTCACTAATGAGCTTACGATTTGTTTGAAGTGTTTTAGTCACATTAAAACCTTGACAAGTTATGTTTATTAATATAGTGTAAGCTCACTATTAAAAAATTAAAGCAGGCCTTCAATGGCTCAGCAAATAAAGGTGCTTGCTGCTTAAGCCTGGAGACCTGAGCTCGATCCCTGGAGCCTGTGTAAAAGTGGAAGGAGAGAAGTGACTCACAAAGTTGTCCTCTGACTTACACACACACACACACACACACACACACCATGAACATGTGAGCACACAATAATAACAAAGAAAATTTAAATGTTTAAAACTAACTGTGGAAATTTTAACTCTTACACAGGTAGCCGTTGTTAAGAATGAAATAGTATAACAGGTATCCCCTGAGGACTAGACATGTCAATATAAAGGTAAGTTTTCTTATTTAGTAGTAATTGGCCATCATTAGATAAGTCTTAGAAATACACTAATCATACATTATAGGTCTTTGCCATCTCTCCATATGAATATTTATAAAGTTCATTTCATCCTTACAGATGAACATGCAGTTCTGTGATACATATGTGTCATAACTCACTTAAATGAATTATATCTGGGCTTGTTTTCTTTCATCATACCAAAGTTTCAGTGACAATTTTGAAATATACCCATATACAGATATAATCGGAAGCCAGTGCACTTAAACATTTAAGAAATAATGGACCGGGCGTGGTGGTGCACACCTTTAATCCTAGCACTCGGGAGGCAGAGGCAGCCGGATCTCTGTGAGTTCGAGGCCAGGCTGGTCTACAAAGTGAGTCCAGGACAGCCAAGGCTACACAGAGAAACCCTGTCTGGAAAAACAAAACAATGAAGTAGTAGGGCCAGCAGGGTGGCTCAGCAGGTAACAAGGCTCGCTTCCAAGCCGGGCGACATGAGCTCAGTTCTCATAGTATACTCACAGGGAAAGGTGAGGACCAACTCTCACAAGTTGTCCTTGGGTGTTCATGTGTGCTCATACACGCACCTACACAAATGCGCACACATATAAAACTTAAAATTTATAAAGAAGTCACAGAATGGTCCTATTTAACTGTACTTCATTCTTCTTAACCCATCAGCTCACCATGGGAGTCAGCCAAATGTGCAACAAATACTATTTCAAAAATCTTACTAATACTTTTAGTTCTTAAGGATCAGTGCATATTTTTATATATATACCTTGAGAATACTGTCCTACGAATGATCCCCCAACGTGTTCTTTTATGATTTCGCTGAACAAAAGTGATGATTCCTTGAGCAGTACCCAGCTTTTCAGTTTACAAAGCACCTTCGCATAATTATCTCATCTGTTTCTCACACTGGTGTGATGCATATAGGATAGTTTTATAGGGGAAAATGGTGCTGACTTGGAAGTGCATGCTGCTTGGGGTAATTATTTAGCAAGTAGATCCTTTGTTCTGCTAACTCAGGGAGTCAAGACCGCTGGTCTGGGAGGAGTGCTATATCATACCGCTGCCTTAATGCGAAAAGCACTCATGTGTCACTTCAATAACTGAGGTTGCTAATTTGCTATCCAGTTTTCAGGCATTTTTGTTCAATTCTTTGAAATCTAGAGATTAGACTCCCCAGGCGTTTATTAGCAAAGTGCTCCAGTAATTGTCGCTCTCCTGAACACAGCATTTAAAAGACATTTGTGCTGCAGCTGTAACGGCTAGTGCGGCTCAGTCCTACTTTTCCTCACCGGGAGCTGGAGAGGAGTGGTGTGAGCGATCACAGAATGAGCACGGACCAACAGGCCCCAAAGCTTCAAAACTCCTAGCCTTACTCAGCATTATTTCTTATCCCAAGGAACTTCCTTTTATGCAGCGCCTAAAATGGTTGGCACAGCCTTCCTTCATTTCCCACAGTCCTGAGAGGAAGCAAGCTCATGCTCAGGGAGAGGAGATTGTTGTTTTGTTGCCTTTGCCTTTGGAAAAGGAAACATAATGAATGGTCTGATTGTTGCCATAGCTGTGTCCTTAAGATGGCTCATTAACGGGTCTAACCCCACCCTTGATTGAAACTGAGACTGCACTTCTGAACTTCCTCTTTCATGCCTGTGGTGTAAGAAAGGCCTTAAAAATCCCTTCTGAAATCTCACGGGATCCTGTCTCCCATTAAAGCACTGAATGTTAAACATGTCAGGTTTTTTTTTTTTTTTTTTTTTTTTGAGGCAGGCCTTCTCTGTGTAATGGCCCTGGCTGTCGGGGAACTCTCTTTGTGGACCAGGCTGGCCACCACACCTGGCAACACATCAGGAATTTTTAATCAGCTATGATTCCTGCTGAGTGGCTACATTAAAGCTTAAAGCAAAATTTTAGAGTCTAGTGCTCTGTCCTCGTCTATAAACATGGCTACAGGAGGCTGTATGCCCTCATCCAATCTGCCCAGTTTCACTTGGTACAGGTCAAAGTGTGCGTGGCTGCCAAACCAAACTGTCTCTTCCATAACTTGAGCAACAACTAGCTCCTTGCCACCTCTCGGCTTTTTTTATTGCTGTTGTTCTAATCAGGTTTGAAGAACAGGCCCTCAAGTAGCACAAAAGCCTTCCCGGATATGACATTCCTACTCTGTGTAACTGCAGAGGGAAGTTAGCACTCTATTCACAACTCACATCCTAATGTCTTTCCTTGCCAAACCATATTTGAATCATCAGATGAGTAAGTTTGAGAATCAAGGCTTCAGTACGGTAACTGTAGTGAGCTGAAACAACCACAGTGGGCACATGGATCGTGCACGTCCTGCGCATGCTCCCAGCCCTAGCGCTTTGTCTCGGAACCAAGCAGGGAAATGCACAGCTGAGTGAAGTGTATTTACCACATGCCCTGAGTCTGCAGAATACCACCGCCAGTAAAAATCACTAGCAGTTGATTGGTTTCTTACTCTAGCAATACAGGGGAATGCTAGATAGTTCCAGGCTGATCAACACCTATTGCCCTCGACCCCCCACCCCTACCTCCACCCTCCAGCCTCCCCACCCCCACGGCCGTGACATTTGTACATCAGAGCACACTTCACAGGGTCAGTGTAGCCCTGGTGGAAACTCCGCCAGTAATTTTTAATTCAGAATTATCTACTTAGCAAGTCTAATAAACAAAAATGTTTCAAGAAGCTCTTTCAAAGTGATAGAAGTGTGCCGGATCTCAAGCAGGAGCATTTCCGATGACAATTTTTATCTCACGTCACCTGGCTCGTTCGTGGCTCACCTTACCTATCTGAATATCAAAGTTTCACACTGCATGTTAATGTTTGATGTGTTGACCCTAAACTCCTCAAGGGCGAGGGAGGACATGATGAAAGCAACTTGTACCCCTCATGGCTCTTAGTGTAATTCTGAATATAGCATCAGATGCTAAATGTGTATTCATTGTTTGATGTCACGGTCATCTTCCACGTGGGGTTTTTGGTTCTGGTTCAATAGGTTTAAATAAGAAACGGGAGGCAGAGGCTGATGGATAGCTGTGAGGTCGAGACTAGCCTGGTCTACGAAGTGAGTCCAGGACAGCCAAAGCTACACAGAGAAACTCTGCCTCAAAAAACAAACAAACAAAACAAAACAAAAAACCCACCAACCAACCAAACAAACAAAAACAAAAGAAATGGTGAATCAATGGAATTCACAGAAAGAAATAAAATCTATTTAAAGGAGATTTTAACGAAATGTTCACACAAATATGCCTAGGCAAGGTTAAGAAAACAGAAAAATCGGGCCGGGCATGGTGGTGCACGCCTTTAATCCCAGCACTCGGGAGGCAGAGGCAGGTGGATCACTGTGAGTTCGAGGCCAGCCTGGTCTACAAAGTGAGTCCAGGACAGTCAAGGCTGCACAGAGAAACCCTGTCTCAAAAAGACCAAAAAAAAAAAAAAAAAAAAAAAAAACCAGAAAAATCATGGTACGTTACCCAAGGACAAACTGAAAAAGGAGAACCCCAACTTCACTGAGGTTCACTGAGGTAGAAGAAAAAGAAAGAAAATGGAGCCAAAAGGGGTACCGTGGTACACACCTATGTTCCCAGACAGAGGCAAGTGCCAGCATTGAGTGTGCGGATTCGCGGCTGACACAGTGACTTCCAGGCCAGAGACAGCTGTATTAAAAACAAAACACTCAAAACAAAACAAAAAAAACACAACCCAAACAAACAAACAAAAAACTCAAGGGAAAAGAGAGAGAGAGAGAAAGGCAGACAGACAGACAGAAGGGACAAACAAAAGACAGTAGAGTCAGAAGAACCCAGTAACAGCTGGTCTAGTTTGCCATGAAGCGTAGCTGAAGAGTGGCGCGGCTACGGAGAGAAATGAGGTGCCACAGCCGAATCCCATCCGCGCCTTCAGATCGTCTTGTGCTCCTGCCCAGAAACAGCCCTAGAGGTGGAACCAACAAATTTCAGCTTTAGGACGTGGTGAGCAGGGAAGAAAAGGTGGAGGAGAAGAGCACTGGGAAGACGCCGGCAAGGCCTGGACTGAGCAGAACCGGCGAGGGAGCACCAACAGTTTCCACACGAACCGAGACAAGATAAAGGCTGAATCTTGATGAAACAGGAGACACCAAGAAACCCAAAAAACCATGTGAGTGCAGTAAAATCTAACAGCTGAATTTAGATCTTGACATCGCGTTGGTTTTCTTCACTAAATCTCTCTGAATATAGAGAACGAATGTTCTGTTTTGGTCAAAGATTTTGTTTTTCCGCCTTAAGCCTGGAAATGAATATGCATACACATCACTCAACACCATGGATAAAATCTGTTCTTGGGCATAATTGTCATCATACCCGATGTGGAGGCTGCCCCACTTACTGAGCATCTCCACTTTAGGTTTTTGCTTATTTGTTTGCTTTCTTCGTTTGGGATACAAATATTTATTTAATAAAGTTAGTACTTTTAAATATTTAGTTTAAAAAAGAAGAAATATTTATTTCCTGTGGGGGAGAGTTGTTACCAACAACATCAAGCCATTTCTTTATATTTAAATTTCACTTTAAATTTATCTAACATCTGTTACTATAGCTTCATGCCATTGGTGACCGTGTAGAAGGCAGTAAATATTTATATAAATAGAATCACAGAACTAAAAGACACGGAGGCCTTGTATTCTACTGTGTTCTCAAGCAAATAAAGAGGCCCTCACAGGCAAATTCTCCTTGGCAGGCAGCTGGTTATGGAGGAGACAGATCATGATGGTCAGCATCCAAAGCCAGGTACCCAGGCTTGTAGAAATGCCTGACTGAGTTCTTACTAAGATGCTGACGAGCAGAGTGGTTAAAGCGAGCATTTAGGAAGTAGGTAGATTTAGGCTCAAATCTAGCTGGCTCTTAGGCAAATGGCAATCTCCTGCAGATGCTCCATTTCTTCCCTTTTACACAGGGGTTGGTTTCACTGCCGGCAGGAATGTGAAGCGTTCAAGTGCTTTGTACCAGCGTGGCCTGACATTTCACTTGTAGTATTATACAAGAGGTGATGAAATACGCCTCTTACAGAGACGCATACAAAGATGTTCACAGCAGAGTTATCTAATAATTCCAAATTCAAAGTCTCTGACTGTCCACCAATGGATTAACAGACAAAGAAGTCATGGCAAATCTGTACAATGGAAAAAAGCGGATGACTGGAATGTGCAGTAGTTTCAGTGAAATAATTAGGATATTAGATATGATTCTGTTTGCACAAAACTCTGGAGAGTATGATTAAGTCCACAGAGACAGAAAGTGGACAGTGTCTGCACGGGGGCGGGGTAGTTGAGAGGAGTAGGAGGGAGGAATTATCAGGAGCAGTTTTGAAAAAAGCGAAATTAAATGTGAGGTGATTATATAACCCTTATCCCGTTAGCATCCGATTTGGCATAATGCTTGGCATGTAGAAGCCACCCAATAAACATGAGTTATGCCATGCTGATTTCAACTGGTTTAGTTTTCTTTTAGACTTACTTGGTACGTTAGTTATAGAATATGTCTAATGAAAAGGGTCTGAGAGGCACCGGGCAGGGAACACCAAACTGAGAAGAGCACCTTTATACAAAGCCGGGGAGTTAGCAAGGTTGTGGTAGTGAACGCATCCTTTTATTCCCAGTACTCGGGAGGCAGAGGCAGGCAGATCTCTGAGTTCTAGGCCAGCCTGATCTACACAGAGAAACCCTGTCTCAAAAAAAACAATAAACAAAAAACCAAGCCTCCAAGATCATCTTTAGGTACACAGTTATATTCAAGGTCAGCCTGGGCTACATGCAAGCCTGTCTCAAAGAACACAAAACAAAACAAACCCTCATATGAAAAAGTATTTCCCACTGTTAAATATGACATTTTAACGACTATATCATCATTGTAGTGACAATAATTTAAAAATATGGAGAGGAAACTGGGTTAAGAAAAAGGAAGGGAGAACCAGGTGTGGTGGTGCACGCCTTTAATCCCAGCACTCGGGAGGCAGAGGCAGGTGGATCACTGTGAGTTCGAGGCCAGCCTGGTCTACAAAGTGAGGCCAGGACAGCCAAGGCTACACAGAGAAATCCTGTCTCGAAAAAGAAGAAAAGAAAGAGGAGGAAGAGGAAAAGGAGGAGGAGGAAGAAGGAGGAGGAGGGTATAAACCATAAAGATCAAAAGGCTTAATTTAAAGAACTGTGAAAACTAGGATTCAGAGATTCCCCCTATGCTGGGACATGGAGATTTAAAACTGTGTGTTCATCTGGGAGCCAGAACACTCAGTACAGTGTTTAATACTGCCCATCAAGGTCGGGCGTGGTGGTGCACGCCTTTAATCCCAGCACTTGGGAGGCAGAGGCAGGTGGATCGCTGTGAGTTCGAGGCCAACCTGGTCTACAAAGTGAGCCTAGGACAGCCAAAGCTATCACAGAGAAACCTTGTCTCGAAAAACAAAACAAAACAAAACAAAAATACTGCCCATCAACATCTGGGTATACCTGGGAGGGGTTCCCTCTAGATATGGCAGTGAAGGATGTCCTATTTGGGTTAACTGAGGAGGGAAGACCTGCCTTAGCTGTGGGTAACGCCCTTCCACTGGCTAAGCTGAGCATCAGCACTCACTGTTGCACTGTGCGTCCTGACTGTGAATCTGACATGATCAGCAGCACACTGTGACTTCCCTTCCAGGACGGACTATGCCCCTGGACTCTGAGCAAAAAAAACCCTTCCTTCCCTAACTTGATTCTTGTCCGATATGTTCTCTGAACAACAAGGAAAGAAACTAATCCCCCAGTTTAAAGATGAGCTTGAGTTCTTCCAAATAGAAAATGCCAACAGTAGCAATGAAGGTGTGGGGGTGGGGGCAATGACTTGGGTAAGCAGCCCAGGGATGGCTGACCCCTTTTCAGGTGAGAAAAACCTCGGAGAGATGCAGCTAGCTAAGGTGGATGGCACAGAGGAGTGGAGGGCTCCATGTAGTTGAATCCTCAGTGTTCGCTCATTTTAAACTAGGCACATAGAGGACTAAGGATGGAGGTGGCCCACTTTCTCCCTGGATCTACACCGGGGGATGCTTTGCCATTCTAAAGAAGCCTTCCTGTAGGAGTTAGGTGGGTAGAACTGTGAATATAGCCTTTCTCCTTGAGGGTAGTTGTTTTGTGACAATTGGCTAAAAATCTTAGATGACCTAAGAAAACTGTTTCGCTTTGTGTTTTGAGAAAGGGTCTCACTGTGTAGCTCACTAACCTCAAATTTGATATGCAGCCCAGGCTAACTTCAAACTCAACCTTCCACCAGCTTTCGCCTCCTGAGTGCTGGGATTGCAAGCTCCCCCCTAATATGTTCTTAAGCAGTCTCTTAGCTCCTGAGCAATCTTTGAAGCTAATTTTGAAATCTGCAAAGGTCTTTGAAGGATAACAGCTTGGGGGGGGGGTTACTTTTTAACAGGCGAGGAATTGACCTCAGCATCTATGTAATAAGTAAATACAAGGTCAATGAAGTTCTGCACAGATTCGAGAGACTTCAGGGATTGCTGAGGAAGATGTGTAACAGATCTGTTTGGAAGCTATGGAGCTTCTGCTTTGCTTTCCTGCTGAGGAGAGCAGAGCTGGGATGGTGTGCCTCTGTGGAGAAAGCTCACAAGGTCTGAATGCGTCCAAGGAAAAGAATGCTGTTTATTAGCGTCTTAAAAGCCAGTTTCCCCAATTCTTACGCATTCTGCTTCTTGTCTCTTTAACAACAGTCCCTCTTGGTTTTGAGGTAGTGGGGCTGGACCCTAGGTTATCACATGGTAGAAAAGCCCTACACCACTAGGCTCCCTTCCCGACCCTGACGGCTCTAAAGCAGCTGACTATGAGGTAAAACTAACAGGAGTGAAGAAAACAGAACAAAACAGTGCAAACAGTAAACAGACCAGAAAACGACAGTTATTTTTCATATACCAAGGGCACGCACATAAACACCCAGCACTTATATGTCACTTAGTTATTATAGTTAGACACAGTGCTAAACACATACTAAGATTTGGGAAACTGAGGATCACAGATATTAAATCATTTACTCGGCGCTATCTAGTGCACTGTGTGGATTCAAACTCAAAACAAAACAAAACAAAACAAAACAAAAACCAGTCAGTCTCCATCTTCCACGTTCTTAATGTCCCTGTTGATGTAATAATTCTCAGAGTTCATGCTGGTATCTGATAGCAATTTTTATTAACATAACAAAAGGCAGTTTCACTAAAACACCTTCTTGTCTTCATCATTAATCATCAGCTCTACTTTAGACATGTTTTCATCTTATTCTTCACGAGGCATACCTTGTTGGCACAACACGCACTATTACAGATTATAAAGACTATTTTCAATGGGGAACATATTGCTAAATGTCATGACTATTCATGTGTTGGTTCTGGTGATTTCAAATAAATTTGCCTTGTGGTGCCCATCCTATTGCATTTTTGAGTAGGTTATAAATCTTGTTAAAACCAATAAAAATATAAATTCAGAATGTTTCAAAAGCAATTTCTCATGCCACTGGAGTCTCAAATCCTTTCTGTTTCTATGCTTTTCTTGCCCATTACAGAAAGATTCTGATAAAAAGCATTTTTATTTTAAAGATAATAATTTTACTAATTAGAAAGTGATATATGATCACTTGAATTTAAAATATACATAAAGATATTAAAAACCCAAAATTCCATTATCCCAAGATTAATATTTTAATTTTCTTCCTTCAAATGTATAAAATAAAAGTGCTAACTGAGCTTTGTTTTAAAGTGTGGTACAGGAATTTGAAGGAATTATAAATTATGAGTACATATTCATCTAAAATACTCATGTTAAAATTTCAAATGTTTTTAATACAGTTCTCCACATAGTAATTATGAGAGGAAAACTTCATTAATTTACCTAATTATAAATTGAAAAATAGCCTTTAATCCTGTCACTTGAAAACCAGACAGGTGGATCTCTGTGAGTTCAAGGCCAGTCTGCGTCACAAAGTGATCCAGGACAGCCAGGACTCTGTTACACAGAAAAATCCTGGGGGTGTGGGGGGGGGCGAAGAATTGAAAAATATGCTGAAATTGCATATAGAAGTTTTAATGGGTTTATATAGTTAACTTGACTTTTGTTTCTAATGATAGTCACTGTATAACAATATATATATATAAAGTTTTTTAAATATGTGACATTTTTTGAGTTCTTCCATGTGCCAGGCAATATGCTAAGGATTTTGCTGGTACTAACTCACTAATGGGACTATTATGTTTCACACCTTTTACAAGTAAGAAAACTTATACCTCAAGAGGCTGATTTACTTAGAGGCTTGGTTATCAAGGCAAAGAATAATGGTGGTGAGCTAAGATGGCGTCTTTTGTCCATTGGGTTATTTCAATGCATGTGGTGCCCTGACTAAGAATGGCCCCCACAGACTCATGCATTTGAAAGCTTAGTCATCAGGAGTGGCACTGTTTGAAAGGATTAAAAGGATTAGGAACTGTAGCCTTGTTGGAAGAAGTGTGTCACTGATGGTTGGTTTTGAGGTTTGAAAAGCCCACATAAGGCTGTCTCTGTCTCTGTCTGTCTTTCTGTCTCTGTCTCTGTCTGTCTCTGTCTCTGTCCCTGTCTCTCTTTGTCTCTGTCTCTCTGTGTCTCTGTCTCTGTCTCTCTCTCACTGCTCCAGTGACATGCATGCTACCATGTCCCCTGCCATGATGACCAAACCTCTGAAAATGTAAGCAAGCCCCAATTAAATGCTTTTTAAAAAATAAGAATTGACTTGGTCATGGTGTCTCTGACTAAAACTGTGGGTAAACAGAAATGATTAATTAAGGCTTTGTCCCAGAAAGAAAGTAGGGGCGCAGAGCATGAATAGCTGTCTCTGTTTCGGGGAAGGAGAAGACAGCCTCACACGATGCTCTTGGAGATCAAGAATGAGGACGAGCAGCCCTTGTTCTAACAGGGCGCACTGGCCGGTCAGTGTTGAAGACACGGAGTTACTCAACAGCAGAGCTGCTCTCTAAGCCCAGGAGGGCATCACCAGAGCCCACGCTTCACCACTACCCCCAAGCTGCCTCTGTAGGAAGTGTAAAGGGAAATGGCATTGCAAAGAAAGTGAAAGTCCTCCTGTCCCACACCCCAGAGCGAACAGTTGCCGTTATATTGGTGAACACTTGTCTAGACCCTCTTTTGTAACGAGGTTCCCACGAAGCCAAGAAGCCGTTGCTGAACACTTTGTTTTCCTGCTGGAACGTGAAGCCAGAGAAGATGTGTGAAGAACTCCAGGGAACTTCCTATTTGGTGTTTTCAGAAAGTGTATAAAACCATCTCTTGTCTCCTGGATTCTGAGATGGTAACTATGAGGGTTTTTCCTCTTTACCTGCTAAGACATAGTTCTCCGAAAGACTGCCCTTACTTCAATTACTAGCTTCCAGATCAGGGGTCCCTAGACAAAACTTATTTCTGACTAGCTATAAATGTAAGGATTCCCATCATTTTGGCGCATCCTTTATAATTCGCTGGAATGATTTATAGAATTCAAGAAAGCCTATACTAACGACTACAGTTTTGTTATGAAAGTTATAAATTGGTGGCCAATGAAATGTTCGTCTAGTAAAAAGCACCATGTAAAGGTGGAAGGACAAAATCAACCCCATAAAGTTGTCCTCTGGTCTCTATACATGCACTGAGGTGCACAGGTGCCAACACACACACACACACACACACACACACACACACTTGTGCAGTCATAGTGAAGATGAAAAAGCAAACAAACAAACAAGATACAAATCTGGAACAAGTAATTGAAGAGATGCATACAGTAAAGCATGTAAGGGGTCCCCAAAATTTAGTGTCTGTATTATCCCTCCCAGCATGTCACTGATAATAATGGCTGCTCAAGAAAGCTCACCTGTGTCACAGTGTTTGCTGTTTTCATTAGGAACACAACACAGGGATGACTGGTTAGCCATGTGACCCCAAACCTACTTTTCTCAGCTCCGTGACCAAACACCTAACAGAAGCAAATATTCATTTTAACTCATATTGTGGGGGGTACAGTTCATTACAGAAGGGGAGGTGCGGTAGCAGACGACTGTGTGTCAGTAGGAGCTCACAGCAGCTGTGTGCTTCTATCTGGTGGATCATAAGGCAGAGAGAAGACTAGATTAACTCTGAGTTATAAAACCTTAAGGCCTGCCCCTAGTGACCCATATCTTCACCTTCTAAAAGTTCCGCAACCTCTCAAAACAGGGCTGCTGCCTCAGAATCAAATGTTTAGCCATGAAGGACATGTCACATTTAATTCATAACATTCCATCCTTAACCTCCATAGTCTCATGGCCATCCCATAATGTAAAATGCATTCTGTCCAACCTCAAAAGCATTACAGTTTTTCAGTTCTGATGCTGTTCCAAAGTCCAAAGTCTCTTCTTAGATACAAATTATAGTCTTAGCTCTAAGTACTTATAAAATCAAACCAGGTTACATGCTTCCACGCAAATAATAATCAAATTTCAAAAGAAATGTGGGCATAGCAAGGGAAAAGAACACCAAAGCAAGCCCAACCTCATCAGGACAGACATCAAACACTGTAGCTCCATGTCTGGCATCTTGAGATCATAGCAAAATATCTATGTTCTAGGAAGTTTGGGTAACCCCTCTCCAGATATGTTGCTGCTGCATATGTTGTCTTTCTCTTGGGGTGTCTGAACTTTTAGAAATCTCCAGTACCCTGGGTCTCAATCACAACTTGAGTTCAACCTTCACACTCCTCAAGAGCTCCTTAAGGGAATCCAACCCTGCTACAAAATTGCTGGGCTTCAGTAGTTTTCTGGAACCTTGGTAAAAGCTTCCATGGTCCCTTCATTCTTGCATCTTCCATGCCTGCATAACTAGCATATATGGCTGCACCAAATAATGTTGCTAGTTGTAGCTTAGCTCTACTGGATTGCAGCTATAGAGGCCTCCGTGTGCCTTTTTTTTCCCCCTCCATAATTCCTTTCCAGGGGAAGACATAAAAAATGTTTACTCCTTCCCCTAAAGTCGCAACAACAAACCAAGGTATGATTCCACCAAAGCTGGCACTGGGCTTCCTAAGCTTATGGGGCTTCCTTTGAGTACATAGATGATGAACCCTTGACACTTTCAGCCACACCTGAAAAGCTTTATGTAGCAGGGATGAGGGATTCCTAAAAGCTACATAGATGGGACCCCCCGCCCTAGTCTTTCCCAGCCTCCCCCAGGCCATGTGCAGAGTTGTTGTGGGAATTTTGGTTTCTTTAAAAACACAGAAATGTTACTGATTATGTTTTTGTTTTAGTCCCAGATGTGGGATATGGGGTTGCTTCAAATTGTCCACAGCAGCTGACTATAATTTGTCTCATGCTCTAGCAGGGGCATGATTTTGCCATCTGAAGATAGTTTATGTTTGGAATTCTGGGTACTCTGCAGATAGCATGTCAATGCCAGAGCCCCAAGAGAGGCGGTGACTGCTGCTGCTGCTGCTCTTACTGTTTGATGGATTGCTGACTGCTGTTTGCTCCTGTTGTTGGTTGCTGGTTGCTGGCTTCTGGTTAGAGATATCTTGACAACAAAGATCAAACTTGCCCCAAGGAACTCAATGCCCCTAACCAGCAGGAAGTAGTTTCCCTTTATCTCCCCTATATCTTTCTTTCTCTCCTACCTAGTGTTGGGGGGAGGGGTGTTGAAAGGGATTTGAGTGGAGAAGGGTGGTAGGAAAAAGAACCTAATAAAGTAGCCAAAAAGCCCAGCTACATAGAGTTGTCAGGTGGTAAGGAATAGCTGGATACTCAGGCAAAAATCTCATGTTCCTATTTGTGTCATTTTAAACCTTCAACAAGACCAGGTGGGTGATCTTTTGCATATTGCTGAATGCTCTAAGATAGCAGTGCTTAGCTCCAAGGATGAAAGTACTTCCCTAGAAGACCCAGATAAATCAGAAAATAATGGTGTCTGTTTTCAAATGAAAAATTTCCAAATAATTTTGCATTACTATGTCGAGGAGTTCTCAAAGTTAGGGTCTTGCCCTCAAGGCATCTTCCTATTGTCCAAGTGTTGTGTGTGGTTTCTCCTTAGTTGCACTACTCTCTTTAATTCTAGCTGCTTTGTCTGAACTTGCTTGTCCATTCTGTCCTTAACTCTAACCACATTCAATCTTGCCAAATTATGTGTTTCACACTTTTTGTGTTTTACTTTCTGCTGCTTCACTGTAAATCTAGGTAAACACAGTGAGCAATAATCACGCCACAGCGTGAATGTCATGCTGTTCTGAAATTTCCTATTAACAAACAATGTAGTTCATTACTTTTGAATTCAGCCTCACTCAAGATTTCAAGACATGCAGCCAGATTCTTTGCCAGTATATATGCACATAGCTGCCAGCTCAATTCCAGACAAAGACCTTGTTCCCCTTAGAAATCTGAGGAGCACAACCTTTACTGGCCACATTCCCATCAGCATTCTGGTCTTCCTACCAGAATTGCCCACAAAGTTCTGATTGTACCATGGAGACCACAGCTTCACACTCCTTCACATTCTTTCTACAAACCAGTTCTGGAGGCATATGAACCACACAGTCAAGCTTATCATAATGGTGGTGCTGTTTATTGGTATCAACTTTCTCATTGGTAGGACCAAGTATCTGAAAAGAAGCAACCTAAAGAAAGAAGAATATACTTTTCCCTCACAGTTTGAAGGGATACAGTTCATGCTGGGGAAGGGACGGCCAACTTTGTGAACTTCAGAGCTTAAGGCAGCTGCTTGTTCACATCTGGGTAGATTAGGGGTCAAAAAGGGAACAGTACTTAGAGTCGGGCTATCCAGTGGCTCCATGACCCACTTCCTCCAGCTAGGCTTGACTTTCTAAAGGTTCAACAAACTTCCCAAACCAGCAAGGAAATGAGTGTTCAAATAGATGAGCCTATGGGGGACAATTCACACTCAAACCATAACAATCATCAAAAATAATAAAGGCACTTCTACATCTTGGGAATTCTAGAGATTTCGTTTCCCTTCCAGGAGCCAGGAACAAAGGCCAGCCAAATTCTTTATTAAATGATATTTTCTCCCGCTGTTAGCCACAATTGTGGTCTATTAAACTGCTCAGATGCCGCATGGAATTGGCTCCTTAGCAACAGGGCATTCTACCACTCACATTACATTGTCACTGAGTCCCTTTGTTCCTGTATGGTCCAATAGGACAAGGGGCATGGCACATTTGCTATGCTTTCTTTTGTCAATTCTATAAATAATGAATTGGCAGGAATTTTAGAAGGGCTTATTGTTTCTCAATCAGCCAAATACATTAGCCTTTCTTGGCTTGTCATGTACAGAAATCAAGAACAATTTCAAAGGGACAAGTTAGGGAAATTAGCTTATTCAATTTGCTTTAGAAATTTGACTTTTAGAGGCATGGCAATGGAAGCTGGCATGGTGGCATATGCTTATAATCCCAGCTCACAGGAGGAGAAAGCAGAAGAAGCATTTGAGGCCAGCTTGGGCTCTATGGTAAGTTCTAGGCTAGCCTGAGCTACTCTGTCTCAAAAATAAACAAATACAAATAAAACCAAGGAGATAAATAATACAAATCCATGCAAATGCACCTCTTCAGCAGGCTACATATTAAACATAAACATGGAAGAATGTGACAGATTCAAGTCATACATTGGCTATAGCTAGTGACACAACAGGAGAGCATGAGTTCTTGGAAGGTTAGGATGCGGGGATGCTAATGGTAAAGGACTGTGGTGGCATCTGCTAAACTTGTCATAGGATCTCTTAATAAAAATTGATTTTAGAGATGTTACGTTCTTCTGATGAAAGAATCTTTGATACATCATCCCAATAACTCGTCCTATAACTAGCTGTTGCTTCAGTAAACCTAGAGAGGAAGAGACAGCCAATTATTCTGAGGTCAACCAATTCTGCTAATACAGATCTGATCACTTTTGCGTTCTTTTGTATATTGATCTGAAACACGCCTTTTAATGGGCTTTGCTATTGATCTGTCACCATTTCATGGCGTATACAATCACATAGCTATTAGCTCTGTGTTGTGGCAGACCTTCCGTGAAGCCAGCCAATGGAACAACTGCTGTTATTCGTGCTCATACCATTTTATCCTGGTGCTCACCACTTCACTCTGCTGCCTCCAACACCGTCTCCCAGAAAACAGAATACACAGCTCCACTTTCATCCGTGAAGGGTACAATGGGATTATTGTTTCTTATAGAATAGGTTAGATTGTTTTCTTCCATTTATAAATGTATTTTGTAAGCTTCCAATGTTTTCTTTAAAAAAAAAAAATGACATGAGGGAGAAAGGAAATTGAAATGCATATTAATGTCTCATTCTGTTGTACTATAATTGAATTTCGAACAGTTATTTGAGCCAGGATTCAGGCATTAGTACATGCATTTCTCCCCATTTCCGTGTGTGTGTGTGTGTGTGTGTGTGTGTGTGTGTGTGTGTGTGTGTGTGTGTGTATCAATGTTAAAAGGGCTAGCCCAAAGGATTGATTCCAAAAAGACTGGACAGAAACAGATACAGCTAGTTTTTCCAGCACTTGGCCAATATCTTATTGTTCTAAGGATACCCAAAAGATGTTTTTACCTCTATACAGCAAAAAGTAATTTTGGGAACACAGCACTCCCATTCCCAATAGGTGGGATGGGTGGGTTTGGTGGGTTACCAATGTTTATTATTGTCTAGGTGGGTTAGTAAAAGTTAGATTTAAGGATTTCTTTCTTCTATCCTTTCTCTCTTATCTTTCTATCCTATCTAGTGTTAGGGAAAAGGAGGGAAAAAGGGAGGGTAAAAAGGGGAGGATATAGAATTATAGGATAAAAGGTAGATTATTGAATCTACTGGCCTCAAATATTTTACATTGGTATTATAGATTGATGGAAATTTAATATTATTTTATTCAACTTTTGCTTTATGTATTGCATATTGTATGTTGATAAAAATTTAAACTGTATGTTGTATATTGGTAGAAATTTAGGATTATTCTGTTCACCATTTACTTAATGTATTGTACATGTGCAACTCATTTGAAAAGGTGATGTACAGTTCTAGTCTTATGAAAGCTAACTGTTATAACCTGTTTAGGATGGTTAGAGATAAAAGTTGGTAGTTAGTTACCTATAAACCTTACTAGGTACTAGATTAATTACAGAATAGACTTTATCTAGTCTCTCATATATATGTTGGGCAAATAGCAAATAGCTAAAAATAAGCAGTTTGTTTATCTAGATACATTAAGATAGATGAGTTAAGTGAACAATAAATAGATATATAACTAAATAGATAGATATGAAATGCATAATAGTAAATAGAAAGATGGTCTTCAAACACTTCAGAGATCAATAGAATATGGCATTTAATAATAAAGGGCTTTTCTGAGAGAGAGACACACCTGCTCCTGACAACACCTCCAATCTACTTCACGGGAGATGATGGGTATAGAAGAAATAAGTGTGGCAGAATGACCGCTGGACCAAAGTACTGTTCTTGTCTCTACTGGTGATGGCAGACTGACAGCCCAAACTGGGATTATAGCAGAGCACTGGGTAATTAGCTGTGCAGGTTTGTGGAGACTGGCTGGACCAATTCTTCCAAACTCTTGCTTCACAATTATGTCAGTCAGATCTACTGGGCCAGAAGGCTGAAGACTGGATGCCCCAATGATAGAGAAAAACCTGTGACTGTCCAGGCAGTCAACTCTCTCTATCCTGTCTTGCTTTTGGAAGTTGCTTGCCTGCACTTCCCTCATATTAGATTATATTTCCTTCCTGGATCCCTAATAAAGTAGAATCGTTAAGGAATCAGTGCCAACATGTGTGTGCTCATTGTTATGTTTGCATGTGTGTGTAGGTGAAAGTGCATGTGTATGTGTATATATGTGGATGTGGAAGCCAGAAGTTGAATTCTTCCTCCATCACTTTTCTACGTTATTATTTTTTTGTGTCTTAAGGCAGGACATCATTGTATAGCCCTGGCTGGTCTAGAACTCTCCATGTATACCATGTTGTCCTTACCAACTTTCCACTTTTCTTTCGTTCTTTTTTTTTTTTTTTTTTTGAGACAGGGTTTCTCTGTGAAGCCTTGGTTGTCCTGGACTCACTTTGTAGAGCAGGCTTGGCCTTAGACCCACAGAGATCCGCCTGCCTCTGTCTCCCAAGTGCTGGGAGTATAGGTGTCTGCCACCTTGCCTGGATTCCAATTAATTAATTAATTAATTAATTTTGGATTTTTGAGACAGGGTCTCTCTGTGTTAGCCTTGGCTGTCCCAGAGTTGCTTTGTAGACCAGGGTGGCCTCGAACTCACAGTGATCCGCCCGCCTCTGTCTCACGAGTGCTGGGATTATAGGCGTGCTTAAGACAGGATCTTTCAGTGTTTCTGGATGCTGTATAGTCAGCAAGACAGGTTGGCCAAAAAAATCCAGAAGATCCTCCTGCCTTTGCCTCCCCAGTGCTGGGACCAGAAGCACATACCGACTCCCTCAGTGTTTGATAGGGCTTAAACTCAGGGTCTGGACAAAGCACTTTATGCACTGGGTTATCTTTTCAGGCCCATATCATATTATCATTAATAACATTTAAAACAATTTGGTTTGGTTCTGTATTATTAAAATAATACATGTTCATTGTAAAAAGAATTCAAGCAACACAAATAGTATTAAGGGGAAATAGAAAAACAAAACAAAAAACTTCATTTCTGACTCTCAACTCTACATGCACACATCCTAAAGGTGTCCACAATTCACTGTCCATCCAGAATTCCCTGCTGTATTAGGTATCTTTCCGTATCTGCACTCATCGTATTTTAGGTAGCAGCACTGTATTTTATTGTAATGCTTATGGCATCATTTATTTAGCCAGCTCTATGTAGATGGATAAACACTTGAATCTTTTTTCAATGTAAAACAATGCCAGAAAGTCTTTACACATGTTGCTTTGAACGCTGAAGAAAATGTATTTATACAATAAATTCCTTGAAGTTGACCTGTTGTGTCAAACTTTACCTGTCTTCAAAGGTGTATCAACTTACACTCCTACTGTGTGGATGAGCTTGTCTTCCCATGTGCTGAATTAGAAAACACCTGATTTCTTATGACTGGCAAATGGAATGTAACTTGGTCTGTCTTCTATGGATCCCTCCAGATTTACCCTGTACTCTTTCTTACCCCAGGATGACAATCACAGGATCTGCCTGTAGCTTCCTGTCTGGGGTAATGATGTGGACTGACTACTTATCAGATCTCTGTGTGATAGCAAAGGACACAGCTGCCCAGGCAGCACTCTTTGTATCTGAGTTCCAGACACTACTTTCTTTCCCTGACCTTTCAGGCATAGAAGGGGTGGTCTATCTTGCTTGTGGCTTATCTCCTTATTAAGTGCCCGATTTTAATTTTCTGGTTCCAGGGACGTCAGCATCCCAAGTCTTTCTGAGCTATGTATGACCATTCTTCTAGTCCCTGTGGTCTACTTACTCTACATTCTGTTTTCTCTAATTGGTGAGAAAATCTGGTACAATTAATTTTTGCTTAAGGGTAGCACAAAATGTTAACTCAGTCAGCATAGGACGACTAATAAATACTCACCATGTGATAGACATTGTCTTGCAATGGGCTCTTAAGAGAAGAGCAAAGTTTCTAAGAGGAAGGTGTGTGTGTGTGTGTGTGTGTGTGTGCGCGCACACACACATTGTACGTGTTTCTGGAAGTCCATGCCTGTATGTGAATGTGGAGGGCAGAGGTTGACATGAGGTACCTTCTTCTATCACTCTTCATGTTTAAAAGCAATCTTATGCATATGGGTATTTTATCTGCATGTATGTCTATGCACCCTATGTGTGCCCAGTGCCTGCAGAGGTCAGAAGAGAGTTGCAGCTCCCTGGAACCAGAATGACAAATGGCTGTGAACTGCCATGTGGGTGCTGGGAATTGAGCCTGAGTCCTCTGGAAGAGCAGTTTGTTGGCTGTTTCTTAACAACTAGACTTTATTATACAATCTAACTATCCTATGCAAGAGGGAAAAAAGATTAAAGAGAAACAAGAATAAGCCTTCCGGTATCTGTTCCACGGGATGGGTCCCTAGGTGTCTCTGTCCTGCATGCTGGTCCGGCCTGTATGCTGGTTGTCTCCCCAATCCATGTATGCTTGTGTTCCAAAACCTGCAGCCTTCTCTCTCCTCTCCGCCTGCATCTCTCTTGCACACAATCCTCTCAGGATCCCTCTTCCCACCGGTGTTCGATTAGAAATACAATAGCCCAGCCAGGGTCCCTGGTCCATTTCCAGACCTAGGATGGCTCCACTCAGTCTATCACAATGTCAATCTCAGTGAGGTATCCATGGTGTTTCCAAGCACCTTCACCTGGGACAATGCCTACAATCCTTCCCACAGCAGTTGGTGCTCTTATTATTTATAGGCAGGGTCACTACTCACTTAGCCGGAAACTCAACCTATGGGTAGCATACCTAGCCAGTGAGTCCCAGACATTCTCCGGTCTCCATTCCCCAGTGCTAGGATCACAGGGGCACACTCCCAAACCTGACTTATACATGCGTGCTAGTTATCCAAACTCAGGTCCTCATCTGTAGTGGATATAATATGTTTTTGTTTTGATTCCAAGTGTGGGATGGGGAACAGAATTGTGAGACATCAGGTGATGTTTATCCACTAGAAGATGAACCACCTCATGTGGAGGCTTGGTTTTTGCCAGGTGAAATATATCTTAGTACAGACTCTGAGAGGAGACTATACTTTTTGGGGTCTTGGTACTGTTTGGCGGTTCATTGCTCCACTTTGAGATGCTCCTAGAGAGAACCACTCCAGAGAACACTTCGGGGCTCTGGGTTCCGGCTGCTGTTCCAGGTTCCAGCAGCAACTTTGGGTGAATTGCTGGTCTGCTGAAATCCTGCTAACTATGCCAGGGGAATCGCTCCCAGGAACTAAGTATAAAAAAGGTCTACTTCTCCTGTTCCCATAAACCTCTTTTCTCTCCTATCAAGGGCAGGTGGGTTGGAAGGGAGGTGTAAGAATTAAAGAACCTCAAGTAAAGTGGTGTGGAAAAGGTCGAAGCCTCAAGTCATGTGTGTGCGCGAGCAACATGCACTTTACTGACTTATCCTTCTCCCTGCCCTGATTTTCATTTTCTGAGAGGTTTCTGGTCGTTTCATTTGCCCATTTATTGATTGTACCACTTGTTTCTTTGTCTATTTTTTCAATAGGTCTTTACAGATTCTAGCTATTAAGCTCTTTTCATACGGATAGCAGGCAAAGACCTTCTGTGCTCTAGACTGTCCTGCTTTTCTGCTGCGCAGGTTTTCAAGCTCATGTAATCCCATTTATCAATTATTGCGATTGTCTCCTGAGCTGTTAGTGGTCTCTTTGGGAAGTGCTTCCTCGGCAGCTGCAGTCTCAGGGCTTATCTCAGGGCCCTTCACACACTCTGAGAGACAGGAATATACCTCTCAATGTTCTACAGGCGCCCATCCAGCTTCCCCGGAGCCACGTGTTAACAAGGCCCTTTTCTCCAATGTGCACTCTGGCAGTTATGTCCAGAATGAGTTGGCTGTAGCTACATAGATTTACTTTGGGGCCTCCTATTCTATCCCATTGCTCCATGTGTCTGTTTTTGCTCCAATACTATACACACTCTTTTTACGGCCCTGGCTCTGCAGTACAACTTAATGTCCAGTATTTTGACACCTCCAATGTTATTTTTCTCAGGACTGCTTTGGCTATTTGGGGTCTTTTGTGCTTTCTTAGGACACTTTTCTAGTTCTGTGAAGGATGTCTTTGGAGTTCTGACGGGGATTGCACTGGAGGTGTAGAACAGCTACTTTCACGATGGTAATTCTGCAACTCTCAAGCGAAAGAGGTCTTTTCAGTTTTGGTGTCATTTATCCACTTGTTTTCTTCAATGTTTTAAGGTTTTTATTTTGAGACTGGAGAGATGACTCAGTGGGTAAGAGCACTTGCTGTGAAAACAGGGAGGGGGCACAAGTCAAATTTCCAGGATTCATGTGAAAGCTGCGATGCTATTCGAGCCTGTAAGTGCAGTGCTGGGAGGCAGAGTCGACCAGCTGATGGGCCAGAATGACCAGCATCAGGTTCAGTGAGGCAGCCTCCTCACACACCAGTGTGTGCTAACAACACAGACGCGTGCACACACACTATGCACCTAACACACAAACACATAGAAGAAAAACGATGATGGATTTTTCCCTATCATTAGTTTGCTTTAGTCCTAGGTATGTATGTGTGTGTGTATACACATACACACACACACACACACACACACACACACACACACACACACACACACACACGTGATTTGCTTGTCCAACAGGTACTGATCCCTCTGCATTGCTGCAAGATATTTAAGTTTGTTCAGTTACAACTCAGAGATACAGGGATGGACTATCGTATCTAACCTAGTCAAAAAAAGCCTGGCCCAAGTTGCCAGTGATCAGGGATGCGTATACAGTATAGTCTTGACTAAGACGACCTGACAGAGAATTTGGGGCAGACATCATAGAAGACTGTTTTCCCTGAAGAGTAGGAGTAAAAGGGGAAATGCCTCCTCCTCCTCCTTTCTTTGGATGCTCTCTGTCTGAATAGGAATTCTGGGCATACAATGACCTGACAAATATGAGCTAGCAAGCCATATTTAGAAGACAACATGAGAAGACAGCAATACGAAAGGGATAGAAAGGACACTGATGGCGCCTTGGACCTTCAAAATCAACTGCAGGATGACCCACTCCTAGACCTCCTGCTATGAAAATAAGTAAAAACTAACATAATGTGCTTCTAGCTCATCACCATTATTTGGACCTTCAGTTTCTTGCAGTTGATAACAAATTATCCCCCACACTGGGAAATGGTATTTAAGTAA
Source organism: Acomys russatus (assembly GCF_903995435.1). Taxonomy (NCBI): domain Eukaryota; kingdom Metazoa; phylum Chordata; class Mammalia; order Rodentia; family Muridae; genus Acomys; species Acomys russatus. Next base: position 14,549,182 of record NC_067166.1, read on the forward strand.
ACAGAGGGGAACATGGGCCATGATCATGTTGTTTGTCCTAGGGTTAAGACACGGTTTTCTTCCAGGTGATGCTAGAGGATACTTGATCAGTATAGGAAAATACACTTGTATGAAATGATGTATAAAATATGATAAAAATATAATTATTAAAATAGTAGATGTTGTGAGGGTAAGTTAGGTGTAAACTTGACGGGGTAAAGGGACACCCAAACTGGTAAAAACGTCATTTGTGGGAATGTCTAAGGCATCTATAAGGAGACTCAGATTTAAATCACTGGTTTTACTAAAACTCTATCTACCATATAATCTGTGGACACTCTTGAGTGGAACAAAAAGACAGAGGACAGAATACTTTTCTCCACTGGAGTCTGAACTATCAGCCTCTGCCCCGGGACATCAGAATCACAAGTTCTTGGGGGTTTAAATCTGGCCTAGGAGTGACACTACTGGTCTCTCTGGTTCTCAGGTCTATTAGGAAAAGAAAAATTCATTAGCCAGCCCCTTGGTTCTCCAATGTGCATACTGGGACATTTTGGTCCCACAGTAATTCTATTGTCTTTCTATCATAGTGTCTCTCTCTCTCTCTCTCTCTCTCTCTCTCTCTCTGTGTGTGTGTGTGTGTGTGTACTCTATTGGCTCTGCTTCTCTAGAGACCACAAATTCCAATTTAATGCTTAGAGCAATTACTGTCTAAACAAGATTAAAATAAATAAAAGCCTCACAAATAACTCAAAGTATTATGGCTGAAACCTTCAAATGGTGAGAATTTTCCCAACTGTTTGTGCTGAAGAGACCCTTTAACAGAGGTTCTAGGTACTGCTTCTGTCGGCTCCAGGCATGTCCGAGTCGAGTCTTTACCAGTGATGTGCAGCTTCAGCCTCATCTCTCTGCAAAGAAGGAAATTTCCTTTTACAGACATGGCTGTCCTGAAGGCCCTGGGTGCTGTTTTTGTTGTTGTTGTTTTTGTTTTTAATATACTTGCTGGCACCAAGAGTCACAAAATGAGTTAGCCCATTTAAAATATTTTCCTCATGGTTGTTCTGTTTCCCCATTCAGGAAAAAGATTATTGGTTACCATGGCAATCAGCTTCCACAGCATCCCAGTCTAAGGGACTGCACAGGTGGAGCTTTTACTCTACATTCGTTACTGTAGCTCCCTGAAGGTCTGCCTGCTTTCCCAGTCTGTTCTCTGTGACTGCTGCTGAAAATGCCCAACAAAACAAAGTGAAGCCACGTAAGTTTTGAAAGGCACCATATCCCTTGAATGTCAAAACATTGCACATAGACTACAAACAGACATATCGACTTTCTCTGATTACGGGGTTAGTGTTATCAATTCCTCTATTCTATTCAGGCCCTCAAGACAGCACCTGGCTGGAAACTTTATGGGGTCTTCTTTTACATGCCAAGGATTGTATTTTACTTCTCTGACAATACTTGGAAAATCAGCAATGAGGTTACAATGAAAACCAAAGTAGGAAGTGTGCCACGAGGTCATTTCCCATGTCCTATAGCAGTTTTCCTATGGATAATTCTTCAATCTCTCCCTCTACAACTTATGCACCATTCTGTTTAAAAGGAAAAAAAAGTATTAAGTATGGATGCTCTCTTTTTTTTTTTTTTTCGAGACAGGGTTTCTCTGTGTAGTTTTGGCCATCCTGAACTCACTTTGTAGACCAGGCTGGCCTCGAACTCACAGCGATCCGCCTGCCTCTGCCTCCCGAGTGCTGGGATTAAAGGCGTGCGCCACCACGAAGTATGGATGCTCTCACGTGAGCATTTCTGTCTGGAAGATTCACCCTGGACAGGCCAACATCTACATTCTGTTTTCTCTTTTAATTGAAATTTCTTTGAAAAGACTTTTCAACTACTCTGTGCTTTTGAGAACAAGTCTGGTAATAATAACGAAAGATAGTTATACAAGTCAACTCAAATTAATGAGGGCTTGGGTATGCTAAATCATGGAGCATGTGGGAGATTTTAGCATCCACTAGGAGTGTTTCCCTTCCCACCTTTTCATTCTTTTCCTATCATTACTTTAAGTGTTTCCTGGTTATTTAATTTTTAATAATTATTTGTCATAAGTTAGTGGTATTTTTATTGCTGGGGAACTATCTGTTATATTTCTGCTTATGACTTTATTTGAAGTGACGGTGGTATTTTGTGATTAAAAGCAGGATATTCCCAAAGGCATTTGCCACTATCTAATGTTAGTCAATTAAAAATAAAATCTGGCTTTAATTCTCTTTTCTGCAATGTTTTTCCTAGCTCATGAATGGATTTTCATTGAAAAAGACCCATTTCGTGACACATCTATGAACATGCCATTGGAGATTGCCATCTCCTGCTAAGGGCATGGAAGTAAACTCGAAACTGAAACAGATGCCTTCGCCCACAGATTCTAAAATCAGAGGGTATTCATAAACCGCCCTACAAATTTGAGAGCATACTGGAAACAGGAACTGTTAAAAAATTGAAATGTTACTGAAGTACTTTCTTCCTCTTCCGGTAAGAGAAATTCATTCCTTTCTTGGAAGTTTACTACTTAAAAAAAAAAAAAAAAAAAAAAAAATAGAACCAGAATTTATGGTATGACAGCTCATTTTAGGAGAAAAGGGATTTTTTGATAGACGAAAGGCCATACTGGTTCTCTACTCCTGTCAAAACACACTGGAATTGCTTCAAAGTAGGGTAAGAAGGGACTTATTTTTCCTAGGACATGTCTCACATTACACCTTTGCCTATATACGTACAACAACTCCCTGATATGCAAATTCCACACAAATGGGAGAGAAAGAAAACTGGCCAATTAGAGTTAGAATAAGATGCTGAAATGATCACTCACATGTTGAGTAATTACACCACAGTGAACCATCAGGTTTGTGTACAAGAAGTTGCTCTCTTTCAGCTGACAAGAGGCAGCTGAGAAGAAAGTCAGCCCCTGTGAAAAACAGAAACTGGGGAAGGGCTGGCATTCCAAAGGCAGCGAAGCAGCTGACAGACCGTCTTGGCAGTTGGGTAAAAACCAATATGGAGAAGAATACGAACGGGAAGAAGTTACGCTGATAGGGTTGAATAAAGTGTTTGGAAATTGTAGAATAAGAGTTAACTAACACGGCGAGACAGACCCAGAAGGAGAAAATTAGTTCAGACGGGAAGTAGTTTTTAAATTTTTTTTCATTTTAAAGAGTAATAGAAATTTGCATTTTAATTTGCAAGGATCATAAGACCACATTATTTGAAGGATGAATTTCATTGTTTTCATACTTTATATTTAGGTAAAAGCTCAGTTTGTCTGAAATGTAACTTGGCACCAGTTTCTATCAGTACGATGATAATATCTATTAGACAAATTGGGAAGCAGATATTTGCTTTTCATTAGCCTTTCATTATAATGTTAAAAACAAACAAATAAACCAATAACCCTTAGCTACCATCCACATAATCGTTGAGTGGTTGGCAGCCCAGCTGTTATTCCAGCGCTGGGCAGGCAGAGAACTGGTGCTCAGAGAAAGCTGGCTAGTTGGACTAGCCCTCCTGATGAGCTCAGACTAGAGACAAGAGAGACCCTTCTCCAACCAGTAAGATGGACAGCAATCAAAGTAGAGTCCTGACATTGAGCCTCTGGTCTCCACTCTGTCATGTACATATGTGCGGGCGCGGGCGCACCCCCCATAAATACACATATGTGAGAGAAAAGGGAAAAACTCTCAGTGTTTTTAATACTTCACACTTAAAGCAAGATCATAATTTTGTAATGTTCTGATAAATGACTAGGCAGTTGGATTAGTTGCACATTGGTCCTAACAGTTTTTTTGCTGGTGTCCTTCGACCTTGAGTTCCAAACTCAAGCAAGAAGATGTCAATGCAAAACGAAACAAAAAGCAAAATCGCTGTTCCTTAATTCAGAATCACGTGTTAACATTACAAACATATTAAAAACCACATAGAGTAGGCAGGCACATGATACTCCAGTAACTGCTTTGCTCAGGATGGATTAGGCAGGGTAACTACTGAGATCCTGTCTTAATCAAACAAGGCAAGACAAAACCGCTACTCCTGGCACAGTCTATAGAATTTTAGATGATTTCCTGAGAACTCCATTGGTATTGATTTATTAATCTTCTAAAGATAACTTCATTGTTTGGCAGTAGCATTATGTCTGGATTTTCCAGGTCACTTTAGGTTTTAAGTATTCTGTTTAATGTCAAATGACTTTAGTTTGTAAAATATGAACACTAAATTTATACAGTAACTGAAGTGGTAATGCCTTTAGTGATGTGCGGCAATTCTATTTCTGGACCACGATTGTCATGTTAAATCAAACAAAAGCAAAGTTCATTCTGTGAATCTAATTTAAAATTTTTATGATTCAAAAAATTATTTCACATACGTGGCTATAAAATTAAAGTGTATTTGTGAGGTATTGTGCTTACAAGAGCCAAACTTTAAAAAGTAACCCAAACGTATGTTTGTGTTTATAAAAAAGGACTTTGTTTCCGGACTGTAATTCATATTCTTGGTAAGTCAGACCTAAGAAGATTCATTGGCGTTCGCGATGCTGTAAACGATAATTATCTGAAGAACTAAGTTTTACATTAATGAATTTGACTCATTATGCCGTGCAGAGCCGTGGCTATATTGCGAGCGGCAACATTTAGAACATTTGGGAACCTCCCACTGCTTTAATTACTATCCTTTGTAACAGGAGGTTTGTTCCTAACTCCACTTTTTTTTTTTTTAATTAAAGTGCATGCCATTAGTAAAGGAGAAAGTTTAAAAGTTGACTATGTTCAGAATGTTATTTATAATTCCTAAAATTAACGGTGGTTTCCCCTAGTAGTGATCGCTCTCCCTCCCACGTTTCCCTGCAGTCCAGGGATGTGAGCAGCCCAGGGATGCGGCTGCAAACCCAGTGGGAGATGGAGACAGGACTTTACCGGCGACACTTCGGCACTGTTGCTATGATTCACTCGCGTTTGGCACATTTGTGCCAAGGAAACCTCCTCCCGCAGCTTCCTTCTCAGAGTTCTCCTCCGACTGTCTCCGGCGCTTTGGCCTTTAAGGAGAAGCGAGAGAAATGAGAGCAGGTGGGCACGGAGCAGCTCGCCCAGGCCTCCACCCCCTGCTCCTTTCCCTAATTTAGCAGTACTTCCGGCCGCGTGACATCATCCCCCGCACAAGGTGACGTGAGCGGAGGGTGACGTCTGTGCGAAGAGGAGCGCGCTGACGTTGCTATTTAAAGGTCCTCCTGCAGGGAGGATGGAGACACAGCGCGAGCATCTGCCGTGTGGAGCGGCGGAGGCCGTGGCGGCCCAGAGCCAGCGTAGGAACCGAACGCGTTGCCCGCCCGCCGCCGGCCGCTAGGGGAGGGGAAGGAAAAAGGGACGGACCGACGGACCGGCCGGCAGATCCCCTCCGGGCTTGTCCCTCACCGCCCGGGTTCCAGCCCGTGCCCCGCCTCCGAGGAGGCGCCCCACCTCCTCCGCGGGCCTGCGGCGGCGGCGGCGGCGGCGCTCCGCCCCCTCGAGCCGGGAGGGCCGCGCTCCCCGCCGGCCCCGCCCCGCCCCGCCCCCTCTCCTGCTCCGCTGCCGTGCTCGCCTCACGCCGGCGGCGCGGACCGGGAAGCGGCGCCCTCGGCTGCGCTTGGTTCGGAGCCGCTCCGTGGAGTCAGCGGCCAAGCGACGGGCGCCAGGCCGTCCGGGCCGGCAGAGGCGGCCGCTGAGGGGAGTGTGAGGAGGCAGCGGCTGGCCCCGGGAATGTGAGGCGGCGCGGAGCGGGAGAGCCGAGCCCGGGGTGGGGGCACGAGCCGCGGCTGCCGTGCCTCGGACGAGCCGCGGAGCCTCCCCAGCGCGCGGCCGCCAGGAGCTGGGGGCTGGGTGCCGGGGACCGCGCGGGGCCGGGCTCTCTTATTCATTCATTCTCTGCCGTCGGGAGCCTGAGGCCGCCGGAGCTGCTAGGAGAGGCGGGAAGAGGGGGCGGCCGCGAGCGGGGCTCCATTGTGCTCGGCGGGGGCCGGGAAACCGAGGGAGGTGGGCTCGGGCCCCCTGCGCTGCTCCCCCGGCGGCCGCTGCGCCCCCAGCCAGCAGCCAGCCTGGAAATGGCTCCGCTGATGCTCCTCGGGAGAACGAATCGATCCTTCCCTGCCTTCTCTGCCTGCTCTCCGCCTCCTCTCTGCTCCGAGTCTTAGGAGGACGAACATTCAAAGGACAGATTCCAATGTGGTGTGCCGTGCACATCGCGAGCGGCCGGGGTTTGCACTTCGAGATTTTTTCTATACAATTTTTTTTTTTTAATGTAGGCGAAGGAAGACAGTGGCATTGCTGTCTGTAGGATTTTTATTAAAGTGCACGTCGCGTTGGGTTGCACGCTCCACCCCTAGGGACCTGGTGTGGTGAAATTTGAACCCACCGCCTTAGCCAGAGAAGGGCAAGTAACCTGGCTCCCTGAGTGTCGTGGAGGACGTGAGCGAAATGACCAGCGAACTCGTTTTTTATAAGACACGCTGAAGCTGATTTTTGCGTTTTCCTACACGTACACTAATTTTGTGGAATAGTTGAGTGCTATATTCTCCGCGCAACCTTTTCAATTTCCAAATAAGCAGATGTTTCAACGTTTTGGTGTCAACGCGAGTGAAGAAATCATTTTACCGAAAAGAACTAACTGAATTGTCAGCGTCATTGAATTACCCCCCCCCCCGGAAAAGATCTCGGGGGGTGGAAAAGCAACTGCAAAATAACAGACGGAGAAAATTCCTTGGAAGTTATTTCTGTAGCATAAGAGCAGAAACTTCAGAGCAAGTTTTCATTGGGCAAAATGGGGTAAGGATTTTTTGCTTATCACAGCTTTAAATCTGCTTATGCGTGTGTGCAGTTGAGCGGTGGTGGTGACCATGTTTTTAAATTCGATCCCTTGCCAAAACGGGTACTACTTTAAAATACAGATTGTCTTTGTATTATTGTAGAGCGACACCAGAGGTCCTAATTAGGATATGTAATGTTGTAACTCAGTTATAGTCTTATTAATGATATGAAGACAGGGCACTCGTCTAACCCCGTACCTCTGTACCCTGTACCACTGTATAGGTTACCAGAAGCTTGCCGAGTTAGGTTTGGTTGACCGTGTCGTTCTAAGAGAAGGCAACGTTCTTCAGTACTTTGTAGGAATAATCAGTTGAACAAAGGGACGATTGTAATGAGCAGTTAGAATACACTTCTTGAAACTGATCCCCTGTAAGTTGTAGCCCTCACACTGCCCTGTGCTTTATCTTTGAACATCCGAAGCTAAATATACAGCGTTGGGTGACAGGGAGTTAAGTGAAAATTTCAGTGTCTCTGTTGCAGCCTCCACAGTTGTGGGTGCTAGAGAGAGAAAGCTTTTGGTTGAAGGAACCAGTTCACTTTTTCTGTTTTTCTCTTTTAAGCTCAGACCTTTTCACCAGTGTCAGATTTACACAGATTTCAGCATAGCCAAATGCCAAGAATGCATTTCTCCAACTTTTCATTCTAAACATTGCAGCTTAATAAAATGCTAGCACCTCTTCTTTATTTAAGCTGGAAACCCGCACTGTAGGGTTGGTGATCTGTTAGTTTCCTTAGTGGATTGCCAGTGCTCTCTGCATTCTTACTGTGGTCGCCCTAACAGCGGTAAATACGAAGGTGAGGAACAAAGTTTCGAATGTGGAATTCAGTGTGATGGTTTAGGAGCATACTTTTCTTTAAGTTCTTGAATAGTTAGTTCCTTTTTGTTCTGACAGTTAAGTTTTGATGTTTATTAGCTTATACAACTTTGAAAATGCAGAACACGTGTCATAGGAGTTCTTCCTCAGCAATTAATTATGAGTTGATAATTATTTTTAATACTTAAATTACAAGTGATAAGAATGTAATTAAAATACCTTACTCTATTTCTGGTGCTGCTATTAGTAGCATAGTGACCTTCGGCAAATTACTTAACCTTTATGGGCTGTATTCTTATCTGTAAATTAAGGAGTATAAAAGTTTTTCCAACCTGTAAAAATGAATTTTTTTTTTTCTTGCTTCCCTCTAATGAGTAGTCAGTATTTGGCTTTTTTCTTCTAAGCTGTTTGAGCACCTAACCTGGGAGATAAGAGTGTTAGAAAATGTTTTGGTCAGTTGCACCAATTTTCAAATGAGAAAATACTAAAAAAAGAAAACCATTAATTTTGGGAACATTTTAAGTATGGCTTCCCTTGCTTATATGCAGCTCCACAGTTAGTCATGTTGGAGTATCACGTGCACTCATACCCACACACAAAATCAAGTGGCAGTTTTTCACTGAGACGGCTGCATTCTTCAGCTGGAGTGGCATCATCAGAGAAGAGAATCAGCTTTCTGCACCTCTCATTTTACATGATTGTCCACTGTTTGACCACCTGAAGAGGGGGATTAATAGTAAAGGAGACTAGTATTTGAATCTGAAACTAAGCTACCTTCATGAAACTCATTTAGACAGTTAGCACACTTTGTTTATAAACAAGCCATTTGCCTTTTTGTTAAAAAATATTTTAAGAGACGGGAGAGATGGCTCAGGGGTTGAGAGCACTTGTTTTTCCAGAGGACCTGGGTTTGATTCCTAGCACCCACATGGTGGTTCACAGCCCTCTGTAATCTCAGTTCCCAGGGATCTGATACCCTCTTCTAACCACTGCAGGCACCAGGCTTGCAAGTGGTATACGCATATATACATTCAGGCAAAACACTGATACACACAAATTTAAATTTAAAAAATGACATATACGGTGAGTCTTATCATTTGACTTTGCCCCTCCAAAATTCAGATGCCAAAGCTTCATGGCCAATATGATGAGAGCTGAGTGTTAAGAGATTTAGAAAGAAGGGCTGAAGAGATGGCTTAGCACTTTAGAGCACTTGCTGTTATTTCCCCAAAACAATCAATGGGAATGTGACACTTTCTTATTGAGGGTGGCTTGGTTCATCTGGGTTGTTGAAAGAGGAAGAGTAGGTGGCAATAGAAGAAAATATACAGCAAAGGCATTTACAGAAGTTCCCACCCTTTGTAACTGAATAAGCACAGCCATCTGGGCCTCTTCGAAACGTAAGTTAATATTACGTGACCTTTAAAGTTTTCCCAGGCAGTCCTTAAATTATCTTACTTGGACGAATATCCAAAATTTCACATGGATAAGGAAGTTTATATAGTACAGATGGATTTTTGATTAATGCTAAGTTATAATAGGATTTACATTTGCCTTAATTGTAAGTATAATTAAAGAGTAGAGAAATTATTTTTAATTAAAATAAATGATTAGGCAGAAAAAAGTGAGTCCTGTAATACTAGTTTATGAACTGTGTGGAAAAGGGAAACAGCTGAAACCAACAGTTGGCAGAGTCTGTCAAAGTTGCATGCACTGTTTTTAATTGGAGTGAGGTCAGCTGAAGTGCGGGTGCGTAAAAATAGGTATATCAGACACTTTACAAACAAAGATAATTAGCTGGGCCTGGTGGCGCACGCCTTTAATCCCAGCACTCGGGAGGCAGAGGCAGGTGGATTGCTATGAAATAGAGGCCAAACTGGTCTACAAAGCGAGTCCAGGGCAGTCAAGGCTACACAGAGAGACCTTGTCTCGAAAAACCAGAAAAAGAAAAAAAGATAATTTGTATGTAAAGTGAAACTTGCAGGAAGGTCCATGAGGAGTGCCTGCTAGGTGGCACCCCCTCAGCAGGAAGGTCCACGAGAAGTGCCTGCTAGGTGGCACCCCTCAGCAGGAAGGTCCACGAGAAGTGCCTGCTAGGTGGCACCCCCTCAGCAGGAAGGTCCACGAGGAGTGCCTGCTAGGTGGCAACCCTCAGCAGGAAGGTCCACGAGGAGTGCCTGCTAGGTGGCACCCCCTCAGCAGGAAGGTCCACGAGGAGTGCCTGCTAGGTGGCACCCCCTCAGCAGGAAGGTCCACGGGGAGTGCCCCCTCAGCAGTAGCCATAATGTATCCAGGAGTCTGGAGTTCTTTCAGAACACTTGGGAAGGCCACAGATAGAAGTCACTTCAGCCAGTTATTGTGTGCTGTCTTCTGTTTTTACTTAGATTAGTAATGCCTGTCTCTATTAAGAGGTAGCTATGAATAACACTGGGTTTTCCCTCCTATAAGATGAGATGTTTTGTTTTGTTTTCCTTCTATCTACCTGACTTTGTAAACTTTGAGCCCTTCCTTCTGCCTTAGATTCTTGCACTGTGGAGGTGGGTGCTGCTGCATTGTTACCTGGAGTCTCATCTTGCTTAAGGCTTCAGGGATGGTAGCAAAATGTGGAAATGTTGATTCAGGGTTGCAGTAGGAGTGCGCTTTGTAAAGGCAACCTCACAACTTAACTGCAAGTCCTTAGATCTTTCTTAATATTTCCAAACTTTGAGCACCGATTCTGTGGCATGTTCCCATCTGAGTGTTGTTGACAGTCAGTGAAATGTGCTCCTTCCCTAAAGGAGCACAGTTGAGAACTGAGGAAGCATGGTTAAAGCAAGATACGAAATGTTGAAAGCAGTAAAGTGGGGCATTTGTGTATGTGTATACAGTGTGTGACGGACATTTGCTGCTATAGAAAGGATAAAAAAAACTTTGGAGCAGGTGTTACTAAATCCTTGTAGATAAAATGGAGGGCCTTCAGGTAGAGCAGTGATTGACAGCACCATTGCATGAGAGTCTTGCTTGCATGGACTCCTTTGGATATAGAGGAGTGAGTCTCTAGGACTTTATCCACAGCCAGGTAGGAGCTTTGTAGGCCAATGAAAGACTTGACTATGCTACTGACTGGTGTTTAAAACTTACGAGCTATGACCCAGCCTGGTGTGGCATGCCCTATATACCTAGTCCTTGAAAAACCAAGGCAAGAGTTGTAGACCAGCCCGGACTATAGAAAGACCCTGTCCTTTTTTGCTAGACAATTTAAAAAATAAAATATATAACCTATTGACAGCATACATTTTTATGCTGTGACCGAGTACTTTCATATTTAAATGATAAAATGACACAAAATAATACTCTTATGTGATTCAGTCTGACAGTTTCTGTTCAATTATATTCTGTTTCATTTTCAAGAAGAAATAATAGCGAGGACCCACTAATTGGATTTAACAAACCTGTGGTAGCAGCTGGCAATTTGAAAAAATGTTGTTCTTGGTGGTTTTGGTAGGAACCAAAACAGGACCATAAGTGAGCAAAACAGTAACATGAGGATCAGGGAAGTAGCGAGAAAAGGTTAAAAGAATTCAAATGTGAGAGTTGTAGCCTATAGAAACTTAAGTCTGAAGCAATGAGCTCTGGCTGGGTAAGGGAGTGGATAATTGGACAGGCCTGGGGAAGTGACAGTGTGGGGCAGGGCAGGAGTGGCTGAGAAATGCCTTTAGAGTGACGCGTTAGAACAAGGTAGGAGTTTTCAAGTACAGAGGTAGAAAGGCTGGAAGCTGCGTGGTGCGTTCAAAGACGAGGCGCTCAGACTTAGGAGAGCTGTGAAACACTGCAGAGTTTACACGGGAAACTGTCCTTACACTTAGTTACTACAGACAAGATAAAAAAAAAAAAAAGCATTCTCATTTCAAGAGGTCAAATCCCTGTTCTGCCATTTGAGGTTTCTTTCTGTCTTGGATGTTGAAGAACAAGAAACTGATACTTAGTTTATCTGGAGTCCTAGCATAAGGCTCAGCTGGCTGCTTTAAGCAGCTCTAGTATATTTAGGTGGGGCCTGTCTAGTTAAATGTAACGTGCAGCCTTTTGTTTGTGTTGCTTGTTTTTATTCCTTATGATTTGTGGCTCATACACTTAGTAGGGACAATGCAGTTTGCAAGATATATCATATTTGTACAAGAAGTAAGATTTTTCTGGAGATAAGAAAGACTTCGTATTTTACTTTTTAAACTGAGTGATTTTGAAGTATTGTAAGAGTTTAAGTTAATTACAGAAGAATTTGTATGTAATAAGGAAATTTTAGATAGGCTTAAGTCTGTATACAAGACTTGAGAAAAAAAAAGTCAGATTTTTTTTTTTCCTTTGAGACACAGGGTCTTGCTGTGTGGCTCAGATTGGCTTCCAGCTTTTGACCCGTTTGCTTCAGCGTTCCTGGCATCACAGGTGTGTACAGCCGCGCCTCATAAAGCTCTAGCCCTTCCTGATGGTGGTATAAGAGCATAGGCGAGACCCAGTCCCAGGGCATGAAGAAAGTCGTGTAGACTCTTTTAGGTTGAAACAAACAACAAACAACAACAACAACAACAAAAACCAACCCCCCCCCCCCAAAACTTAAAATCTAAGGCACATTTTCGTCCCACCCAAACGTCTTCTTTCCCTCCAGCCCCCAACCCACCCTGTGTATGAAAGGTTTATCTTGTAGCCCAGGTGGCCTGGAGCTTGTGGTTTACAGCTGCCTCAGTCCTTGAGTGCTGCCTCACTCAGCTTCAATCTATGCTCTTAATTTTAACACCCCATACATACTGATAATCTTACTTTTCCATTCTAAGTCTGGCATGTCGGCCATTTCGTGTTCCTAAGTAAAGTTTATAAGGAAGGAGAGGAAAAAACTAACCCTTGTTCTTTGTTTTTGTCTTTTTAAATAATATGTATAAAAAAAGAGAATGGAATAATTGGCATGCATATCTTTTTAATATTTTTACTTTTTTTCCCTCTCTCATTTTATTTTTCTCTTTTTTAAAGTTTCCAAAAAGCTATAATAATGGATCTTGAATCCATTATGGTTTTTGTATAGCTAAAATAATTTTTAACACATAAAACTGAGTTTCATTTATACTTAACTATCTTTTCTCCTTTAAAGGTAGGTTGACCAAATATTTTCTTATTAGAAAATAAAATTGTTCTTGAAATCTAGAAAAATGTTTTATCCTTGTAATATGGTTTACCCTTGCAGTTTTTCCAGCTTTTGAAAAGTTATATTAATCTCTTTAAAACTTAATATTATCATAAAATTAACTCTGCCCTAGGGGTGTCTTGCTTTTTTTTTTTTTTTTTTTAAATGAATGTGTTTGCACGAGCTGGTGTGTGTGAGAGAGAGAGATTATGGAGGCCTGAGAGTGGTACCCGTGTCTTAGATTGCAGCAGCATCTCTTGCTGAACCTGGAGGTTGGCTAGCCTGCTTTCGGGATCCCTTGTCTCCATGTCCTCTCTCGCGTTCTGGGATTACCCCACTCCTGGTTTTTTACACGGGTTTTGGGGATCCAGACGTGACACTTTGCTTCACATTTGTTGGGCAAGCCTTTAATCCATGGAACCATCTCCTTAGCTCTGGATATTTTCTTCAGTGTTCTAGAAAACGCAAAGAGCTTGTCCACATTATCTTTGAAATGAAAATGTTGGTGCCAAGTCCTAAGGCAGAAGAAGGGTTGCAAGAATCAACCGCTTTTTGTAAAATTACCAAACAAGAATTAGAATGGAAGTGAAGCTTGAACAAAAACTGTGTTTCAATCATGAAAACAATCAATAGTGTGCAGCTCTCATGACTGTATAGAGTTGTTTAAGGCCATTGCTACCATGTCTTGTGTCTAATGGCATATCAGGACCCACGTGTTCACCTGCTGCCGAGTCCAAAAGACCTGACTTTCTTGTTGTTGTTTGTTTTTTGGTTTTTCAAGACAGGACTTCTCTGTGTAGCCTTGGCTGTCCTGGACTCATTTTGTAGACCAGCCTGGCCTGGAACTCACAGAGATCCACCTGCCTCTGCCTCCCGAGTGCTGGGATTGAAGGCGTGAGCCACCACTACCCAGTTTAAGACCTTGACTTTTTAAATATCATAGAAGGACTTGTTTCTAATTCCACACTGTTTTTAGTTATCAAGTCTTGATAATGCGCAAAGGTCCTGGAAGTATAGCTCAGTGGTCAAACAACTTGCTTTGCAAGCTGTGGTCTGGATTCAGTTCTTTCACTACGACCTCAAGGAGAGAGGCAATAGGAGCCTTACCTCTAACATGTGGTTTCATGAGTAATAGTATCTTGTGCTTGCTAACAGATGAGTCCACACTGCAAAATTAGCTGAAAATATTTGAGTGAATTCATTCCTATTCTTAGTATACATTTCTAGCAATTTGGATACGCATTTATTTTTTATTTTCTTATGGGTGGGTTGCTAGATTCTCTTTTTTGTACTTAAGTATGCCTCAGGTTTATTTGAGAACTTTCCTGTTTTTCTTAAAATATCTGGGAGCATCTCAGGGTTATTCTGTAAAGTATTTCTGTGATTTGGAATTTCCATCCCTGGTTACTTTCACTTTCTCCTGTTAGGCTCTTAGTAAATTATCCTGAATGGAATTAACAACCAAAACTCTCAGCATCTCAACTTAGAAGATGTTACCCATATGTCCTCTAATATTCCTAAACTTAGATAGGGCAGTTAATTTGAATCTACTGTCCCTTTAGCTTTTTGTGTGCTTTTTTGCATGTTCTTTTGTCAACTGTATTTACTCTGATGTTTAGAATGTCTGTCTTTTGCTTTTTAATATTAAAATGTGTGTGGTTTGCTTAATTGCCTTACAGCTTCCATCATATCATTTAATAAAGACTCCACCTACTTATAGTATTGACCAGGGATCGCCTTATAGGTGCAACTCAGTGAGAAGATCTGAGTATGGTAGCACACGCCTTAAGTCCCAGTACTCCAGGTAGCTAGGTCTCTGAGTTCAAGGAGTGCCAGGGCTACACAGAGAAACCTTGACTCAAAAACAAAAAGCCTGGGTGAGAAGACTCTCAAACTACCCTTATGTCCCACGGTGGCACATGCCTGTAATCCCAGCACTTGAGGAGGAAGAGGCAGGCAGATCTCTGTGAGTTCAGGGCCAGCCTGGTCTAGAAAGCAAGTCCAGGACAGCCAGAGCTACATAGAGAAACCCTGTTTTGAAAAAAACAAACAAAAAAGATTCTTTGTTGATAAAACAAACAAACAAACAAACAAAAATAGTTTTAGATCTTTCAGGATGCCTCTTTATTTTTTTGGCTGATAATCAAGAGTTGTTGTTGTTTTATTTTGTTACAATGTCTTGTGAATATAGTCATCTCATTGCCCTTTCTTGTATGTCTCCCTCTCTTACACATACCTTCCTGCTTCCCAACTAGCCCCTCCCCACTTTCATATGTTATTTTGTGTATGGGTCTATGTGTCTGTGTGTGTGCACGAGCACACACATGCAGGTAGTCAAAGCTGCTGCATGTTCGTTCGTGATGAGATCACCTATGTCCTGTCTAGACATCTGCATTTTGTAGGACTCTATTCTCAGGCCAGTGGCTCTCAACCTTCCAATGCTGTGACCCTTTAATTCAGCTCCGCCTGTTGTGACGACCTTAACCATAGAATTATTTTTGTTGCCACTTCACCACCATAACTTCCCTGCTGTTGTGAATTGTAATGTAAATATTTTTGGAGATAGAGGTTTGCCAAAGAGGTGAACCTGTCGTGACCTGTGGGAACTTTTCTAATACTTAAAAGTATTCCGTTCCTCTTTCCTTGATCCTTGGGTCTTGGAGGGGATGATCCAGATGCTCAATTTAGGGATGAATATTCTTATTTTCAGCATTTTACCTGTTATGAGTCTCTGTGTTTAATGTTAGCCACTGTAAAAGGAAGCTTCTCTGGCTAAGGTGGGTAGCATTGTTAATCTAAGGGTATAACTATAAACATGTAGAAAGCACTTTGGTTACATATATATTTAGCTTAATATAAATAATCTACAGAATTTTAATTGATTTTTTATTATTACTTTCATTTGGTGTTGTTAATGTTAAATACTGTGCATTACTTTTTCGTGTTAATGTTGGGTAAAGCATAAGATACTAATGACAGTATTACTGTTTAATTTTATTTTGTGACAAATTAGTGCATTCTGAGTAAACAGATTTAATCAATAGGTAAATTTACTGTTTTTTTTTTTTTTTTTTTAAGTGTCAGGGAGCGAGTCTAAAGAACATTTTCAAAGATGGTAGTTTGTCATGATACAAAAATGTATAATAGGCCTGGAGAGATGGCTCAGTGGTGAAGAGCACAGGCTGCTCAGGAGGGCCTGGGTTCTATTCAAAACCTTACACGGCAGCTCACAGCCATCTGTAACTCCAGTTCATGAGATGTAATATTTTCTTCTGGCCTCTGGTACTAGACATGCGTGTAGAGCACAAACGTGCATGCAGGCAAACACAATAAATATTAAAGTAAATGTACAAAATGTACAAGAATGTATTATTTTAGGACCACATACATATAAAGCATGTAAGACACGAGGAGGAGGGCTGCAAAGTGCTGCTGTGGCCCCAGGAAGAACGATTGTGAAATTTTTTGAGTCTTTCTGAATTGTTTAGTTCTTTGAAATGAGAACATTTAAGTTTTAGTGTTTTCTGTTGAGACTTAAGAGTGAAATGTAGTATAACACTGCTATGTCAGTAACTGTTCATACATGCAGTTTTACAGGCACTTGTATCAGGGTTAGCATCTACATCTAAAATTTTAGTTAATTTTTTTCAAGATTGACTAAAGAAGTAGTTACCTTACTATTCCAACAAAAACTGTTTTAAATGTAAGGATTATTCAGTTGACAGTTACCAGAATATTAATGTTATCTGTGTACTTATGGAGAAAGGGCTCCAAAGGACATGTGACTGGCTGCATGTTCCACAGCCGTGAAATGCTAGAGCACGCGTTGCACCTTGCAGCTGCCGGGAGCTCTTGTCATCCGCTCAGGGAACTAAATGGATGATTGCGTTGGAAAGCTGTATTTAATCCCTCCTGCTTCTTCTAAAACATTCAAATTTAGTGCAAGCTTGTATCTTGGTGAGTTCCTTAAATGCATGCTTCTTGCCTTTAAGACGACGAAACCCTGCATTTTACTTTTAATGTATTTAAATCTGCTTGATGCCTTAGATTTGAAATATATTGAAGTACTTATAAGTGATTTGACATTATCACACATGTTTGGCATAACATTTCCATCATTGATTTTAAATTGAAATTTTTTATAAGCCAGCCCTCCTTGCAGTTATTGGGCGCTTCAGTCTCTGGAGTGCTCATGTAGATAGAATCTCCTTTCTCGGAAGATCCCAGGCTGGCGGGTGGAGGGGAGACACTTGAGAAATCATTTTGAAACATTTTTCTTTATGCTTAAAAGTACAGACCTACAAGTGGCAGGCCGGGCTATAGCACATTGCAGTTTCTGAAGCACGTGGTTTCTATGTTGCTTGCTTTTCTAGTCTGCAAGTAAAAGCTGAGCCATACTGTACCAGATTTGAATTTGCCAGCATTCTATTAACATTTATTATTATTTCATGTGTATGAATGTTTGACTGCATGTATACATTCACACCACATATTTACCTGGTGCCTATGGAGGCCAAATCCCCTGTAACTGGAGTTACAGACTGTTAGGAGCTGCTGTGTGGGTTCTGGGAACTGAGTTTTCAGATCTTCTAAGAGCACCAGCACATGCTCCTTAGTACTGAGCCATCTCTCTAGCCCCCAGATTTGTCCTTTTTTGGAATTACCTTCTCCTAAATTCTGATGCAGTCTTTAGCTAGTCAGAACAGCATGTGGCAGTGTGAGGTAAAAAGGAGTAGGGATTAGTGAGGGCTGTGAGAACGTCAAGAGCATACACATGTCCTAAACACACGGTGCTAAACGCCTCACTGATAAGGAGACACATCTCTAGTCAATTCTCTATTTATTCTGCAAATATAATAATAATAATATTATTATTATATAATTATAGCAATTGTGGTATGTTAGCTCGGTCAGATACAGTTCTGAAATGCATTACTTCTTGGCTACAGCAGGAAGAAGACTAGATCATGGTATGATACTGGCAGAAATTGATACTAGATTACTTGTTCTCAATTGTGAGACTATATCAGCACCACCGTGAGGACTTGTTAAAAAGAAAACACAGATTGCTGGGTTTCCTTTAGTTGCAGAGATTTTTATTCATTGGGCCTACAAATTGTTCTAGTGAATTTGCAGATGCTGCTGCTGCTGCTGCTGCTGCTGCTGCTGCTGCAGGAACCTCACTGAGGGATGCTGCATCCCATCAGTGAAGCTCACAAAAGCGAAAACTTGTGTCTATTCAGAAAGCGTACTTGATTCCTAAAGTGCCTCTGTCTCCCATCCCCTCCCTCCCTCCTTCTCTCAGCAGGACCCACACACTTTAAAGTTAGAAGAACCATGATACAAACTGGGGGGCAGGAACACCTGATTTAGAGCAGACCTACTGTCTGTAATGTAGAAGATCCAGGACAGTCCTAAGCTGATCCTTTGAACCTGATTGCTTTTAGCCATGCTTACCAGGTATGGCCGTTTTCTACTCAAGGTTTCTCTATTCAGCAGGTTTCTCCTGCTTTCTGGCATTTTAAAGTGCACTGTTTATAAAACTACCTGATACGGCTTTGACTTCTGAAGTTTCCTGTTTCAGGAGAAAATAGGACTTCATTCTAAGTTACTGATTTTACTTAGTTTTAGGTTGCATCATGTGTCATAAATATTAGGCTGTTATTGTTGTGTGACAAACTAGTAAGATTTTACTGGCTTAAAACAAGAGCTGTTTATTACCTAGAAGTTTCTGTGGGCCAAGAGTCTAGACATTGACAGCTGACTCTTCCTCATAAGGTAGTGCAGGTGGAAGCTAGTACTGGACTCTCATGCTCCTGTGGTTGTCAAAAGAATTAAGTTCTTTGCTTGCTGTGTGTCTTCCAGACCAGCCGAGGGGCCTCCTTTTGGTTGGCCATTTATGGAACTCCCCTGCATAGATCCAGACCACTCAGGATAATGATCTCCCTTTTGATTAATTCACACTCAGCAGATTTGTGATTTATTGTTTGTGTGCACTCCCTACTCTGGTCAGCAGTTCACCCACTCTCTAGAGCAGTGGTTGTCAACCTTAATGCCGTGACCCTTTAAGACAATTCTTCATGTTGTGGTGACCTCCAATCAAAATTTCTTTTGTTGCTACTTTATGACTGTAGTTTTGCTACTGTTAGGAATCATCATGTAAATATCTATGTTTTCCAGTGGTCTTAGGGACCCGTGTGAAAGGGTCATTCAGTCCCTTACAGGGTCTCAACCCACAGGTTGAGAACTGCTGCTCAAGAGGCTTATGCAGGAGGTCTCCATCAAGGGGATGGTAGTCTTGGAGGCCATCTTAAAATTGGTATATCATGGGGCTGGAGAGATGGCTCAGAGGTTAAGAGTACAATGGCTGTTCTTCCAAAGGTCCTGAGTTCAATTCCCAGCAACCACATGGAGGCTCATAACCATCTATAATGAGACCTGATGCCTTCTTCTGGTGTGCAGACATACATGCAGGCAGAATACTGTATACATAATAAATAAATCTTTTTTTTTAATTGATGTATCATACCAGCTTTAACCTTTAAGAATTGCCATCTGTATTTCTGCTCCTATAGGGATCTGTTACTTTTGATGCATTCCAGATCTTTCTTTATAATTCTATCTCATGTACTAGTTACTATGTCTTTTGTGTTTTAACAACACATTTTATCTATAATGTAATTTCCTGTCAAAGGCTAGATAGATGGTAGCTTTTTTCAGGTGCTATATTATATAGTAACAACTGCCTCTTACTTTTGTAAAGAGTCCTAACTTACTGCGTTCTAGTTCTCAGTGCTTTGGAAACTGATTGTTTCTGCTTCTCGTTTCTCAATATGCAGTATTGGTGTTCTGAACCTTCATGTTGATATAGCTTGGGGCAGTTTTCTTGAATGCTCTTATTTATCCATTTATTTGCAGTGCTGTGAACTGAACCCAGGGCCTTTGACATGCTACCTGAGCTATATTCCTGCCTCTGCTCTTGATTTTTCTTTGTAATCATTTGTTCTTTAGTATTTTACTGGGCTCTTGAAAACTTGACAACTCACTTCCCTAAATCTGTGAAATTCCTTGTATCTTAAAGGAATGAGTCCCTCCCTCCCTCCCTCCCTCCCTCCCTCCTTTTGTACTTCCTGAGCCAGGGTCTTACTCTATAGCTCATGTTTTAAACTCTCCTGCCTCAGCCTTCTGAGTGCTGGCATTATAGATGTGTGCTACCATGACTGGCAAGAAATACTGTATTACCCATTCTCTCTTTTCTCTTCATGAACTGCCTGTTTGCTGGGTGATAGAGTTCTTTTGCTCATGCATGCAATTTTAATTTCTTTAATGAAAAATAATTGTATACACATATTCATACTCTTCAAATTCTGAGATAAGGTAAATATATTTCCCATTACATGCCTGGGGGTGGGGAGTGCTGGTTCCATTGATAGCTTAATGCTCCTGTCTCAGGCACTGCTCCCTTTTGAGGGAAAGGCAGTTGATGTTAGAGCCGAGGTAGAGGGTCTCCCTGCTCTCTATTACGACTCAGCCAACCTCCAGGTTAAGTCCCACGACTTACACTCCTTTGCTGTCAACTTGGGTGTCTTCTGGCCAGCAGGTTGTTCACTTAGTTCTTTCTTTGTGGGTACCTTCACACCTTGTTTTGCCAACTCAGTACTATATACTTTGTTTTCAATACTTGAAAATTTCATTTTCCGTTCTTTGATATAATGGGTTTATACCTTCTTTCCCCCTTCATTTTTATGTGAATGAAATTCTAGAAAAGGAAGATAAACGTGTGTCATTAGTTTGCCATGTTTAATCAGGGTCCCTGAGCCTTTAGGGATTGAATTTATATAAAGCGTCTTTCAGAATGTGTTGATACTATTGATTAATTGGTTGGAATTTGATAGATGAAAAAATACTTTCTAAAAACTATCTGTAGCTAACAACTGAAAACTCAAGCATAATGTAAGTGCAATTTAAAGTTAAAACCATAAGCTGGGGGCTGGAGTGATGGCTTGGTGGTTAAGAGTATTTGTTGATCTTTCAAAGGACCTGGGTTTGATTCCCAGCACCCAGATGACGGTAGGACTGGTACTACTGGTAGAACTGCCAGTTCTGGGGGATTTGGTCCCCTCTTCTCTGGCCTCCTTGGGCACCAGACAGGTATATGGTACATGGACATAGTTGAAAGCAAAATACTCATATACATAAAATAAAATAAAAATATTTTAGAGAGAGCAGGCACTGCTGGACTTGACATGTAAAACAAAAACAACAGAAAACAAACCTCAGCATAACTTGTTCTCCCTGCAGTGTTGGACAGACCACAGTGCAGTTGTCCTGTAATACTGTGCCTGTTGAACTCTGTAAGAAAACAAAGCATTAAGCACTTAATTTGTGTCATGAGCTATGGTAGGTACTGCTAATGGTTAAGAGAGGTGTGATTAGAAACCTATCTAGGCCAGTTCATGACTGTCGCATTAACATGATTGCACATTTCCCCCAGGTTAGTGGTTGTCATGTATTTTTATGTGCCCATATCCATAAAAGAGGTATCTGCTATCACATATGTATGCGTATGTCCTGTATGCGTGTATATTTTTATATAAGTACATTTTGTATAAAAGGCATATTTATGTATAATAAAACATAAAAGTAGACATGACAAAAGAGGAAACTAATGCTGTTGCTTTAAGTAATGGTGACCAGTAGAATAATTTCCAACTAGTAGTATTACCTCCCTTGCGTTTTAGATTAACCATTCAGACTACAGTGTGAGGAAGTATTATGTGCGTGTAAGAAGTAACTGGGATTGAAAGACACTTAAATGTAATCCCAGAGTAGGGTAGTTGGAACAGTTTCCTCAGGAATGATTGAGTTAAAACACTGCCCCAGGGGATGGATTCAAGAGATTTAAGTAGTGATGTCTCTTAGAGTTGACAGTAAACTAGATAGATTCGGAGAGTAGGGGAGGCAAGACGTTGGCTTCCTTACCATGAATTGAAGTAGAGAGCCAGGAGGAAAGAGGCAGGTTTACACTGGAGGACAGTGGTGGTGGTTTGGAAGTTGGTGCTTTTATGGTCATCGTCATTGGGAATCTCTTATAATTCGATGTTCAAGTCTGACGTTCAGTACAAACAGAATTTGGCCAGGGATAGAGTTTTGGCAGTCATTAGTATATAAGTACTGCTTGATGCTGTGAATGTGGATGAGCTCATTCAGATATTTATAGAAAAGAACAGGCTAGGCTTCTGTGGGAATCATCACTTTAGGAGCAGCAGAGGAGCTGAGAGAACTATCAGGTGAGAAAACAAGTCACACAAATTAAGCAAATGAGCTTGAAGAAAGGAACTCCTGGGAGCATTGAGCAGAGTGACCAGGTGAGGGGAGGAGGACCAGTGAGTTTGCTCTGACAGACTCTACTGTGAAAACTCTGTAGCCTACATTGGAAACCAAAGAAGCAGATTAGAAATGGAGGCATCTACTTTAAAGACAAGTGTGTCGGTGCTAGGAAGATGGCTGCGGTAAAAGCATTCACCCCACAGAGGTCTGAGTTCAGATCCTCAGCATCAAGTAAAATGCCCAGAGTGGTTAGAGGCCTGAAGTGCAGTTCATTCCAGGTGAGGATAGGCGGGCTCCAGGGTTTGCTGGCAGCCAGCTGGTTCCATCCCGAAACAGTAAGGCAACATGAAAGAGCAGAACACTATACACACTCTCCCTCCTTCTCCCTCTCCCTCTCAGACAGACAGGCAGACACAAACACACATGAATATCTGTGAAATAATGTACATTCAAAATCCTCTAAGGTTCATGAAGTTGAGTTTTGTTCACAAAAGTATAGAAAAACATTCATTGAGAAAGGAATCAATAGCTGGAGGCATTTTTAAAATAACAGAGGGATAATTGTTGAAGAAAGGCGGAGCAGGGTGTGATACCTGAGTAAAATAGTGAGCTGTTGTGCCAGGCACTGTTGCAATGCATGCAGTGCAGCCGTGAACAAAGGCTTGCCTTTATGAAGGTTTTCTTCCAGTCACTAGAATCTAGTGGATGGGAAACTACAGAGGCATCTGCTGAGTGTAGAGTATAGACTTACTCAGCCTTGGAAAGAGGGAAGCCTGGGAGAGACTGCTAGCCACGGCCACGGGGTAGCTTAAAGGGTCCTCTGAAAGCACTCTAAACGTGGCTGACCTCTGTGCCCAAATAGGTAGAAGGTTTTCATGACATCCGTTCTGTTGAAGCTTGAAAAGAGTGTCTTCTTATTTTTAGTGTCCTGTTCAGGGTTTTTGTTGTGTTTTGAGACAGGGTCTTACCGTGTAACTGGGAGGCCTGGGATTTGCTATGAAAATGAGGCTGGTCTCAATTTACAGAGCTCTGCCTGCCTTTCTCCCCCAGTTGCAGGGCTTAATGCCCTTTACTTGCCTGTTTTCTTCTTAGAGAACATTCTGTAATCTTGGGAAAAAATACCCATAAATAATTGTCTGATAAAAACTGTCAATTCTTTCTTTCCCTCCCTTCCACTTTCCCCTCTTCTCCACCCTGCTCCTCCGCAGGCTGAACCCAGGGCTTTACAAGAACCAGGAATGCTCTCTACCACTGAGCTACAACCCTAAACCCAGCCAGTACCTGAAACATCCTGAAACCAAGTCCTATAGAGAGTCTTAAAGCTGTTTTGAGAGCTGAGACTATATGTGATATATTTATTTAATAGTCCTCTCTCTCACATAGTCAAACCTTCAGTCATGGTGAACCATGTATAAAGCACTTCCTATTAGGGACGCCTAAGCAGGTAGTCAGTGCACGTGCTTAAGTGATGCTCTGCCTGCTCCTGCGAGCACAGCGTACTACTGTTTTAGAAACTGATTTCAAATTATCTTGTCACTCTTTTTCTTGGTGAATATTATCAGTCTTTCTCTGGACAATGCAAGCTTTTTGCATCTTTCTAAGTCACTCAAAAGAATTTGGAGAGATGGCTCAGAGGTTAGGAGCACTGTCTGTTCTTCCAAAGGTTCTGAGTTCAATTCCCAGCAACCACATGGTGGCTCACAACCATCTATAATGAACCTAGTGCCCTCTTCTGGCCTGCAGGCACACATGTAGGCAGAATACTGTCTAGATAATAAATAAATCTTAAAAAAAAAAAAAAAAAGGAACTTGGACTCTGTACTAATTCTGATCTTACCAATTCTGTTAGCTTGGGCAGTGTTTTAATTTTATGGTGGACTGGCATGCTAATCAATAGTAAATAAGAGATACATGCTTTATAATGTTGAAGAGCTGATTCTTTGTTCTACAAGAAAGAACTTCATGAGAAGCTTTCTCTTTTTTTTGGTTTTTTGAGACAGGGTTTCTCTGTGTAACAAGAGCCCTGGCTGTCCTAGGCTTACTTTGTAGACTAGGCTGGCCTGGAACTTACAGAGATCCACCTGCCTCTGCCTCCCAAGTGCTAGGATTACAAGCATGAGGCATGTGCCCAGCTTCATGAGAAACTCTTAACACACCGTCTCTTTTTAGATCTTGAGATAGGGCTTGAGCTACCTGAGCTGTAACTCTGTAACTGCACTTAGAGCACGGTATCATACCCTGCAGACTTACCAGTTAGCAGACAGGTGAGCTTCCCAGAGTCAGACAGTAGCGCTGCGATTTTGAGCATGTTGTCTAAGCATTATGTCCGTGTTTTCATATCTGTAGAATGGGAACAGAATTATGAAGATAAATGGGTAAAATATTTAAAGATTGTTAAAAAGATTAGTTAAAATGATAAATAAGTTTTAATAATTATTAAATAGTGGCTAAAGATAGCTGTTATTACTATGTAATTTTTAAAAATATTTACTTATTTATTCACTTTACGTCCTGGTCTTAGCTCCATCCCTCCTCATCTCCCAGCCCCACCCTCCCTTCCTCTCCCACATCCCCCTCCCCTGTTCCTCAGAAGAAAGGAGCCTAAGCACCGGCCCCATCCCCACCCTGATCATCAAGTCATATCTAGACTGAATGTGTCCTCTTCCCCTGTGGCCTGGCAAGGCAGTCCTACCAGGGGGAAGTGATTGAAGAGCTGGCAAGAGAGTCCATGTCAGAGACAGCCCCCACTCCCCTTACTAGAGGACCCATGTGAATCCTAAGTTGGCCCTAAGCTACATCTTTGTGGGGTACTGGGTGATTTTTAATTTTCTCTATTGTTTTATTTTATACTTAAAGAGGATAATTGAGGAAGCAGTTCCACATCTGTTTCATTAATAAGCAAAAGTATGGGGCTGATGAGATGGCTCAGCAGGTAGAAGCACTTGGTGTGGAGCCTGGCAACCTGAGTTTGTTATCTTGAACCCATGTCAAGGTAGAAGGAGAGAAGTTGTCCTCTGACCTCCATCTTTGTGCTGTGGCCCACATGCACAGACGCATGCACACACAATAAAACTAATCTTAAATATACGTATATGGGCTTTTGCCTGCGTATATGCTTGTGTGCCCTGTGAATATTTGGAGCCCATGGAAGAGGCATTGAATCCCTGGGAAGAGTTACAGATGGTCGTGAACTACAGTGTGGTCTGTAATCAAATCCAGAGCCGTCTTCCCAGCTTCCTTCCCCCCTTTTTTTAATTTAAGAAAGAAAAGTATTGTTTTTTAATATTGGTGTGCTGTTGTTTGATCCAGAATTGTGAATGTTTTTCAGATTCCCACTCCTCTGTCTCAAAAAAACAAAAAAAAAAAAAAAAAAAAGAAATATTAAGATGTATTATATTTTACTTAGAAATCCAAACACTTTATTTTACTTGCACACTAGAACCTCTAGAAGTCTTTCTTGTGTTTCATTACTTATTTCTTAGTGTAGACTGCTTGCCTAGTGTGTCTGTGAGTTCAAGCTATAGTACTGATTTTAGGGAAGAGGAACTGGGGATATGGCTTAGTTGATAAAGTGCCTGAGGCGCAAGCATGAAGACCTCAGTTCAGACCTACAGAAACATAGAAGCCAAGTGAGGTGGTGCTGGGGAGAAGGATGGATAGAGGAGGGACAATTCTAGAGCTCATTGGCCAGTCCATGTAGTCAATTAGCTTTGTCTCAGCCCTATTTCAAAAAAATAAGTCAGTTTAGCAAGACACTTGACATTAACCTCTGGTGCTCATATGCACCTTTGCACATACCCACATGAATGTGTACATGCATACAAAACTGAAAAAAAAATTTTTTTTGAGACAGGTTCTCTTCAGATAGTTGAAGCTGACCCCCTATATGACCTAGGCTGGCCTTGAACTAATGATCCTCCTTCTTCAACCCCATAGATTCTGGGATTAAGTGCTGGGATTATTGGTGTCTATCAGCATGCCCAACTCAGATAACTGACTTTCTGCTTAGCCCTTTCCATACTTTTCAACCTCAAACTCATAGTTCATTTACTATTTCTGTAGCATTGTGTTCATGACAGGACATTTCGAGCTGGTCCTTTAAATGTTTGTGTGGAGAAGCATGATAACAAAGACATAGTCGGTGCTCTCAGGTAATAGCCACACAGATGTACTTCAGGCCAGAAAAGTCAGCCTAGTGCTCATTACAGATACTGTTCTTTTACTTTTGGCACAGAACTACAGGGTTGGTTACCAGATTTTGTCAGAGATGTAGAGAATAAGTAACAGCAAGAAATCTGCTGATAGCCTCAGATGAAAATTACTCTGTAAAACTTTGAGCAACGATGACATTGTAGCTTGGGAATCATAATAATCTGAGCTCAAGGTTGCCATGAAATTTAAGAATTAAAAAAAAAATAAGAAATAGGGCTGGTGAGATGGCTCAGAGGTTAAGAGCATAGTCTGCTCTTACAAAGGTCCTGAGTTCAATTCCCAGCAACCACATGGTGGCTCACAACCATCTATAATGTGTCTGGTGCCCTCTTCTGCATACTTAATAAATAAATAAATAAATCTTTAAAAAAAAGAAATAATTATGTATAATCTAGGTGGACACAGGTAAACAAAATGCATATAGCCCTGGCCTCACAGAATTTACAGTCTGGGGATGAAGGCAGGCATTTTAATTAATGCTTAAAAGGTACATTTTCATTATTTTTTTTAACTTACATTTGTCTTTATATTTAAAATAGTTTTCTCATGTGTCATATATTTGGGTATTGTTATATATCCATTTGACAATCTCTGCTTTTTTATTGGAATATTTAAATTCTTTACATTTAATATGATGATTGGAATGCTGGTTGCTATGGTGCACCTCTACAATCCCAGCATTCAGGGAGGCAAAGGCTAACAGATATCTGTGAATTCGAGGCGAGCCTTATCTACAGAGTGACTTCAAGGACAGCCAAGGCTACTAAGAGAAACCTTGTCTTAAAACAAAACAAAACAAAACAAAACAAAACAGAAAAGATGATCGGAATGACTAGCTTTTACTTTACAGTCTTTAGTAGTTTGTTTTTGTTTAGTTTTGTTTTTTGTCTGATTTGTTCTTCCTCCTTTCTGCTTTGCTTTATTTTAGATTTTACAATGATTAATTTTACCTTATTTGTTATTACTTAATGGTTATTTAGCTTTTAATCAGTTTTATTTATTTTTATTTATGTGTGTGCGTGCGTGTGTGTGTAGGGAGGTTTAGGGGGGTGTGCAGGTGTGTGGAGACCAGAAGAGGACAGTGGAGCCTCTGGAGCTAGAGCTACAGATGGATGTGGTCCTCTAGAAGAGCAGAAAGTGTCCTTAATTGCTGAACTCTATCTCTAGCCCAGGTTTAAGGTTTTAATTTTAAATGTCTATGCATTTGGTTTGTTGTTGCTCTTTAAGAACAGTTAGTTCCTTAGGCCATTGGTTTTCACAAGCTGCAGGCTTGGCTGGGTAGTGTCTTGCTTTGAGGCCACTGCTCCTGTCATTCCACCTAGCACCAGGCCTGCCTTCCAGCTTTTCATCTGAGACTTGGCTCCAATGTTACATTCTTTGGTGTTCTTTTTCTCCTGGAACAACAAGAAAACAAAAACCTAACACACTTCATTTCTATTCCTGTACCTTTCAGTTAAATAGATTTTTTTATTTTGCAGTATCTAATTGACAAAACTTTTCCCAGCATATTATTCTTTATCTTAAATTAAAAAAAAAAAAAAAAAAACATAGCTCTGAGGATGTGTTGATCACTCTTCAGCTGTGGACATGAGAAAAGCCCTCTTGATACCCAGAGTGTACTTTCTGTGTTGCTTTTCTCTGTGCTTAACGCTCTGCTTCCTAGTTCTTGGCCCTGTCACATGTCACACCCAGCCGCTTTACTGTGTTAGTTACACCATTGATCATAGAACTTTCTTCCTTTTGCCATGGAGACTCTCATTTGAATTTTCAAAGGATGATTTTACTTTTGTAACAGAATAAAAAGATAAGTATATAAAAATAATAATGTAATTCTAGTGAGATTTATATGTGTTGGTCTTTGAAACTCAAAGTTGGGTATAAATCCCATATCTGCTTCAGCTATTGGTTAGATTTCATGACACATAGTATCTTAAAAGTATAACATGACAGGAGGAATATGCATATTTTGGTTTAAAAATAAGCTTTACATATGTGGCAGTGCTTTCTACTTTTCCCACCTGTTTTTTTCTACCTTGATTTTATTTCTTCCTAGCAAAAACACCAAGAATTTACTCTCCCAGCATTTATTGGATACCACCTGTATCCATGGGCAAGGCATAAGCTTGGTGACAGCAGTGAATTCATGTTTTTTTTTTTTTTTAATAATTCTTCCATCCAGTGATTCCTTAAAGGACTCTAGACCAGAGTGTATGTGAGTGTTGGTGGTATAATGTGCCCAGCTAATTAGATACCCTCTTCATCCAAAGGTGCCTCATCTTGGCGCTGGGCCAGGGTTAATAGTAACTATTTACAAAGGTTGAAAGGATTACTGCAAATAGTGTTCAGAACCATGTGTGATCAAGTAACAGGACCTAGAAGTTGTTAATTGTGACTAGAGAATTACTACACCTTGTAAATGTAGGTTTTTGTCTTCAGGTTTCAGACCAGCATGAAATTAAATATCTTAGTTTGTATTATCCAAACTGTGGCTTTCTTCTAACACAAGCGACTGGGTAGTGAACAATGCCTTCTGTGCGTCTTGATTTATAAGGTGAATAGTGTGAAGATGACAATTCAAACCACAAAAGGTTAAAAAGCCATCAAGACTTTCCTTTAAGTATTTGACCTCTTGATTCAATACCTGGGTTTTAAGCCACTCAAGTTTTATTATATTAGGTCTTTGACCTTTATTACATAGAATTAGTTTCTACAGAATATTTTTGGAATTTTGTTTTTTAAGCCAATATTACAAAACAGGAGAGTTGAAAGTATAGTATTGAGTCTGGGCGTAGTGCAACACACTTGTAATTCTAGACTTGGGAGGTAGAGACAGGATGGTGGGGAGTTGAAGGTCATCTTCAGTAACCCTGGAACATGACAGCTTACTAGTAGCTACCATGATAGAAAGTTTATAGGCCCAGTCTTAGGCAAGTCCCCAGAGATATCTGCTGTGATCTCATGAATGCAATGGCTATGTCATACCCAAAAGATATATTATAGCATCTCTTCCCTACCAGTGGGCTCTTCACATTCTTTTCACTGCCTCGTCTGCAGTGTTCCCTGAGTCTTATAGGGGTCAGTATTCAACAGTCACACATTCTCGGCACCTTGACCAGTAGCTGCTTCTTCATTAGCTAGTATCCCCTGGAAAAAGAAGTTATGTGCTGCAATACTGACCTTTTAGGCAAGATGTCCCCACTGATGCAGTAGTGGCATGACTATTGGAGGTAACCAGCTATTTCTTTTGAGGGGCTGGGGATTTAAGGCCTGTTCCACAAAAGGAATTGGTGCCTGGCACTTCAAACCTGGCCAGAAGTCCATGGCTAACAGGTCATAGGCCTTAAGAGGAAACCTACTACTGCTATTCTGCTACACAGATGTTTTATCAAATTGCCATCTGAATATTCATGTTTATACTTACAAAATAGAGCTGTTCTTAGAGAACAGCTTCAGAGAAGCTTCTTTTCCATTGAAGACGTTCTTCCCCAGCAGCCGTCATAGCGCCTTCCTGGACGGTGAAAGCTAGCCAGCAGGAAGAAAGCTTGATTTCTCAGTGTCCTGCAGCCAAAGGGTATGATATCTTCAGCCATAGGCTCATACCATTCAGTTCTTGTTGGCAGTCAGCATTAGTGTGATACAGTACAGTAGCCTGTAGTGTTCTAGGGGTTCCTGGATCCTTGGCCAACCAGTCATGGGGAGGTATTTCATACTTGGCACTGGGATTTTTGTTTAATAATATATGGCTTCTGGGAGCAGCATTATTTTTATTGCCTCTAACTTATAAAATATCAGGTTTCCATGTGGCTTTTTCAAATAATTCACAAGAATTTCACTTCCTTCTTTCTCCAAGTTTATTCCTACTTAAACTTTTCTAACCTTGTATTCCCCACCTTGCTTTCATATTACTGTACTTTACTATTTCATGGCACATACACACCCCATAGTCCTGTTCTGGAAATTTCTTTATTTTTTTTTTTTTCTTTCCTTTAAAATTTCTCTTTTATTAAGTATAGGGTCTTGTATGTAGCCTCATCTGGCTTGAATATGTAAGAGGCTGCCTCAGCCTTTTGAGTACTGGGCTTATAGGCTGTGTTCTTACCTGAAAACTAAAAATGTTAATTTACTGAATGCATCTGTTTCTGTTTTATAGGAGTAAAGAACTTAGGTTTTTGAAAATTCTGAATAATTTATATGCCATTAAACAAATACTTTTCATAATTCTGCATCTGACAATTCAATCAACTATGGATTAAAAACATTTAAAAAAAAGAAAGTCTATACTCAACATGTTTGGGCTTTTCCCCCCCCCATTCCCTAAATAATTTAGAATAACTATGTAACATTTCTATTGTGCTTCATTTACATTCTGTATTATAAACAATCTAGAGAGAAAGTGTTTGTGAGGGATGTGTTGGGAATTGGATATAAATATTATCCCACTTTATATACAGGATTTTGCATTTTCCACCTATGAGGGTTTTGGTGTCCATCTTCTATGGATACAGAGGGGCAAATTTAATAGCAGAAAAGAGTGAATGTATTTAGGATACTGAAAATACAATGGTCCCATTGTTTAAAAGTGTTTCAGTGTGGGTTATAAATCATATAAACTTCATCTTCACCATTTTGCTGTAGTATGCTGTGATGCTCATACTATTGTTCCCAGTGCCTTTGTTGTTCAATTACTCCTTCATTTAATGATTTACTTTTCTCAAAGGTTCCAAAAGAACATTGGACTGAGACTTAAGAGTTCTTTTTTGAACAATTTTGTGAGGAGGTAAAATTTAAGCAGAGATATTACCATTTTATTTAGTTTCTAGAGTATGGCTTTTATGGATCTTAAAATAACTCTTTAAAATGGTTGGATGAGATAACTTCGTTTGGGGTTTGGATAATATTTATCTAAATGTTCTAGATTGCCTGCCAGACAGAAAGACTTTAGTACAATTGATACTTATGCTTACAAATTGCTTAAACAAGTATCTGCACTTAGTTAAATCACCATTTTCTCTGCTGTGCTAGCTTGAGAACTAGCTTGGAAACCCTCTCTGGCTTCAGATGATTGGCTTGCTTCCTTTCCTCTTAGGTGGTTGGTTCTCTTACTAGTTGTGGGATCCCTTCGAGTGAGCATGCAGGTTATAGCAAAGCCACTAAGCAGCTATAGATTTCTTGTTGGGTAGGATAACGCTAGGTTTACTATGCTCCATGAGTATAATTCTGAGCTGATAGCGTTGATGGAAAAGGCTCGCATCAATGGAGATTTGTGGTTGGTTTATTTGGGAAAGAAGGAATCATTATAAGTAAGAGTGTCTCCAAGTGTAGCCAGACTTTTGGCAACTTTATCCTACCTCCCTACACCACCCTGTTCCTTCTAACTCCCCAATACCAGGTAGGAGAGAAAGGAAAGGTTAGAGGGGAAAGGGCCGTTCGCAGGACATCTCCAACCAGCAAACAGTAAACAGCAGCAGGAGCAGCAGCTGTTGTTGCCCTACATCTTGGGGCACTGGCATTTTTAGACCCTCTGAAGAGTCCACAAAATTCCAAATGTAAACTATCTGCAGCTGGCAGAATCATGCCCCTGCCAGAGCAGGAGACAAATCATAGTCAGCCGCTGTGGACAATCTGAAGCAGCCCCATAGTCCATAGCTGAGATTAAAACAAAAACGTATTCATATAACATTTCTGTGCTTTAAAAAAAATTCTCACTACACCCAAGTCTTTATTTTCTTGATGAATCTAGTGTCCCTAGAGCTACAGTATTTTTAGCTGGGACTAATTTTTTAAATTAAGACATTTGATTAGCTCAGATTTACGTGTGTGTTTGTGTGTGTGTGTGTGTGTGTGTGTGTGTGTGTAGAGAGAGAGAGAGAGAGAGATCACCAAGACACCATTCCTACTTGTGTTTTTAAACACACATGAATAAATTGGATTGAAATTATTTGCTGAAGCATTTTCTTCTTATATTAAAGAATTGAGATAAGTCAAATTACTTGTAATCCCACCACTGAGAAGTCTTAAGCATTTTGGTGTGTAATATTTTATTCACTTATTATGTATTTTCCATTTGCCAGATATATATCAGTATTTTCTTGGTGGCCCAGTAATTAAAACAAGCAAAACCATTTTTCTTGAGAGAGACAAAGGAGTTAGGATTTTTAATATAGATAACCAGGTACATCTTTACTGAGAGGATAACATCTTAGCAAAGACTCGAAGGAGACAAAGGAACATGCTGGGAGGATCTGAGGGCAAATGGCACTTTAAGTAAAGTCCTTAGGTGTGTGGTGGTCTGTTTGTGTGTGCTTTGGGGAGCTTGGTGTGTCTGAAACACTAGCAGAGCCATTGTTATGGAAGTCAATGGGAAGGGGCACATGAGGGTGAAGGTGTGGTAGTTTGAATGAGAATCCTCCCCCAAACCCCATAGGCTTACATGTTCCAATGCTTGGCTACCAATTGGGGGAATTGTTTGTGAAAGATTAGGCGGTGTGGTCTTGTCGGAGGAGATGCCTCACTTGGGGTGGGCTTTGAGGTTTCAAAAGCTGATTCCAGCTCCAGTCTTGGATCTCTCTGCCTGCTTCTTATGAATCAGATATAAGCTCTTAGCTACTGCTCCAAGGCCGTGTCGGCCTGCTAGGCTACTCCCATGCTTCCTAGCATGGTGTTCATGGACTAACCCTCTGAAAGTGTAAGCCAGCCCCTATTAAATGCTTCCTTTTATAAGTTGCCTTGGTTATGATGTCTCTGCACAGCAATAGAACACACATCCAGTGGGGCTTCTTCCTCCTAGCAACATACGAGAATTACCTTGGAAACTTAAACACCGTTCACCGTTGCTGCACTGAAGGGAGACTGCTTTCTACTGTGCAGCCAGAGTTAGGAAATAGTAGCAAAAAGTCACTAGACTACATCAAGGAAGGAGATTTTGGAGCTAATGAAGAGTTTGAAGAAATTTTCCTCCTGTCTTTGCTTTATTTTAAAACGAGAATATGTTAGGAAATTTCCCAGTCACAGAAAAGTAACTACTACCTCTCTTCTCTTGGTAGCCATCTACATGTGATCTTGCTTACTTTATTTTGCTACCTTTTCTGCACCTCTACCTTTTTTCTCTATAATATTTTGTTTTATTATTATTATTATTTTTTACAGGGATCATTCTGGTTTCTGCGCTGAGATAAATATGAGACAGGCAAGGCCTGAAAAAAGAAATACACTACTTGTTGTTTGGTCATGCAGACATATGGTGTATCTACTCATTTATGAACTACTTTCATTTGTTATATTGAACATTTTAGGTCATTGAGTACTCTGAAACTCATTTTTTTCATGCTTAGATACTATTCCATTAGAAGAATATACGTTGATTCCTTCTTAAATTATAGAACATTTTAACTCGCACGCTTTTGTGTCAAGCTGTGGTGATAGACCCTGTCTTAGTTAGGGTTCCTGCTGCTGTGATGAAGCACAGTGGCCAAAAGTAGCTTGGGGACGAGTTTATTTCAGGTCAGAGCTTGTCGTCCGTCATCCAGGGACGCCAGGACAGGAGAATGAATGGAAGCTGTAGAGGAAGTGCTTCTTAAAGGCTTGCTCTTAATTGCGTGTTCAGTTTGATTGCTTAAAGCACCCAGGACCACTAGCCAAGGGGGGGGGGGTTTCACCTCCTACAGTAAGCTGGGCCTTGCTAACATCAATCATCAATCAAGAAAACCTACCACAGGCTTGCCCAAAGGGCTGTCTAGTGGGGGTAGTCATTTTCTCAAATGACTCTATCTTGTGTCAAGTTGACATAAAACCAACCTTCACAGACCCCTATAGATAAGTCTCTACATATCTCTGTAATTAGTTACATAAAATAAATTATTTGAACAGAATTGCTTTGTCAAAAGATGCATATAGAAATCTAAAGGCTTTGAAATGTATTGTCAAATATTTTCTAGATTCTATGCTCACTGATTGCTTCTGAAAGTGTCAGTTTCAGCTCACACTAACATTGAATTCTATCGGTTTTTTAAAAAACACTGTTTCAACAAGTGAAAAAAGTAACTCATGGTTTTAAATTGCAGTTCTTTGATTTCTAATGAGATGGACTTGATTTCTCTTTTCATTCCTCAGTTACTAGTTGTGTGACTTAAGCCACTTAGATCCTTTGTTTTTATATTGTATACCTGCTTCCCAGGCTATTC
Source organism: Acomys russatus (assembly GCF_903995435.1). Lineage (NCBI taxonomy): Eukaryota > Metazoa > Chordata > Mammalia > Rodentia > Muridae > Acomys > Acomys russatus. The sequence goes on from NC_067166.1 coordinate 14,583,731, forward strand.
ACAAATATAAAAGCTGTAGTCCCAGTAGAGGCAGGAGGATCTTTGTGAGTTTGAGGCCAGCCTGGTCTACAAAGTGAGAAGGAAGAAGAAAAGAAAAAAAGCATTTTAAAAATGGGAGTTTTAAACTTTTTGGCCATGATACATAGATTTTCATAGCCAAAAGTTTCATGAAACAACACGTACCTCTTTTCAAGTCTGAATTGCTTGAGATTTTATATTCACATTAATCTTTATAAATGCTTTACTCACCATTATGAACCCTAACCTTCTGGTTGTGGCCTAGAGTTTGCAAAGCATTGCTCTAAGGTCCATGCTGCTGTGTCTTGTGTCTACTGTGATCACCCCAGGACCACAGAAGTCAGCTAGTAAAGTCTCCTTCCAGTAGAACCTTGCTGTATTCCTGTAGTAAATGCTAAATGTGTTTGAGTCTCTGTGATGCTGTACTGATCGTGAGTGTAACTGTTGGGATATAGCTAGTGTGTTTGAGCAGAAACAACATATTGTAGGGATTATATTTGCAGACTCCACACTTGAGAATCATCATTGATAAAAGACTTTCACCTCTGATTTTTGTTACCTTAAAATATGACAAAAGTGATAAATAACACTTAATTTTAATATAGCCTCCCTTAAAGAGAGAAAGAATGAGAACTGGGTAATACTGAGAAGTAGGAAGTTAAAGATGTGTGATGGCATTACATCAAGTACCAGATGTTGTTCACTGATGGACTTAGAGTGAATGAAAATGGAGTAGTGGTGGGTATTATTTGAAAACTACTTGGTAGTTTTCCTAATTGGTAGTGCAACTGTTTTTACTCTTGATGTGTAGTTAAATATGTTTTCTCTAAAAGAGTTTTTTATACTGAGTAGGGTGAACACATTTATCTAGTCAGTCAGTCATTCATTCGAGACAGGGTTTCTCTGTGTAGCTCTGGTTGTCAGGGAACTCACTCTGTAGAGCAGGTTGGCATGGAATTCACAGAGATCCTCCTGCCTCCGCCTCCCAAGTACTAGAATTAAAGGCATGCGCCACCACCACCCTTGAACATTTTAAATGACTTAAGGTATAAGCTTAAGGGATTTACTGCTCTCCCACCGGTCCACATTGAAAATACTTAGAGAGGAATGTTACAAAATTCATTATATAAAAATAAAACTATATTTTATATTGAAGAAACAGTTTCATTTTTGGAAAAGAGCTGGGTATAGATGTTGCATCTACCTTATGTATATTTTTTTAAACAGATGACACCAAATTAGAAAAATAAGTAACTCAGCCCTGTTATGATGAATGTTGACCTTAGTCACTATAGTAATATAGTTAGTACTGGATATATGAGATATTCCCATGTGTATGGTCTGAAGGGTCTGAAGTCATTTTTGATTCTGAAGTTTAAAAGAGTCTAAATATGCTTCAAAATGGCCCAAATGGCCCATAAATACCTGAAGTACTGTTCAGCCTCATTTGTGATCAGCAACACGCAAACTTAGAGCAACCTAATGCCATTTAATCACATTGGCAACAATTAACGATACTTTTTGACAGTATCAAATGTTGGTAGAATGCAGTATGGACCATTCAGATATAAATTGGTCCAAACGCTGTGAAGAACAATAACAATTTGGAGATTTGTTATAGTGCATATAATCCCATGACCAGGAACTCTGCTTCTAGTATGATACGTGCACAAGAAAGCATAGGGAAACATTGTTTATAACGGAAAAAGCTGGAGCAACCTGTGTGTCTAGTACAGCTGGGTAAATGATGTGAGTTTTGTATGTCATTGTAATTTACTTTTGAAGTTCAAAACAAAACCAATTTCAGTATATTTTGAAACAGCACATTATCCTTAAACATATAATTAGTGTAGAAACAAACAAATAAAACCAACCAAACCACTAACTTTGAAATCTATTATGTATTTGCATTTAGTACACATTTCTGCTCAGCTGTTAAGTTTTCATTGGAAGTACTTTATCTGGATTTATATTTCATGAAATTTATGTTACATAAAATTTCCCATACGGGGTCTGGAGAGATGGTTCAGTGGTTAAGAGTACTGACTGTTCTTCCAATGGGCCCAGGTTCAATTCCCAGCACCCACATGGCAGCTCACAACTGTCTGTAACTCTAAAATCTGAGACCCTCACACAGACATACATGCCGGCAAAACACAAAAAAATGCACATAAAAATTCCCATACCAAAGTTGTTTCATACATTTTTTTCCAGTAGCTGAATTGAATATCAGATTTTAAACTTAGTCACCTTAGTAGTACTGTTCTTCAAATGCTCAATAGTAATGTGGCTAATGTCTGCCATGCTAGATAGTGCAGTTAGATCTTAGGAGACGTATTGCTAAATGAAAGTTAAAATAAATTGCCTGCATATGTATAAAATGAGAGACGAGTAACTAATCAAAATTTGCAGTGTTAATAAAACTGGAGAACTAGTGAGCAATTTAAAAACATTTGTGTGCGTGTGCATACCACCTATGATCATTTTTCCAAATAATTATATTTAGCCACATATTTTGTATCTTTAACGTCAATCCTGATTTTTTAAAAGTATGTATTTGTCCATGTATTTCCGAGATTGAATACCCATTTGTGTAGTTTGTAGCCAGTATGTAGTTGAGAATTATCTTGTTCTTTGAGGGTGCTTTTAGACCTTAAATGGCCTTTTAATGTCTAAGTCATTCTTTTTTTTTTTTTTTAAGTTGAAAGAACTGGGCATCTACTGAGAAACCTTCCTGAGATTTTTCTAGTACATACTGTTATTCCTCTGAATTCAGCTTTCTTTAGAGGAACTCATCAGGACAGAAAAGAACATTCAAATACAATAAAACTGTTAATACCAATTTTATATATAACTGTAAACGTTGTACCCCTTGATGCGTTTTAAACTCATGGTATTTTAATTGTGTTTCTAAGTAGAGAGGATTTTAAATGAGTGGAGAAGCAGAGACATTGTACCACATTTTAAGTCTGTATAGCTCCTTATATAGCAAGGCCATGTTATAATTTTGTATTTGCCACATAGTAACTTGCAGGTTTTATAATACACTACCTGCTGTGTGTTTGGTTCATCACTAGATGGAGTTCTTACAGTGCAACTATGTGTTGGGTAGGCATTGGTAGAAATGCTTTCCTCAAAGTAGACTTTGTTTTTAATACAACAGGCAAACACATAGCATAGTAATAGGGTGGTACTTTTCTATTGGTTTATATGAGAAACACCAAACATTTTAATTAAGATTTTTGTTAGGTGTATTGGGGAAAGGGGCGGAAATGAATTGAGATTTAATTGTATAGAATAACTTTTTTTATGAAGTTAGGCAAGATAAATCTTTTTAGAAATGTCAGTGCTTGTGATCCTGCTTGACTGAGGCGCGCGCGCTGTCTGCCTCCGTGGCGCGTAGTCTACAGACGTGCCGTGGACATGAGTGCACATCAGGTGGTCCACTCCTTGACTTTCCTCTGTGCTTGCTCTTAGCTTGAATCTCACCGGGTGTCATTCTTCTCTTGCCGCTTCAGATAAAGCCCAAACCAGAGTTGTGTTTTCTTATTATTTTACTCTAATCAGGGGGGGGGGGGGATATTTTTGTCAGGAGTTGGATGTGCCTTCTGTCCTTCAGTTATGCTGTCAGATAGGTTTACGTTTATGCTCCTTTACTCTTCCTTTTTTCTTCTCTGTGAATAATAGAAACACTTTTGTGCTGGCTACTCCTAAGTCCATCAAACTCTAAGGTACTAAAGCTTATCATCCCGTGGCTTTTTGGTCATCTTCGAAAATGTTCGCTGAAGCATTCTTTTCTCAAGCTACATAGATTAAACTTTTCAACAATGACATTAAAAAAACAAAACAAAACTGTAGTACTTCTGCAAGGTTAAAACAATTCAACAGTAGTTAAAAGGATTATAAACAAAAGTAGCCAGTTCCCTGTCCCTTATCCTCCGTCATCCAGCCCCATCACCAGAGGCAGCTGCTTTTAAGAATCCCAGTACTTACTGCTTTTGGTGGTTGTCCTCATAGCTTTTATGCCACTGTGTTACAGTTAATAGTTTTGGATGTTAAGTCTCTGTGATAGATAAGCAACTGAGAGTAGACTGTGGCAGCATTCCACATCTTCCTTCTACTTCCTCCTCCTTCGGCTCCTTTAACCACAGTGCAGTTGGAACTGTAGCTGTTGGTCTGCTCTGTAGTTTAAACAAGGCTTCCAAAGTCCTGTGTGTACTGTGGAGTGGTTAAAAACATACTGTAGCTACCTAGTCTGGAGTTGTGTAGGACCAAAAATCGTATTGGGGCAGAGGGGTGAAACATGTTACTGTAGCTCATTTAGACATTAACCCCTTCCATTCCTATTTGTGTGATTTTATTTATTTATTTTGGTTTTTCAAGACAGGGTTTCTCTGGGTAGCCTTGGCTGTCCTGGACTCGCATTGTAGACCAGACTGGCCGGGAACTCACAGAGATCCACCTGCCTCTGCCTCCCGAGTGCTGGGATTAAAGGCGTGCGCCACTATTTTAAAAGCAATTGTTTCACTTTGGCAAGCTGTTTTATCATAGCAGAAGCCTGCAGGTAGCCAACTCACTTCTTTAGTGATAACAACCAAGGAATTAGATTCTTTGATTTCCCATGTAATATTAACTAAGAATGTTGCTCCTATGTTCGGTTGTGTCTCCCTTATGATGTTAGGATGGCCTTTTCAGGTTTACTTGTTATGTGCAAACAGTGTTGAAGACAACATTCTCTCTTATGTGCTCTTGGTGATTGTTCCTAGAAACCTCTAACAGACTTCTCAGTTATTTCACTGGCCATGATTGCTTCAGAGATCCATTACAGACCAACTTCTTGCAAACATGTAATTGTAGAGTTATATGAGGTTTGTTAAGAAGAGCTAGGAAGGATAATTAGTGAAAATCCGCCAACAGTGTCTTACCGTCACATTCTCAATGAAAAGTATTACCAACTGTATTCCCAATAACCAGGCCACTTTCTTTTGAAAAACAAAGTAGAAGGGGAGTTATGGAAGTCAAGATCTTTGAATCTTTGCTAAAGTACCCATTAGTACTTAGATATCTGAAAAGCATGTTTGTAGTACAGGCACTAAAGGCACTAGGTAAACATCCCTTCTGTTCAATTTGATTGGAGATATATATATATATGGCCTACACTTTTGTACTTCCTTGGAGCAAAGCTTTATTGAGTAATTACAATATTTGCCAAAGTATAGATTTTAATAGTCAGGCTATTCAAGTGACAAATATCTGTATTCCCTAGAAAGTGCCGTTTGTTTTGTTCATTTCTTACGTACTTGATTTTTTTTTAATTGCACAGATGTTTGAGAGCTAGGTATAATGATAATTCTTTGTCAACTCCAGCAATTTTGACTAAGACTCATTTTTATAACAAAGTTTTTATTTTCGTAACTTTCCCCGCTTGGTTATTTTCTCTGTGAATTTAAAGTTTAGAATCTAACACTGAATGTAGTAATTTAACAGAATTTTAGCTCAATCTATAGAATTTTAGAATTATTTTCATACTAGTTTCCTAAAGTAAATTAATGAACCAGCAGAAAAACAATTGACCAAGCTGTTTTTATGTTAGTACAGTGGTTTCAGCCACTTACTGTTCTGGTTATAAATGTGTAGCAAGTACACTAAGCATAGCTCTAAGATTGGCATTTTGTATATGTATGCATGCGTGAATGTGTGTGTGTGTGTGTGTGTGTGTGTGTGTGTGTGTGTGTGTGTGTGTGTAGTTTTGCTTTCCTAAACTTGGTTAAAACATTTTATGGTGAATTTGTTTGCTATTTAATTTGAGATTAACATTGTTTCTTAGAATGGTTACTTTGAGTACTTAACATGTATCAACTTAAGAAGTAATACTGCAGTCATTATAAAATAAGCCCTCAATTTTATATTGTCTGTACATATTTTCCATTGACCATTACTACATTAAGTATAATTAGCAATATCAGTAGTAATGTCAAATATCATAATCAGTTTTCTGTAAGATAATATGTACCTCAAACATTTGTGGTTTGATTTTTCTTAAATGTACATTGGTGTTTTGCCTGCACATATGTCTTTGTGGGGTGTCAGATCCCCTGGAATAGGAGTTACAGACAGTTGTGAACTGCCATATAGGTGCTGGGAATTGAACCTAGTCCTCTGGAGAGCAGTCAGTGCTCTTTAACATCTGAGCCATCTCTCCAGTGTCCTGTGATGTGATTTTTATAGTGTGGATACAAATACAAGCCCTAGTATGAAGAGATTGGAGATAAAATAATTGTCTATGTACTTGATTATTTAAAGTTACATGAATTTCTTTATTGCAGAACTTGTTAGGATCTTTATACTTCAGATGTACATTTACATATTCTAGAATCTGATGTGATGTAAACATAGTTTAAGGTCGAGCTCCTACTTCTCAGACAGTTTCATGAAACATAGAAAAACACTATTTGATTCATTTAGTATTTTTGTGAATTATTGTGAAGCAAGTAAAATGATGACTTTTTACTAGTAATTGCTGTCTAGTTTATTAGAAAAAGTACTGTGTCTATCACTTGGATACGTGAGTTTGAAATGTATTTTAAGTCTTTCTGAAGACGATACATAATATTTGGTTATATCCTTTCTACTGCTTTTTACAGATTTTCTCTAAATAAACTTAAAACCTGCAGTGTTATAACTGTGTGGTTATAAGATCTGATGGTTTTCCTAAACTGTGCGCTCCAGGTGGTCTTCTCTTCTGGCTTCTAAGCAGCTGTTGAGTTTCTGACTTAACAGGTCTACATGCCGATTCTAAATTGTGTGAATTTGGTCAAAATTGAGCTCTACTTTTCAACTTTCATTCTAGTCTCAAATCCTGTTTTTCTGTTTGTCACCCTGGCTTACAACACTGTTGTCTTTTTATTGGCCCAAAATAGAACTCCAGGAAACTCAGGTTCCTCCTTCATCAGGATTCACAGCACACCATTGACAGTTTGGGCTAGTTAAGTCTTTGCTCTCCTATACATTGTAGGTGTTTAATAACATCCTGTCTGTTACCATTACATAGCAGCAGCCACTCCCCTCCCTCACTCTCCACAGTTCTAAGACTTAACCTAGAGCATTTGCATTCTGTGCCTGATAGGCAAGTGTAACACTGCCAACTTTATCTTTTTAAACTGCACAGCTATTTCCTGTCTGAATTCAGTTGCTTCCGATAGAGACCCTCAAGAATTGACATTTCTATTTCTTCATTCTTGTATATTACGTACTTACTAAAATTCTTATTTTATTTAAATAAAAAAGTTGTGTGTATGGTTGTTTTGCCTACATGTATATCCGTGAACTCTATATGTATATGCCGGAGGAGACCAGAAAAGGGTGTCAGGTCCCCTGGATCTTGAGTTATAGGTGGTTATTATCCACTATGTGGGTGCTGGGAATTGAGCCCTCTCTTCTAGAAGAGCAACTAGTGCTCTTAGAATACTAAGTCATCTTTCCAGAAAGTTCTTGCTAAACAGTGTGCTGTGCCGCCATCCCATTGTGCCGTGATTTGTTTTAAGTTCTCCCTAAGCATTTGTTTGTCCACAAGAGGCCCCATTTTATTATTTTTCAGATAATCTATCTTGTGAAGAGTGTTTTATTTTTAAAGTATCTGTGTCCCATCACCAAACCAAAGTGTTCAAGGGCAAAGACCCTGAGCTGCATCCCTAGCCTCTATCCCAGACCTTGGTGTGTGGTTGATGTTGATGCGTTGTTTGTTCTTACATTGTGTCAGATAATGTAGTGGTCTCATTAGTTCTAGTGATGCTCTTCTCTGTGTTAGTGACCGATATTTCCTTAGTCTTTACATCCAGACTGTGATAGGTTGGCTTTTGACCACAGAAATCTTAAATTGAACCTAACTTTTGTTCCAAGGGAATTTAATATCATGTTCCCATAAACCTCCTACCACATTTTTATAAACCAATCTTACATAACATTGTTTCATGTACATTTCTTCAGTCTCGTGCATTGACTGATTGGTAGACATGGTCTCTTTATGTTTGTAGCTCAGTTTGGCCTTAAACTTGCAAGATCCCATTTCTGCTTCCCAAATGCTAGTTACTACATCCTGTTGATGTGTGTTTTTGTTGATTATTATCGCTGCTTCAACATTGAACATGTGACCAATTATAGTATGACTTATGCCTCAGTCAAGCTTATCTACCACACATTTTTCTTCATGAGGCACATTAACTTTGCATTCATGAGTTTATAATACTTAGGAACACTTCAGCATTATGCTGAGGGGCCATTTTAGGCAGTGAAAGCATCTATAATAGCACAAAAGTGCAGAAATCGTGGTGCTAAACAGACCACTAAAAAGACACCTGCTTGTATAGGCTGAGTGCTGAGACATGATGACAGTGTTGTCTTGTTCATCTTTAGGTCAGAAGTGCATGTTAGGTGAGTGACGTTTTCCCACTATTGCTGTGATAAAACAGTAACCAAATGCAACTAGGGGGATGGCACGGTTTATTTGACTTAGAGCTTATAGCCTGTTATCGAGGAAAGCCAGGGCAGGAACTGAGGCAAAGTTCATAGAGGAGCACTGCTTACTGGCTGGCCCAGCTTGCTCACTTATACAGCCCAGGACCACCTGTCTGAAGGTGGCATGGCTGGTAGTGGGCTGCACCCCCCCCCACCATCAATCATTAATCAGGAAAATTCCTCAGAGATATGGCCAGGGGCCAATCTGATATATGTAATTCCTCAGTGAGGTTCCCTCTTCAGGTGATTCTAGTGTGTGTCAATTTGGCAAGACCCTGCAGAGTTATTGATGACTTTTAGCAGGTAGCTGAATTCATGTGTCCAGAATCTCGTAGGAAGACTTGGTTGTAACTGTTGTAAAGCAGCTTATAATGGAGTACTTACACTACTTACATTGGAAAGAAAGAGTCTGTTATTTGTGGGTATATGTAAGTTTCTAGTTAATGCAGTTACCTTTCCAGTTTTTATGACCTCTTATCAAATGAAATAAAACTGTTTTTAGTTACTCTTTTCCTTTCTTCCCTCAGGGAACAACCTATCTTCAGCACTCGAGCTCATGTCTTCCAGATTGACCCAAACACAAAGAAGAACTGGGTACCCACCAGCAAGCATGCAGTTACTGTATCTTATTTTTATGACAGCACAAGAAATGTGTATAGGATAATCAGTTTAGATGGCTCAAAGGTAAGTTTCATTTACCTCAAATGATTTTACTCTCTTGATTTGTACAGCATAGAACTTAAATTTCATTCATATTTTTATTTTCATTAAAGTATTCTCGACTTTTTGAAGCTTAACTTTAAGAAACAAAAAGTAATTATTCTTAGAGTTACAATATTTTTTGCCCACCAAGTTATTTGTATCAACTAACTCTCTTGCTATATTGAGTGATATGAGGAGCCATATTCTTCAGCATTATGACGGGTTAGTTTATTTAATGAGTATTCCCTGTGTCTCTGTGCATATCGGTGTTAAACGATAAGAATATACTGATGAACAGTGAATTTTCATATTAGTCACTTTTTCATTACTATAACAATACCAGCTATTGCCTGCTTGTGGAGAAAGGAATTCATTTGGCTCAGAGTTTTGAAGGCTAAAAATCTAAAGGGTGTAGCCCTGGCTTAGCGATGATGATGACTCCCTTGATTGCAGCACTGTATGATTTGGTGATTATGATCAGCTTATGGATGAGCAAGTAATTACATCTTGAGCAACGGTGGAGCTGAGTGGGACCAGGCTTGTTCCCCGTTTGGCAGTCCATTCAGGAATTCTTAAGAGTTACCTTCCTAGAGCTCCTTCCCAGTGACTGATGACACACCTCTAGGCCCCACACTTGAATGTTGTGTAATACCTCCTTCAAGTCACAAAACCCTTGGGATCCGGATTTAGATCCCAGCATCCACACAGAAGCTCCTACACACTTGTAACTCAAGCTCCAGAGGATCTGACAGCCCCCTGACCTCTTTAAGCACCAGGCACACACATAGTGTACATACATACAAGCAGGCAAAACACTCCTAAACATTAAATTAGATAAATTTATCTAAAACAATAGGAACAAAGATCCTTTGAGAGAACACAGTTAAAGCATAATTAGTCATAGCAGCTTCTTTATACTAATAGACAGCTCAGAATCCTTAAATCATGAAGTCTGCCAACTTCAAAACTAAAGACAGAAGTGTAAGTGACAAATCTTAAAAGTTTTGCATTTAGGAGAGGCAGATAGTGTAACATTTACTATCAAGAGCAGTTGGACTCCACCCTCACTCACTCACTTTTTGACTTTGAAGATAGTGTTTTCGAGGACGTCCTTGCTCTCAAGTTAGTCTAAGTAGTTGTAAGGATGAGATAAGTTGATATGAGCAGAACACACTTCATGCTTGGTGGGTAGTATGCTGTTCTGAGGAGAGAAAGCATGTTTTATTACCAGTGAGTTTTGCATAACTAACATAACATTCTAAACATCAGATTCTGAGGTTTCCTTTCTCCAAGCCTTCTCACCTTCCATCAGTTCAGTGCAGACATTCCGAATGCAGAGTAGGGCCAAACCACCTCATAGAAATTTGTGTTCATTGGAATTTGCTAGCATGTGACCTTGCACAAGGCATTTAACTTCTGTGCATCTGTTTTCTGATATGTAAAAAGGATCTTAATAACAGCTTGTGCATTGTTATCCCAGAGTACTGCTGTGATGAGAAGTAGGTTTTTAAAAGTACACTGTGCAGCAGTGTGTTCACTCTCGGTGAAGGTGCTTGTCACCAAGCCTGCCAACCCTGGGGTCCACATAGTGGAAGAAGAGAACAGACTCCTGCAAGTTGTCTCCTGACCTACAGGGCCAGGCATGTATTCATACACACAATATAAACACACTAAAAAAAAAAAAAAAACTACAAATATAATGAACTTTTATTAGATGGGGCTTTAAAAGGGTTAAATAGAAATAAAGGTCATCTGAAGCAGTCCATGTTTAGGACGAGAAATTGCATTGAAATAGTCAAATGCTCTTCAGTTTTTTTCAAGTTTTTTTTTTTTTTTTTTTTTTTTTTTTTTTTTTTTTTTAATTATCTCACTTCCATCTGTGTTTCATCATTGTGCTAGAAAGCCCAGAGAACCCTAAGAAGAAAATGTTCATTTGTCTTTTTATTGTGCTTGATTTGTGCATGTGAGACAGTTTCCCTCCCCACTTCTTCCTTTTCTTTTCCCTCCCTCCCTTCCTTTTTGTGACAGGGTCTCTCTGGCCTGGAACTCACAGAGCTCCGCCTGCCTCTGCCTCTCAGATGCTGGGGTTAAAGGTGTGCACCACCACACTGGTTGCTTTAGTTTTCTGATCCTGTTGAAAGGAACTGGTTTTGCCTAGCCAAGTTCAAAGCATTCCTGAAGACATACTTTTTTCTACTTTTTTACCTTAAAAGGACAGAAACTCTAGTTTTGAGAATTATTTTAAAGCACTGAAATCTTTCTTTCTAAAAAAATTCTTACTTGTTATCTAGTAAAAAAAAATCCAGGAAATAAATTGTCAAGTATAGGATTATTTAACATTTTCCTTCAGTGATTCAAGGACTAATAATACAGAAATGAGGAAAGGTCCAGAATGGAGATTAGAATGGATCTCTTTAACAAGAAACAAAAAAGTTAATTTGAAACGGTTGAAATGAGCACCAATGTCCACCAGCACATTGATTAACTTTTCTTTTTCTTTTTCTTTTTTTTTTTTTTTTTTTTTAAAGATTTATTTAATTATTTTTTTATACAATGTTCTGCCTGCATGTACCCCTGCACACCAGAAGAGGGTATTAGATCGCAGTATAGATGGTTGTGAGCCACCATGTGGTTGCTGGGAATTGAACTCAGGACCTTTGGAAGAGCAGACAGTGCTCTTAACCTTTGAGCCATCTCTCCAGCCCTGACTGATTTTTCTTGTTGCTTATTAAGTGTATTATCACCCTGCCCTTTAGAGTTAGTGGGGCCGGATGCCAAAACGCCCCTTTCCCTTTAGTTAACATTTAGGTCCCTCCTCACAAGTTTCTTGAAGAACACTGAAGGGCCACCAAATACTTGCTGGACTTGATTTGCTTGCCCTGTCACATCCTTTTAAGAGAGTCACAGCTCTTGGCATGCTCTGAAATTCTACTGCTAGCTATTTCTTTACTTTGCCCCAACAAACTTGTAGAAAATGAAAACCGTAAGTAAGTGTAATGCCTCTTACAGTTTCTAGAGTTGTGCTTGGTGGTCAGTAGGTGCTCAGAGAACAGCAAGCAAACCAGCGATCCTTTGCTGTTTGTGCATAGTCTTTTTTCTAGTTACCCTTTCTTTAAAAACATTTTAGATTATTGTGCTTTATATGTATGAGTGTTTTGCCTGCATGCATGTATGTATGTGTTCATGTGCATGCCTGGTGCCTGAAGAGCACAGAGAAGAGCCTCAGATCCCTGTAACTGGAGCTACCAGTGGTTGTAAGCTACCATGTTGGTGCTAGGAATCAAACTCACGTCCTCTGCAAGAGCAACAAATGCTTTAAACCACTTACCGACCTCTCCAGCCCCTAGTCTTTTATTTGAAGGCCACTCCACACGTTAAAATAATTGTTAGTCATGCTTTACATACCCAAATGGTATGCCAGTAGAGCCAAATGATGGGGAAGCTTTAGAAATATACAAATTTTGTACAGAGATAAAGCTCTCATGTAGCAATAGATAGTACACATTTCCTGTGAGAAAGGAAGGAAGAAAGGAGTCAGATTCTGTTGTACTGTCTTTTCTTTAGTAGGGCGCATGTCCATATATCCTTGTTGAATGATTGTCAGTACCTGATAACTCATAAATGTTTTACATTCGTACTGTTTTTCTCTTGGTAAACAATAATTTTTTTTTTTCAGAAATGCTGGGATTTTAATTTTTGGAGGGCACTAGACTACCAAACTAAAAGTGATCCTTTCCTTTTCCAGCACGACCAGAGAACATGAATTAATATGTTATCATACCTGAAGTTATGATCTCCAGGGTTACTCTTTATTAACATACCAAAAATTCTGATTTTTCTACGAAATTATGTGTGAAATAGAAATGATACTGCCACCAGTCTGTTATTTTATGAGAAAAGAAATGAAAATATGTCTTAGGAGTGTATTTTTTTTCCTTGAGTAGAGAAAAAAACCTGCTAGGTGATTGAAAGTATTTTTTGTGTGAAGATATATTCTGTATAACTCAGATATTTTTTTAAAAAGCTTTGTTATACATTTGAAAATATCAAAATCATGTATTCATTCATTTATTATTATATTTTAGTTTTTTATTTGATTTAATTTTATGTATGTGGGTATTTTGCCTGCCTGCCTGCCTGCCAGTGTGCCACATTCATGACTGTAGCCTGGAAAACCCAATACAAGGTGTCAGATCCCCTGAAACTGCAGTTACAGACAGTTGTGAACTGCTGTGTAGACGCTAGAAATTGAAGCTGGGTCTTCTGGGAAGGTAGCCAGTGAGCTCTTTCTCCAGCCCCTAATACTAAAGCCTATTTGTTTCTAGAGAATAGCATCCAAATTAATAAACATTGATCGTAAACTACATTCAAAACTGTTTAAAGGCTCAGTGGTAGAGTACTTGCCTAGTATATATGAGGCCCTGAGTTTGATGGCCACACTACCAGAAGAGCAATAGTTCTAAAACCAAGATAAGAGAAACTAACATCTCTCCATTATTAGCTTGTAAAACAAATGATGGTTTTACAAGGAATATCTTTGGGGTTTGTTTGTGCAGACATAAAGATCTGAGTTCTATCCCCAGCACCCAAGTGAAAAGGCTGGACTAGGTGGTATATGTTTGTGATCTTAGCACTGTGGAGGTGGAGGCAGGTGGATTCCTTGGCTTTGCAAGCAGCCAGCTTAATTTAATCAGCAGGCCCCCAGTCCTAGTGGGAGACCCTTTCTCCAAAACCAAGTTGTCCAGCTTTTGAGGAGTAACATCTGAGGCACCTAGTCTCCACAGGCACATGCACATGCACTTAAATGCCTGTTTGCTTTGTTTTTTATTTTTTATTTTTTGGCTGCCTACTTTATTTGTTTTATTTTCCAGGCAATAATAAATAGCACCATCACTCCAAACATGACATTTACTAAAACATCTCAGAAGTTTGGCCAGTGGGCTGATAGCCGGGCAAACACCGTTTACGGACTTGGATTCTCCTCCGAGCATCATCTTTCAAAAGTAAGTTACTCAGTAGCTCTCTGTGGAAGCCTTCCTCGCTACGTGTGTCCTGAACATAAAATAATAGCAAGTGGAGAATAGAAAATACAGGAGAAATTTGCTTAGTATTCTGAGAACTATAGTGACTTTAAGAATATTAATATAGTAAATGCTAATACATACAAGCATAATATTAAAGTACAAATAACATTGATTCTTCATAGTTGTGTGTGAAGACTTACTATACTTACGAACAGTCACTCCTGGTTGAAAAGGGCTTCCTGTAGTGATTTATCTGTGTGGCAGGAAGTAAAAGGTAGGAAATATCTTCGGAAGGGATTTTGCCTAAAGAATAGTGCCCTTCAGTTAGAGATGGCCTGCAAGATAGCGGACATCAAGCTCATCCAAAGTGGACAGTAACGTAGATTTTGAGTGGATTTTGTTGTTGTTTGTTCCTTAATATGACAGTAGTCATATATAAGTTGCTGGGTTTTTTTGAGAAACCTTTGATTGCCTGGATGTAGAGTCTCTGAATTGTCTGCAGCACAGAGTGAGAATGAACAGACGCCTAGAGGAATTTCTTTGTTTGTTTGTTTTTTTAATTGTTGTTGTTTGTTGGTTTTTCCAGACAGGGTCTGTCTGTGTAGCCTTGGCTCTCGTGACTCAACTCTGTACACCAGGCTGGCCTTGAACTCAGCGATCCTCCTGCCTCTGCCTCCAGAGTGCTGGGATTAAAGGGGTGTACCACCATGCCCTGTGAGAGGAATTTCTTGTATAACGCTGATCAAATGAGTTACAGTAGCCAGCAAGACTTGAATTGCAGAGCATTACTAGGATAAGGTCTAGAATTAAACAGTGTCCTGCCTGTAAATAAACCATCTTATGCTTACATCACGGACATCTTGAGTTCTCCTCCTATTACATAGAAACAAATAGAGAGAGGAAAGCACACAGAAAAGAGAATTCGTCACAAGATGCTGATTAAGGTGAGTCTCCTCACCTGGCTCCCTAGACTCTGCGCCCACAAGATGTACAGGGTTACGCTACAACTGAGTTAGCCTTTTGTTAGAGTCTGCCCTCATCTCAGATGCTTACGTGAGACTTGGTATAGGTAGGATCTGGAAATTAAGTTGTTTGAATGCAATGTAATGGAGTCTTGCAAGTAGATGCAGTTCATACTTACATTAAACTTTATTGTAGAAATTGTTCAGATCCTTTAAGTTATTTTAAATGTCTTATACTTTTGTGAATGTTTAATGAGTTGATTTATAATTAGATAGTTTAGTAGTTGAAATAATCTATATTCTTCTGTTTTAGTTGTAAACATTCTTTTTCATGAATGTTTTCTAAATAAATTAAAGGGTTTTTGTTTTTGTTTTTGAGACAGGGTTTCTCAGTGTAGCCTTGGCTGTGCAGGACTCGCTTTGTAGACCAGGCTGGCCTAGACCTCACAGACATCTGCCTGCCTCTGCCTCCCTGAGTGATGGGATTAAAGATAAATTAAAGTTTAAAGCTCAAAATTTGAAGCTATTTTAACTATTGTCTTTGCAATTATTAAACCATTCTCTGTAAGATGCTTATAGCATAAGTGTTGCCTGATCTGACTGCTCTTAGCAAGTCTTACTTAAAATTTATTTATTTATTTATTTATGTTCTGCTTATATACCTGCAGGCCAGAAGAAGGCATCAGATCACATTATAGATGGTTGTGAGCCACCATGTGGTTGCTGGGAATTGAATGCAGGACCTCTGGTTGGGCAGCCAGTGCTCTTAACCACTGAGTAATCTCTCCAGCCTGCAAGTCTTGCTTTCTGAATATATTTTTGAAATGTGGTATAGGTATATTAGATCAAGGTTTCACAGCATAGCAATCCAGATATCACCTTCCAGAAATGATCTTGAAAAGTTATATGCTTATTCTAACACCTTAGCCATTACTCAGACACTTTATGAAACTTTCTTTGGGTTGTCTGCTAAAGGAGAAAAATTATAAGTAGTTTCTACTACATGAACTTCATGATTTTTACAGTGAAGAGCTAAATTGTAAGTTGGCTTCTGAAGCAAATTTTTGTAAAACATCTATTAGACTTTAGTAATTTTGACAAGGAATTAAGTCTTTCATTCCATGCTTCCTAGTAGCTAGCAAATATAGTTAAGGAGTAATAGTCAGTTAAAGCCTGTCAATTATACAGTCTCATCTTACCTCTTAGTTGTTTGTTTTGAATTTGTGTGTCTGGGAATGGCTTTTACTTTTCAAGAATTTTTTTTCCTTTTCAAGTTGGAATGCACTTTTTAGTCAGTTTTTACTAGTTGTGACCCCTAGCATTTTTGAGTTTTGTTTGAGTGTTGAATAATCTGGTAGTTCACGTTATTATTGCCCTCTACAACAGGTGCTTCTAGTTACATGGAGAATTTAGGATTTCAGGTTTATTTGTAGCCTACCTCTGAATATAGTGATAGAGTAGCTTCCACATCCTAAATGCAAATAGGGTACTGTATGTGGCGGTGGTGTTTCTATAGGTTTCTAAGAATAAGCATTTCATGAATAATATTTTCATCTTAACAACCTTTTACATTATTCTTTTTATTATTATTTTTTTTTTTTAATCTGTGTTATTGCTATATGTTACTGAGTTGGGTGTTTAGAAATATTTGGTAATGAGGGTTGGAGAGATGGCTCAGTGGTTAAGAGCACTGTCTATTTTTCCAGAAGTTGTGAGTTCAATTCCTGGTAACCACATGGTGGCTCACAACCGTCTATAATATGACATGCTGCCCTCTTCTGGCCTGCAGGTGTTCATGCAGATAGAGCACTCATACATAAAATAAATAAATCCTTAAAAAATAATTTTAAAAACTTTTGATAATGAATTTTTTAGTTGTTACTGATAATAGTAAATATAATATGTAATATAACTGATTTATAAATATGAGTATTTACATTTTATTAAAGGTAAATTTTTAAATATTTTGATATATAAGTAGATTTTTAAGTGATTATATTTTCTTAGTAATGAAAAAAAAAAGCATCGTATATGCCTGTCTACTGATTATACCACTTGTGTGAATCTTAATAAATTGTTTCTTAATAACCAAGGAAGAATTATATATATACCTAGCTTGCCAAATTCTAACTTTTGGGATTTTTTTGTTTTGTTTTGGTTTGATTTGGTTTTTTGTATTTGATTTTTGAGACAGGGTTTCTCTGTGTGATAGCCCTGGCTGCTTGGAACTCTTTTTGTAGACCAGGCTGGCAAATTCTAACTTCTTTCTGTGGTGATGTTTTGAATAGGATTTATCATAGTATTTATATACAATTTTTGAAGTTGAGGCTTTCCCCCCATCTTTTTTATATCACAAGCTACATTTGTTGGGAGGCTGTGCTGCGTATATAAGAGTCAGTTCAGAAAATGAAAGAAAAATGGGCATTGTGTCACACTGCTACTTGGTTAATGTATATAATCTCTGTGCGTTCAGTTTGCAGAAAAGTTTCAGGAATTTAAAGAAGCTGCTCGGCTGGCAAAGGAGAAGTCGCAGGAGAAGATGGAGCTGACCAGTACCCCTTCACAGGTGCGTGTCGTGTCTGCCTTCATGTGCTCTTCAGACTCCTCCTTCATGCCTGAGTGAAGTGTGGAGGAAGAATGGCAAAATAAATCACCAAAGTAGATACAGAAGCGCTGTGCTGACAGAGAGCATGTCAGTGGTTACAGGATGTGTTTAAACATGAGCATTAGCCCAGATAACCTTTACATGCCGGCAACAGACGACAAGCGTACAGGGTGACCAGCCTGTGCTTCTCTGCCTGTCCTTTCATGCAGGCGGTGGTAAGACACATTTGGTCACCTAGAAGCTCAGAAAAGCAAACAAGAAAGAACCATACACTCAAGCTGTAGAAGCTCGGTATGACAGACACATCATGCAGAGCCACATGAGAAAGCCTCAGTTAAAAGGCAGAAAGAGCAAAGGGACTCTAAGCTAGATTTTATTTTGGGATTTCCTAGGGAAAGTGGAACAATAAAAATAGTTAAGGATTGGCTAGTTTGAACAACACCACCGGCCCTCAGTTTCTGTTGGCTCTCATCTAGGCCTGGGTGAGTAAGACAGAGGAGTATGTTTCTGCAGTACTAGGCCTGATAAAGAAACTGGTTTGTTTGAGACTGGCATGGCTAACATGATATCAAAGGTGTGTCCCCGCTAGGCTCTTAGTTCTCTAAGAGTTGGCAAGTGCTACGAGAGAGAAATGGTTTATCTAGGCAAAGTATTACAAGATATTGGATACCTGAGATGAGTAGAGGTTCTGCTCATATTCAGGCTTGACAACCTGAGTTCTCGCCCCAGAACTCACAAGGTGTCAGGAGAGAGCCAGCATCCTTATCTTTGTGCCCCACATACCTGCCATAGCTTTTGCACCCCTCATAATAATAATACTTGATAATAATCAAAACATTACAAAATATAAGATATTGTAAAATACAAGGCATACGGTTTCTTCTTCCTGATCTTAAAATCTACTTACACCTAACTATTTGGTAAACCTCTGTGAGTGTGAAGAGCTCATTTTTATTTATGTTACGGGAATTCTGCTAAGTGTGTTTTTATCACAGACTAAACTTTTACTGCGATGGAAGCCAAGGCCCATTTTTCCATACTTGCAGTAACCTGGCATAATTTGGGTGATGTTGGTGAAACTGCATTGAATCTCTTCTTCAAATGCTCTGCTACTCCAATAATTCATTCAAGCTCAAGGCCATTTAAAATGATGTGCCGGGGTATATTGAGAGTTGTGATTCTTTACGTGAATGATTTTGTTGTTACCAAAACATACAACAAAAAGATAATGTATTGTTATTGTATTTTATTCTTGTTTCTCTAATTGTAACTTAACACTGTGTTTAAGTGATTGTAAACAATTAAAAGTTAATCAGCAAGTTTCTTCTCTAAATGGAAAGAATGTCATTAAACCTTTGCTTTTATCAAACCAATATAGAAAAGATCATCATATATGAAAAACATGCTGTGATATACAAAGAGTAAATAGTATCTTAGTTTGATCAATATTTGAGATACAGGCCTTAATTTATCTTTTCAAATAACTTACTGTACAGGAGCCAGGGAGACAAGCAGAGAACACAGTTCCTCCTTCCTCCTCTTCCCTGCATTTGTGATAATCTAATGCTTCTCTTTTGTTGGAATGAAATAATTTAAATGGAATAGCTAATGACAGTATATGGTCAGAACCTTTGCTTGGTGTTTGGTCTTAGTTAAGAGTCATTGAGTGTCTGGATGGGAGTGCAGCTTAGTACTGGAGAGAGATTGCTTATGTATGAGGCCCAGGGTTGGAAGCCCAGCACTACAAAACAAAGCCGGATGGGGAGCACAAGATGGCTCAGCATGCAGGGTCACTTACTGCAAGCCTGATAACCTAAAACTGATGCTGTCCCCTCAAGACGGACGGAGAGACCCAACTTCTCACTCCTCATGCTGTAACACTCATGTTGCCTTTCTCCTCCTTTCCCCCTCCTCCCTCCATGCTGCCCCTCCTTCTCTCCTTCACACCTCATTTTCCTTTCTACCTCAATAAATACACAGCAAACAGTAAATTAAAACACAGAGCGAAAGCATATACTTTTTCAAATCATACAAACCTTATTGTTTTCTGTGACTGGAGAAGATGCTTAGCCCAAGAGTGCTCAGACACCTGTAGCATGGGTATTATGTCACTTATTCTCTTGAGTTAAGAGAGGTGAGTGTGGTAAGGACAGTGGCAGCTCACAGTTAGTGAGCAGTGTGTGTTCTAGAGCCAGGCTTGAATCTTGACACTAATCTTTATTGGCTTTGTGAATTAGACAAGTACGTGGTGATGGTAGAGTGTGTACATGAAAACATGGAAATAATGCCAGCATACTCTAGAGTTACTGTGAGAACTCAATAAGGGTTAGAAAATGCTTCTACGTCGTAAATTTTTAATCAATATAGGCGCCTGTTGATAATGCGGTTATAATGGTGGGATATTAATTATAAAGTCTTTAAATAGTCTGGCACATAATAGTTGCTAGGAAAACATAGGTGCCATATGTTTTAGGGTTTCTATTGCTTTGGAAAAACCATGATCCAAAGCAACTTGGGGGAGGAAAGGGTTTATTTGGTTTAAATAACTTAGGTTACAGTCCATTGAGGGAAGCCAAGGGAACCTAGAGGCAAGAACTAAAGCAGAAGCCGTGGAGGAGGAGCTGTGCTTACTGGCCTCCTCCTCATGGCCTGCTCAACTCAGTTTCCTGCATGGCCCAGGACCCACTTAAGAGTATGCTTACAGTGGGCTGGCCCTCCCACATCAATTGTTAGTCAAGAAAATGCCTCACAGGCTTGCCCACAGGCCAGTCTGAAGGAGGCAATTCCCTAACTGAGATCTCCTCAGATGATGAGCTTGTATTGACAAAAGCCAGCCAGTACAACATGCGTCAGAGTTCTCTGGAAGACTCGTTAAAGCACGCTGCAGGTTCTATTTAATAGGCCCACGACAGCTCAGATGTTAGTGTTTCAGGAAGTGCTGATGTGACTGGTTAGGTCAGAAATGCTACAAATAAATCATTCTACCTCCTTTAAGGCCTGAAATGAAAGGAGTCTGGCATTTAGGCAAGTTAGCCACTTCATGTTCCTAGACTCTTTAGTGAAGGCTGTGTATACTCCTGGATTAGTATGGAGAGAATTAAAGTAGCATTGTAATATATAGTCAAGTCTGTATAGGCTGTAATAAGTCTAGATGGATCTAGAACAATAGGGAATAGGTGATTGGGGAGCAGGGACTATGTGGTAAAGGCTCTTATTCAGCTATTGGGATCAAAACCAATAGTTCATCTACTAGTCAAGAAAGAGTTAAGAACAGGTCTGTAATCCCAACTTCTCTGGAGGTTGAGGCAGTAGGATGGTAAACTATGCCTGGCCTACAGACTGAGTTCAGAGCCAGTCTGGGCATTTTAAAGAAATAAGATCCTGTCTTAAAATAACACTAAGTAAAAAAATAGGATTGAGCTGTATGTGGGTCAGTGATACAGTACTTGTTTAATATGCAGGAGGCCCTAGATTGAATCTCCATTATTCGGGGAAATGTGAGGAAGAATGGTTTAAATCAGTGGTTCTGAACCTGTGCGCTGCAACCTCTTTGCTAGACCTCTGTCTTCAAAAACATTTACATTACGATTCATAATAGTAGCAAAATTATAGTTATAAATTAACAACAAAAATAATTTTAGGCTTGGAAGTCACTACAACGTGAGGAGCAGCATTAAAGGGTTGTAGCATTAGGACGGTTGAGAACCACGGTTTTAAAAGGATCCTTAGTTTTAAAAAAAGGGGGGGAAGAAAGATTCTTACTTAAATTTTATTTTATTTATTTTTGTTTTGTTTTTTTTGTTTTCCGAGACAGAGTTTCCTTGTGTAGCCTTGGCTGTCCTGCACTTGCTTTGAAGACCAGCTGGCCTCAAACTCATGAAGATCCAACTGCTTCTGCCTCCCCAAGTGCTGGGATTATAGGCTTACTTAAATTTTTTATGTTAACATTCAATAATTTTAATTTTCCAATATTTTATTCTAAAACCTTTGAATATATCATTGACTTCCTTACATAAAATATACTAGCAGTTGTTCTGGGAGAACTCTGTAGGATTTACAGCTAGCAGGGAAACAACTGGGTGAGGGAAGAGTGAAACTCAGCCAGTTCAGCTTGATTCAGATAACCAGTGCTGGCCAGGTTTCCTGGAGTCTGGCATGAGTTTCTTTGTTTTTGCTGTATTTAAGTATAGCATAATTTTTGAAAAAAGTTTTTTTTAAATAACAATTAACTCATCCCTGGAGAGCATAGCAAAGCTTAAGGCATGTTTACATTGAAACTCTTTCATCCATAAAATGGGTTCTTATTGACTTAGAAATAATGGCCAAGGTAAGGGTCTAGGGAAAATGACTGAGGTAAAAATGCCTGTGGGAGTCAGGATTTGCCCTGGCTCTAAGATAGCATAGAAGTCACTTAGGCTGTTGTAAAGACAAATGACATCTCTAATGAGGATGAATTTTATGGCCTAGAAGCAAAGTAAAGTTTTAGGGGGCGGGGGGAAGTTTGGGATAAACAAATATAATATTCTAGGCAATATGGGCAGAGCCTGGCTCAACAGGTGGCAAAGGATCACCAGACTATAAACTAAAATTTCCCCCAGCATTCTGGGAGAACAGCCAAATAAGTATCTTCTCTATTTGGAGGGATGAGCTGTGTGTTGATTTTTCCTGGCTTCTCCAGGACCTGTCTGTTTGCATAAGGACCTTTTGCCCTTTACAAGTTTTCTTCAGTTTTGAGGTTGGTTTTTTTGGTTTTGTTTGTTTTTTGTTTTTTGTGTGTATGTGTGTGTGTTCTGTTTTGTTTTTGGTTTTGGTTTTTTTTTTGTTTTTTGTTTTTAAGAGTGCATTTATTTTGGCTTGAAGTTCAAAGGGATGTAGTTCATTATGGCAGAGATGGTGAGGCAGATGGTCACATTGCATCTGAAGCCTGGAGAGGGATGAGTTCAAGTTAAACCTTTGTATTCAAAGATGCTGAATATCCTATTATATCATTTCTCTGATACATGGTAGTAATATGATATTATGTAAAAATACGTAGTGTACTATACTTAATTTACCTGTGAGTTTCATTTTAACTTTGTAGCCATTTACTTTTTAGACATTTTAAAGCATTTCATTTGACTTTAATTAAAATAACTACAATAGTTTTGCATTCAAATTTTATTAATTTGTATAATATTTCATCCAATTATTAATTATGTAAGTACAGTTGGTATAAACAATCTTGAAGGCAAATACAGCTAGCTCCTGTTAAGCATTTAATGAAGTTACTGAGTACAAAAGGTAAGCAGAGTGAAGAGTAACCTGTTAGTCATGAGCTTCAATTAGTTAGCACATCTTACAATATGAATGTGGGGCTGGCGAGATGCTGAGCAGTTAAGAGCACTTAATGGTCCTTGCAAAGGACTATAGTTCAGTTTCCAGCACTTATGCCAGGGATCTTACAACACTAAGTAACTTCAGCTCCAGCATATCCAACACTCTCTTATGGCCTCTATAGGCACCTGGCATACACACACACACACACACACACACACACACACACACAATGCATACATTAGGAAATAGATCAGACTTATTTTTCTTATTCTTTCCTTTCTTCTGTTTTCCCACAGTACCCTCCCCACCACTTCCCTTCTTGGGCAGGGGGTTGTTTTTACATGTTCACTGTATTGCTAATCCTCAGTAATGACATAATTAAGTTTAAATTAGGGGGCTAGAGAGATGGCTCAGCGGTTAAAAGCACCATCTGCTATACCAGAGGTACTGAGTTCAATGCCCAGCAACCACATGGTGGCTCACAACCATCTATAATGAGATCTGGTGCCCTCTTCTGGTGTACAGGCCTATATGTAGGTAGAATGCTGTATATATTATAAATAAATAAACCTTTTTAAATGTTTAAATTAATCTGCTAAATTTTATATTTAGAACCCTGTCAAAAACTTCTATGATAAGTCTGAATTTGAGAAGTCATAGAAGCAATATCTTTATTATTTTTGTTATTTGATATCTTTAATTACTTATTTAATATCTTTATTATTTAAAGTAAAGGTGCCTTCTGTTAAGTAGGAATAGAGGAAACCCAGGCCTTGCTACATGCTAGACATGCACTGTCTTGTCCCCTGCGGAGGAGCAGTTACAGGTGTCAGGAAAGATGGTGGCTCTGAATGGTGACAAAATACAGAGAATAATTTACAACAGAGGTGACAGGACTGCCTAAAATCTCAACTCTATCTTCTCTCTATATCAAAATCTAAAGTTTCCCCATAGATTTTCCTGTGAAACTTCTGCACAGAAAAGAGAGCTATTGATAGCTTTATACATTATGAAAGCTTGAAGTAGAATGAGTCGTTGGTGAATGTTTGTTAAATAATAAAGGGCCTGTAATAGTTTAGCTAAAAAGGAGGAAACTAAAGAAATTTAATGTTAGGCTTTCTTAGAATTAGTACAGAGCCTCAGGAGGAAGGATGCGACTACTAATGCCTCCCACCTTGCCTGCCTGGAAGTGTTGCTCAGGCTGGCCTTAAGCACCTGTCCTCCTGCCTCTTCCTCCTGAGTGCTGGGGTTGCAGACAAGCACCACCCTGCCCAGCTGCCATTTTCTGAAGTAATTCTATGAATGTCATTTATTCCATCTTGTTACTCTTAATACTCAAATATTTTCTAGTTTTTGAAATTACATATCTATAGCGTTATTGTTATAATTTAATATTATATATTTGATTAGTTTTCTTATGAGTTGTTTTCCTTCAAAAATAATCCTTTTTTAAAAAATCCAATTAATATTTCAACAGCCATTTGACTCCTCACAAAGAATTCATTTTAGATGATATTGTGTGCTTGAACAAATGTGTAGCACTTAAAAAAAAAAAACTCTTACTTTCTTTTTTTTCTCTCTCTTTTTTAAAGGAATCAGCAGGAGGAGATCTTCAGTCTCCTTTAACACCAGAAAGTATCAATGGAACAGATGATGAAAGAACACCTGACGTGACACAGAACTCAGAGCCAAGGGCTGAACCAACTCAGAATGCATTGCCATTTTCACATAGGTACACATTCAATTCAGCGATCATGATTAAATAAGATGCATAAATATTGAAGTTTATTTCGTTTCAGGAACTCTTGTAGTTACAACCTTTGAGTGAGAATCCCAGGTCAGACTTTGTTAATGAATTTATTGTTTTTGGTTTGCTCAAGTTGACTAGATGACTATTTCCATTATCTGTGTGGGAAGAGGAGCACTGAGCCAATTATAGGAGAAACTTTCTCAGTGGAACAAAGCATAAGTCCCTTCTGTTTTTAAAGATCCCTTTTGTTAACCAGTCTTCTGTATGTAACTTAGATACATGCATTGTAGTTAGAAACAGTAGAATTCCTACTCTAAAGTTAAGCTAGAGGAAGTGTCATAGCGTGGTCACACAGAACACAGCAGGGATCCAGCCGAAGCCTGTGCATTAACGGCAGATTTGTTTTTGTGTACCAACGGGAGAAGCTTGAACTGCTTCTGAATCTTAAAAGAATCGTGTATTCTAAAAGACACAGAATGTTCTAAATGTATCTTTAACTAGCTACATTACCTGTTGGCCAGACTGTGGTCCTATTAGACTCTAAAGACGGATGTGAAATGGCATTGTTGATAATATTTTTTAAAAGCCTATCCACCTTAACATTAATTTTTACCCTAACTTAAATGCTTTTTACTAAATTGTTTTAGGTAATATTAAGAAAATAGTTTTCTTCTACTGCACATTTTTTGGAGGAACCATATTTTAGAAAATTAAATTCTTTGACAGGTTAAATATTGTAAAGTCAGATGTTTGAACCTATCTTATGTGAGTTTTTATTGAGATTGGCCTGCGTTAATGAGGGCATTGGATTAAACATACTAGAGCAATGCTGAGGGAGCTCCTTACCAGGCTGTGGGAAAACTAAGTCAGGAATAAGTCTAATAAGTGGGGACATTTAAACATAATGGTGCCCCACTTAGTGTCCACATGAGATGGTAGACATTTTGAAGTAAGTGTCCATGGTTTTTATTACTGTGTTGCAAGGACTTCCTTTCTCTAGCTATAAAGATAGCTGAACACAGGGAAACTTCTACTCCCTTAGTCTGGCTGCCATACATTCATGCTGACTTAGTGAGCATAGTCTTAACAAAAGGCTGCAGTTCTTGGGGAGTATTTCAGAAAGTTCACTATTTAATTATAAAGAATGTTACTGTGGAAAAGAATTTTAAAATGCTTTAACTGTATTAGGGAAGGAAAATTTTCTATTAAGTAATAGTTAACATTTCCATTTAAAAGAATTGCACTGAACATAGTTATATACTTGATTTAACACCTAAATCAAGCCATCTGCATTGAATACTGTGACATTTAGAAATAAGAACTTTTGAATTTAACATTTGTAGAAGCTACTTCTAGTTTATACACCTAAATTTTTCTAAATGTTTACTGTTTTGCTAATCCATTTTGTTGGTATTACCTCCTAGAATTGGTCCTCATCTACTGATTATTGCTGTGTTCTTGAGTGTCTGATAGGAATCACTTTGACCTTAAAGATACTGCTTCTGTGATTTGTCATGGAGGACTTGACTGTTCTAAATAGAACACCTAAGATATTAATTTAAGCTTATACTCATGTTAAAGTCATTTTATAATCATAATTTTTTCTTAGCATTTTTAGAACTTCCAGCTATAGTATTTTATAAAAGTGTTCCTCTGAATTTGATGACATATAGTTGTACATTCATCTACTTTCTTGGCTGAAAAAAGATTTTCCCACGTGAGGTAGATTATTTTATAGCTACTGCAAGAATCCCCGATAGTCAAAGACAGGAGGCCTCAGAGACAGTGTTGTTCAAGACTTCCCAAAGTATGGTAGTTTCAGATGGCTTCTGAGAAAGAAGACAAGTAGAAGCCATCAGTAAAGGTCACTGTAGTAGGTGTTTCAGGGTTGTGCATGTATCTGTGCATGCTGAGTTATAATGTAAAGCATCACAGTGAAAGCACACGCCTTTGGCTTATGAGGAAACTAAATCCTAAGGTTTAATTTATATGTCCTAGGTCTAATGAGCAACTGCTCATGAATCATTACTTGGATTTGACAGCTCAGTTCTTCTGGCCCTACCCTAATATTTATTTTTATATGTATGCAGATTATAGTACTATATATATGTATAATATATATATATATATATATATATATGTGTATACACACACACACACACACACACACACACACACACACCATTAGCTAGTTAATAAAACATTTAAGCCAAAAACCCACATAAGCGCATTGTTGTGTCCAAATGTATGTAACTGCTTCTGTCTGGAAAGACCTATGTAGAATTAAGATCAGTATTTCATGAGTTAAAAAAAGCATGATAATTAATATTACTCAAATCTAAAGTACCCAGATATTTAAGTTGGCTATACCATTTTCCCCCATGGCAAAGGAAGACAAAAATCCTGATTTTAGACATTACCTAGGCTGTCTTTGCCTTTCTTTCCACAGTATTTGTTTGCATTTTAAGAAAAACACTTGGCTAGGGTTTTTCTGTTTTGGTCAGTCTACTTACTTCTAAATAGGGAGCAAAATCACTAGAGTCTCTGTATTCAAAGAAAAACAGGAAGGATGTGTTGGCCACACCCAGGCTGCATAGTGAAAACAACAACAAAACAAAAACAAACAAACAATCTAGGGCTCAGTAATCCAGTCAGTCATGCTGATAGTAGCTGCTTGTGCTTTTGTTAAGATTTGTATTTTATCTTAAATTTAGAATAATTAATTAGTAAAGAGACTGTGACTTATTTAGGCAATTTTAGCAATGTGGTTATAGTCTGTTCTGTACTTGTGAGCTTTATTTTAAAATTATTATATAGATTTAGGAATACAAGAAATATTTTTTATTCTTATAATTTTATTATAAAAATAACAGATATGCGCAGACAGACTACAGCAATAGATTCCCATGGAAATACTACCCAGCCTTAACAGTCATGGAAAAAGAATGTCCAGTCTTATTTTATCACTACCTTCACCTTTC
Source organism: Acomys russatus (assembly GCF_903995435.1). Taxonomy (NCBI): domain Eukaryota; kingdom Metazoa; phylum Chordata; class Mammalia; order Rodentia; family Muridae; genus Acomys; species Acomys russatus. The sequence goes on from NC_067166.1 coordinate 14,611,603, forward strand.
CCTCTGTTGTGTTTCTGTTACAGTATTAAGATTCAAATGCAGGTCTTCCCAGATGATAAGGGGCCCTGTACCAAGGGAGCCACATTCCCAGCCTTTATTATGTTAATTTTTATTGTAAATTTTATGTGTATGGGTGTTTTGCATGGAGGCATGTCTATGCCTGGTGCCCCCAGAAGCCAGAAGAGGATGTCAGATTCCTAGAACTAGAGTTAGAGATGGTTGTGAGCTGTGGTGATTGTGGGTACTGGGAACCGAAGCTGACTCATATAAGAGCAACACATGCTTTTAACCATGAGCCAGACTCTCTGGCCTCCATTGTTTATTCTTATTTTGTTTTTCTTTTCTTTCTTTCTTTCTTTTTTTTTTTTTTTTTTCCCGAGACAGGGTTTCTCTTTGTAGCCTTGGCTGTTCTGAACTCACTTTGTAGACCAGGCTGCAAACTCACAGTGATCCGAGTGCTGGGATTAAAGGCGTGCACCACCACCACCCAGCCATTGTTTTATGTTGAAAGCAAATTCTAGATACATAATTTCATCCACAATAATTTCTTAAATTTATCTTGAACTTTTAAGGAAATGTATTCACTAAGCTATTACGGTTTTTATTTTACCTAATTCAGTGGGCATAATGCCTGACCTTGAATCATTTACTACTCTTTTTGGTTTCTAAAAACTATACTACTCCCGAAATTTGTGGACAAATGGATTGAGCTAGAAATGATCATAATGAGTGAGTTAACCCAGAAGCAGAAAGACTCAAATGGTATATACTCACTTACATCTGCATTCTAGCCCAAGGGGCATGTCCCATGAAAGTCTTCCCTTACCAGGAAACTGGGACAGATGGGAGGACATCCTATTGGGACTCTAGATGAGAGGAGCATGGGAGAATAGCAAAGTAGAAGGATCCAGAGGGTCCTAGAAACCTACAAGAAGAACATTATGATAGGCAGATTTGGGCCCAGGGGTCCCGCTCAAACTATGGCACCAGCCAAGGACAATACAGGCCACAAACTTCAAACCCCTACCCAGATCTAGCCAATGGACAGGACATTCTCCGTAGTTGAGTGGAGAGTGGGGTATGACTGTCACACGTACTCTGGTGCCTCATATTTGACCATGGCCCCTGGAGGGGGAGACCTGGTGGCACTCAGAGGAAGGACAGCAGGAAGAAGAGACTTGATGCCCTATGAGCATATAAAGGGGGAGGATGTCCCCCTCAGGCACAGTCATAGGGGAGGGGAGTAAGGGAAAAATGGGAGGGAGGGATGAATGGGAGGATATAAGAGATGGGATAACCATTGAGGTGTAACAAGAATAAATTAATTAAAAAAAAAAGAATAACAAAAAACTATACTGCTAAATTAAAATGTAAACATATGGGCTCTTATGTACTCTTTAGTTAAGTGCTATAGTACTGTTTTATGGCCCTGTCATAAACTATGCAATAATAGTCAAATCAAATGTTTCAAGGAATGAACACTCTTTCATGTACTTCTTTAAATGCTTTCAAAAGCATAGGATGTTCAAAATAGGAAGACTGAGAGTAAATGCTTACTAATTTCTTTGAGAGTATGTTATTAAATCTTTACTAATTTTTTTCTTTAAAATTATGTTTAACTTAAATGATAATATCCTTTCAGGGTTGAACAGAAAGAATCTCATTGACAAACTGAAGTGACTTTTTAAGGTGTCCTTGGAGACCATAGTCTTACAGTTGGGGACTAAAATGTAGCTATACCCTAATAAAGCAACCTGTATGTATGTGTGGAAAAAATTTTTCCTCTCTTATTCAACATAATTGTTTGCTCCCTGGAGTTATTTGTATAGAATTCTTAAAAGTGGTTGGAATTTTTAAAATAAGATTTAATACAAGCTAAATTCTATTAGAAGTAGTTAGTTTTATATTGTAGTGCTATTGGAATGTGATGCTGAAATATACTACTGAAAATGTTAAAATGTTTATTTTCTAATTACAACTTTGATTCTTAGAGATGCAGTATTATATTGACAAATAGCTGCTTCCATCCTTTTGGGGAGTTCAGGACATAGACCAGCAGTTTGTGAAGCTATTTTTGTACTGACAAATTTTGATAAGTTTGGCTACTGTAATGGAAAATAGGCTCTTCAAGCACTGATTGTGTTTGGATTATTTTAACATTTGGATAATACATTCTCATGGTGCTGCTGGAGTTTATGCATTTTGGAGGTACTGCATGTATCTTCCATTCTGTTTGAGATGTTTCTGCCACTTCTGTGTGTTTGCAACAACTCATTAAAAGGTGTATGTAGAAATATTTGCTAGTATATTGCTTTTTGCTATAAAACAGTATAATAAGAAACACTTGGGTTGATTCACTCAATTTATATTATCTAAGCTTCAGAAAGAGACTAGCTTGAAATTATATCTAGAAGTTTTTATACAATTTCAAAAAGTTAGATAATTGGATATTTTAAGTAACATTTTCACCAATTCTTTAAAAATTTTAAAATTTATATTTAAGTAAGCTAAAGTATACCAAAATGTACTTTTTGTAAATTACAGTTTGTACTTAATTGTGGATATTACAAAAAAGAAAAAAAGAAAAAAGAAAAAGTGAACTGATGCTAAGAGGTAACTGGTCAGGAGGCCCTGCCGGGCGTGCTGGTGTGTTCCTTTAGTCTTGGCACTCGAGAGGCAAAGGCAAGTAGATCTCTGTGAGTTCGAGTCCAGCTAGGGTTATATAGTGGAAGATTATTTCAAAAGGAGTTCTCTCTTAGTACACGTCTATGCACATCCAGGCATTTTCCTGCTTTCTTTTAAAGTAGTAAACAGAACTTAGAAGGTCATAGTTATAAGCTAAAGTAAAAACAGTTGCTGTAGATAATTTTTGTTTGGATAAATCTATAAAACTGGGATTTAATTTCATAAGTGATTTTTATCACTGATACAATTATAGGTGAAAATTTCACATTGTGCAGTTTCCTTAACTGCTACAGTTGTGCCTTTTTATTGTCTAATCTCAAAAATTATATTAGATTTTTCAGCATTAATATGAAAGCTAAGATAACTTGAGATCATAAATCCACAATTTGGAGATGCAGAATTTATTTTACCGTATTTGTGAAAGGGTGGCATTTATAAGGAGTGCTGTTTTGTTAATTTGCTATCTAAATACTGATCTGCATTCTTTGCAAACTGAGAAGCAATTCATGTCTTTTAAAATAATGTTCAACCAAGAATATAGTTTATTGACCAAGATTGTTGAATAGTTGTCTGAGTAGATACACCTAATTTTCTGTCTTATATTTTTGAATAACTGCTTTCATTTTCTTCTGAAGTCATCCAAGATTTTTGTGGAAATGTTAAAATTTGCTAAAGCCCTTTGTGAGGCATTGTCACTCAGTATAGGTTATTTATAAGAAGAAAATTACTTTGTGAGATCCAGATTTCTAAGCCAGTTCCAGTATGGGTTGGTCCCTTTCCCTTCCCTTCTGGCATTGCTATTAATGGGAAATATTGTTTACTTCATCTGTAGTAGCTGTCAGCTTCTCTGTATAGCAGGCCAGCTGGAGTTAGGGATGTGATAACTGGCCATGGATGAGCTCGGTCTGGATTATGACCTCTTTCCTTTAGCAAATCTGGGTGTGGATTCCACTGGAGAGAGGGGTGTGTTCTGGACAGGTCTGCTCCAGCACATAAGGAAAATGCTTTTTCTTTCTATTTAACTTTACTCTTAAGAGTATTAAGGGTTAAGACCAACAACAAACCTAGAGAGCGGCAGGCAAACCACGTAGACAGCGAGGCCTGTGGTCAAGTGCAATGGGCAAGACACTGCAGTTTTTAGAAGTAAAGCCAGGATTTATCTTGGTGACCCCTCTGATTTCTTGTATAGGTCTTGTAAAGGTCAGAGGAATTCTTGCTTCTTCTTAGGCTGGGCTCACACAGGCCGTGTGAAAATGACGTGACAGCTCTCCAAAGCACGGAGGAAGTGTGCTCTTGTGACTGCCTCCTTACGGAGTAGGAAAGTGTAGACATTGCTAAACTGTTGAAACGACCGTATGGTCTGCGTTCATTCTATCAGTTGGCCACTTTCCATTTACAGTTTAGCTTGTTGACCAGTAATTGATTTTTAGGACTTTCCCTACATTCAAGTTTAAAATGTCAGGAATTTGGAGATAGAAGGAACTTTAGCCATTACACGGTTCAGAAGCCACTTTATTTTACAAAAGTGGAAAGAAGAATCCGAGAAAGTTGTGTAACCGTATCTCCCATGTGGCTGGATTGCATCAGCGAGATCTCCAGAAGTGTGGACCACTAGAGTCTAACCTGACCAAGGGAGGCCTCTCTGTATAAACTATAAGAAAACTTTTTTTCGGTGTCACTTTCCAAACACTCACCATCCTAATTTTTATTATTGTTTAACATATTTGCCTCTGAATGTTTAACTCCCTGTTTGGAAATTCTCAATTTGACTTGAAGTTCTAGATGCCTCACATCTATCTCTACGTATTTTAGGTGCACAGTAAATAATGAGTAGTTTTTGCGAACATAAATGACTGTGCTGCTCTGCTGTTACCTGAGATAATAGAACAAGGCACATCAGATTGGTTCAACTTGTTCATTAACATAAACACACACATGTTTGGTAGAACTAACAAAGATACATATTTAAAGAATAATCAGCTTAATGTCCTAGTTCTAACAAAACTCACTTAGCTATTAGTATTTCCTTTATTATTTTTAATGGCATCTTTTTAAAGAAATAATTCACATGCTAAACAATATTCAATGTTATTTAATAGTCACATGTTAAAATGTACAATTCAGTAGTTTTAATGTATTCACATAATTGTGCAACCTTAGCTACAGTGAATTTCCACCACTCTCCTGCCCCTTGTCCAAGATAAAAACAAACGTGTACCATTAGGAATTACTCCCTTTGCCCACACATACATTCTCTCTCTCCCATCTCCAACATTAAACAGTCAGGAATCTACTCTGCCTGTGTGGGTTTCTGTTCTTTCCATCGCATGTATATGAACTCACATAATGTGCCCGAGTCATATGTTCATTCAGGGGAAACACTTTGGAGGAACTGCCAGCCTTGTAGAAAGCAGCTGCACCATTTTGCACTTCCATCATCAGTAGCTTCTGTACATAGCACCAGAACATATCATTGCTGTCTCCTTCAACCTCCTGGTCCTGGCGTTGAGCCCAGAGCCCCAAGAGTGTTGAGTAAGCACTCTACACTGAGCAACACCCTTCTCCCTCATCTCTTTTATGATCACCATCCTCTTGGATACATTTGCATTTAGTTGTGATTTTGATCTCCCTAGTGGCATCTTTGGATATGCCCTTGGACCACTTGTATATTTTCAGAGTAATGGCTACTCAGATACTTTAGCAGCTTTCAGTTGAGATTTGTCCATTTTTTTTATTTGTGGGAGCCCTTTATATATTCTGGATATTAAACCCTTATCATCCGTATGATTTTCAAATGGTTTCACTAATTCAGCAGGCTGTTTCTTGAATGTTGTACTTTGCAGTACAAAAGTTTTAACATTTCTTTATTTATGATTTATTTATATGCTTTTCTGTAGTTGCTTGTGGTTTTGAGGCCATATGTTAAGAGGTCACTGACTAGTCTGAGGTCATAAGATTTACTGCATGTGCATTTTCTTCAGAGTTTCAGTTCTTGAGTTTGGATGTGGTGTGAGGTAGAAGTTGGCCTTCATTCTTTTCTCTCTGGTGATCTAGTTTCCCAGTGCTATTTGTTAAGGCCATTCAGTCTCCATGGAAAGTATGTTGGCATTTGGAGCAAAGACCATAAAAATGGAGGTTTATTTCTGGACTCTGAGACCTGGCCCGCTGATAAGTCCTGTCCCTCCACACTGCTGTCATTATTTTAGCTTTGGATTACTCTTTAATATTGGTAGGTATTATTTGTATAGCCTTTTCCTTCTTTTTAAACATTGAGTTGAGTTCCTATGATTTCTAAGCAAAGTTTATTCTATAGAAATTCCTGGACTCCATGGATTTTCTTTGAATAAAATTAAGGTTTCTGCTGGTTGGTACAGCTTCACTGTATCACTTTTCTACCTAGATGCCTTGTCCTTCACTTTCCTGACTAGTAAGTACCAGTAAGAAGAGGGGATGCCCTCATCTTGTTTCTGATCTCAGGGGAAACATTCAGAGTCTCTCACCAGACGTGAGCTGTGTAGTTTTGTGGGTCTTCGTGAGGGTCAGCACATTCGTTCCCCTCTATTCCTGGAGTTTTAACATTTGTTTCCATCATACTAATTCCTATTAATGATTTCTTCTCTTGTGCCCCACAGTGTGGTGGCTTTAATATTTATGCATTGACAAAGACAACATTAACTATGGGTTATTTCACAGGAAGAAACTTGATAGGAAAAACTCATAAAAATATTAATATTGTTTAAAGAACATGAGACCAGGCCTCATTTTTACTATATTTAAATGTAAAAATTCCTGTGTTCTTGTTCTCTCTCCATCATACATAAAGTAGATCTTACATGGAAGCTATGAGTAGAGCTCAGTCACTACCTGATTTTTAAAATATATTATTGTTTTGAGTATTGAGTTATTCATTTCAGATACTGATTTCTAGTATGATTATTGCTCTATTAATGATTTTTTTTTCCTTACTACACTAAGAAATGTCAACTGGCTATTTTAAGTGATCATTTATATATGATCAGTCAGTACTTTTTATTTTGATGCTGTTCCTCCTGATTTGCTTTGGAGAGGTTGTGATTTTTAGACACAGGCATTTAAAATGCTTAGTAGACATCTGCATTTATCTTCAAGTGGAGCAGGAATGCTATGATCATCTCATAGGACATTTTAAAAGTGTAATAGAAAGAGTAAAAGTTTTTACTCCATGTACCTGAGACACCAAAGGGGTTTGTTTCAATTTTCAACAGTATTTATAAGTAGTCCATTGACACTTCTTAAACCGCAACCTTAGACATAGTTCTACAAAGTGCTTTTTTAATCCAAGGTTACTACTGTGGTGTCTATAATGTGAGGTTAATGTCACTGCTTGTTAGAAAATTCTTTTTAGGAAACATATTTGATCCTGCGGCTTAATATATTTTTTTAACTAAAAAATTTTTAGGGTATACTTATTTGTAGGCTAAATTACTCTAAGAGGTCACCTCAGAACTCATACTCTGCAAAATACAGTACCCACATCCAGTACAGAAAACCAGTAGACACACTTGTTAAATTATGTAATGAAACAGATCATGTGTATTGTCTAATTCCGAGCACTCTGCTATTGTTTACTCTTTGTTTTGTTTTGCTTTGCTTTGCTTTGCATTGTTTTGTTTTGTTTTGTTTGAGATGGGTTCTGGCTATGTAGCTCAGACTAGCCACAAACTTTCTTCTTGTCTTAACCTTTAAAGTGCTGGAATTATAGGTATTGACCACCACACCCAGCTGTAGTCATACCCCTTCAAGAGGCAAATAACTTTTAAACTTTTCTGTCGCTATTACATGTAACCACAAAGTCTTAGGTTCTATGGCAAAGAAAAAGAAAGCTCTTTACTGGGGTTTTAAAAGCCTCACCACATGCAGGCCCTGTCAGTAGTCAAGCCTGACCTCACACTGACGGAGTAGCATGTCTGACTTTTGCTGGAGAGAGCTATATTGAGCAGTAGAAAATAAACACATACATGTCCCATTCCCTGGCTATCACTTTTTAAAAAGATTCTTCTTGAACATTTTTTTCTTTTTATGGAAAAGCTGGACTCCCTTGCATCCTGATACTTACAGGATTGTGGGTTGGTTTTGTGGTTTTGATGTTTTTGTTTTTGTTTTTTCCCTCAAGTTTTTTAATTAAAAAAAAAAAAATCAGTTCTTCAAGATGGACTTTTTCTCCCCCTACTGTGAAGACAGACAATTTTCTTTGCAGAGAATTTCTCTGGCCTTGATTATTTTTTTAACTCAGTGAATTCACCCTTTGACTTGGAAGAAGAAGATCTGCAGTTTATTCTAATTGGAAAGATGCAAATGATCCCTGACTGAGAGAAACCCCTGGAAGAAACATACCAGCTAAAAAAGACGCAGCCATGCATTTGTAACAGTGAAGAAGGAGAAGGAGGAAGACACCTGCTTTAATTTCGTGTGGGGAGAACAGCTAACTTACCGCCATCCAGAGAAAGAAGAGCGGGCCTGCAAAGTTTAGTGTGTTAGAACATTGGAAAATGCCATAATACTTGCTTCACTCACTCTCAGAAGACTGAAAATCCCTTGGTGGAGGGGGCAAATTTTGTTGAAAATCAAAATAACTTCCTGATGAAGATAGCAAAAAACAAGCAACCTGATTTTCTTGGACTTCTAACCAGAACTGTTTCATAGATGCTACTTCTTTTGAAAGTTAACAAATATAGCAAAATTTCTACATGTAATGTTGGCACATGTAACGTTGTTCAAGTCCGTGTGTTGTCATTTAATCCATCTCCCTACCTCACAGGGATGTTGTGAGGCAAATTTTAGATGTCCTCAAGAAGTGTCTACAAGTAGTAATTCATGCCTGTCTACTTGTTGATAGTTTCTATCTGTTCATTTTTCAATTTATAAGTGCTTTATTATATCTATGAATGGATATTAGGTAACACTTTTAAGTGGAAGATAATGGCACTGTATTTACTTCAACACAGAGCATCCTGGTATAAAGAATAATTTGGCTGCATGAGATGTTAAATTGGTTCTTTTACAAATGAGCTTTTATACAATATTAATAAAAGCTATACTGAAATGTCTGGGTTCCACTTTTATTTAATTGGTATTAACTATACAAATAAAGATTTGATGAGTATTTCATAATATATAGAAAGAAAATTCATATCTACTAAGTTGGGAAATTAGGAAGTGAATTGAAGAATTCAAGCTTATACTCTGATATTTGTAAGCAAATAAAAATTTTTCCTATATGATTATATTGTGGAATATTTATTTCATGAAATAAATGTGCTATTAAAAATGGAAAACAAACATAGGGCAGTGGTCAAATGACCCTTTCACAGAGGTCACCTAAGACCATCAGAAAACAGAGATTTATATTAAGGTTAATAATAGTAGCAAAACTACAGTTACAGAATAGCAACAAAAATACTTTTATGGTTGGGGGTCACCGCAGCATGAGGAGCTATATTAAAGGGTCACAGCATTAGGAAGGCTGAGAGCCACTGATCTAGGGCAGGAGTGTTGGAGGTGGTAGTCTTGTTTGGTTGATTGTGTAGTGCTGGGGAGATGGAACTCAGTAGGTCACGTGTACTAGACAGGTGCTCTTTAACACGTAGTCCGTAATACCTTTTGATAAGCTTTACAGACTTCCCTAGAAGCCTCCTACTTACTGTCCTTCAGTGCCACTGCGGATCACTCACCAGAGAAACATGTGAAGGAACGGGAGCTGTAGCAGGGAACTTTTGCTGACTCAGTTTCCTCCCTCTTGTTCCCTTCTCTTTCGAACCCCTGTGTGTGCATGTGTATGTGCATGTGTGTTTCTTTGTTGGCTTTTGTTTTTGCAGTGCTGAAAATCAAACCTTGAATCTTTACAAGTTAAACAAGTGTGGTACCAGTAAGCTTTATCCACAGCCTGATTGCTCATTTAGTAGTTTTATGATCTGAAGTCATTTAAATATTTATGTATATCTTTCAATTTAACTAGGATAAAGAAGTCCATAGTGTAGTTTTCCATATTCATTGTAATAGGAACATTTGAATACTACAACAGGTATATTTTGGTAATTTTGCTCTCTAAATAGAAATTCTGTAGACAGTGAGCTATGTAGTAAATTATAACAATTGTGAATTCATAGATAAGACTTTATAAGAATTAATAAAAATGTCAGATGTGGTGGCGCATGCCTTTAATCCCAGCACTCAGGAGGCAGAGGCAGGCGGATTGCTGTGAGTTCAAGGCCAGCCTGGTCTACAAAGTGAGTCCAGGACAGCCAAGACTACACAGAGAAACCCTATCTTGAAAAGCCAAAAAAAAAAAAAAAAAAAAGAATTAATAAAATTAAACTTCTCAAAGTTACTCTTGAACCTCCTCATCGTTTATATATCAAAACCATAATTTTAATTTTGAGGGGTCAGTTATTGCTTTAAAATACTTATTTAAAAAGTACTTTCCCATAATACATCTAATAAGATAATACGCTTCCTTTTCTGGTTAATGTAGAAACAATTGTTAAGGTTAATGAACATGCTACGGGAATAATGGAGATATATAGTAGTACCTTAGTAGCACTAGTTGGTCTAATATTTGAAACAGTGCTTTCTTTCACCAGTTTTATTACAGGAGGAAATTATAGGATGTATCTTGCGCTGAATTTAATTCAGGAAGGAATTTATGTCTTGCAAATATATGGATTCAGATTGAACATCCCTGATTTTGGAACATGAAATATTTCAAAATCTGAAACCTTCTTCCAAGGCCAGTATGATGCCACAAATGGAAAATTATGCCTCTGACCACATGTGTTAGCTCATAGTCAGTATTCAGGCGACCAAAAATACTGTAGAAAATTATCTTCAGACTATGTGTGTAGTTTGTATATAAGCCATAAAGCATGTATATAAAAGCATTTTAGATAAGGGATACTTTAATCTGTAATTAATGACTTTGTCATCATTTTGGTCTCTAAAAATACAGAATGTTATTAACCACCTCAAAAATGTAGGGATTGTGTACTTAGGACTTCTAGTTCAGCCACTGCTACTGTTGGCAATGGCTTTGTCTCTTGAACGACAGTTTTCTTCTGTTTGGTAGAAGAGAAAGGTTAGGATGTGATTTCTAAGTAAGCTTGACTTATTAGCATGATCCCAGCTTTAGTCAAGAAATAAGTGACACCTCCTCCAGCTGTCCTCTGTGGCCGTGCCTGAACGTCAGCACTGGCTTCATAATTGTTAGGACGTGGTAATGTTACTGTGGAAACACATTACATGCAGCACACTAGCTATCTCTGCCTTTAAATATAACATTAGGAAAAAATAGTATTCTATGCTTTGGCACAATGTGCATGCGTAATTGAAATTATTTAAATTCCTCCCAGATGCCACTACAGATTCAAATGTATAATATATCAGTTACCATTCAACAACAGGCTCATGTGAAGCTAGCGCCCTGGCCTAAGATAAGGAATAAACTCATAAGCTCTTGGAATGCATTATTATAATGAGATAAGTTTCAGAAACATATTGCTATCTGGCAACTAGCTGTAACGATTGAAAGAGGTTGATTAAAAGCTTGTAGGTTGAATTAAATCTCCTATACATGCACATTTGGAGTTTAGCAGTATTAATAATAATTAGTTAGACTGGAAATGTAACTCAATGAAGTCCGAAATAGGTGGGTTCAAACCTAGGTGTGAGAGAGAGCATGTGCACATACACACATAAATAAATAATAAATAAATGGCAAACTGAAAATAAATTTGCTCTATAAAGTGGCTTTCTTAGCACCGTTGTACCAACCTGTGGGAATAATGGCATCAAATAAGCAAGTGGTCTTTGGGCAAGCAGGATGTAAACCTTCAGTGAGTGTCAGGAAAAGTAGTACAGACATCTGGTAAATAGTGCTAATTTTTATTTCACATGTGAGTCATACCCACCTGCCCAGCACAAGTTCTAGTCAATTTTATAAAAGTAAAGCAATTTAGACAAGGGCCAACAGAAATCACCCTTGTGTTTAATTCACTGAAATTCAGTAACATTAAATGAAATGCCATCTTTTAAAAAGTTTTTCTTCCTGGGGAGATATTTTGTAATGATTAATTTATTAATGAATGATACTTCTAAAGTCTGGAAGTTAGGTTGTGTGCAATATCTTTAGTTCTTGTAAAGATTAGGTGATAATGGGGTATATTGAAGTTACTCATTTAAGGGTAGCTGGCTTTATATTTATCCTGTGTTTTTATGCAATTTCATTTTGCCTTGTCTCATGAGCAGTAGAACAAACACAATCACTTATTTTCCCAGAGAGGGGAAAAATCTAAAATATTAGGGGGCTAAAATACAGCTTTTTTTAATTTTTAGAAAAAAAATATATATATATATTGGCCCTATCCACCAACCCCCCTTTGCATTCCCACTCGACCTCCTTCTTATACATACTCCTCCCACCTTTTTCTTTTTTCTTTCCAACCCATTGAGTCTGGCTCATGCAGTCCCCATGAGCATGAACGTAGGGCCCTCCGTAGGTGCATCAGCAGCCTACCAGTAGCCATACCTAGGTTAGGGAACTTGTACAAAAGCTCTGAAGGAACCAGAGTTGGAACCTGACAAATCCTCTGTTTCTCTGCTTTGTCTTCTCCTTGGCCTGTTGTGAAGAAATTGTAAGTCTCTAAAAGAGACCAAATTCAAAAATAATAATTAACAAAATGTAGTCATTATTTCACTCATAAATAGGTTAGGATTGCATAAAAAGTACAGTTGAAATGCACTGAGTGTTGTGGCTGTAACATTTAATCATTTGCGGACATAATATGTGTTTAGGTTAGGCCTATATAATATTCATTTCTTTAATCATTTTTTTATTCTTGACATTTGATATGTTCACCTTCATCCCCTCTTTTTAACCTCCTCAGTCTCTCTAGAACCCTTTCCCCCAATACTTTCCCTCCTACTTTCAGGGTTATTTTGTTTCCCCAATAACTTGCAGAATTTAAGTGTTGTTTGCATGTGCACAGAGATAATGTTATTTACTGGATCATGGACAGCTTACCAATGGCTATACCCCTGAAGAAAAATGGCTCCCCTTCTTCTTCCTCCTCCTCTCCTCCTCCTCCCCACCTCCTCCTTCCCTTGGCAACCATTTATTTCTCAGCTAAGGGTGTGGCCTCATATGACTCCTCATCCATCCTGGAGTGTTAACAGGCTTCATTTTGTGCAGATGACCACAACTGCTGTTGAATTCAAAAGCAATGGCCATACTATGTCTGGAAGACAGTTCACAGTATTCGTCCCCATCTTCTGTCTCTTAACGTGTTTCCTAGTCCCCTGCTGTCGTAGAGGGGTGGTGAGAAGACATCCTCTTTAGAGCTCAGATGGCACTGACCCTCAGCATCATACCAGATACAAGTCCCTGCCTTAACCATTGCTCACTGCAAACAACCCTGCTCTGCTCAAGGTTGAGAGCCGTGTTAATCTATAGGTATAAGCAAATATTTAAAAAGACCGTTTGACATCATGTTCATTGTAGAACTGTAAATGGCATGTGCTTACATGTTGGTAGTCAGTAGTCTTGATTATCTGCTAGTTTATACTTTCAAACAATCATTAGGGGATCTTTGTTTGAACAACATGAGTATAGACCACAGTACAGTGTGCCCTTATATGTTTTCTTTGCTCGATGATTAGGTAATGTAATGCTAAGATACATTCTATATATTTACCAAGTAGCTAGGTATCAATCTTAGCTCTGCTTAGAGTGAAGCAATAGTTTCTGAAATCACCATAGGAGTGGCACACACGCCTTAAGATTTCTCAGATCCGTACATAAGCATATTGTAACCCAAGGGCTTCCAATGTAGCTTCAAAGGTGTTTTGCAAAATGAGCCTATCCCAAGGTTGGGGTACCAGGAAGGCATGGTTGTCTCTTTAGTATTTAATATGTGTGTGTATGTGCATATATACACATGCACTGGAAGTCATCACCCACACCACTCAGAGTCTGCTCCTCATGAAACTCCTAAGAACAAGCCCTTCTGCCTTTATAGATGCTCCATACATGACTGCTAACAAGTTAGTGCTAGGATGAGCTGATGAGTGGTTCCTGCTGGGTTGACCAGTGTAGGCTCCAGGGGGTTCTTCTCTCATTGTGAGATGATGGAAAGGACATCTGCAATGGTGAAAGACTCGGAAGAACTGAGAGTTGTTTCCTACTTAGCTTTAAGAGTAAAAGAATAGGAGGAAAGACATATCTTCAGTTTTCTGTCCTCTTAGGTTTTTTGAGGGCCATTTCCATGCTTATTCATCCTTGAATCTCACTCTCTGCTGTGGTGTACAGCACACTGTAGAGGCGTGATAATCAGCTTTGAATCTGGTGACTGGTTCTTTCTTCTATATTAGACCCTTTTTCTTTCTTTTGTTAAGGTAGAAGTTCCTTGAGGATGATGGAAACACCTGAAAAATATTAGAACATACTGTTGACTTAATACATTTAATAGTTGACTGCTTGAATTGTTTGTGAAGTATATAAACCAGCAGGCTGGCTATTTAGTAGCTATCAAAATATAATGTCACATATCTCAATAAAATATAAGTGTAAGTCTTTCTGTGACCATGGTGTTCAAATGGATATAGAGTAGTTACAGTTATCTGAATTTTAAAAGCGTTAGTTTTAATCCCGACATCATCAGTAGGAATTGTAGCTTGTAATAAGTAGTGTTGTTGACACTTTACAAAAAGGAGAACTTGCAGAATAGAGTGTAAGACATTTATTCAGAGTCATCCTGGAAATTGTAAACAGAAACTTCAGTTCAGTCCATCTTCTTAACTGAATTATAAAAGCTGAGAAAATGTACTTGAAGTGATAAATGCATTCATTTTACCTCTTGTGTTCAGGTTCAGTCATATAATCTATTGAGGTAATAATTTTTATTTTCCTCCCATAGTTGATTTTTTTTTTTTTTACTTAAAAGTCTTATGTCTAAATCAGTGTATAACTGCAACTTGCATTGCCATTGTCAAAATGTGGGCAGGGAAGGAAGGAAGGAAAGGAAAGGAAGGTTGCCTGGCTGGCATAGTAGGTACTGTTCTCATAACCATGTTAAAATAGCTGAAGGCAGTGAGAAAAAGCAAACGTATTGTGTGGGAACCTAAGGCTGCTGATTACATCACATCAGAAGCCAGCAGTCAGAGAAAGCCCAGGCTCAACTCCTGGACCTAACCCTGTATGTGCCCCTTCTCAGCAATCTGCTTTCTCTAGCTTTGTTCCACCTCCTCAAGGTTCCCAAGGCAGAAACACCAGCTGCACACCAAGTGTACAAATATGTGAGCCCACGGGGAGCAGTGTGAGTTCAAACCAAAGCGTTCCACACCTGGCTCAGGACGATCTCCTAATGCAAAATGCACTCAGTTCAACTTCTGAAGTTTCTGTCCTTGTTAAGTTCCAACACTGCAAAGGTCTATAGTCTCTGCTGAGACTCAAGGCGGATTCTTAGCTGTGAGCCCCTGCAAAATAAACAAGTTCCCAGCTAGGAATATACAGTGGCGCAGAGTAAACACTGCCACTCTAAAAAGGAAGACTCACACCCAGGAAGACCAAGCACCAGCAGGGCAGACACCAAACCCTGCAGCTCTTCATCAGACATGTGCAGCTGCTTGTAATGGCGTCTTGGCTCCCAGCAGACATTGCAGCATGTTCTTTCCTTCTGAGATGCAAATTGTAGAGTTCAGTAGCACAGCACCTGCCTAGCACACTTGAGTCCCTGGGTTCTGTCTCCAGCAAACTTAAGATAAATATCTGGTTGAAAGTAAGTCATCAGTTATCCCAGGGACACACAGTAAGGCATGTATTCCAGTAGGCTGTTTATATGGGTGAATACAGTGTGCGACAGAAGCTTCTCATAGGCTTGGAGTGTGTTTTTGGGGGGAGGCAAATGCTTTTTTTGAAAGGTGTTAAATTAACCCCTGAGTCTGTGCTTAGAAGTAAGCTCCTAGTTTAACCTCAGCCCTCATTTGTCCATAGAAAGCAGCCTAGGAGCAGTGATGGAAATAAACAGCACTGTGGGCAGCCTGCATTCAAATGTATTATGAAACTCATTCTTTCTTTCGTTATAACTATCAGCATACTATGCAGTTCATTTCCACAATATAAAGATTCCAAACTATTCAAGAATCTCATCCAGGGGCTGGAAAGAGAGCCCAGGTTAAAAGCGCTGACTGCTCTTCCTAAGGGCCCAGGTTCAATTTCCTGCACCCACATGATGGCTTATAACAGTCTGTGACTCCCAATTTCCAAGGGATTCAGCACCCTCTTCTGGCCTTCTTAGCAACAAGTACACAGACATTCATGCAGGCAAAACACCCATACACGTAAATTAACTTCAAAAAAAATTTTTTTTACCTCAGCTCTAATATTTTTTATTTTGACTGGCATATTCTGATTTCACCAATGTTTAGTAATTCATATTTTAAACTCATTGCAAAGTAGAATTTTTTTCAGTGATTTCTGCATGGCATTCTTTCTCAGCACCCTGTCATGGGACTGCACACAGCCAATTATAGATTATCTTTCAGGCAGTGAAGCAAAGGGAGCATGTGAAAAAGAAAAGTTGCAGCTCAGTGAAAGAAACAGTCAAGCAGGTGCCTCATGCAAGTCCCAGCCGTTCAGTGTATCTGGAAGTTAGTTCTCGTCAGCCTTTGCATATGCATAGTCTGTGTTAGGTCAAACTCATACTAATGGAATTTAGTTGTAATGTGATGATGTCATATAAAAATTCGTTCAAAAGGAAGGGTGGTGACACACACCTTTAATCCTAGCACTTACAAGGCAGAGTGTGGATCTCAGAGATTGAGGCCAGGTCAGCAAGGGCTACACAGTGAGACGCTATCTCAAATACAGACAAACAAACAGAAGTTCTTTAAGAAGTCACAGGTTACTCAGGCTTGTTTAGATTAAGGAAGACAGCTTTTGTGATGGTGTGCTGGCTTGTCACTGTCACTGAAAGGAGAAAACATTCTCACTGGCCCGTTTCAGTTGTATCATTATCCTGCAGCTGAAATACTGGCTCTTGCTGAACTAACTTGGGGGGGAAGGTGTGAAACCAGTGTGACTCCATCACCTGGGAGAGTAAAGTGGGCTCTCTGGGTTATAGAGGCCTTTGCTGCTGTCCAGGCTCACTGAGGAGGCTTTAGAAGGTGAACTAAGCTGTTACTAATTCTCTGTCATCTCCCCTTAGGGTCATTTGCATAGTTCCTTTGATCAGTGCCCTTATCTTTGCATATTATTTACATAGCTTAAATAAATACTAACAGTTGGAGATAATGACTCTGCCTTAAACAACAACAGAAGCAAACTTTTGTTCATGCCATCGCTGAAGCATTAAATAGTTTTGTCATGTGATTATAGCCTCTTTAAAAAAAAATTAAGCTGTAAAATTTTCTGATTCTGAGTACCAGATAATGGCCATTAAAAATATTGATCACTACTAGTCTCTAAAAGATGAAAAGTTTTCATGGCAAAATATTGGGAAACAGATTTTACCATAAAATATCCATTTTCTTCCACCCAACTATGGATGGCTTTGGCAAAACCTCTATTAATGCTGTCTTTTCAATTCTTTGAATACCTAGAGTGATTTCTGCTTTTAATGTTTTTCTCCAACAATACTTAATGGCATGCCAAGCAGTTTTTACAGTGTTTTTTTCTCATGTGACCATCATTGCAAGGAAATGTATTTTCAAGTCCTTTGAAAGCTAAATTAGCATATAGTTAAAATATTTATCTTGGATAGGTTATGATTGTAATTTTATAATCTAGCAAACGAGAGGACAGGCTTGAATTTATTTGACCTCATTTCTCACAAAAGATAGGTGCATATTCATAAGACTTGAAAGAAGCATTATTTTTCACTAAATAGATAAGACTCGTGTCATGAGGACGTCCTCAGTGGGGAATGCTGGGAAAAGAAAGCTCTTAGTAAATGGTTAGTTGTTTTTGTTCTTGTTGGTCTGTTTTCAAAAGGGAAATCAACATAAACACTGGCTTGTATTAAGATAATGGTCTTGTAATTTGTAATGCGTATTATCAGCATGGGCTGGATCTCCTTCAGTTCACTACACGTTACCAGTGACTCTGCTGAGCAGCTGCCTTCTTTTGTTTATTTTTATTTATTTATTTATTTATTTATTTTTGTGTATGTTGGTGTTTTGCCTGTATGTGTGAGGGAGTCAGATCCCCTGGAACAGGAGTTACAGCCAGTGTGAGCTGCCATGTGGGTGCTGGCAACTGAACCCGGGTCCTCTGGAAGAGCAGCAGTGCTCTTAACTGCTGAGGCATCTCTCTAGCCCTGCTGCCATCTTTTCGATGGCCCCAGTCCTCTAAATTTGCTGATACAAGAAAACTATTTCTATGTTAAGGTATTTAAAATACCTATTTAAAAATTGCGTGTTTTACAAGTAAACATGATCGAGAAGGAATTTAGTACCCACATCTGGTTCCTTACAGAAATTAGACTGTTGTAAATTTTCAGTAGGAATCTCTATTGGCTTTAACACTCGCTATTAGCAGCCAGCAGTGAGAATGGAAAGTGGCCATGAAACCTGGACTTCTGTGGTCCTTCAGGTGTATGTCTTTCCTCAGCCACAACATTAAGACAGAAAGCAGCAACCGCAGGGAGCCAGGCAAGGCGTGTAGAGATATGGCACACGTCTGTAGTACATCTCAAGTAAGATAGACTCAGGTTGTTTATACCACACAGAGCACAGTTATGGGACCCAGGACATTTGAGAGCCATTGTGACTCCCTGCATCTTAGTAACAACAGAGCTTTTGTCCTCTGCAAAATCTAATGGGAAGCTGTGCAGCGGTGCTGTTTCATGAGCTAAACACAATGAAATCAGGTTCAGGTCTCCCTTTCTCCATCAGAACTCAGCCATAGGCAGTGCTCAGACAGGGATTTCTGTTTATGTAGTTTTGTACTCCTTCATTAGCTTGCTAAATTCATTGAGATTACACCAATGGCTTAGACTTGTCACAAATAATATATTTACAATACCAAGGAAGTGAGCTTAAGTAATTAAGTGAGTACCTGTTGTTGATTTGACTTAAATTACAGTTTCAGTCATTTACATCATTGATCAAAAAGAGTCCCTTTAAAATATTTAATATTACATCTCTAGCTTTTTCTTAGCTCACTGAGATACTTTTAAGATTTTTTTATTGCTTATTGATGTAGAGGAGCCCTAGTACCTGAGCACCGTCTATGTTTTTCACACAGACTGTGGAGACAGCTGTTATTAACCCTCGTTTTACAGATGAAATGCGGTGAGGCTGATGGATACCCCAAGACCCCGTAGCTAATGTTGGAGCCGGCAAGTTCCCACGCCTGTTGTCTCAGGAGGCAGTTCTTGCTCACTGTGTGTGTTCTTCACAGCCCATAAGTATTTATAACTTTCTTAAAGCCAGTGGTAGTTGACTTTCTTTATAGGAGCTAAGTAAATTTTGTGTTTTAGCTGATTTCTAAGATGCCTTTGATCATAAAACGAATACTGCATTTCACCAAGGAAAGGTACTATGAACTGTAACTATGATAGTTCTTTTAGACAGACAAAGATGTTAATACAGGCTGCTTTTATTAAAATTGTGTTTGGTTTATGTGCATGTAAGTGTGCCTGTGGTGTGTGTGGTACATGCACATGTGTGCATATAGAGACCAAACATTTACATTGTTTGTCTTCCTATTTTGTTTTCCAGCTACGCTTTTGACAGGGTTTTTCACTAAGCCAGGAACTCGCTTGGCTAGCTAGACTGGCTGACCAGGGAGCTCCCCTCAGTATCTGCCTGCCCAGCTTTGGGATTACAGGCTTGAGCAGCTGTGCCCAGCATTCTGCATTGCTGCTAGGGCTCCAAATTCAGGTGCTCATGCCAAGCACGGAGCTATATTCCCAGCCCACACAGACAGGAAATTTTTCTACATGTTGAGATATATTAACTGGTTTAAGGAGTTCTTGTAACTCCATCACGTCCAGAGTCTCACTCTAACGGTTCACTTCTCGGTGCTACGATTTATTTGTTTGAGGCAGCTTATTCCGTAACTCACCCTACTGCCTGGGCTGCCTTCGGACTTGTGGAAATCTTCCTGATTCAGCCTTCTGAGTACTGGGATTGGGGCAAAGGAACATAGGCTTATTTAAGGTCAGCTCGGGCTACATAGCAAGACCGTGACACTCCCACCCTGGGGTTGAGGGAAGAGCCTCCAAAGAAGCACCCGATTAATAACAGTAGGCTTTGAGTACTGAGGCAAGCTATGGGGTTATATGTAGTAACTAGTAACAGTAGGCTCCCCATTTAGAGTGGGAAGTAAAGAGCCAAGTAGCAGGCCAACTCAGATCAGGCAGTGCTATGTGTGTTTCCACTTAGAGCTCTGACTTCATTCTAGATACAGAGAAGTATACTGGCGCGCACAGCGGGCGGGTGGGTGGGGGCCGCTGTTTGTACCTTGTTCTTAAGGATTTTTGAAAAAGATCTAAATATCTTCTCAGTGCTGCATTATTAACATGGGTGGAGCATACAGGCAAAGAGTGACCATTTTAGAAATTCCAGTGACATATCCAGAGCCATGGAGGCCTGGGAGGACAACTGTCTTAGACCCTTCAAGTGACCATTCACACTGGCTTATTCAGAGGTCCGATAAGTACACTGTTCATATACCAGGCTCTCAGTTTTTGAAGTATTTTCTATTAACTTAATATGTTAATAAAGCTTAATACTTTCCTCCCAAAACGTTGACTTTAAATAAAGAGAAACTAAATTTGAAATTCTGCCTAAGGAAACTGGTGATAGTTTTGAAGTGACTGAAGCCAAGAGAAAACTGGCTGGCCCTTTCTGAAGGAAAACATTAAGGAGCAACCAAAAGCACCCACAAGAATCAATTATTTTTGCCTTATCCCAGCATTCAAATGTGAGATCATAGTAGTATTTCAGTGTCTCTGAATCATTGGACAGATTTGTCATCTTGGGCAGTTAAGGCATAACTTTCAAGATTGTTTCTATAAGAGGCCAGATCAGATCATCCCCAAGAGCACCCGCAGTGTTTTCATACTGGTGGAAACCAGACTCAGGGCCCTGCATATGCAAGGCAGGGAGCAATCTCCCCAATGCTGTTTTAATAAATATTTCTAAAATGTAAGATACTAACTTAAAATTACACTCTCAGAGATATACGTTACTACTAAATATCAGTCAAAGAGGGAAGAAGCCAGTATCTTAGAGCTGAAGATCAAGGAACATACTTTTCCCCCCAAAATTGGAAAGGATGTCAAAACATATTTATGCATGTAAGAATTAAACACATCCGAGATAACTTATTCATAGAACTTGCTTTAGTATGGCAACCTTTGGAATTTACAGAAGTTGAAATGCTTAAGTCATTCTAATAGAAGCATTCACATACTTGGTAGCCAAAGGAATATGTGTATAGCCACAGGGGGGAAACAAAGAAGATTGCTAGGCACAGATACTACATTGTATTTCACTGTGCTTTAGAAATAACGATGACCCAAGGAACAGCTCAAAGTAGAGGAAACAGGAATGTTCTCTGAATGACTCAGATTTACCCTGTGATAACATTCTGGCTAATAGGCAATTTTAAACCATGTATTCATTTGCCTTATAATCAGTATAAGAAAATGTAGATGCCAGGGGCTGGAGAATAGGCTCAGCAATTAAGAGCACTGGCTGCTCTTCAGAGGACCGTGGTTTGATTCTTAGCACCCACACGGTGTGTCTCCAGGGGATCCAACACCTTTTCTGCTTTCCTTTGGCACTGCATCTAAGTGGTACACAGACATGCATACATTTATACACACAAGGCAATAAAAATAAAGAAGAAAATGTAAAAGCATAAAAACTTAATACTGAACTGCTTCCTTACAGTACTCATTTCAGGCTACACCAGTCTTAGATCTAGTGTACTGTGGCTGTGTGTGTTGTACTATGCATAAAAAGTATCTGATGCCAAGGATTTTCATCAATATTTATTTTCTTATTTTAGTGTAATCATCTGTGTTTTGGAGGTTTGAAGAGTTTTTAAAAAGATACATAAAAATATTTTAGGCAATTTGACTGTCAGATCTAACTATGTTAGGACTCAAGGCATACAGAAATAAGTATATTAAGAGACTGTGTCCCTTCAACTTTTTCTATGCTATTTCTTGACCTTGCTTCGGTTTCTTAGAACCCCAAGGCACATGCTTTTTATGCTTTGTCTGTGCCACGTTTCTTTTGTATGTCCCTGCTGGTTTAACCCTCCTCCTCCGTCTGTTTCCTATCACTGTCTCTAACGGCCCGTACACCTCCTTCTCTTAACCTGCAGCACAGCCGGTCTGCTTCCTACCCACCCAGTCTCTTCCCATGCCAAGAAAGCAGGCGTCACAGAGCAGCTCTGAGAGAGTCCAACCAAGCTTAAGAAAGTTTCCTGTCCCTCCAGTTATTTGTCATCTTACAATCACAGAAAGAACTTGTAGAAAAGCTCATAGAAAACAGAAAAAAGCTCTTAGAAGCATTTTTCTACTTTTGGTAGTAAGATAACTTTATTAAAGGATCTATATACAGTGCCATTCCCCATTTCTAACATAAATTTGCACATTTTGATAGTTTCTACATTTGTAAAGTCAAAAACAGAAAGTTAAAAGGGTTCTCTATTCTAAAAAGTCCTCTGTGCTCTTTTGTAGTCAACCCCTTTCGGTAACTTGCTTTTCATTTTTCAAATCCGATAAACAGTACTCAGTGAAAAGTAACTCTATACTCCTGCCTCTCCTGACAGCGTTTCTATATTCCCTGGTCTTGCCTGTGGACCTCAAATCTGAGTGGGGACATACAGTATTTGTCTTTGGAGGCTGGGCTTTTGTATGTGATGATATCCTCAAGGTTCATCTGTGTCACAGTACATTTCAGAATTTCCTTCCATTACCTGTAATTGGATACTTCATTTTGTTGGTCCAGCCACCCGCTGGAGGACATTGAGTCCCCGAATACCTTTTGACTACTGTGACTAACCCTGTTATGAGCCTTTATGTGTTAAAATACTTACTTCTTCAACCCTCTATTACTAGTGTGTTAGGCAGTTTTGAGTTTTGTATTAATCTATGTTTTGTGGTCTCCTTTTTCTCCTTGTGTTTCAGTTTGGCTGATTTCTAATAATGTTGTGCAGTTATGTCAGATTCCCTGAACCTGTCAAAACACTCTTTATTTCTAACACTGTCACTTGGTTCTTGTTTGTTGGTTCCATTTCTCTGCTGAAATTCACAATTTGATTAAGCTTGATGTCTCCTTTTCTGGGAAGGCCACAGGTGGCCTTTTGCCTTCCTTGCTTAGTATGCTCTGCATCTCTGAGTAAGAACCTGTGCATTGCTTTCTCTTTTGACAGTGGCTTTGTTTATTGCTCATTGGCACACATTAGAACCTATTGAATGTTAAATATTGCATTAAAACAGCGGCAACTTATAGTTCATGTGTCTTTGTCTGTGAGGGGTTGGTTCTAGGACCCTTTGTCTAGAACATCTGTGGGTTCTCAAGCCCCTTATGTCAATCCAATAGTAGTGTGTGTGTGTGTGTGTGTGTGTGTGTGTGTGTGTGTGTAAAAACTTTGCACATTTAACTCTAGATGAAGTAGACTAATGCAGTATATATGCTATATAAATAGTTAACACTTTATTATTTAGGAAATAATAATAAGGAAGAGCCTGTTTATATTCAGTAAAGACAAAGTAACTTTTTGCTAATCTTTCTAGCCAGCGGTTGGTTGTGTCTACAGATATGTGGGACCTATAAATATGAAAGGCTAGCTACTATAATTCTTCCTATACTTGTGCGTGGCTCTTGTGTTAGCTTAGGAGTTGACTCACTCTACTCAGGGATAAACTACATTTTGATTTTGTATATACTTTCACCCCCCTCTAGTATTATCTCGTGCTTAGAATCAGTGCTGCCCTGCTGGAGAGACTTTTCCCTCAACTCTTGATACTGCCTTAGCTTTTGAGTTGTCTTATACTTTATCCTCTCCACAGTGGGAAGTTTCTGTCAGCAACACAATGACCTTCTAGTAGCTTCCAGTAGTTTTACCTATGCTGCTTCTAATCGAAGGTTGTGGTAAAGAGCTTGCAGGAAAGTGTAATACCTCTCCCCATGTATGCACTTCCAAGAGTCTTAGAAATGCTTTTGTTGTTGTTGTTGTTGTTGTTGTTGTTGCCTGGGATTAAAGAATCCCAGCCCTTGGGAGGCAGAGACAGGTGGATCTCTGAGTTCGTGGCCAGCCTGGTCTACATAGTAAGTTTCAAGACAACCAAGATTACCCAGAGAGACCCTGTCTCAAAAAACAAACAAATAAAAAAACAAAGACAAAAAACAAAAATAAATAAATACAAATAACAAAAAACTTTATTGCTTATAAGTATATAATATTCCACACATAAAATTGTATAATTTCTCTGTTGACATAGAGAATAAATATATTTACCTGGAGTTAACAATCGTATACTAGATATTTGGTGTTATATCTTAAACTTGAGCCTCCTTGAATCTAAATAACCAGAGAATTTGAAAATACTGGATGACCTGGCTAATCTATGTCAACACAACACAAGCAAGAGTCATCTGAAAGGAGGGACTACAGTTAAGGAAATGCCTCCATAAGATCCAGCTGTCAGGCGTTTTCTTAGTGAACAGTGGGGGAGGGCCTAGCCAGTGTGGGCAAGGCCATCCCTGGGCTGATGGTCCTGGGTTCTATAAGAAAGCAGACTGGAGAGATGGCTCAGTGGTTAAGAGCACTGGCTGCTCATCCAACGGTCCCGAGTTAAATTCCCAGAAACCACATGGTGGCTCACTACCACCTTTAATGAGATCTGGTGCCTTCTTGTGGCAGGCAGGAACACATTCGGGCAAAATACTGTATAAATAATAAATCTTTAAAAAAGAAAGAAAGCAGATTGAACAGGTGATGGGAAGCAAGCCATTAAGCAGCCCCCTCCATGGCCTCTGCATCAGTTCCTGCTTCCAGGTTCCTGCCCTGCTTCAGTTCCTGTCCTGTCTTCCTTCAGTGATGGATTACAATGTGAAAGTATAAACCAAATAAACCCTTTCTTCCCCAACTTGCTTTTGGTTGTGGTGTTTCATCCAAACACTAGAAATCCTAAGTACATTGGTCATATGAGTTGGGTTCACTCACCCAAGCATCTCATTTAAACCCTATTCTCTAGAAACCTTTCTCTAAATACAGTCAAACTGTGATGCTCTAAGAGTTAGGACTTAGATTTAGGTTGTGGGTATACCACTGACCCCATAACAAAAGACATTGAAAACTTTGTTCAATAGATTCTGCAGGATGACAGTCCGGTAGCGCCCTCTGCTATGGCTAAATGTTCTGTGTCCCTGCTAACCACTACTCATGTGTGGCTTGTGGCTATTGATTGTATGAAGTGTGTCTGTGTAGCTAAAAAGTGAATTTTTAACTTTATTAATATTGAGCAGTTTAAATAGCCACATGCAGCGAGCTAATGGCTGACATTTGAGTAGTGCTTGACTAGCTTTTTTAATTAACATGTAAAAAATGGAGCATCAATATAGTTAGGAGACTAGTCCAGTATCACAGACATAATAAATGAAATACATAGACATATCAAATTCTTAATGGATTTTCTACCAATGGAATACAAAATAAAACTGAGAAAATAGCATATTAAAATGCCCTCATTCTTTCTCTATAAGCACGGTGTAGTTCATCTTTAGGATGATATTGTTTTTTGACAAGTAGATTTTAGAAATGTCTGTAAAGTAATTTTCATTTTTAATTTTACATGTTTGATATTTGCTTATAGCACATTTTAAAATTAGTTCAATATGATTTCAGTTATCAGATTGAAGAGTCCGTGTAAATGAAGCACTTTTGGGGCAAACTCTTAGGTGGTTTTAATAAAAACTGACTCATTTAGAGAAGGTGAATAGTTATATTTTTCCTCAGAAAACCTAAATCTAAAATGTCATTCCACAAAGGAAGAATTTGAAAAGAGCTGCTTTTTTGAGAATAAAAATAGTTTGCTAAATTGATGGCTTCATTTGTTGCTTCATTCTGCCCTTACTGTTTGATGAGACACTGTTAACTGGTAAACTCTAGGAACACGTAAGACTCATTTTCTGTTTACAGAGAAGTTACTCAAACTGCAGTGTCGCGCCCCCCACCCCCACCCCCGCCCCATATACCCTTTACCTGGTATTCCTTAATTAATGTCTTGCATGACTGTAATATAGCCAGACTTTGGAATCAGCACTGCTGCAACAGTATCAGCTCAGTCTTTGTTTTTCACTAACGGTCCTTTCTTTTCTTTGTTTCTTCTTTGGCAGTGCTGGGGATCGAACCCAGGGCCTCTCTCATGCTAGGCAAGTGCCTTACCACTAAACTACACCTGCACTCCCAATCTTCCTGTTTTGTTTTGGAACCTACTGGAGGGTTCTACAGTGTGTTTCCTCCTCTGTTCTCAGCCTCAGTCTTTTATTCATATTTTAAAATTATTTTGATAAGTTATTTTGAAATATGTTCTTAAATTTGGGATTATATGAGGGTTGTTTTTTTTCCCCTTTCTTTATTTGATTAACATTTTGAGTCTGTTTGCTTTTCCTAAGTCTGTCACTGGAAATGCTCTCCTGTCCTTCTCTGTCCTATCAGGGGATTGTGGTGTGGATATATCTTAAAACCGGCATTAAGCTTTAGAAATTTCGATGTTAGAAACTACATTTTCTGATGTATTAAAATTACTATAAATATCAGTTCATGAAAGCATTTGCCTTGTGATACAAACTGATACTGGACATAAAACCATCGAGTAAAGAAAGCTGTAAAAGGCATCACTGCTTAATGGGATGGAGTTAGTAGAATTTGAGTAACTGGAATAAACTTCAGTAATAAAAGAAACCATCATTTTCTTTTAAACAAGATGATTCTCCATTGGAAAGTTAACAAAGTAATTATCAAGAGAGGGGTGTTCCCAATGGATACAATTACTTTTGTAATAGAAGTTACTGGAACCAACTTTTTGGTCTAGCCTATCATATGAAATCATTTTATTATAACTATTATAATAAACTTTTTATTTGAGCATTTAAAAATTCTGACTATAAAGATACAAATCAGTAATTTAAAAAAATACTACACTACCTGTTTCAACCTTATTGTCATGTGAGCATTCTCATGTGTCCCACTGAGGAGTGAAACTCTAGTGGACTTTGGTTCCCTATAGAACTAAGTCTGTACGTCCCCATAGTGTGTTGTTCGTTATTTTTGGCTCTGGGTATAATATTTATTAATATATCCCCATATCACATTCATCTGCTCTTCATTTCATGCTGAAGCACTTGTTTGCTTTTATTGTTTGGGGTTGTCTTTGAAAACATCCTTAGACTATAAGCCTGATAACAGAACTAAGTATTGTTGTACATTCAGAAACAGTACTCAGAGAAACAATAAAATATTCTCCTCATTTCATTTTAGTTCAGCAATCAGCAAACACTGGGAGGCTGAACTGGCTACCCTCAAAGGAAACAACGCCAAACTCACCGCGGCCTTGCTGGAGTCCACTGCCAACGTGAAGCAATGGAAACAACAGCTTGCCGCCTATCAGGAGGAAGCAGAGCGCCTGCACAAGCGGGTAGGGACCAGACCGGGCTGCGAAGGGAAACCTGTGTGGCCGTGCAGCACATGCACACCTCCTGGGGAATTCTTTGTTATCAGAAGATATATATGAGCTCAGTTTCACGTCTTACTGGGTCAAGAAAAGTATTTCTCAGAGTTAATGAGAATGAAAATTATACAGGTTTTGAAAACAAATGAACTGATTCTAGTTTCAGCTGTGCCACATTAGCTGTGTGCCCTTTGGGAACTTTTCCCTTTCAGCTCAGTACATTTAACCTACAACATGGGAATAATAAATGTTCTTTACAGTTTCTTGAAAATAAACTGAGATGCTTAACTGACAATTATACTAAGTTAAAAATCCGTTTTCTAATTGTAATAAGTTAAAAATGCGATGGTGGTGTGTGCCTTTAATCCTAACACTCTGGATGCAGAGGTGGATGGATCTCTTTGAGTTCCTGGATAACCAGGTCTACTGAGCAAGTTTCAGAACAGCCAGAATTACACAGAGAAACCCTGTCTTTAAAATACAAAAACAAAACAACAGCAACAAAATACATTTTCTGCCTTTGCACAAGAGTGCTTAAAGAAAAAAAAAAAAGAGTGCTTAAAGATAATCCTAAGTACTATGGCAGGAAGATTTCTTAGGTTCAGGAGTTCAAAACCAGCCTGAGCAACATAGTAGCAAGACCCCTTTATCAAAAAACAAAAACAAACAAGCAAACAAACAAACAAAAACCCAGCCTTCTATACAATTCCTATGAATTGAGTGTTTAAATTGCATGTAGTTATATAGCTCAGTGAGTTGCAGTTAGTCAGTGAACCTTTTTTTTTAATCCTACTTTTGTTTTAGTGAAGAACAATTTGAAAACTATGGATAATTTTTTTTATAAAAATCAGTAGTAACATTAGAGATTTGAAATAGAAAATCAGAAATCCCAGTGCTACTAATATCAGCAACCAAACAGATTCTTAAAATGTCTTTGTATTGGAAACATAGAAATGCATTTACCGATAGGGAGCAGATGTCACCAGTGTTCCTTTTTCAAAAGGAAACCAAGCAAGTGAGGTTGGAGGGTAGTCGGGATGGGCTGGGTGACAGCGGTGTTGAGCCTGTAGTAGAGCCAGGGAGGCAGAGATATACATAGGAAAGGAGGAGAGCCTCGAGGACACAGCAGACACAGCTTCCCCTGTGCATAACAATTAACTTTCAAGTTTACAAGATGAAAGGTTATGGAGCCAGCTGGGTGTGGTGGTGCACGCATGTAATCCCACCACTCAGGAAGGCAGAGGCAGGTGGATCTCTGTGACTTCAAGGCCATCCTGCTCTACACAGTGAGTCCAGAACAGCCAAGGTTATACAGAGAAACCCTGTCTCAAAAAACAGAAAGAAAGGGGGACAGGGGAAGGGAAGGAAGGAAAGAAAGGTAAAGTTGTGGAACTCTTTATAATACACAAGTATACTTAATGATAATAAGTTAATTTTTGTAATTTTTTTAATCATAGTTAATACCTAACATGACAAATGGTGGTGATTAATATCCATTGAAGATCTATAATGTTCCCTTACTGTGTGATCCTTTTCCAGAAAGAATTTTTGTAGCAACTAGTTGAATTGAACGTTAAAGAATTTATAAAAAGAAGTTCACGTCTGTAATCCTCACACTTGAGAAGCGAGGCAGGGATCTGCGGATCCAAGTAAAACCATCTGCAGCCTTTGTTTAGTAGAGTCTGCACTATCTAGTGCTTTCATTCTGCAGACCTAGCTTGCCATCACTTCCTTGTAGCCTGTATCAGTTCTTTTAGAATTTTTTGTGCTGTGGGTATCCTGGCAACAAGTTATCTCAGCTTTGCTTTAGAGTTTTATCTTGGCTACTTGTTTCCCTGTTTTTCCAGATGCACAGAGATTTTTAGATATATATTGGACATTATAAGTGGAATTTTATAAAGTTTTCTGGTTCCTTTGAAGAGTGTTGGGGTTTTTTCCCCATTATTATTATCATTAGCAGGCAGAAAATCCCTTAATTTGTGAAACTGTGAATTTATGTACCAATAGATTTAGTTTATTTCAGTTTTCTCCTAATCTCTTAGTCTAGTTCCAGGCCGTGTTCAGCTGTAAGGCGTGGCCCTCTTGAGGTTTGACTGGAAAGCTTGAAGTGTTTTCAGGGTCGTGTTTATTTGACAAGATTTCAAACGGCCTTCTCTATGCCAGTCCTTCCAGTGTCCAGCTTTTCTCCACCCGCACTCACACACACACACACACACACACACACACACACACACACACACACTGTGCAAGCTCAGCAGTGGAGTCCACTAAATATTTGTGTGAGTTCTGTTGCTTTTCATTTAATTCCCCTAGTTTCTCGATCTTCCAAAATGTGTGGACTGCTCAGGAAAATCAAGCTCCAGGTTTCAGCTTGAATCTATCAAGCAGCCATACTGGCAGAGATCTGTGGAGATAGAGATTTATACACAGAGATGTGTAAATCATAGACACGTAACATGACTGCTTTCCATAGTTGGTTGTTTGGGGGTTGTTGTTATTGTTTGTTGTCTATTTTTTCCACAGTTTTTTTTTTTTTTAATCCGTGGGAAAGGTAACATTCCATTGTTACCAGTACTGAAATTCCCTTTAAGGAATTTTTAATCAAAGACAACTGATAAATATTAAAAAACAACTAAATGATTCATAAGATTTTTTTAAGAGTGTGTGTGTTTGTGTGTGCATGTATAGAATGTCTGCATGAGGTTGTGGGTGAGTTTGTTCCATGGATCCTGTGTTGAGGTTTTGGAGACTGAACTCAGCTTGTCAGGTTTGTGTGGCAGCTGCTTTTACATGCTGAGCTATCTTGCCAGCCCATTCCCAATTTTTTTTTTTTTTTTTTAAATTAGATGCTCCATTTTGTGAATAAGAGAGAAAAGAGAGGGTTCCAGCAGAAGGCATGGGCTTTCAGAAGATAGGTGCTGAGTTGAAAGTTGACTGCCTGCTAAGATCAGAGTGGTCCTCAAAGGGACACTCTAGTTAATTCAAGAATATACGCATGAGCAGGACTTATTCTTAGGACAAAGGGAGTTGCCTTCTGTTACAGTCAGAAGTGTACGTCTAGGCCAAAATAGATGTTTAGGTAGGTTGCAGCCAATGAATGAAAACCCTCGGATTTAACTTACGATTATGGTCTGGTAATACAGTCCAGAAGTGGTGCTTGCTTCACATGTACAAGGCCCTGGGCTCAATCCTCATTACTGAGAAGAAAAAGAAAAAAAGATATAATATTATAAAAAGCAACTGTTTCACTGTATGATTGTCATACAGTGAAAGATTAATTTGTTAGCAGTTTGAGAATCTCTAAGAAGAGTGACCAAGTTACAATTGACTGCACTGCCGAGTGTTGCATTTGTTCCGACCTAAGTAATAAAGGTCTATGCAAGGAAGTGTATTAGCGCTTATGTGGTAAGGAGGATAGATGTTGATGAAACACTTACAGAATGCAGAGGGGGACTTGCTATTTGGAATTTCAAGGCAAGTTTGCTTTATTCTAGTCAACCAGACTTGGAGAGTGTGGAGTGTGTCTTCTTGTACTCACTGGGGCTGGATGACTCTGAAGGGTACTAACCTTTTCCCTGTTACCTTATCATGGTGTCAAGTGCTCACTACAAACTATGCCACTTGTTGGCTCTTGGTAGGTTCTTAGTGACTGAAGAACTGTTATCTTTCCCAGAAGAGGCACAGTTGACATGAAGCCATTCTGATATGCAAGTTTTTAGGGTGTTTGAAAGCATATCTTGCCTTTTAGATTCTCTTGTATTTTGGAAATTTATTTGAAAAGTGCCCTTACTTCTACAAGCTAGTTTTGAAGACAGCAAATGGAGAAAGCAGTCAGTCAGATCTATACCTGTGTACATTTTATGGAAGACTTTTCTTACAGGAATTCTTTGTAGTAATTAATCACTTGTTTTCCCTTACCTATCTCTGACCAGCACATGAATAATCCATTGGCTCTAGCTTAGCTAATAATCCTTTGGTTTTTGCCACTTGCTTTAAATATTTATCTTTAAAGAATTTATTTTATGTGAGAATCTTAATAACTGTCTTTCATATAGTAATTCAGAATTCATTAACTTCTCAGGGGCCTACTCTGAGCTCAGCAGGAAACCTTCTGAAATTGCCACCCAATTTAATCTGTGCTCTCGTTTACCTGCAGGTCACTGAGCTGGAATGTGTTAGTAGTCAGGCAAATGCTGTGCACACGCACAAGGCGGAGCTGAATCAGACCGTGCAGGAACTGGAAGAGACACTGAAAGTAAAGGAAGAGGTAGGTCCCACTGCTCAGTCCTCCATGGTCACATGGCACTGTGTAAGCACAGCAAGACGGTCAGATCTAACGTGCTATCCAGAAGAAAGTGAGATTGTGGGCAACTTTTTCCTTCTTTTCTTTTCTTTCTTTTCTTTTCCTTTCCCTTTCTTTCTTTCTTTCTTTCTTTCTTTCTTTCTTTCTTTCTTTCTTTCTTTCAGTTTTTCCAGATGGGGTTTCTCTGTGTAGCCCTCACTGTCCTGGATTCACTCTGTAGACCAGACTGGCCTCAAACTCACATAGATTCGCCTGTCTCTGCCTCCTGAGCACTGGGATTACAGGCGCATGCCTTGTGGGCTTCTTTCTTAAGATAACTTTTATTGAATAGTATGAAGCTTGGTCCTGTCTTCCCCACTCCTGATCCTGTTGATATTATTCACTGTATTGAACTATGGTATTGCCTTTTTATGAGAGTTGAATTTATTTAATCAACATGAAACCATTAGAGATTAGATAAATTTTTACAAGTTGTTATTTTCTTTGGTTTTCTAGTCAAAAAGAGCTATTTTATATACTAAAGGAGAAATTGTTTATCTCAAGCTTGAAGCTGCTTAGCACTATGCTAAAGCCATCAGATTTCACCTGTTGATAAAAGTCATTCTGAACTAGGCATGTGGTGTGGCACCTGTAGTCCCAGGACTGCGGGCCTGAGGAGGAGGATCTTGAGTCTAAAGCCAGCTTTTGCTCCATAGTGAGTTCAAGGCATGGAGTACGGTATGAGACCCTGCCCCAACCAGGAAAGAAAAAAAGAAGCCCCATTCTGTGCCAGGCAACATCCTTATTAAAGTCACATATTTCCTCTGAAAGTCAATAAAGAGTATTTTTAAATTACTGTTTACTAAGAACTAGGAAAAAACTTCATGGAAAATTTAGATCTTCCCTCTCCTTATTATAAGTTGATTGTTGTTAAAGACATTACTTTACCTTTTCCAGGAAATTGAAAGATTAAAACAAGAAATCGATAATGCCAGAGAACTCCAAGAACAAAGGGACTCCCTGACTCAAAAGCTGCAGGTAAGCTAAGTAAGAGTGTTGGACTTTATGAAGAACAGCATTAGTCGTTCTTTCACAACATAATGACTTTTTTGAGCCTTCATTTTTAAATATTTTCTTTTTTTCTTCTTCTTCTAGTACCTCTGATTCATGCCTAATGTTCACTGTTCTAGATTACTTGGTTACTTCATTTAGGTAGTTTGTAATCATTAGTGGCCATTTATAGTTGTTCTTAGTGCAGTACTTTGGAAAGTTCTGCTTTTATCATTAACAGGTAGGTACCCTAAATTTAAGGGACGACATCTCAGAGGGATTTCACCTGTTGATGAAAGTCACTCTAAGCTGGGCATGTGGTACTGTGCCTGGAGTCCCAGGACCTGGGAGTTTAGGGACCTGCTGGTTTGGTTTGTTGTTGTTTATTTGTTTTGTTTTTCAAGACAAGGTTTCTCTGTGTAGTCCTGGCTGTCCTGGACTCGCTTTGTAGACCAGGCTGGCCTCGAACTCACAGTAATCCACTTGCCTCTGCCTCTCAAGTGCAGGGATTAAAGGCGTGCACCACCACTGCTCGGCCCCTACTGGTATTTTGTGTGCTGAGCTATTCTGAAACCTGGCGTTCCTTGTCCCTTAATAGAACAAAAGTTAGTGTCTTTTCCTTTCTTTGGTCGATCAGTTTTGTCCACTTTTTTTCTGCATAGGTAACAAACTTCCTGATTCTAGTTGACCTCTATTTGCATCTTTTGTTGGTGGGATTCAAATATAGAAAGATTTTTCAAAATTCTTTACTAAGCTGCCTTTTGCCTGCTTAAGCCACCCGCCTCAAGAAGGGTTAGAAGCCCTTAGGAATAGAAACACGTGCATTCATCAAGGAGACGCTTGTCACAGGCATACACGGAGGGACCTGGAAGCCAGGGTCAAGAGGACGTTTATAAGAAGGATCAGCAACATTTATTCAGTAGTTGCTATGTACAGACACTGTGCAATCAGCATGTCACAGTACAATGCAGAGGCTTGAAGAAAAGTAACTTGTCCATCCCATATTTAGATCAAGACAGTCAAACTCTGTCCTTGGCCATCAAACGCTGCAACAGTGGTGACGCTTCATAAAGAAAACAGACTTCGGGACAGGCGAGGCTTCCCACACCTTTAATCTCAGCTGGGGAAAGAAGATCTCCAAGTTCAAAGCCAGCCTGGTCTACATGAGTTCCAGGACACTCAGGGATACATAGAGACCCCATCTTAAGAAAAAGAAAGAAAGAGGAAGACAGAAAACAAACAGGTTCCTTATATGAAACAGCCCAACTGCTGTGCCCTTGCCCTGCCTGCTACAGCCCTTCAGTAGTCTGGGAAGCGGGGTTACTGTTTGGTCCGTCCTAGTGAGTGCTGCTTATACACTCTCGTTCTCCATGGAGAGCACTGGCTCTTACCTGGCAACTCTGTGTCCCAAGGAACATTAGCAATGTGTGAAGACATTCATATCTTCACTACAAGGAGAGTGTTACTAATATTATTAGTCAGGGCCAGTGATGCTGCTCAGCAGGCCTTGATCTTCTGGCCCTAAATGCCAGGATGCAGAGGCCAAGAGGCCCTGGTGGGACTGTGTGTGAAGCATGTAATTGAGGCTGGTGGGATGGGGAAGGTGTTCAGCTAGTTTCTCCTCTGTTTATTTTGGATTCTGAGTATGTTGTGGTATTAAGGTGTAAGTTACCCACTAACTCACATTTCATGCTGGCAGGTTAGGTATCTGTTCTCAATGGCAAGACAGCAGCAGTTCAGAGATGTTAAAACATTCAGTCAAGAGACAGAGCTACAAAGCAGTGAAGCCTCACATTGTTTGATTCTAGTCTGCTCTTTATATGTGTCTTAGTTACTGTTCTATTGCTGTGAAGAAACACCACAACCAAGGCAATTTATAAAAGGAAGCATTGAATTGGGGGCTTGCTTACAGTTTCAGAGGGCGAGTCCATCACCATCACAGTAGGGAACGTGGCTACAGGCAAGCATGGTGCTGTAGCAGTAGCTGAGAGAGAGCTTAGATCTTATTCACAGGCAGCAGGCAGCAGAGACTGGCACAAGAGTATGGGCTTTTGTAACCTCAAAGTCCACCCCCCAGTGACACGCCTCCTAATCCTTCACAAACAGTTCCACCAACCAGGGACCAAGCATTCACATATCTGAGCCTGTGGGGCCATTCTCATTCCAACCACCAGTGTGCTAAAAACATTTCCCTTATGATTCTTTTCAAAATGTTTGTCAGTCAGTGTAAATCTTTGTCATAATGACAATGACCCACTTCTGAAGAAAAATTGAGATGTTTATTCACTTCTTTTAGTATATCAAACTCACATCAAACTTCTGTTGATATTTCTATGGGTGTTTTATTGTCAGATGAACAATAGTTTAATTTTACAGGAGCCCACTGAAATTGTATCAACTGTTAACAATTCTTTCATTTAATAGCACATATTATCATAAAAACAGCCTTTCTGGAACATCTATTATCCAAAGTATCAGTACTCTTGAGACACCCCATAAGTCAGTGTAGAAACCAAGACCATTCAGTTCTGTGGTGCTGGAAAAACTGAAACTGCAGTGTGTGGAGTATATGTATGAATAGAAAACTCATGATTAAGGATATCATGATTTAAGGCTGGAGAGATGGCACAGAGGGTAAGAGCACTGGCTGCTCTTGCACAGGTCCTGAGTTCAATTCCCAGAGACCACGTGGTGGCTCACAACCATCTATAATAGGATCTGCTGCCCTCTTCTGTCATCCAAGCATACATGCAAACATAGCCTTCATATACACAAATACATCTTTTTAAAAATATCATGATTTAATTTTAATTTCCAAATTTCAATATTTGGATATTTCTAAATATCATGTAACAAACATATGCTCATATGCTCTCCTCATCCTATAGCAAAGCATGTGACATTTTCCTTTATCCAGTGTTTGCTTAAAGATTGTTTTATGTGGCTTTCTCTCAGCGTTGCTGTTGGGATAGAGATTTACATTGTTCCAGTGATGTATGTAATAACTGATGTCAGGGTGAGTCTTTATGTTAATGTGCACTCTGATGGTGCTTTTGAGGTGGATTCAGAGCATTGCTTGGTTCCAGTGCTTTAATGTTCGAAGCTAAGAAATGTACACCTGGAAAGCGGGACATCACTGAAAGAAAGGCAGTAGCTCATCTTTATTCACTTCTATATATTTTGTGGTGCTTGGATTGAACAGATTTTGCATTGTGCAGGCTGGGTAAGCACTCTGCCACTGAGACACGTTCCAAGCCCTTCTTCACTCCACCCCACCCCCCACTTTTTAAATTATAGGTTTTTTTTCTTTATGAGTAAAACTGAGCATTTATCATTTGTATAGATCTTTAAATTTTTTACACTGTGTGTTTATATATGGTGTGCATATATACACATGCCATAGTCTGTGTGTGAAGCTCAGGGGAGAACTCTGTGGAGTCCGTCCTCCTTCCATC
Organism: Acomys russatus; assembly: GCF_903995435.1. Taxonomy (NCBI): domain Eukaryota; kingdom Metazoa; phylum Chordata; class Mammalia; order Rodentia; family Muridae; genus Acomys; species Acomys russatus. The sequence goes on from NC_067166.1 coordinate 14,647,800, forward strand.
TGCCTGTGGATTCTGGGGATTGAAGGCTGTGGGCGTGTGCAGCAAGCTGGGCTGTCTCACCGGCCCTGTCCATCGCCTTTACACAGCCTCAGTTGTGTTTTCACCTGAAGGACTTATGGGCTGTCTCTGCAGTGGTGGCCCACGCCCTTCATCCCAGCCCACGGGAGGCAGAGGCATGTGGATCTCTGAGTTTTAGGCTAGCCTGGCAACAGAATGAGTTCCAGACAGGCAGGTCTTCGCAGAAGCTCTGTCTCAAGAAAAAGAAAAAAGAAAGAAAAAAAAAAGAAGAAGAAAAAGCCCCAAGCTGCCAAGCACCTGGCTTCTGAAGTCTCTGCAGTCTCAGCTCAGGTGTTCGTTTCTCTGAGTTCTCAGGTCCCTAGTCAGAGCCCTTTCCCGAGTGCGCTTTGTTCTTTACCACGCTTCACTCTCCGGCTTGTACTTCCCACCATGTGATCTTACTGACTTCCGACTGAGTCTTAAACTTTCTATTTTGAAATATTAGACTTAAGAGAAAAGCTGCAAGAATAATCCAGTTATATGTCTTGCCCTTACTTTCCCCAAACATTAATATTTTTGCCCTACGATTTTTGCTTTAACATTTTGTGTTCTCCCTCCCCCTCCCTCCCCTCCCTCTCCCTTCTCCCCCTCCCCCTCCCTCCCTCTCTGTCCCCTTCTCACCCTATCCTGCCTTCTCTGTCACTCTCTGTATGTATCTGCATGCTATGGTTTTTTCTGAACTGCTTGAGAGTAAGGGGCGCATGTGCTCCTTCCCTCTAAATACTTTACTGCTTCATTTCTAAAAGTAAAGACCTTTTACATAACCATCAAAATCTAGAAATTATTTATCCGTCTATCTTAGTCAAATGCCTGTAGTTATCTTAATCTCCTTTATAGCACAGTTTATCGGTTGTTTTTCTGCCCAGGACCCATCTATTCCAGGGTCAGGTGTTCTGCCTGGTTGTCATGTCTGTTTTTCTTGGTGTTCCAGCTCTGGCCAAGGAGAAACCCTTCCCTAGATCCTGTCTGTGGCATGGTCATGTCATGCTTTGAAGAACTTCACACTGCAGAACAAGTGGATATTCCAGGCCATCTTATAGTTTCTCACGCACAGTCCTGTGCTTGTGATGTGTGCAGCTGTGCACATGCATCTGTCCTGTATCACTCTTCTGCTCTAGTCATTGAGGCAGGTTCTCCCAGTCAAACCCACAGCACACCCACGTGACGGGTCTTGGCCAGCTCGTTCTGGTAATCCCTTGTCTCAGACCTTTTAAGGATGCAGTTTGGCTCGCCTACCCCACACTTATTTCCCATGGGTTTTGGGGATTCAAGCTCCAGCCTCACACTTAGGAATGTTTTAAGCATTGGGCCTGATGTGTGCACTGGGATGGAGCTCTGCTCTGACCTGCTGAGCCGTCTTGCCAGCCCTGCCCTCTGGGCCTCCTCACACTCAGCTCTCAGGGTATTGGCTGTCAAGTTTTGGCAGCAGAGTTTTTAGAGAGGCAAATTCCAGTCAGAGGACTCATCACCAGTCACAACTCTACTGCAGCCTTTTTAAAAAAATGTCATTTAAAAGTATTTATTTATTTTTAAATTTTTAACTTAGGTGTGATAGTGTTTTGCCAGCATGTATGCAGGTGCCACATGTGTGCAGTCGGTGGTCATGGAGTCCAAAGAGGGACTGGAGTTAGAGATGGTTGACAGCCGCTGTGTGTGTGTGTGTGTGTGTGTGTGTGCGCGCGCGCGCGCGCACGCACTAGAATCAAACCCACATCCTCGGGAAGAGCAGCCAGTGTTTATAACTGCTCCAGCTCCTAGATGTGATTTTAAGAAATCTCCTTCCAGTTCTGATTCTCTTGCCTTCGTACGTTTTATGCTTGGTTTCCTTCAATGCTATAAGGATATTCTTTTAAGTTATATTTACCAAGATAGTTCTCAAGGTGATTATTGAAACTCATTTTTTTTGAAGTATTACTGGGCCGTTTTAATTTCCATATCCAGATGGGCATGATGTACACCCTGAATCCTGGGGCCAGCATATTTCTGTGGGTTCAAAGTTAGCCTGGTCGTGTCACAAAGTACAGTGTTGTGGGCCATCTAGGGCTACATGGTGAAACCCTGTATCAAATAGTAGTAACAACAACAGTAATAGTGTATATCTAAGAACTTTATCTCCAGATTCTTTTAGGGTTTGAGCTCAGTGACAGAGAGAGAGCCTCACTGAGGTTTCTTGAGACATCTCCAGTGCCAAAAAGTTACTAAATATTTCACACATAAAATTTAAATATTTGTCTTTACATGTTATTTTTCTTCTGTAATATATTTAATTATATGTAATCGAATATTCTTGTCTTCTATTTTAATCTTATTTTCTGGTTTTCCCTCCTTTATTTTGTTTTTATCCTCTTGAAATTTTTTTGTATAATTAAGGAATACTAACTGAATATACAAGTGTTAGTGAAAACTGTTTTGCTTTTTGATTTTAGTAGGGACCTCATAATTCATTTCTGGTGAGATTCTCATTCATGGTCATATTCTCTCGCTCTCTTATTTCTTTCACCAATTTAATCAACTCTCCCATTGTTTTCAGTGTATTTCCATAGCATCCTTAGTTGTTTGTTGTTGTTTAGATTCATTTGTTTTATTTTACATTAATGGGTGCTTTTGTAGCATGTTCCCTTGTATATCCCATGTTTGCAGTTCCCTGGAAGGCCAGAAGAGGGCATTGAATACTCTTGAACTGAAGTTATAGCTGCCATGTGGGTGCTGGGAACTAAACCCAGGTCCTCTGGAAAACCAGCCAGTGTTCCTGACCCATTAAGCCATCTCTCCAGTTCATGTCCCTAGTTTTGGGTGCCCAATTAAAGCTCCTTTCTGAATACTTCTTTGTAAACTTTAAAAAAAAAAAAAAAAAAAAAAAAAGATTTATTTATTTATTATGTATACAGTGTTTGCCTGCATGTACACTTGTGTGCCAGAAGAGGGCATTAGATCACACTGTAGATGGTTGTGAGCCACCATGTGGTTGCCAGAAATTAAACTCAGGATCTCTCTCTAGAAGAGCAGTCAGTGCTCTTAACCTCTGAACCATCCTTCCAGCCCACTTCTATGTAAACTTTAATTCAGCAGGAAATAGTGTGTTAAGAATTTTTCTGCTTCATAGTTGATTTGGGGAATTTTTGTTTGTTTGTTTTACTGAATTGTTTTTAGCATTTTCTATAATTGTTTTCATAAATGAATATTATACCTTTGCATTTCTGTGGACAGAATAGCAGTTCCAGGTTCAAAACACCGTCCTTTGAGGATGAGTTGAGACAGGTTGCATGTGTTTCAGTGTTTTAATTTTCATTTATATAACAGGAGCTTAAACTTTTTTGTCTTTTTTGTTGTTGTTGTTGTTGTTGTTGTTTTGTTTTTTGCCCTCTGTTGTTCCTAAAGACTTCTTGCCTTTTACTCTTTTCTGGAGCGGTGTTGCTTTGCTGAGACTGTCTCTTCCGCTTTTACTTGTAGTTAGTCTATCAGATACAAATCTGTTCTGTCCATTGTTTCTGGGTTTGGGCCGTCACAGAGGTCTTCTCCTTCACAGAGTTGCTGTCCACTGCACAGCCCCATGCTCCCTCTAGAGAAGGCTAGAGTGACAGCTTGAGAAACAGGCCTGCGGAAATTGTCCTTAGGTCCTCTCACTGCCAGTGATTTGACATGTGTGTTGGTCTCTGTCTTTTGTAATATCAAACTCCTGAAATTTCTTGTTTGTTTGGTTTGGTTTGGTTTGGCTTTTTGAGACAAGGTTTCTCTATGATAGCCTTGGCTGTCCTAGACTTGCTTTGTAGACCAGGCTGGCCTCAAAGTCGCAGAGATCCACCTGCCTCTGCCTTCTGAATGCTGGGATTAAAGATGTGTGCCACCACCACCTGGCCGAACTCCTGAAATTTGCACCATTTTATTCTTGTTGTATGCTCCTGTGCTTTGGGGAGGGCGGCTGACAGATATCAGTGTACAAACTCTTATTCCCTTGTCCACTCAGAAATATCTTCTACTTTTCAATAAAGCACACTGTATTTTTTTTTTTTTTTAAGTTTACAAAGAAGTATTCAGAAAGGAGTTTAAATTGGACGCCCAAAACTAGGGACATGAAACTGGAAAGATGGCTTAATGGGTCAGGAACACTGGCTTGTTTCACTTAAGGTGAATATTTTATTCTCAGTGCATACTAATAGATGCCCAACAACTAATTATTAAATAACTTCTTTAATAAAATACACACATTGCTCTTATCCATTTTTTTGTAAATGAGTTATCGATGCTTCTATTGTTGATTAAAATGTCCTGTTATATGTAAATGTTAACAGTCTGATAAAACATTAATATATCTCAATTGCATACTTAATATCTTAAGCTGTGAAGCAGGTATCAATAAGAATTTTTGTATGGTTTTTACTTAGATTGAATGAAGGATTTAAATGTAGAGAAAATTAAACATACTTGGTCCTATTGGCAGCTGTTATAATTATGTTATTTTTTAAAATCTCTGTTTTGAGTCTGTTAGTACCTAACACATACAGTATATAGCCTCTGTTCAGTAGAGTTTTATACTTTCAGTTTGGGTATTTAAGCACTCTGAAAGGCATTTGAAACACTGGCCTACAAAGTACTTTTTTTTTTTTTTTTTTTACATCATGATATTGGTGCTCCTTGTGTGTGCCTTAAAAGATGAGGAAATTAACAGATAAGATTAATGGTAGAAGGCAAGCTTAGAGAAAGAAACAAAGACTAGAAAGAGATTGGCAAATGTGTGCACAGTGCGGGAAGGTGCTGGCTGTGACTTCAGTCACACCTAGTTGGCCCTGTTCTCTAAGTTGTCTGTTCTTATCCCATGAACATATTCTCCCCACGTAAAAACAGACAGTGCCATCTGCATAGTGCTGGTGCTACTGTTATTTTAGTAGCGGAAGTTCCTACAGGGGCACCTCTTGGAGTAGGGGCATTCATCTAGAGTGTAGTGCTATTTAAACAACTGAAGGAATAGTGTTTTGTGTGGTTCCATCTAAAATGTTTGGATATTTCATTGGTTAGAGGAGAGAACAAGGGAGCCTTTCACTCTAATGAAGGCTATAGAGGGCAAACTGGGCTGTGGCTGTGAAGTGGGGCGTGATAGTGGGTGACATTTGCCCTGTTTCTGTAGCTGGAAACATTCTATCCTTAAGCTCGTTGTTGAAGTGCAAGGGAGCACTCTGCAATCATGAGTGGAATTTTTACATTTGATCACAGGTCCTGATCCTCCCTAATAGTTTACAGCCTCCATGGATATAGCTTCTGAATTTGTAAATATGAATTTCAAATGTTTATTTATTATCTTCATTTTACAGTTTATTTGAAGACTGATAAAAAGCATTTGTGGCTAGCATTGAAGTAGCTAATATCAAACAGCAAGTTCTTTTATGTTAAATTGGCCTTTAAGCCGGGTGTGGTGGCGCACGCCTTTTATCTCAGTACTCGGGAGGCAGAGGCATGCAGATTGCTGTGAGTTCGAGGCCAGCCTGGTCTACCGAGCAAATCCAGGACAGCCAAAGCTACACAGAGAAACACTGTCTCGAAAAAAAAAAGAAACAAAAAAGAGGGAGGCTTTATATTCTTCAATTATAAATTATAGATGTTCTGTTTCCCTCTTTAATTCTTCCACCCATTGTAGCTTTGCTGGGTAATGTAATGTTGTTTGATCCTTATTCATAATTATTGCTGTCAGATCATACGATTGTGTTCAGAGTTATCAACTGTTACTTTCTTTACTGTTTCAAGTCAGTTTACTTAGGTTTTTTTTTCTCGAGACTTCAGTGTTTTTATTACACTTATGTATATGTGTGCCACAGTGGATGTGTACGTTTCAGAGGACAACGTTAGGGAATCTGTCCTCCCTCTATCATGTGTGTTACAGGCATTGATTGAGCTCAGGTTGTGAGTCTGTCTTTTTCTTGTTGTTTGGTTTGGTTTGATTTGGTTTGGTTGGGGTGTGTATGAGAGAGAGAGGGGGGGGTAGAGGAGAGAGGAGAGAGAAGGGGGAAGGCTCAGTATGTAGTCCTGGCTATCCTGAAACTCACTCTGTTGACCAGGTTGGCCTTGAATTCACAAAGATTCACCTGCCTCTGTCTTCCTAATACTTGAATAAAGGCCTGCAACAGTATACCCAGCTTAGGTTGTAACTTTCGGAAGCAAGTATCTTTACCTGCTGAGCTATCTTGCTGGCTCTAAAAACATATTTTTGAGAAAATTGTGGGAAATTAATATGGATAAAAAAGTATTTATAATTCAAACACCAGTATTCCTTTTTTAGACCTTCATTTTTATGTGTAAAGATATTTTGTCTGCATGTATGTCTGTGTACCATATGCATACAGTGCCCTTGGAGGCCAGAAGATAGCATTGGATTCCTGGAGTTGGAGTTACAGATAGGTGTGAGCGGCCATGTGGGTGCTGGGAATTGAATCCAGGACCTCTAGAAGAGCAGCCAGTGCTCTTAACCACTGAGCCATCTCTCCAGCTCTGAATTTGAGTTTTAAAACTAAAGTTAAATCATTACTTACGTAATTTTTGACTTGCTTCATTATATATTTGTCATGTTTAGAAACATTGTTAAAAGTCATAATGACTCCTAAATACTTCTTAGTGTGCTAGAATTTAGACCATATCAAAAATTTTAAACATTTTTGTATTGTCACAAAATTTTGCTTTCTTTTTGTCATTTTTCTCTTTTCTGGACTTTCAGCATAGAATTTTCTTTTTTTTTTGTTTGTTTGTTTTTTGTTTTGTTTTTTTGTTTTGTTTTGTTTTTCGAGACAGGGTTTCTCTGTGTAGCCTTGGCCATCCTGGACTCACTTTGTAGACCAGGCTGGCCTCGAACTCACAGCGATCCACCTGCCTCTGCCTCCCGAGTGCTGGGATTAAAGGCGTGCGCCACCACGCCCGGCTCAGCATAGAATTTTCAACTTTATACTTCCTATATGTGCAGTTACTGTAGCTTTTAGAGTTGAACAATTGTACATTCTTACACATGCATTCTTTTGACTCTGAATGCAGGATCAGTATAGTATAAGACAAACTTTCAATCTTACAGTAGCGAGTTGCTTCTTTCCTAACTTTCTTCAGAGTTACTGATGAGAACTTAATTTCTCCCTGTCTCTGCCTATTCTCACCTAATTTCTCAGTTTGCATACAAGCAGCAATAAAAGTGAGATGTAAATAACCCTCAGGCTGGGTGTTGTGCTTGTCCTGTGAGGTGCATGAAGTGTTGCAGGGAGGAGCAGCAGCTTGTGCTGAGGGGACAGATGGATTTGTGCTCTCTGGAGATGGCTGAATCCAAAGCTCCTTAAACTGTGTGGAGCTGAGCATCAGAGGCACAGCCTGGTTGTCAGACTTACTGGAAGACAGTAGCAACAGTAGGAATGCATTGTCATCTAACCAAGGAACTGACATGTATGTGTGTGTTACACTTTTCTTTCTCAAGGAAGTTGAGATTCGAAATAAAGACCTGGAGGGGCAGCTGTCTGACTTAGAGCAGCGCCTGGAGAGGAGCCAGAATGAGCAGGAAGCCTTCCGCAGCAACCTGAAGACACTCTTAGAAATTCTGGATGGAAAAATATTTGAACTAACAGAATTGCGAGATAACTTGGCCAAGCTACTAGAATGCAGCTAAGGAGGACGAAGTGTCTGTGCCAATAGGTGAAGAGATGCTGTCTGTCTTCATAGGACTGTTGGGGCTCTGCACCAAGATTGCACAAATCTTTTGAATATCATTCCTCCAGGAGGAGGGGGTGTTTTGGAAATTGGAATTGTATATTTCAGTATAAATTTTAGAATTTAGCTTATAGCTAGTTGGGGAAAAAAGACATGAAAAACTTGAACTACAAATTACCTCCATGTATATTGGCCATAGTTAACCAGAAAGTTATAAGTAGACACTTAATGCAATCTTTACCCTGATATCAGCCAATGGGAGAATTAACAATGTCTGGGTCCCTTCTTTTTCTGTTCAACACAGTGACGATTACTTGCTTTTTAAATTAATTTATTTATGATATCTACAGCTGTGTTTTGTGCAAAAACTTAGTAATGGGAGCCCTGTCTTTGTTGTTATCTGAATAATTTCTCAGGATACTTTGCGCTGCTGAGAAAGGGCCATTACCAGTTAATCCTTGACAGGAGTGGGGGAGCCTCACCTCTGACTGAAGCTCACTATGAAGGGGTGTCTGGAGTTCTTCCCTTTTTTGTACTGGGAGTGTTTTCACTCTAGTGACTACTCTGGTACACTCTGCTGTTCTCCAGTCTCGTCTGTTGTATAGTTCACTTTTCCATATTGATTCCATGTATTTATGAGAAGACACTGTCTCCCATTTTATTACATATTTTAAAGCCAACTAAACAAAGGCAGCTGAGTCCCTCAGATATTTTTCTTTTTAAATTTATAGTAAATTTGACACACAGAACTAAAATACAGCAGTCCGTCCTTGACGGTTTAGTCTAGCAATGTTAAGTATATTTACAGAAAATATGCAGTTACGTTTATATATTTGGCAAGAAATTTTTCTGGACGATTAATGCATTTTAATTTATGAAAAATAACGGTTATGGGGGCACTGTTTATTATAGATAATTTTAAGGTAATAGCTGTTTTCAAGGAGGTCCACTTCCATCTAGCAGCCAATCAGAGGACTGTATCTAAATTGTGACTGTGGCAGATGGGTCTTCACAGAAACCATGTCTCTATTCCAACTTCACAAGGCAATATTTGAACTGTTAACGAGGCATTTCAAAATGGGAAATACTTCAACAGGCTCTTCTCGGAGAGCAGGTTTTAGTGTTGTTTGACGTAATTTTAAGACATTTAGTAAACATGCATTTCTTTATATGATACATTTCTTTCACAAAGCTATTTTAAAAGTACGCCAAGTGCTGTCTGCTCTGCCCGAGTAGGAACTACATCAGAATTCATATATCTTGCTGTACAATGCCTGTGATATGAAGAGGGTTCTTTTTAGTGTATGCTTGAGTACCTAACTCCAGAGTCAATGAATGCACTGGTTTTTTTTGTTTGTACCCCAAATGATTGAATTGTTAAGTACAAACTAAGCAGATTAACTCATTTTTTTCACTCATAAACAGATTCTTAGTACTAGTTTTGTTTTATATTTATGTGTATGTACATAAATACATACATATTAATTTATATTAGAGTGAAAAATAAATGGTTTGTTTCTAAAGTTAGTTTCTACAGTAAGGTGTCTCTGAAAAGTTTGTGTCAGACACTTAATCATCATGTATTAAATGTGCCGTTCCATCATACCAGTCACCTCCATCTACCTTAAGGTATTTTCCTTACCTGTCTATTATAGAGAGAGTAATTTAGGTACACATGCTCAGAGCTGAGATATTTCTCTGATAAATCAGGTAATAAAATTTATTTGATGGGTAGAATTTTGAAAACAGATATGATTTTATCTATGAGTTTCTGAATATCAAAGAATACCAGGTTTTCATTTAAATAGAGGACTAACACTAGGGATCAGGGAATTTAGTTACGAAGAGTTTAAAAAAAATCTAAAAAATTAAAAAAATAAAAAAACAGTGTAAGCTGTTGATATGGTAAGCTAATTATTTTAATGATGTAATAAAATATTTTTAAATTTTGGCATAGTGATAATTTAATGGGAAAAAACTCACCAAAATGTCTCCATTTGAATTGTACTGATAATGTGAGGCATATGTGTAATTCAATATATACATATACCTATATGTATATACAGAAATTATTTTTAATATTTTCCTACTGCTGTGAAATTTAAAATTGGAAATTTTGTGAGTGTTTTCCATGTCCAATAGAGCCTAATTGTTTCTTTTTTTAGTAACTTAACAATTTCTTGAGGGCTGCACCTATAAATTCCCAGCTTGTCAGTAGACATGTACAGTATTTGGGATAAGGTGGACACAAGTGCACATATAAATAAAATCTTCTTATTGACTATTTTAAACATTCATTCACACTAGGAGAGCATCTAGAACTCATCGCCTCTAATTCATAGGTTGTGCGCCTACTGTAGCTTTTTCCATTGCTGTATTATATAAACATTTGCATATTAAAATTTGGTTTTTCCCAGAGATAAATATTATATAATGTATCTATATTTAGATCAAACTGTGGTAATATATTGATCAGAACATAATGCTGGGGACTATAGCCTGAACATGTGGACTTGCAGTGACACAGGAGGAGAGCAGAGGTCAATCAATCCCATTTGTGTATAAGTTATTATAACTATGAAATCTTGTACAAAAGCAAAAACTGGAAAAAAACAAAAATACAGTTTTTATTTTGAAATACATTTGTTCTCTGGAGAATGTACTTCATCTTTTTCTCAGTCTTTTCAGGATATTTAAAGCAGTTACGTGACAGCAGCATTACTTCAATACTACAGGTGCTACTGGATTTTGCATTAGTATGTGATGTTTTAAAATCCTAACTTTGACATAAAAGGTTTTATAAGTATTTCCCTGCCTGGAAAATTAGTTTTTATTCTTCTCCCCTCATTCCCTCCTCTTGCTCTGCCTCTCTAGACTTAAAAATGAACATTCATGAAATTGCGTTGCTCCTTGTCCCTAAAGGAAATTCACAGCTCCATCAAAACTCCGATGCTCTGTTGTCTTTGGACGGTTGGGAGCAGTTAGGGAAGGAACTTGTCACTTATCTTTTCAGGTGACTCTGAAATGGTAAGCTACCACGTGACCTTTAAAAAGCCATTTCTTTGCTCTGTTAAAATTAAATGTATCCTTTAGCAGGCGCTGCTCTGCCTTGAGTGTTTCTGCTTGCCTCGGAAGTGTATGTTTGGGGCACTGCCTCCGGATCCTGACCACCTCCGGGACTGGAGTGGGATCAGGCCATGGGGAAAGCTTGTGGGCTATTGTTTTGAGCCTTTCATTTATTTGATACCAAATAATTTTAACATTTGAAACTTTGTGCTTAAAGACATAAAATAGACTTCATTGAGCTTTGTCTTTTATATGCATTAGCATAAACTTTTCATATTCATGAGGTAAATTAACTTCATTTCTTTTTCTTTCATGGTACTTGGGGGTCAAACCCTAGCACGTGCTAGGCAAGTACTGTGCCACTGAGCTACTTCCCAGCCCTATATAAAATCATAAAGAAGAAAACTTTCAGGTAAGAAATAGTTGAGTTTGGAACATTAAAAAAAATCTTTACTAGAATACCACACTATGTGACTAGTAGTAATAAGAATTTTTAAAAGTATATTTTTTAAAAGTTTTAGACTCACTCATTCTATTTTCCCCAAAACAACAAAAACTGTTTTAAACTGGAGATCATCACTCTTATTTTTAATCCCAGCATTGAGAAGGCTGCGGAAGGAGGATTGAGAGTTGGAAACTATCATGGCCTGCAAAATAAAGAAAAATAAATTTAAGCCTAATAAGTAGAGGGAGTCTGGATTGTTGACGGCTTTCTCTCAGAGGTTCCCGTCAGCACCACACTGCCTACAATCTGTGAGGCAGTGGGCAAAGCAGGTACCTTAAAAAAAAAAAGACATGCCAGCTGGGCATGGTGGCGCATACCTTTAATCCCAGCACTCGAGAGGCAGAGGCAGGCAGGCGGAATGCTGTGAGATCAAGGTCAGCCTGGTCATAAAATTGAGTCTGGGACAGCCGAGGGTACACAGAGAAACCCTGTCTTGGGGGAAAAAAAAGTGGATATGAGTGCTTTGCATGTGCGTATATATCTGTACGTGGCTAGTGCTCACAGAGTCCCAAAGAGGATTCCCTGGAACTTGAGGTATGGATGGCTGTGAGCTGCTGCGTGGGTGCTGTGAACTGAACCCAGGGCTGCTGCAAGAGTAACAGCTGCTCTTAACCACTGAGCCACCTGTGCAGCCCTAATTCTCTGAGAATTTCATACAGGCGTGTGTGTGTGTGTCCGAACTCCTCCCAGTTCTTCTCTCCCCTCCCCCATCTACCCAACGTCATGTTCTTTCTCTTGAATGAAAAAGAAAGAGATTTGAGAGAAGGGGTAAGAAAGATGGGGAAAAGCGATCTAAAACATGAGATCCAACCTGTCGGCAGTCACTCCCAGGCATGAGGCCTGCCCTGGGCTGGGGTGACAAGCTCAGTGTCATGCCTGTGAAGACTCGCCCCCTCCCTGCAGCTGTCAAGTGCAGTAGCGTCTCTTCGGTGGTGGCACTCTGTGTTCTCTTCTTTTCTGGGCTGGGATCTGTCTGGCTTGAGCCTGTGCAGGTCTCATTGTCACGGTCCCTGGGAATTCATGTGGGCATTGACCCTGTTGTGATTAGGAAATGTCTTTTCCTGAAGGTCATCCACCACTCCTGACTCTCACAGTCTTTCTGCCCCCTCCTCCGCGATCCTGAGCCTTGAGGAAGAAGTGTGTAAAGACATTAATTAGCAGCATTAATTAGATAGGGCGGGGCCCTGGGGGAAAGTAAAGATGGTAGTGAAATGGCTCCTGATGACATGCCACTCTACCCATAGACCAGTGTGTCGCTGTGCCTTCACTAGAGAAGCTGTTTCTTGCAGGAGATGGTGATTAACACAGACCCACAGCTGGACAGCATGCAGAGCAAGAGACTTAGAGAAGATGCCTTTTAAGGGAGCAACAAGTATTGTTTAGAGACATGCTTAAGCGTATGCAAAGGCATACATTAAATCCTTAGCAAAAGCAAACAAAAATATAAAAATAAAACAATTTTTCTTTAAGTCACTTTTATTAAAGATATTAGAGATATGAATAAAATTATGTCTGGATAGAATAAAAGACTGTAAACACCCAAAGACTTCTGTGGGTTTTTTCATCTGTAAACAGAGAAAATCTAAAATTGCTTTCTGCCCTTTAGAGGCAGCACTTCAAGCCTTACGCAGCGGTCTACATTCAGGGTACCAGCAGCTCAGACAGCTGAGACTGGAGAATAGTTTGAGACCAGGAGTTGGGAACTAGTCAGTGTAAGACAGACCCTTTCTCTTAAAAAACAAAAACAAAAACAAAAACAAAAGAAAGAAAAGGGGGTGGGGTGAGTGGAGAATTATCATTATTGTGCAAGTGGATCCAGCAAATAGCAACATCAGGACCAGGTTTTTTCAGCTGTGTATTGAGATGACCAGACACAGAACTCTTTTTCCCCAACCTTATTCCCTGTTTTGATGCTGCTTTTGTTTACTACTTATGTATTGGTTAGTGTTTGAGACAGAGTCCCTCTGTGCAGCCCTGACAAGCCTGGCATTCGCTGCATGACCAGGCAGGCTGCTACAGACCTCACAGCAGTCCCCCAATTGACTGCTACTGCTTTTAACCAAACCGATGGGGATTGCCCTGAGGAGTTTCAAAGACTCTGAGAACATCCTGCCACTTGCTAGGATTTATAATCTATTCTAAGACATAGACTTCTGCATTCATCGTTCTTTGGGATTCTGACCTCCTTTTGTCAGATATTTCCATGTCAGAGACACTCAGGCATGGAAATATTACTTTGCTTTCTTACAATAGCAGTAAGTGAAGATTTATTCATAAGTGCAACTCCAAGGCTGTTTCTGTAGTATAGAAAGTCTTGAGGGTGTGTTTCTGTTGACATGTTTGGTCTTGTTGAGACTGCTTTGCTGAGCACTCATTCAGTAAGTACCTCTGTCTGTGTGACTTGGGTGTGGACTTGCTTGTTCATCATCATTGTGCACAACCCGCCCCCACCCCCCATCATGGATGACATCCCAGAGAGCATGGCCAGATGTGAGATGTGCACAATGTGGGGGCTCCCTCTACAGCTTGAAGCAAGTGGGCCACAGGCCATCTGCACTGTAAGGGCCACTGCATCAGTCGCTTGGCATTTGGGGAGGAGGGCAAAGGAGAAAGGTTCAGATGATGGCGCCAGCTGTGTTCACAGCTGTAGGTTGGGTGTCTGGCACATCTGTCAGGAGGTAGAGCTCTTGATCATATTTCCAGTGCCTGTTGTGCAGCCCAGGATAGTCTCAAACTTGATATCCAGGGATGAATTGCCTGTACCTCCTGAGTTCTAGGGTCAGAGGCATGTGCCATCCTGTGGTACTGGGTCCTGAACACAGGGCTTCGCCCTTGCTGGAGAAACGTTCTGTCAACTAAGTGACAACACTAGCCCTGTTAAGATGCTTCTCCGTAGCTACATAGCTAATGTTTGGTCTTCAGCCTTCCTGGCATTTGCAACTCTTGTTGTCAATTGTAAATCACACATCATGCTTTTGCAGGCATCTTACTCATGGACCATGTTGTTTTAGCTTCAATTTAAAGAAAGCAAAAAAGGATTACAGACTGCCAGTGATTTAATGAAAATATGCATATGCATATTCATTGTTCATATGCAGGACTTCAGTCCCTTAAACAGCTTAGTTTGGAAGTACATACTGTTAGAGGCTGAAGCAAGAGGATTAAGACTTTGAAGTCAGCCTAGGATGCTAGCAGAACCCCTCATAAAACAGAATAGTAGAATCTGGGCTGGGTGGGCCACACCTTTAGTCCCAGCACTCAGGAGGCAGAGGAGGGCAAATCTCTCTGGGTTTGAGGCCCGCCTTAACTACATAGAGAGACCCTGTATTAAAAAATCAAACAAACAAAAAATCCAATGGGGCTAGAGAGATGTCTCAGCACAAGTTAAGAGCACTTGTTGCAAAGGACACCCAGTTTCAATTCCCATTGTCCACGTGGCTGTCCTTTACTGCAGTTTCTGGGAATCCAGCGTCTTCGTCTGACCACACAAACACAAACAATGCACACAAAATACTCATACACATGAAATGAATAAATCTTAAAAAGAAACAGTAGCAAGCTCATAATCAGGGCCTTGGGAGGACAACTCAGCTTTTAGATCCTCAGTGAGACAAGGTGGACACTGGAAACTCTGCCTAGCACTGAGAGCAGCACTCGCTCTGGATGACCAGTCAGTGCTGACCATCAGACCATGAATGCAAGTTAGATCTTGGGGAAGGATGAAAGCACTTAGCGTTGCCCCCAGTGAGACCACAGTAAGTGATTACTAAAGTGCCTGCATTGTGCTGGGTGTGGGAGCTGGGAGGGCCTCTCACATAAAATTCACCATGTAAGCCATTTCTGAGATTACAGTTCAGTGGCTTTAAATACTTCCATGATGTTGTCATCACCACTCTCTGTCATCCCTGGTGACTGGACTGTACCGTATGCCTCTGCATATGTGCCTATTCCAAGTCCTGTGTGCACTGAGTCATAGACAGTGTTTGTCTTTTTGTGTCTGACTTGTTTCACTTAGCATAGTGTCCTCAAGGTTCATCCATGCTGTAGCATGTCTCAGAGGTCCATTGCTTCTTGAGGCTGGTAAGATACTGTTGTGTGGATATTAGCCATACCATTTATCCAGCTATCGTTGATAAATGTTGGGTTGTTTCTACTTTTGTGAACAATGCTGCTGTGAACATTTGTGTATATGAACCTGAGCCCCATGTCTCATTTTGGGGGGGTTATGTACCTGGGATATAAACAGGTAGTTCATGTCGTAATTGTATGTGTAGCTTTTTGAGGAACAAGCAAAAGATTAGGTTTGAATTGGGTAAATGTAAAAAAAAAAATAAAAAAATAAAAAAAGAGGATGTAGGATAGTGTGATTTGCAGGGAAATTGTAGTCTCCAAGCTGGTGTTTTGTAATAGGTTCATATGTGACCTGTGTGCCTTTTAAAAAGACATATATGTGCATGTTGTGTGGAGGTCAGAGGACAGCTTTTGTGGCTTGGTTTTCTCCTCCCATGTTGACTTGTGGAGATTAAACACAGGCTGTCGGGCTTGCATGGCAAGCACTTTACCTCCTGAGCCATCTCTCCAGCCAGTCCACATGCCTTTTACATATTCCTTCTTAAGACATCTATGGAGCACCAGCTATGACCCAGGCTCTGGTTTGGAATAGAATCTACAGAAAAAAAGTATAGTTGGGTGCAAGACAGAGCTATTAACACTGCAAGTGCTGTGGTCAAAGAGGCCTCTGGAAGGAGACATCCCAGGAAGAAGGATGGGGAAGTCTTTTCCAAAGGAGGAGAACCCTCCCCAGCTCTTGCCGGAGGAACAAGACCTGGTCCGTTACTGAGAGTGTGTCATATGCAGAGGCTCAGACGCAAGAACACTGGGCCCAGTTAGATTAGAGTGCTGTTGGTGCAGATGCAGCTTAGGGAGTGACAGAGAGGGCCGGGAGGCACAGGGCAACTTTGTGGTTCATACACAAGGTCTGACTAGGACGTTGTTCATGCTGCAGGTGATGGAAAGATGGCAAGGGGGTTTTGTTGCAAAGAAGTAATGCAATAAATAATGTTTACAAGACAGACAATTGACAGTAACCACTCCGGAGACACTTTTGACAGCCATGGCGCTAGGGCATGATAGGTACGCAATGATGGTTGGCAGAGTATTTAGGAGGCAGAGTGAGTAGGAATCCCTAACTCGTTTGGGGGCTGTGGGAGAATGCAGGTTGGCTCCTGGGTATCTTGAACCACAGGCAGAGTTCAACATGAAGGAAAAGCTGGAAGGCAGAGAGGCCAGGCGTATAGATTAGTGTTTTGCTCTTTTGAGAAAGGCTGCGTGTGGCAGGAGTAAATGAGTTATGTTTTGAATGGATTTAATGTGCATGAAAAAAATACCCAAGTGAAACTTTTGAATCTAGGTGTGAGCTTAGGAAAAAAAAACAGCAGATGAAAATAGCTATTTAAATATCGTTGCTGTACTAGGTGTGGTGGGAGGCAAAGGCAGGAGGATCTCTGAGTTCTAGGCCAGCTTGGTCTACAGAGCAATTCCAGGACAGCCAAGGCTGCACAGAGAAACCTTGTCTTAAAAAACAAAACAAAAAAGCCAAAGGCTCGAGAGATGCTTTTCCAGAGGACCGGGTTCAATTCCCAGCACCTACATGACAGCTCACAACTGTCTGTAATTCCAAGATCTGACATTCTCACACAGATATACATGTGGACAAAACACTAATGCACATAAAATAAAAATAATACTTTAAAAAGAATTTTCAGTGTGTGTGGTAGCAGTTGAGAGCCTGAAAACAGAGAATACAAAATGAAAGTGAGATTTAGGCCAGATGGCATCATGGACAAGAAGGGTGGACCAGCCAGCAAGGGCCTTCTGGGAGCAGAGAGCAGAGTTCTAGAAAGCCATATTTAACATGAAAATAAAGCCACAAATCAACTCATGTCTCAGGGTGATACTTTAAGATGTGTTGTTGAGATCCTTGTTTGATTTTTAAATATATTTTAGGTTTAAAAGAATTAAAAACCAACAAACTGAAACATGCTACTTTAACAAACTCAGATTCACTATAACATTCAAAAACATTGAGATCCATGTTAACTGTTTTTTCCTGGAATTTAAGGCAGGTTGGTAAAAGATTGCTGCTGATTTCCTTAAGAATCAAGGCTTCGTCAGTGTGGCACAGAAATGGCATCTGAGGTGCCCTGTGTCTTCTAGAGACCCATTTTTAACACTGACGGAAATGGCTTTATTTTCTTTAGCGGTATGCTGATCAAATACTCCAAACCACTGTTCGTCAATGTATTGGACTTCATGTGGTATGGGGGCACAGGGCAGGTATTGAGGCTACAGCCAAAAGAAGCCAGCCACTGCCTTCCTGTGGCCGCCCTGCTCATGGGGTCAAGTTCTTGGGACTCAAGCCTGTATGTAGTCTTTGATGAAAGTCCGTGTCTTTCGGTTTGGGAATTGATACTGAATTCATAACTTGGACCAGGTACTGGGACATTAGCATTGCTTCAGGAAGCTTATGTTTCTGTTATCCGAAGTGTTCTTCTTTCTTATTAATGCATAAGCATAACTACTCACAAATTATTCTCTCATAGAAATAATCTCAAATGGTATCAACAAAACATATTCTTTGTACTTGGTTTTAGTCTGCTGCAGTGTTTGATTTTTATTTCTCGTTTGAGTTACTCAGTTTGAATTCCTTGAGTAGACATCATTTGTCACTTGGGCAACAAATTGAGCATGTTTGACATTGCAGGAAGGAAAAAGAAGCCACCAGTATTCACAGTTTGCTGAAAATATCCTATAAATTTTTCAAGTCAACTTGGGAATTGTCAAATAAACAATAACTTTAAAGTCTCTTGTGTTTATCTTTCTCTGTTTCGTTAATCTTGGTCTCCTGTGGCAGAGCCTCTATTTTACAGCGTGCTGGCTCCTGCAGTGAGACCACAGGGCTGCATGTATGCATCTTGTGTGAGCATAAACGCAGCCGTGTGACTTACAGGGTGTGGCCAGCTCAATATAACAGTCTTCACAGTAGTTTTATGACCAAAATGTTTTTTGTCACCCTCACTTTTACCACAGGGTGTCAGGTCCAGCAGGATTTAGGGACTGGCCCGACAAGAGGCAACCAGGAGAACACAGGCCTTCTGCTGCACAGCAGCACTCTTTGACAGTGCCAAAAGGCAGTGTACGGACTTATCAACTGTAAGACTTGGCAGCCTGCCAAGGATCAAATAGCATGTTTTCTATCTCATGTGGTATTGTTTTCAACCTTAATCCCTCTCTCCTTAAAAAAATTTTTTTTTGTCTTATACAGTGGTTCATATGTGCCTTAAAAAAACAACTTTAATTTATTATTGGGGGCATGTGGGCCTCCGTTCATGTGTGGAGCTGGTTCTCCCACCTTTATGCATTCTGGAGATCAAACTCTGGTGAAACACTGTTAGCCTGCTGGACCTGTGTGCTTTCTATTTTTAAATAATACAGACAAAGCAAAAGTCACTTTTAGCTCTCCTTTCTATCTTGTGACCTCATTACTATGAAGCATTGAATGTCATTCCTTCAGTATGTCATATGCATGGGCATACAGTGTATATCTATTTATTAAGACCTTTAGCTTAGGGTAAATACATGAGGTATGGTCCCCCTTTCCTTGTTTTAGCCTATTAGATGTGTCCAAATTGGTCCAGATAGATCTGCCTGAATCCTTTCTCTTCTCCAGAGTTCTCTGTTTTGAATATGAAGTTAGAGATTTTAATTTTTTTTCCTTACCCACAGATTACTGTGAAGTTTTAGGAGGATTCAGGGTCATTTACTTACCAGCTACCATATATCCACAGTGTCTCTAAAGCTCCACAGTCACCAGTGAGCAGGAACTCTGGAAGGAACATTACTGAAGGCTAAAAAATAAATGTCTGACTTCCCTTGATGAAACTCCTTCTAAATTATAGCACTTCGAGCAACATGTGTGTGCCTTGAATCACTGCCTGCTTTAGAACAAGAGACAGCACACTGACACTTCTCATCTTTTGCCTGGTGACTGGGTCTATGAACTGTGGTACAGTGCCACCACCTCCTTTCACCTTTACCTGCATTCTGGAGATAAAACACAAGAGCAGCAGGCTTAGGAAGAAAGCACTGTTAATACCCTGAACCAAATGTTGCAAATTGATATTTTTTTTATATTGTACTTTCAGGCCATGACGCAAGCGTGCTGCCATTCGTGAGTACCGTGCAGAGTAAAGCCTGTGGTTCCCTTCTCTTTTCACCAGGCCAGTTCCTGACCCTGAAGTACCAGAGGTACCAGAGAAAAACATAGAAAGGCAGTTCAAAGCCCATGCTGTGGTATAGTCTTGATTTGTACTATTTATGTATAGTCTTTAAAGTGGCAAGCAGGAAGATGAGACAGAATGGAAAGATGGGGAAATACTAAGACTGTGGTAGATGAGGAAGGACAGTGTCTTCTCAAGTCAGGAGCCTCCTGTCACACCCCTCACTTTGCCTCTGGTGGCACCTAATCCCGTCTGCCTGGTAATCTTCATGAGCCCCTGCGAAGTGTGCATCAGCCCAGGGAATACAGAGATGAGCTTAGTCCTCCCGCCCAGAGCACACAGACTGGTGAGGGAGCCATACAGCCGCCTGATACCAGCCCTGCAGGGGAAAAGGCTGGTGGCCTTGGAGGAGAAAGCGTTTGAACTGTGATGGAGAAGGGCTGTCCAACTCAAGTGATGAGGGGGAAATGAGAACACCTTCAACTTCAGCCCCAAGGCCCTGGCTAAGTGCTCCAGTGGCTCCGCCCAAGGCCAGAGGCCGGATGTCACTCTTGGCTCAGGTCCTCGGCGGCCCTACTTTCCCAAGAGGAGTCAGTGAAAGCCTTGAAGTAACGTGACTGCAGTTGCTCTAAAGAGAAATGAGAAGTCGGTGGGATTACACAGTGAAGGAAGGCTCAAAATTTCCTCCAGGTCAGATTCAGGAATGCTCTTAACTATAGCAGTCCAGGCGAGAAAGGAAACTGGGATTGGCAAGCAGCTGGACAAAACGTAGGCCACGAGGTAAGTGACAGAAGCATTCGACGTTTTTACTTTATGCGTCTCCCTGGCATTTGTCATTTCTTTCTCCCCTCAACCCACACCCCAACTCAGTACTCACAAAACCTTTCCAGATCAGTGACACACACACACACACACACACACACACACACACACACACACACACACACACACACACACACACACGACTGAGTGGTCCCTGCAGTATCCTAGAGATTACTTCTCTACTTTTGAGTTTTCATGGCAGCTGAGATTTTTTTGAGAGCTGACCCCCATGTGATGAGGAAGGAAAACAGAAGGGAAGTCACCAGAGAAGGGGACTAGTCAGTAGAGCAGAGTGCCTTGGCGTCCGGACTTGACCCACAGAATAACTCTCCAGTACTCTCGCCTGAGTCACCCCCCCCCCCCAACAAAAGGTCCCTGCTCGGCTCTCAACGCCAGAGGTGAGGCAGCTGACAAAAGGAAAAAGCTGCTGTGCCTAGTCAGTCCCGTGTAAGGAGCACTGGCCACCATGATGGATCTAGGGCACAAAGAGGGACCTTTTGGTAAATGTTAGGGGAGAGCTCGGGTAGGGGCCATGGCTTGCCCAGCCTCTCAGTGAGCACCTTCACCCTGACCTGAAGCTTAGATAAACGCCAGGGAAGGAAGAGAAGAAACACTCAGTCTTGTATGGACAAAAGCCATGTTTTTCTCTGCTGAACAGAATAAATGGTTTGGGGATTGTTTTGGTTTTTGTCTTGTTTTTGTTTTTTGTTGTTGGTTTGTGTTTTGTTGGTGGTGGTTTGGTTTGGTTTTGGTTTTTCAAGACGGTTTCTCTGTGTAGCCTTGGCTGTCCTGGACTCGCTTTGTAGACCAGGCTGGCCTCAAACTCAGCAAGATCTGCCTGCTTCTGCTGGGTTTAAAGGCGTGCGCCACCATGCCCAGCTAGAATAAATGTTTTTAAAAGTGGTGGTGGTGGTGTGAGAAGAGCCTGTTCTTGTGGAGGTCAGAGGAAAAGTTTTTGTTCCAACTTCGCCTCCAGCTTCACGTGGGTTCCAGGGATGAGCTCGGGTGGAACACTGGCACAGCCTACTCTAGCCCACGAGTAGACAGACATTTAGACAGGCTTTGTATTTCCTAGCCGAGGCTTGGGAAAATGTACCAGCAACCATGAACTCGCAGGGGATGCTCGGCAGACCTGTCTAGGCCTTGGCCCACTCTGAAGCTGAGTTCTTTCGGATCACATGACTTGTTTCCCCAGAGGTCATGTTGACCTGACGCCTGTCCAGGAGAGCAGTAGGAGAAACTCATTGAGGGTTCCCAGGAAGGCATGGCTGACCTAGCTGTGACAGAGTGAGAGAGTGAAGAGAAGACAGGAGCCCTTGAAAGCCCTGATAGTGATCCCTGTGTAAGGAGAAAGGAGTTAGGACACTCTGAAGGACAGTCCAACACGGCCTGAAGAAAGGGGTAGGTGACACCAGAACTTCCAGGTGGGAACACAGCATATGGCGTTTGAGCGGTAAATACTCCAATTTTTTAAAACTTCATTTTAAAGATTTATTTATTATGTATACAGTTCTCTGCCTGCTTGTATACCTGCACAACAGAAGAGGGCATTAGACCACATTATAGATATATAGGTTTATGCGGGTGCTGGGAATTGAACTCAGGACCTCTGGAAGAGCAGTCAGTGCTCCCAACCTCTGAACCATCTCTCCAGCCCCTTTAAAATCTCTTGATTGGCTCCCCGCCCCCAACCCCCATCTTATATCAAGCCCAAAGCTGAAGTGTGACTGCTTGGAGATTCCAGGATCCTGACACCCTGTGTGGCCTGGGTAGCACCACCACTACCATTCATGTCAAGGCCTGTTGTTGCAGGCTTTGTGGAGCTGTTGTGGGGAAGGTTTCCAGTGCAGTGCCGAGTTGCCCTTGTAAGAAAAGATCTCTCATTTCTTAAGCCTGCTCTTTAGAGCCGTTGCCCTTCTACGCATCAGCACACTGTGTCTTTATCACTCTGCCCGATAGAAGGTTCAAGAATAGGTTTTGAAGCTGAGCAGTGGTGGGTGCACGCCTTTAATTCCAGCACCGGGGAGGCACAGACAGGCAAATCTCTTGAGTTCAAGGCCGTCGTGGTCTTCATAGTATGTTCTGGGACAGCCAGAGCTACATAGTAGCAGCCTGTGCCTTTGCAATTCTACTTAGTCTTCCAGCTCGGCAAGCTGAGTGATGAGCCTTTGTTTCTCTGTGTGAGCCTGCCTTCCATTAGGCGAACAAACGTGACAGCAAGGTGAAGATCACAGCTCTCCACAGCTGTTATTCTTTTTATTATTTGGTTCAAAGAATTTCTACACTTCATTCCAGTTCTTTTCACTTTGTTAGAAAAAAAAAATAAGCCAAGAAAACTTTGGCCAATAGAATCTTTTGACATCTCAAATTCCCAATTTTTTTTCCCCCTTAGAGGAATGTCTTAATTAGGGTTACTATTGCTGTGATGAAACACCATAACCAAAAGTAACCTGGGGAGGAAAGGGTTTGTTTTGACTTACATATCCAGCATCAGAGCTCACTGAGGAAAACCAAGGCAGGAACTCCAACCAGATACAACCTGGAGGCAGGCACTGATGCAGACAGAGGCCATGGACGGTGCTGCTTACTGGCTTGTTCTTGATGGCTTGCTCAGCCTGCTTTCCTACAGACCCTGGGTACCTGGGTGTCCCCACTCACAGTGGCCCTCTCCCTGGCTAATCTCCAGGAAAATCTGCTCAGGCTTGCCTAATGCCTGCTCTTACGGAGACATTCTTTTCAGTAAGATTCCCTCCTCTCAGATGATTTTAATTTTAGCTTGTGTCAGGTTGACATAGAACTAGCCAGAACAAGGAGTAACTGTAATTTTGTTTGTTGTTGAGGTTATGATTAAGTGTTCAAGCGACTTGATTTTTGTCCTTAAAGTATTTTTGACTACTTAATTGCAATACTTACACCTCCATTATCAAGGTGTTCCGATAAGATACCTGCTGCTGTCACTGGGATCGCTCCTCCTGTCCTTCCCTGACCAGTGCACGGTGAGCACAGTGCAGAACGGTGCCGAGCTGCAACTGCTCTCAGTCATACTGAAATACGATTTTGATATTACAAGGATTGTAGCTATGGTTTTAGGTTAAGAAAAATATTTTGTCAAGTTGTGACTTGATTCCATTTTTGCTATATTGCAGAATGCCATCTTGCATTCCATCTGGTGTGAGGTGTCACCATAAAGGAGTAGGGCTGTTCCCAACTCCCAAAGGCTAGCCCAAAGAAATGAAAGGTTCTTCAAAAGTTACAGACTTCAGGAAGTTTTGTCAGACACTCCTGCTAAACACTATCCCCCAGCCACAGACTGAATAAGCCATCCATTTTAAATGGTTGACTAAAATCATTCAACCTTGACAGGCATGGCTGACAGCGAGAGACACACAGCACTTCCTGGCATTGTCATCCAGTGCTCATTCCCACTGGCACTTTGCTGAAGTGTTGATACAGTGTGTAACTGTTTAGCAGGTGCCTTCATCTCCTCTGCAGATGAGGGAAGTGGTCTATAGCTTATGACTACCTCTGCCTCTGTCCCTACCTCATTCATTCTGGGAACTGGAAAGGGCTGAAGACTGTGCCTCAGAAGAAACTCATCTTTTTCTCTTCAGAGGCAAAGCAATGCCCTGACGTCCCATTATCTCAAACTGTTGGGAATGTTAAACATATCCCTACCATACAAGCCAACATTCTGCTCCCAGCTGTTTACTGAGAAAATAACAGTGCATGTCTCTGCAGACACTAGCATGTTAATTCACAGTGGATCCTTACCAGAAATCCCTGTTGCAGTGTAGACAGAACAGCGCTGTGTCCATACAGTGGATTACTTACTCAGAGAATAAAAGGAGAAATGGTGTGTGATGAATTCCATTCTGAGTAAAAGGTGGCAAGCCAACCTCTCTAGTGACAAGGTGGTGGTCAGTGGTTGTCTTGGGCAGGGTAGGCATAGACTACAAGAGTGCAGGACTCTGCTGGGGGTGTAGCTTTATGGTAAAGCACCCCAACAGAGAGAAAATCAGCAGCAGCAGCCGTGAAGGAAGGAGAGGCCTGCTGGGAAGCGCAGATGCAGTGGATGTTGTCATGGTAGCATTTTGTTGGTGTATACAACTGTCCAAACACATCAGTTTGTTCCTTTAGGTAGATATAACTTAGATGTAAAATATTTCTCAGGGTTGTGTTGGGGTATTGTGTAAGCTGTTGTTAAAGCTGAGGCTAGGAACAAAGACATGATGTACAGAGATTTGTGGGGCCAAGATGTCAAGTGTTGGTGAAGCAACCATTTAGAGTAAAACCCCTTGGATTTCTGGCCATGGCCAGCCTCCATGACTTTGTAAGAGACTAACAGATTTTAAGGTTAGGGTAAAATTTCCCCCAAACAAGATCTGCCTTGGGAAGAAACAATGTCCCAGGCTGATGTGACATTTCCTCTTCTCTAGAGCCCTGTGGATTCTGAGAGCCAGCTGCCTGAACACCAAGGAGTGAATGGACGGTGGCAGACAGCTCCTGGTCTTGCCCTGTCATCTTTCACTCTGCGCCCAGCTGGCATCTGTTCTCTTCTGTGTAAGGCTCTATTCCCCCTGTGCTGTTAGGCAGGAGCCGGAGGCTGCAGAGCACTCATTTTTTATTGACCATCTGCAGTGACCTGAGTTGGCATGATTCAAAAACAAAAGATGGAAGATTTGAAGACTTCTATTCCATCCAGCCTTATGTCTCAGAGGAGGAAACTGAGGCTCAGAGAAGGTAAGAGGCAGACTTGAACTCTCAGCCAGAATGGGTCTAAAGTCTCTGTCTCCACTGTAGTCTGTGCACCCGCTAAATAATCTGTCAAATGACTGGGATCTAGTTGAGACAAGCAGTGCCTTCTCAGCCCCGCCGGCTGTGAGGTAACAAAGGGCAAACCTCAGCCTGTGAATGAATGAGGCATTTAGACTGTTGTAGAACTTGGCAAGAATTATAAAAGCTCGTTGCATGGCGGGAACATCCATGTTAAATTTCCATTCATATTTACATTGCAAAAATAGAACTAAATTACTTATTGGGTAGGAACAGTCTCTAACTGGGAAATGTTACTCCATCAATGCTTTTTCTTTATACGTCTTTTTCTTCTTGGTGAACCATTGAAGTATTTTATTCAGAGCATTTTCATGCCAGCACATACTTGAAGGAGTATTGCATTCTTGCAGCGAATCAGTCATAGCCAGGGAGTAAATTAGGTCTTTGTGACTGCCTGGTTCCATCTTGGCAAGCCCTAATGAAGGCTGCATGGTCTGTCAGGCCTGGGCAGGTCAGGCTGTGCTCCCAGGTGACAGTGCAGGGGGCTGTGGCAGTGTACCCACAGTAATCATAAATCGTGCCGAGGACGCAGGCTTGGAGCTGTGGTCTGGCCCCTGGGTGGCCTGCATTACTGGCTGGCCGGGAACTTCAGGAGGATGTCAAGGAGTGGAATCAACCTGGCAGAAGGAAGGAGGACCAGCTCCTTCCCTGAAAGAGTTGTCTTCTGAGGCCAGGAGGCATTATGGGTAACAGGTGTACCTAATATGGATGAGCAGCTTTCTTCTCTGAAGCACACAGAAGGGAGAGGCCTGACCTTCTCTGTGGGTGTCCCTATGGATACAGAAATACTGAGGTATATAGTACTCTACTGCTCTTATGTGACACAGTAGAATCCCTGTACTGGTGATGTTAAAAAAAGAAAAAAAAGAAAAAAAAATGGGACCAGAAACCTTCTCCAGAAAATCCTCCCGTGACCACAGTAGATGTGACAAGCATGGCGAACTGGGGAAGGTACGGTGGATGAGGGGGCATGTTTTCCCCACCCCACTTATCCCTTGAATTGAAATTGTAACCATCAAGTGTGTTGGGACTACTAGTTGTCGTTTTCTTGAGACAGTCTTGCATGTATCCCAGGCTGGTCTTGGAGCTGAGATTCTCCTCAGTCCCTTGAGTGCTGGCGTTACAACTGTGTGCCCCTCTGCCTGGCTTTCCAGCTCCTTACTTATAAACGAAGAAACGGAAGCACAATGGCTGTTTTCTTGTTGCTTTGGCCTTTCGTCTTTTCTAACCAGCACACAAGCATGCTCTAGCGCCTCTGGGAACTCTTGGTCTTGCTGGGCTATTCCTCAGGTAACTGCTGTTACCCAGCGACACACAGAAAGGGCCTTATTCATTCCGTCATGTTTCTCCGTAGTTCAGGGAAGAATTAGCTGTATCCTGATGGGATTAATCCTGAACTATTCCATTTCTGGTCAGCTTTTGTCTCTTCAGCTACTCAGTGTCACTCCTGAATTAGAGGCAGTGTTTCACCCAGTCGCCCTGGCTGGCCTGGAACCTGCTACATAGACTAGGCTGGGCTCAAGCTTGGAGACCCATCTAGCTCTGCTTCCTCTTGCTAGGAATGACTGTGTGTCACCATGCCTGGCTCCATGTCTGAAATTGTACTCTCAGCTGTCACAGATGTGGTTCCCAAGCATTCATCTTTGTTTTCTTTATCTCATTGGATGTTTTCATTTCCAAGCTGTCTTCTGGGCAATGCCAGGCAATACTCCTGTGACTCCTGTGTGCTGGGACTTGATGGTGGTTCTCATGGCTCTGACACCATGAGATATACACCCTTCTGCCTCCGTTTACACCACAGAGCTGCGTGACCAGGTGAGTTCTCACTCCTTATTCTGCTACATTGCAGCAGGGTTTACTTTTTTTTTTTTTTTTTTTTTTTTTTTGAGACAGGGTGTCTCTGTGTAACAGAGCCCTTGCTGTCCTGGACTCACTTTGTAGACCAGGCTGGTCTCAAACTCCACCTGCCTCTACCTTCTGAGTACTGGGATTAAAGGCATGTGCCACACCAAGCTACAGGTTCTGTTCTTAAAAATCTCACCTACACATGACTTTGTGTATATGTATATATATACCCACCCACCACTCAAAACAGAGGCGTTTAAGACCCTGCATGCCCAAGCCCCCCTTTACAGAGCCAGCCAAACAGCACAAAGACTGCTTTCAGAAGCCTGCAACAGCCCTCACTGCCTCCGGGGCATTCTATCCAGCTGACCTCAGCCAGCTAATAAAGCAGCTAGATATGCTTCTCAGTGTTTCTAAGACTAAGCATGCAAGTTACTTTGCATGGGGGAAAAATCGGGCAACTGAATTCTAGAAGCAATTTTTAGAGTTCTAAAAGCATTTTTAAAGCCATCATTTGCAACTTATTTGAAAAATTCATAGACCCAATTTAACAGGTTACTGAACCCTTACCAAAACACCATCTGAGACATTAGCAATCTGACATCCTACATATGGCCTGAGTCAGTCAGCTTCCCAGTACTTTGCTTCTACGGTGACTACAATCATGATTAATATAGCAGCTACTTTCTTTCCTATCTGAATGATACCCTCAGCAGTAGGCCAAGGTCTTTAGGGTAACACTGGTGGAAACCTGACAGATGCTATCTTGGTTTGCTAGGGCTGCTATCTCCAGCTGCCACAGGTGGTGGCTTCACATCTCACACATCTGGAAGTCCAAAATCAGGGTGTGTGCGGGTCGGGAGGGCTCCTTGTGAAGGCAGCAAGGAAAGGATTTATGCTGAGCCTATCAGTTTGTTAACTGCACTCTTTACAGCGTTTCCCTGGAGACCAATCACTGCCAATACTAGGTAAGGACACAGCCTAATGACCTCAGTCCCTAAAACCTCTGTGTACTCCATGTAAAAACCAGGTATGGTGACAGGAATCTGTAACCACAGCACTCATGAGGGAGAGAGAGAAGAGTAAGCAATTTTCATAAACCTAAGCCAGCTAGTGATACCTTCCCTTTAAATAAAAAGCCTCCAAGTGGTATGTGCTCTGATAGAAGGGTTTAGGACATGAATATATGCTCACTGTGGGGGGTGGGGGAGGGAGAGGGGCACAGACAATGCTAGGAAAAGAGGCTTTGCACAGAGCTCCAGTCTACAAAGAGCTCAGGAAGCAGAGGAGCAAATGACAGAACCTTAGTCAGTCAGTCTCCTGGGATCCACAGAAATCCTATTGTTTGTACTCCAGCGCACTACAAGGAAGGAGCATGGCTCGACCACTGTGGAGAGACCACATGGAAGCCAGTGCCGAAGAACAGCTCAAAGATGAAGGTCTAGACCACAGAGGATGGTTGCATGCCAGACAGGAAGTCAGAATCAGCTTTGGTTAGACTGGGAGAGTCAGATGAGGGCAACTGTTTTTGAATTGTGCAAGATGAGAAAAAGTGGAACGGTCTGGGTTTATTTTGACAAAGAGAGTCAAAGGCACCATTTTTGGATCAGAGATCCAGATGAAGAACTCATTAATTAGCTGGACACAGAACCCTAGTGAGCTAAGAAGAATAACAGGCCAGAAGAAAACCACTTATCCAGAATTACTGAGTCTTAGAAAGACAGAAGTTTGATTTTTGGCTCAGCCATCAGGATAGTCCAGACTTGATGGTCACAAGGCTGGTGTGGGCTGAGGTCCTGTATCCAGGTGTTTCCAAAGCTTAGGTAATGAGAAGATTAAGTCAGAGCAGGCAAGGACACCTTCCAGGTGCTGGGGCACGGAACGCTCTGGCCACTTCTTCGGACAGTTTGGGGGAGTTATAGAGGTATATCCTGGCTCAAAGACTATTGTGCTGAGTCCTGTGTGGTACACACACTAGCCTGTGTCTGAAAAGAGGGTCATAGCCTGGCCTGGGGGAGACCAAATAATAAAGAGAGGAATGTGAGTGACTGAAAAGGCTGGTCTGTCAGAGTTTGGGTCTGTTTCAGCATGAAATAGATCCATTTGTGGGGAGCTGCTGCCAACTGGACAAAGGATACATAGCAGAGCTCTGTCTGTGCAAGACTCGACAGCAAGCAGCTAGACTCGGACTCCTAGCCTAAGTTCTCACAGAATCTGGTATTCGATTACATAAAACCTGCTGGCTTCTAGTTGGAGATTTCCAAGTATGAAAACCATCTTTCTCAATGTAGAAGTCATGAACTAACTCCTGGAAGGAAGTCATTTAAAGATCTCCCAGCTTAGGAGAACATGTTTGAGCTTTGTACAAACAGCACATATAATAGCACAAGAAGGCTGCCATGAATACTTCAGACCAGCGTTCAGGAACCAGCGGCTCGGGTGGTCTATGGGTCAGGCTCCACAAAACTGGAATGGTTAATCTTGAATCAGCTTCACTGTGCTTGGAATCACCATGGAAGCACAGCACTGGAAATACCTATGAGGGTGTTTCCAGAAAGGTGTATCTGAGGAAGACAGACCTGCTGTGAATGTGGGGACACCACCCTGTAATTACCTGGGATGAGTGGAAGGAAAAGCAAGCTGAATACATGGACTCCGTTTGCTGACACTGCCATCATGGACGCATTTCCCTAAACTCTAAGCCACAATAAGATCTCCCCCTAAGTTGCCTCTTGTCAACATACTCAGTCACAGCAGGAAGTAACTAATATAACACATACTGTTAAAATCGTGCCATGTTGCCATACTCCTTTCTGAAATGAAAACACCTACTGCTGATAGTATTTAAATACACAAAGTCAAGTTAGTTCAAATAAATATCCTTTATTAAAGAAAAAAAAAAGGAATATTGTTAAGCACCAAAACTGTGTGTTGTTACATTGCATGTACAAGAGAAAGGTGAGCGCAACACTGGGTGAGCAAGTACTTAATGAACTCTGAAGTCAGGAGTGTGAAATGTTAAACAAAACAAACAAAACACAGTTACAATGCAGAAAGGGTGCACTACAGAGCAAAAGGCAACAATCAAAACAATTATTGGAGAATCCATAGTATTGCTATAAATGCCTGCTTAATATTTTCTTTGTATTTTTAATACTTTAGATGTTAATTGAGCATATCTAAGTATATAAATTTGCAAGAGATGGCATTTACAGTTGCTGCAGAAAGAGAATCCATGTAATGTATGATGGGAAAGCCATCCTGTAAAGCCAAGCACAGTGCACTAGTGTTTTGCTTCTGCCTTTATAACATTGCACAAAGCTAATAATGGTGAGTCAGTTTGCATTGTAATTTTCATTTACCCAAAACAGGTAAGAAGAAAAGTGTCAGCTTCTTCAGCTCCCATGAGCTTACTCATGCAAAATGATCTGTAGTCTCCCAATTCTCAATAGACTATTATGGTTTCACACTTGGCAATGCATACAGTACAGAAAGATTGAATGAGGCAGTGGGGATTGTATCAAAGACATTGTAAGTCACTGCTATGGGATGTACAGTCCAACCCTTGTTAAATCACACAAATGTAGGGGAAATCTCATGGAAGGGAAATGCCATGGGTAATTGCAAAGACTTCATAGTAAGGATGATGAATTTGCATGAAGAAACCTAATATACAACATGCAAGTAAAAATGTGTTCTCCTGTTAAAACTCAACTCCATAGCAGGGCATAGTAGTGGACGCCTGTGATCCCAGCACTCCACTTGGAGAGGCAGAGGAAAGGGGATCTTAGTGAGTTCAAGGCCAGCCTGGTCTATAAAGTGAGTCCAGGACAGCCAAGGCTACACAGAGAAACTCTGTCTCAAAAACAAACAAAAAAACAAAAACCCCCCAAAGAAAAACACCTTTTGTTTTTAAACTTTCATGGTCTCTCCTACATACTTACATTGAACTACTCTTAACTGTAACTGAACCTATAAACACAAGAAATGAAATGTCCCCTTCATCTCAAAACAAATGATTGCTTGAGAGTCTGTGTGAAATAGCATTCATGAACCCTTGAGCATGTCAACCAGAGGTATTTTCTGACATGTACCTTATAATGGCCCAATAAATGTGCTTTGAGGAGAAGGAACAATTGTGAACTTTGAATTCAATCCATTAAATCATATGTATGCCAAGTTGTGCGTTTACTGTGGGCAAAATATAGTTTAAAATAACATCTTTAATTTAACTCATAGAACATTTAGTGCTCCCCCACCCCGCCTCCTGCTTCTCAAAGCTTCTGTTTACATACATGATAGTTTAGACAACGATATAAACCCATTTTGTAGGAAACTTTTAAAGTTACATTATATTTATAGGATAAAAAATATTGCCTCATCTTACAAAGCAAGAAGGCAGAATTTTAATGTGCTTTAACAAAAAGGAAAGATGAGGCCTAACTACTGAAGTGCTCAGTAGCAACAGTAAGTAAGGTGCTTCTGCCCTCTCACCCCTTCTCCATCTGAAGTCTCAATGGTCACTGGCAACACCAAGCACAAATAAAATGTTCAGTACGCACAATTAGCTTTATATAATCATTTATACTCAGTGCAAAAATGAGGACAAACTAAAGGTATCTGCTTCCCATCAATTGGCTGCATCTTAAGCTGTCTGCAATTGTTTGTAATGTTCTGCAGTTGTTCAGGATTTTTTTGTTATTTTACCTGGTGAAATATAAGAAACTGCAAAACTCCCTGATAGGTCTGTTAAAGACCCAAAGTCACTATGCAGGTTGGTTTCTGGTGATGAGCATATTACAAAGCCGGGCTAGGAGCACTGATTTAAATAAACATGCACACATTCTGTGAACGAACTCCAAAACGATGCCTCAAGGAATATAGAGAGGGCAACTGCGTCCATGTGTGGGTCCCCGTGACTACTAGGCTTATCCCGCTGAGTTTTAATTCTTAGTGTGAGGCGCCTGTGATACACTGTGTAATTCAGCACATTCTAGGACATACTGTGGTACCAAGTGTGGTTCTACATTCAGATTTATAGAAGAGGACCCTCCCAACCCACACTGTAGAGTCAACAAAGTCTTCACCTTAGGAAAGGCCACAACACACCAAGATCTTTTTAAAAAATGGATTTTTGTACCAGGTGTGGTATCATATGCCTTTAGTCCCAGCACTCAGGAGGCAGAGATAGGCAGATCCCTGAGTTTGAGGCCAGCCTGGTTCTACAGAGGGACTTCCAGGACAGCAGGACTACACAGAGAAGCCCTGTCTGAGGTGAGAGGGGGTAAAGTTTGCAAAAAAGTTAAGTGCACAATGAACAACTAAGGAATGATTGTTTTTATGCTGTTGATGAACTCCACAACCCTACAAAGCACTCGTTCAGATGAGGCCATCACTTAGCCCTTAAAGCCCTCATTTTACAGCAATTTCTTACTGCTAAAGCACAATTAGGACTTTGGATCATCAGAGACGCCTTTTTCTATACATGGTACATTAGCTATTATACATAAATTTGGTTGATGTTCAAGTATGAACAATAACACTAAACATCCTCAAGTCGTCTGTCTTATCCCCATCTTCGGTATGGAATATCTGGGAACAGCACAAGTAAGCAATGTCTGTGGACATGGACTGACTGACCCTGCACACGTCTGGCTGTAGAAACAGACCAGGAGCTGGGAACAGACCGTGAGTGCCATGACAACTAGATGCATGTTCATGCACTGTCAAGGCCAGAGCTCCTCACTCTGCTGACTGCATCCAAAAACTAAGCAAAATCCTTATTTTATTTAGGTTTCTAGGAAACTCAGATGGAGGGGAAGCTACCATGCTTGTAGTTGGTTTGGGTGATTCATCTGGTGATCTGATGAACATATGTATGCTAATTATTTTAAATTGTATTATTGTAAATAACTAATGTGTGTGATTTCTTGAAGGCTTAGGAAGCAATGCTAGAGATGGAATATAAGGTCTCGCACTCTACTGAGAACACTGCAGTACAAAAACTAGAACCCTGAGGCAGGGAAACCAGTCAGAAGAAAAGTCACTGACTTGGAACTGGGCTATGGCCATGCTCTCCTGGGTGTCAGGAGTGGTCACCCCTGGAGAAGTGGGCAGGACATGCTGCTGCTCGCTAGCCCGTGCATGCTCGCCTACAAGGCCTTGGTATTTCAGCTAAAACTGATTACAACACATGGCTTTTGTTAATTTAAATTATATTCCGTATTTTCCAAAAGATTAAAAAAAAAAAATGGGGTCTAGAGAGATGGCCCAGGGATTAAGAGCGTGCACAGTTCCTTCAGAGAACCCATGTTTGATTACCAGTAACCATGCCCAGGTGTCTGTAAATCTAGCTCCAGGGCAGAGCCTCTGGGTATAGACTAAACAGAATTTAAAATGAACCTAAAAAATAACAAATGGAGCCAGGCATCTTAGTGTATACCTGTAAACAGCACTGGTGAGCAGAGGTAAGAAATACTGCTGCCCAGCCTAGTCTGTAGAGCAGGTTCTAGGCCAGCCAGGGCTACATAGCATGGCCAGGTCTCAGAAGCAAATAAACTGGATATATAGCATGCATGGATCTGTAAATATTACAAGTGTAATGGTAATGGGTGGCTTCTGTAAGTTTTGCAGTTTTCAGATATTTTTATCTAGCCAATGGCTCTTTGGGTTAAACATATTGTAATGTTTCACTGCGGCATAAAGGACACACGTCATCTTGGGGTGAGGTTTGCATATCAGAGCTGTTTTAATTGAGACAAGACGTGGAAATTATGCTTGGACTAAAACCAATATATAAAGGAAATGCTACAGGAGCTCCCAGTCTCATCAATAAACATTATGGATATTTAAGTGCAAAGATTTGGTTTTCTATAACCCGTTACAAGAATCTTTTTAATAATTAACTTAAAAACATTTCTTAAAGGTGACAAGGAGGAAAACACTGGCAGACACTGAGGGGCTTATACTTCAGGGCAGTTTTTAGGATGACCCTGGGAAAGAACATTTTACGAATGAAGTTCTTTTTGGTATTTCAGTCCCTCCATATAAAGCCAAGGGCTGTCTTCATCATGAGCACACACTGCAATGTGCTGTCGGCTGGGTCCAGCACATCTGCCTTTGTGCATGTCTACATAGTCTCACTGACAACCCGTGCCAGCTCCATTCATAAATGGACCCTTTAAGATACAGCCACGTCAACACTAAATGTAAGCATGTAAGCTTAAAGACTTGGTGACAGCAACAAGTGCTCCCCTAAAGTTCTATCCAGAACATGACAGGGAAATGCTAGCCGGAGGCTCTGGGGACCGGCTGTCTTCTGAACCTTCACCGAACACTTGCTCCTCACTATGGAGCACAATAAAAAAAAAATTAAACTGGTGCATGATACAAAGAGTTATAATCTGTCCCTACTGTTGAATCCTGATTTTTTGATTCTCAATAGGAAAGTCGTTATAGTAATCAAGCAGTAGTTTAAACAAAAAGACTAAAAATAATTTGAAACATTATCAAATTACAAAGCATTGCTTCTCATAAACAGGATGCACATAAAATTCAAACTATTCTAAGTTCAGAATTATGAAATGCTGTTTTAAAAGCATGGAAATTTTAACTTCAAACTCTCACAAAATGTAAGACTGTGGCCTCTTAAAATATGCCTTGTGCAATGTGTCATGTTTCGGTGCACACATTAGTAGGTGTGTCTCCGCTGGCTTCTCAGGTCCTGAACATCTCCTCTGGAGATGAGTAATGTGGGAGTTTTATGTGTATTCCATGTTTTCTTTTAATTCCTGTCCATAACTACCATGATAAATCTTCTTTAGCATGTCACTCTATTTCTATAAGCTGATGTGGAAGCAGGTGTGCTTCAGCAAATATCTTCTCAGTTCACTGAAAGATGATTCTCAAAGCAGCTCACACTCTGCAGACCCAGTGTTCTTTGCATTCATAGTGACCCCTAGAGTGGCTGACCACTATGAGACTATGAATGGACGGAAGGGAAGAGAAGGTGTGTGAGAAACAGCCACCTCCAGGAGGCATTTTCTCACTGCAGTGAGGAACATTGCACATATAAAACTGATGTCACTACTACCAATGAGTGACTGCACAGTAATAACCTCCCAGCTGTGCTTCCTGTTTTCACACCACTTTGCCAACACTTGGAATCTAATGGAATCCAATCATGGGACCAAGAGCTTAAACTTTTCCCCAAAAGAATCAGAGCCAGTCTTCATCCATGGCTATTTTTCTTCTTTCTGTTAAGTCACCTGTTTGCAAACAAAGTAATACAGTGTTAGAACAAAATGCCTCTTAAACATGGGGCATATAGTTTGTTCCCTCATGCCCTTAGAAATAACTTTGTTTTTTCGAGACGGTTTCTCTCTGTAGCCTTAGCTGTCCTGGAAGGCTTTGTAGATCAGGCTGGCCTCCAACTCAGAGATCCACCTGCCTCTGCCTCCCAAGTACTGGGATTAAATAGAAATAACTTTTAGCTCTTTAATAGTCACCTTTACAGTAAGGGCATAGGATTTTTTTTTTTTCCCCTTTTTTTCCAAGATAGGGTTTCTCTATGTAACAATACTGGCTATCCTGGACTTACTTTTGTAGATCAGGCTGGCCTTGAACTCACAGCAATCCGCCTACCCCTGCTGGGATTAAAGGCATGTACCGCCACCATGCCCAGCTGTATTTCCTTTTTTTAAATTATATTTTATATGCATGAGTGTTTGCCAAGTACATATGTGCACTGCAGGCAGCGCCTGTGGAGGCTGGAAGAGGGTGTCATGTCAGATCCTGGGGCTGAGCTGCTATGTGGGTACTGGGAATTGTACAAAATAACTCTAAATGAGTAGTCAGTGCTCTTAACTGCTGAGCCATCTCTCTTGTTCTGTAATGTCTGTATTCTTCAAAGTGGTAAGAATAAAAGTCATTTAATACAAACTTTGCTCACTATTGAGTGTTAGATTCATTTTCATTTCTATTCCTCTTAGGGTAATACTTATGTCAAAGGGTGTGGTGTTTCACAAACTGTCAACAGAATAAATGGTTGTCTTTAAACTTCAATAGAGACCCTATAGGAGAAGGATAAAAACCATTTTTAAATAGACATGAACAAGCACCATGTTTCTGAGTTGCAGGTTTGCATTTTCTATTAATGAAGCTACACACAGGTACTGAATACCTGAAGCACGGCTGGTGTGACTAAGAAAATAACTTGTTTTTAGATCAAGAAGCTCAAAATATTTTCTAATAAGTATATTTTTGTTTTGATAGGATATTATTTTGCTGAGATGTGCTAGTAGGAAATACAACATGAAGGCTGCATCTGAAAATAAACATGGGTTTTGAGGCCTTAGTACCTAAAAAGGCTGAGTACACAGGGGTAAACAAATTATTTCACAGCTTTATGTTAACTGCATACTGAAAGGTACTGTTTTGGCCCTGTATCATATAAAATTAACATAAATTTTACACATTCCCTTACATATTTGTAATAGGATGACCAGCGGTTTCCTTACAAAGACATCTGTGCTTCGCTTCATTCCCTTCCCATTGTTTGAGAAATATTCTACAGGAAACAAGTCTATAATTCTCCTTCGTGTGTAGAGAGCTACCTGTGGTCATGTTATCCATGCCTGTCTCTGGGAAGCCTCAAAGTAGGATGAAGAGCATACGTTCATCTTTTAAAAGCAATTCTGAGGGTGTGTAGATCTGCTGAAAAGAAAGACCAGGCCCTCAGACTCCCTCACAAAGTGTTCTGACAGGGCTGGAGAGATGGCTCAGTGGGTAAGAGCGCCGCCTGCTCTTCCAAAGGTCCCAGGTTCGGTCCCCAGCAACCGCATGGTGGCTCACAGCCATCTATAATGTAATGTGATGTGATACTGTCTTCTGGCCTGAAGGTGTGCATGCGGGCAGAGCACTGTATACATAATAAATAAATAAATCTTTAAAAAAAAAAAAAAGTGTTCTGACACTCAGCACCCAGACATGAGTCACAAAATGCTGTGGCCTTGTCTTTCATGTCAGGCAAGACCTGGTGAGAAATGTTGACCTGCAGCAAAAGAACTAAGTGTGCAAGGGCCAGCGGCCCGTTAACACTGTGCCTCAGCAGTGACTGGGGGAGATACAGATGAAAAGAGCAAGAAAAGCCACAGGCAGGAGACACAGGACTGTAAATGTCTATGAGTATGTATTGTGGAAAAGATCCTTGGAAGACAACTTGAATCTCTGAGTATCAGCACATTAGTTAAAAATACTGATATCTATATATATTTGTTTCTTGGTTGGTTTGTTAGGTTTTTTTGTTTTTGTTGTTGTTGTTGAGACAGGGCTTCTCTATGTAGTCTTGACTGTCCTAGACTATACAAACCAACCAATAGAGACTGTGCCCCTAGAAACGTATCCAACTGTTAAGTCACATGAGGGACTATTGTATAAAAAGACAGTCATTTTAAAAATAGGCACTGAGCAAATCAAGTATCCAGGTGGAAATAAGATGTTTTTCAGTTGAAGCCTGGAATTAGCATATTATCCGTGCTATAACTGCACCATATAATGAACAGGCCACAGTCTCAATCAATAAGAGACCCTGGAGCTGTATAGCCAGCTCAGGATCCTAAATACACCGGGCCGGTTACCTGCTAGGTCTCCCAGTCTGTGCAAGGTAAAGCCTCCTCCTCATCCTCTGACTCCGGGGATGCTTCTTTTATTCTTCTCAGAGCTTCATGGATGCTCCGTGTCAAAGGGTCTGTATCAGGCAGGAGTGTGAAGGATTCTCTCAAAACTTCTTTCTGAACCTTCTTCAATTTTACCCCTTTCCTTATCTGCGCCAAGATATTATTACTGTCATCTTCATCACGAAAAGGAGGCAGAGTCCGCTGTTCAACTTTTCTCAGATGAAAACTACCACGCTTCAAGGATGCTAACACCTCATCCATGGGTGAACTCACTTTGGAAAGAAATTAAAACAATCAGTTAGGATTATTGCACTTAAAATCAATCTTTGTGACCCAAATGCAACCTGGGAGACAGTTCTGATGACGGGTAAGCCTGCCAGAGGACCCATACCGTACCCACCGCCAATCCAAAGGGAGACAGTGCTAGCTACATCTTTTTCTTATTAATGTTGGAGCTGGAAGACGGGCTGTTCTCAAAATGAGGACGTAAGTTCAGATACCTATAAATCCCCACACTTGGAGGAGCTTGATGGGGCTGGGGTGGGCTCACTGGCTAGTTAGTCAAGCTGAAATGGTAAGCTACGGGTTCAGTGAGAGACTGTCTCAAAATGTAAGGCAGAGAGCAACTAAGTGTATATGCAACACACACACACACACATATATATATATACACACACACACACACACACACACAATTTCATGTTGGTTCATTGTCACTGTGATCTAAGAACCTATTTCAGATTGTGGTATGAAAGATTTTACAGAATAGTCTCAGATTAAAATGTAATATGTAAGTTGCTCTGTACTTTTTGCCCCCATGCAAACTCAAAAGTCCTTCAAAGGCCAGGAAAATGTGTTATTTTTAGAAATAGCTTTGTTGATGCAAACTGGGCATAATATAAATTGCACATATAACTTCCTATACTGTCTTTTTATATGAAGAACACTCGGGGCTTCAATATTAAGCTGAGCTCAATAGCTGATCTTGCCAGTAGCTTCACAGCCTTTCTTATATATGTCACAGTCATCATTGTCGTCGTCATCACCATCAATAGCACCTGGAGCTTTACCATCCATTGTCATCATCACCACCATCAATAGCACTGGAGCCATTGTCATCATCATCATCACCATCAATAGCACTGGGGCGCTACCATCCATTGTCATCATCACCACCATCAATAGCACTGGGGCGCTACCATCCATTGTCATCATTGTCATCATCACCACCATCAATAGCACTGGAGCCATCAATAGCACTGGAGTTCTACCATCCATTGTCGTCGTCATCATCATCATCATCATCACCACCCTCAATAGCATTAGAGCTCTACCATCCACTGTCATCATCATCATCACCACCATCGATAGCACTGGAGTTCTACCATCCATTGTCATTGTCATCATCACCACCATCAATAGCATTCGACTCTACCACTAAACCAGACTCTCTTTAGTCAGGAAAGTTTACCATTCAGATTAGATATCAGATTTCATTTCCTAACATGTAAGTGCTACCCAACAAAAATGGTCAAATGTCACTTCAGAGGATATTTTAAAGATGTGCCTCACAGCTCTAGAGGTCACATTTGTAAACACTTGCGCTCCCCTGTAACCTTGAATGCCTGTTGCTTTCATATGTCCAACACAGAACTCAATGCAAAGCTCCTTCCTGTGCTTCACTTTACCCACAGTCCGACGGCCCTGCTCACTCACCTCTCCTCCTCTGCAAACCATCAGCAGTCTTTCTGAGCTTCTTTCGGGCACTGACTAGCTGGCTGCTATCAAAGAGGTGTGCTGATGGGGCACTGGCTGACTTTGGGATCCTCTTCTCATTGCCCTCCTTTCTAAGCAGATCTTTCTCCAGTGTCTCTGCAGTGCTGGTGGCATCGGTGTCCTTTGCAACAGGCAGAGGTGGGGGCGGAGGTGGAGGTGGAGGAGGGGGAGGGGGAGGGGTAGGAGGAAGAGGGGGTAGGAGAGGATCCATGGTAGCAGAACATGGTTTGAGGTCATTACTGGTCAAAAGTGGAAGTGACGCAGATGGAGGAGGCAGTTCAGAGGTAACAGCACTGGGAGGTAATGAAGTGGCTTCAAGTTGTACTGAAGAGGTGTCTTCAAGTTGGACAAGGCTCCGGGATTCTGCTGTCTGTGAAGATCCAAGCTGGTGTCTTCCTTCTCCCGCCTCTGATGTCTCCTCCCCCTGCAGCACGGCTGAGAGAGAGCCACACTGCTCCTCACAGGACACAGGGCTTGCTGTGCTTTTTCTTCTCGCATGAGCCACTCGTAATCTGGTTGACTTAAGGATGACTTGCCCAGGGTACCTCTAAAATATCAATGTTATTGAGTGAGCATATTATGGGAAACTAATTTGCGAACAAATACTTTGTTATTATTTTGGGTATTTTCTGATTTTCCCAAGGGACAGGGAAAAAAAATTCAACAAACAACCAGGAAAACTAAAATACCCATGCCTAAACTTTCAATAACTTTTAAATAATTATCACCAATTCCCTTATTATCTAATTATGGAAAATGCTAAGTCTTGTTCTGTCTTTACCTAATTAAGCAAAAATGCTTAAAGACACCATGTGCAGGGTGTTGTGTTCAATCCTAGCATTCAAGAGACAGAGAGGTAGGTGGATGGCTGAGTTTGAGGCCATCCTGCTCTATATACATTTTAGTCTAGCCAAGACTGTATAGCAAGACCACATCTCATAAGAAAACTAGCCATGTGACTTCAAGTCTTCAAAGGTGTGGGAACCAGGCCCAACTGGGCTGCCTGCCTGTCTTGCTGTTGCATGTCCTGTTTTTAGCAGGTCTGTACTTATGATGGTTAGCTAGTCATGGATACCGCTCTGAGAACACACCCCTCCCTTCCTTGGGACTTTCCCTCCTGTGCGCAATCACCTCTTGAGGGATTTGACCTGCGAGTGGCAGTCCTGCTTTGCTGCCTATAAAAAGGCTATTTGGACGCTGAATAGAAGCTGCCTCGCTCTTAGCACGAAGGACCGCTGTTTTATTGTGTGTTAAATCCGCAGTCCCTCGACCTTGACACAGTACTGTGGTGGTGCAGGTGCCACACAAAGGAAGAAACATTGAAAGAAAAAAATCAAGACAAACAGTATCAAATACATACATTACTTAGCAGAAAGGTAAGAAACTACTGCTGTTTATTTTCAAATGTTTATCCTTTTTTTTTAAAAGGCCTGATAAAAATTTTATGACAAGGGAAGAGTGAAATGAAGTGTTTTTGTAGTACTGATTTTCTTTTTTATTAATTCGAAAGAACCTAGGCTTTCTTGACATTCTATTCTTTACATTCCTGAGGCTGTGCATGAGGGGTTGTGTTGTTGTTTTTAGTTTTTCCAGAACAGGGTTGTTTTCTCTGTGTTATCTTGGCTCTCCTGTATTCACTTTGTAGACCAGGCTGGCCTCACAGACCAGGCTGAACTCACAATGATCCGCCTGCCACTGCCTCCCAAGTGCTGGGATTACAGATGTGCGCCACAATGTCAAAAGAATATTAATGTCCAACTTGGCCAAAGGAAAGAGCCAATCAAACTGCTGTGTTTGGGAATATGTTCTAAACAGAAACATTAACGAGCAATGGGGAAAAAATTAATCAAGAGACTACATTTCTATTACCTGCTTAAATGTTCGAAGTCTATCCAATGTCCTCTGTCTCTCTTGGCTAACCCAGGCACTTTTTCTTTCCTCTTCATCATGTAATTTTTCTCTCTTCTGGTAAAAAGAAAGAGAAGATTTTCCCCCAATATGTCAAACAAATGAGTCAAAAAAATGACTCATTCAGTTGGGCATAGTGGTGCACAGCTTTAATTCCAGCACTAGGCGAGGTAGAAGCAGGCAGAAAAACAAACAAACAAAAACCCAAAAGTTTTTGTCAGGCATAGTAGTAGTGCCTACTTTTTAATCCCAGCACTTGGAAGGTAGAGGCAAGCAGATCTCTTTAAGTTCGAGGTCAGCCTCGTCTACAAACCCAAAAGAAAGGATTCATTGGACACTTATGATGTAAAACACTATACTGCCTATAAGTTCACATCAGTCCGATGAAGTAAGATGACATTTCTCGGCGGGCGTGGTGGCGCACGCCTTTAATCCCAGCACTCGGGACACAGAGGCAGGTGGATCGCTGTGAGTTTGAAGCCAGCCTGGTCTACAAAGAGAGTCCAGGACAGCCAGGGATACACAGAGAAACCCTGCCTCGCAAAACAAAACAGAACAGAACAAAACAAAAGATCAATTCGTCTAGGGCTGGGGAGATGGCTCAGAGGTTAAGAGCACTGACTGCTGTTCCAAAAGGTCCTGTGTTCAATTCCCAGCAACCACGTGGTGGCTCACAACCATCTATAATGAGATCGGGTGCCCTCTTCTGGCCTGTGGGTGCATGTGCAGGCAGAACACTGTATACATAATAAATGAATAAATCTTTAAAAAAAAATACCATGACATTTCTCTAAGCTAAACACTGCTTTGTCTAAGGGATTTGGGCTGAAACAAACTTAGAAATACTTTTCTGGCTTTCACATTCAGCTAACTCAACTCAGCAACCACATCAATAATTTTTTGGTTGTGTTTTGAGAAGTGCATGCGCATATGTACGTATGTATGCACGCACGCATGCACACACGCACGCACACACACGCGCACGGCTAAGGCTTGGTAATGCACATTTGTAATGATAAGACTCAAGAAGCCTGGATGGGACCGTTATGAACTCTAGTCTACCTTTAAAAAAATAAAATATAAAAAGTGAGGTGGGTTGATCACTATGAGTTCGAAGGCCAGCCTGGTCTACCAAATGAATCCAGGACAGCCAAGCTATACAGAGAAACCTTGTCTCGGAAAACATAACAAAACAAACGAAAAATAAAAAGATGATGGTAGGATATTTGGATAATATAATTTAATAATGATATTTATTTACATCTATTGATTCAAAAACATCTCAGGGAGAACCTAAAATAGCCTGTACCCAGAGTGACAGGCACAAAACAAACAGAAAGCCATTATTAGAAAAACTAGACAATAGCAGGCTCATTTTCAAGGTCATTTGGTCACCGTATAGTGTTGGAAGACAACCTAACTAGTGTGTCCCCTCATCCAGCCTTTCTTATATCATAATAGAAGCCCTGGTTAATGCAGTAAGACAAGAAAAAGAAACAAAGTTATGCACATTGGCAAGAAGTAAAGCTATATAGAAAGAAAGAAAAATCAACATAAAATAACAGCGGCATGCGCCATGATAGCACAGATGCTATACACAACGACCCTGGTGCACCTGCTAGAACTGGAAATTAAATATGAATGCCGGCGTGGTGGTGCTTGTGATCTCAGCATTCGGGGAGGCAGAGGCAGGTGGATCTCTGTGAGTTCAAAGCCAGCCTGGTCTACAAAGTGAGTTTAGAAGCCAAGACTGTTACACAGAGAAACCCTGTCTCAAAAAGCAAAACAAAAAGAAAAACCAAAACACCAACAAAAAAAATTAAATACAAAATACTACTAACCCCCACAAAAATCTGACTACATTATATGATTTAAATGAAAACTATAAATATCTGATAATATAGTCCTTGTTTGTATACGGTAAAACTCAGTAAAAATAGATTACTTC
This sequence comes from Acomys russatus, assembly GCF_903995435.1. Classification (NCBI taxonomy): domain Eukaryota; kingdom Metazoa; phylum Chordata; class Mammalia; order Rodentia; family Muridae; genus Acomys; species Acomys russatus. The sequence goes on from NC_067166.1 coordinate 14,691,183, forward strand.
TCAATTTTTATTTTTTATTTTTTATTTTTTGGTTTTTCGAGACAGGGTTTCTCTATGTAGCCTTGGCTGTCCTGGACTCGCTTTGTAGACCAGGCTGGCCTCGAACTCACAGCGATCCGCCTGCCTCTGCCTCCCGAGTGCTGGGATTAAAGGCGTGCGCCACCACGCCCGGCTCTTACTTCTCATTTTTATCTAGAGGTTCAATACAGTCCCAATCTAAATTTGCAAATTATCTTGCTGTATTCTAAAGTTTAGACATATTGCAAGGAAGAGACCTGAGCTAATAAAACAGTCTCCAGAGAGACAAAATTCCTTGACCTTTGACTAAAGGGCAAAACCAATACAGTGGAACACAAGCAGTTTGTTAAACAAATGGTGCTAAGCAAGTGGACATGAGCATGCCAAAATTGAATGTACACACTGACCTGAGTCTTGCCAAAAATGAATGTACACACTGACCTGAGTCTTGCCAAAAATGTAAAATGTAAACCTTTACAGTTTTAAATTCAGAGATGCACCATGGTATGAAAGCAACAACTAGGAGGTTGGATTTTGCTCAGAGTAAAATCCCTGCCAAGGACACTGTTTATAGATAACGAGAGGATAGCCCATAAGCTATAGAAGTATTTGCAAAACACATCTGCTAAATAAAGGACTCTTTTTAGGGAGAGTGGTTGCACATGCCTGTAACCAGAGGTGGAGGCAGGAGGCTCAGCTACACAGCAACTTTAAGGTAATGTTCTAGATGAAATCCTGTCATAAGAAAACCACCCAAGGGCTGGAGAGGTGGCTCAGCAGTTAAGAGCACTGGCTGTTCCTGCAGAGGACCTAGGTTCAATTCCCAGCACCCACATGGCAGCTCACAACTGTTTGTAACTCCTGTTCCAGGGGATTGGACACCCTCAAACACACATACATGCAGGCAAAACACCAATGTACATAAAATGCAAATAAATGTTTAAAAAACACCCCAAATAGATAAACAAACAAACAAAAACTTAAGCAAGGAATCTGAAAAAGCACTTTGCTAATAAAGAATATACCAAAACTAAAAGAGACTACTGCAGCTATTAGAATAGCTATTACCCTGCAACAGCAAAAAGCTAGAGAGGATGTGACAATAAGCAACTCTCATTATTGCTGGGATAAGTGCACACTTACTTTGAAGAACAGTTTGGCAGTTTCTTAAAACAATATAATCTTATCCTGCTGTCCAACAATCAAAACCTTAAATCTGCATTATTAAGTGAAATAAGTCAACCTGAATACACTATACGTGTCTATTTCAAACCTACATAGGGCAGCGAAACTAATCTGATTCTGCAGTCGCAGATCTCTGCCATCCTACATCTGACCTCCCCTCACCAGGAGAGAGCGTCAACGTCAACAACAGACTTTGGACAGCTAAGGTGCCAACACTCAACTGCTGCTCACTGTAACATATGTAGACCCTTGTGGTAAAAGTGGCACACAAGAACTCTCATTGGTCATCATTTCTGCCTAAATTGACCTCTCAGTCACCCACTCAAACATAAATATTCACAGCTGCCAACATCTCGTAACACAAGCCTCATGCTCAGATATTTACCCCTTGTCAGACACAGTAAGACTCTGTTGCAAGTCTCCAAGAGTCCCAACTTACTAGTTGCACTGCACGATGGCTTCTATATTCATCTGCACTCTGAAAGCGCTGTTGGGACTTCTCGTTGTGTTTTGCAATACAAATTTCCTAGAAAATATAAAAAGTGTTTTAATTAAAGTAAGACTTAGAAAGAGCACAGCAGAGTTGACCTAACTCATTCCATGAGAAGGCCAAGAGCTAATGAGGACTAGCTCCTCTCTCCTCCACCACAGACCACTAAAACCTACTCTTTCTACATCTCTGGAGGGTCAGAACTGGCCACTTAAGATCTGTGCCCCACTTCACTCTCTTAATATCCCAGCCTCACTACGGATACTCAGAACCTCTCCTTTCAATGCACTGCAGAGGATCCTGTAGCCATGCCCTTTTAGCAACTCACCCTCAGAACACCTGAGTGCAGCCATTCAAAGGCATGTAAGATAAATGGTTAATCTAAGGAGCTGAGAATAGGTAATGGCTATTACTTTTAATAGAAGTGAGAACGACAAATCACTATTACAATTGGAATTATTAGACATGGTAAAGGATGAAGTAATGATTGAAAACAAGATTTTGATACCTTTTTATTTCTGAGGTAGGCTTTCTTGGCTGAGACACGCCCCCTTCTTGCTTCCAGCTGGCGTGCCTTCTGCTGCAGTTTCTGTAGCTCCTCCCTCTGTGCGTGCACAGAGGCCGCCATCTCTTCCTTCTCCAGCATGGCCTCCATACTTTCATAAGTATCATAGTAGACCACTTCGTCTCTCTTTTCTGTCACAGAAAGTGTGGTTAAGAATGAGCTTCTTTACTAAGCAGTGATTAAAAGGTGAGGAAATAAATTGTGACATGGTACACAGTAAGTGTTCAATAAATACAGACTTCACACTCCCACATTCCACCCATGCAAAACTGCAGAAATTCTGATTCTAGATAAAACATCCTTTAGCAAAGTAGGTACACTACAAAAATATTAAAAACCAACATGCAGCCATAATTGCTGAGTTTACAAAACCATGAGTTCAAGAACTCCTTCAAAACATTAATATCTAGACTTTTTTTTTTTTTTTTGGGTCTTAGGAGACACAGTTGGGGTCCATGCGCACTTCTCCACATCCTGTCTTCTTAGGCTTCTGTGGTTAATGCACACCATACCTGATATGAGTCTCTTGATGCTCTCCAGCTGTGCAGTCAACAGTAGCTCTTCACACTTCAAGATTTCAAACTGGACTTCATACAGCTGAAGTTGCAGATCATAGTAATCAGATTCTAGCTGGTCCAACTGAGCAATAGCTTCTGTACCGCCCTGTAAACTTTGCATCTGTGGTGAAAACAACAATACTATTAACGGGTGGAGACAAAGTAAGTCCCAAAAGCAACTGCTTTAGGAAGGAGAGAGCTGGGCAGTGGTGGTGTACACCTTTGATCCCAGCCCTCGGGAGGCAGAAGGAGATGGGTCTCTGAGTTCAGGCCCAGCCTGGTCTGCAGAATGAATTTCAGGACAGCCAGGACCACAGAGAAATACTGTCTCAAAACACAAAACAAAACAGAGTAAAAATGAAAATCAGATTTCCGAGCTGGGCGTGGCACTGAGAATACAGAAGACCACTTATGGGCAGGAGTCTGGGCTCCTTTGGAGAATACAAGACTAGTGACATAGGCTCAGTACTGCAGCTACTCAGGAGGTAATGCTGTTAGATCACTGACTTAGGGCCAGCCTGCTAAAGAGTTTGTTCAAGGTCAGTCTGGCAACTTACTGATCTCAGAATGCACGGTAAGAGCAGCAGGGACAGCTCAGCTACAAGTGCTGGCCTACTTGTACACTACCACTAACTAAATTCAGTTTCCACTATCATAAGGTGTGGTGGGGGTGAGAATCTATACTTAAAAAAATATACACAGAAAGACAAAGGGCACCTCTTACACATAAGGAGGAAAAAGTCATAAAACAGTGGAAAACGTTCTAACATATCTTACAAAGCACACTCAATGTTGCTGTCACACCTCAATCATACTTAGGGTGGCAAAGTATTATGACTTACTGGGTTGTCTGATTTTTCCCCCTAAGTTTAAGAGGTGCCTTTTGTCTTTCTTCCCTGGTTCTCTATATATTTTCCAATAGTATAGATGCTTTTTAAAGGGCTCAATGTCAGTGCACTTGCTTAGCATATATGAGGCCCTGGGTTTGATTCCCCAGGACAAAAAAGAGGGAAAAACATTACATCTTAGCACCTGGGGGTTGGCGGTTTCTGACAAGGCCCACACATGCAACATCATCTTTGATAGCATCCTGTGATCATTAAAATATGAAAGGTGAGTAAACAGCTTAAGAATAGGAATTGTCTTTCTCCTCTTTGTAGTCCCCTCAATAATACACAAAATGCCTAACAGAATTAGAGCCGTATTAGTTACCATTGTTCTCCTTCTATGCCAGGCATTATGTTAAATGTTTTGTATATACCAACTCATGGGATCATGACACCCAGAAACTAGGCATTACCATCTTATAGAGAGGGAAGGAGTGAGCTTGCAGAACAGACCCACAGAGCTGTTTTGTTCAGCATGGCAGCTACTAGCTCCAAGTCCAATTTCTATTAAAATAAAAATGTGACTATTTCGTTGCAAGATGTTCTGATGGACAGTAGAACCACAATCTTAAATATTCATGTACAGTAATGTTCAATAAAGTAAAACTGAAATGGGGAAATATAAACTTAATTATAATTTGCCTACATGCTTTAAGGAAAAAGCCAAAGGAAATAAATGAGTTGGACTCAGAATTGACATATTATATTATGGAAATTAAAAGGACTGATGGTTTAAATTCTCTGTGGTGAAAGAGAAGATGCTGATAAGAAAGCTTTTTACACAAAGGTGGGAAACTTTCTGGAGTCTTATTTATCTTCTGCTAACCAGAAGACAGAAGTTTGCTGATAACTGAGCTGTAACTGTGCTTTCTATAGCTGAGTTCATGATGGTATTTTAAAATTAGTATCTTCTACTCCAATTAATAACTATAAAGTAACCTAAGCATAAATTAAAATCAAATCAAAAGAAATAGTGCTTAATCTTTTCTTAGACAGTGTTCAATTGCTATGGAGAGAAACTATAACCAAGGCAACTATTATGAAAGAAAGTGTTTAATTGGGGCTGGCTTGTAGTTTCAAGATTTAAAAGCACGTGATGGTGAGCAAACATGGCAGCATGAAGGCAGACTCAGTGCTGGAGAAGTAGCTGAGATTTCTACACCTGGACCTGCTGGCAGCAGGGTGAGAGCAACTGTACATGCCAAGGTTTTTAGATACCTCGAAGCTCACTGCCCACCCCATCCCACCCCCGACACACACACACACACACAACTTCCTCCAACAAGACCTCACCTACTCCAAGCAGGCCTCACTTCTCAAGTAGCACCCTGATGACTAAGCATCCAAATGAGCCTATTGGGCTCCTCTTTAATCTTAAATGTGTGTAAAATTCAAATGCCAAATAGACCATTGCTTAAGAGATTATTAATATCAAAGTGTTAATTTGAAATTTTATTTCAAGTTCATCATTACCACATGAAAGCATTCTTAATTATCTTGATTCATAAATTTAATCTTAGTTTATATGTTTTAAAAATACTTTTAATTTCCAGCAGGTAATTTTCTACTACTTCAGTAGCTACCTCAGACAACACAGAAAGTTTTAAACTGGGTCACTTGGTCCTCTTCCGGTCCTCCCCCACTTCAAAATGCAATACCGACTTTTTTTTTTTCCCTTCTTTTTTTTAAAAGAACAAATCTCCAGCACTCAGGAAGCCAGGGTAAATTCCAGGCCAGACGTTATCTCAAAACAAACAAACCAACAACAACAACAAAAAACAAAGACAAAAAACCACAGGCCTCCCGGGTAGGACAGTGCTAAAAACAAAGGACTGCGGGGCGGGCAGGGTGTGGTAGCACACACCTTTAATCTCAGCACTCAGGAGTTCTAGGCCAGCCTGGTCTATGAAAGAGTCCATGATAGCCAGGACTGTTACAAAGAAACCCTGTCTCAAAAAACCTTAAAAAGAGGACTGCAGCGGGGCAAAGCATTTGTTTGGGATGAGCTTAACACTTTACAGGTGTTGTTTCACCTGAGTAATTCAGACACCTTAAATTGAGGCTATTAAAGCTGACACAGTACATCATCACAATTAAATGCATATAAAGCACAACACCATGTTATACAACAAGCAAAAACCTAGCAAGAATGACTAACTGCCAATTTTTTAAATGCTTTGAAGAATTCAGACACATAATGCAAGACTTTAAGAGCAGACTGTTGCAGTCACAGATGTGGTCTAGAGAAAATGAGCACATGCACTCTCAAGCTCTAGAGCTCGGGCTCAGCCCCTCCATTCTCCACACTGGAGGCCTATGTATAAAAAGCCCTACTGCCTAATGTTAGGGGTCAGGGGTCTTTGCCTTTGGCACCCTGTGTTGCCAGAACAACAGCTCAGCCGGATGGGGCCAACACTAAACAGTGAGATGAAAGCAAAGTTTACAGCACGTGCAATAAAAGGGCAGGGACTTTTAAAAGAAATCCAGATAGCCAATAACAAGGAACAAACTCATTAAAGGGAGACCACATAGAAATGCCTCAGGGGACCGTGGATGAAATCCTTCAGAGACTGAATACAAAGACAAGGTCCGACTCTACCTTCCAACAGCACACAAGACGGGTGATGTAGAGGGGAAAGCTGGGATTTAATCTATAACAGAACGACTGCTTTCTAGAGTATACAGTAGAGAGGCCTAATCACAGTGTTAGTGCTGCTGCCCATTTGGCAATCCCAGCACACGGAGAGGCAAGAGAGCTGGAAGACCAAATCCAAGGGTAGCCTGAACTATATAATGAGACCCTATATTTAAAAATATTAGCCAGGTGTGGTGGAATACGCCTTTAATCCCAGCACTCAGGAGGCAGAGGCAGGCAGACAGCCTGGTCTACAAATCAAGCCCAGGACAGCCAAGGCTACAGCTCCCCCCCGCCCAACAAAAAGAAGAAAAACCAAACAAAAATATTAGTAACAACTTGGGAGGCAGAGGCAGACAGATCTCTGTGACTTCCAGGACAGCCAAAGCTCTTACAAAGAGAAACCCTGTCTCGAGAAATCTGGGGTGGGATGGGAGCCTGTATAGAGGTGTGGTTGCTGGGAACTGAACTCAGGCCCTCTGCACGAGCAGGAGGGACTCTTAACCGTTGAGCCGTCTCTCCAGCCCCCTGAGGCATTTCTATGTGAGATCTATATCTATATCAGTGCCATTGTGGAACATACCCAAGCCCAAAACAGATTCATAAAGACAATCTTTCTTTACGTTTGTATGTGCAAGGGTGGTGGTTTGCCTGCCTGTATGTCTATATGCCACCAGCAGGCAGTGCTCAAGGACAGAAGAGAGTGCTAGGTCTTCTGGAAATGGAGCTAGAGTGAGTTGTTAGCTGCCTTGAGGCTGGCAAGAACCTAACAAAGGTTGTCTGAAAAAGCAGCCAGTCAGACATATCAACCACTGGCCCACCTATCTCTCTGGCTGTGATAAAGCAACATTTTCTACATTTAAACGGGGGAGAAGGGGCTAGAAAGATGGCTCTGCAGTTAAGAAAACGTGTTGCTCTTGCTGAGGAGCTGGATGGAGTTCCCAACACCCGTGTGGAAGGCAACCATCCATCCCTAACACCCATTCCAGGCAATCAAGTGCTTCCTGCCATAGGTACCGAGCATCTGTATACTATGCATGCATACACACATACAGGCAAAACATTCATATACATAATTTTAAAATGTTTGCCCTTTACTACTGAAAGTAGACATGAGAGTAACAGCTTGACAAATACATATCAGTTTAGAGGGGGTGTGGGCGTGGTGGTGTTGAGATAGGCTCACTCTCACAGAGCCCATGCTGGCCTGTACTTGTTACATAGCTGAGGACGAACAGAAATCCTCTCTAAACGCCCTGTCTCTGCCTTGAAGGTAGAAGCATGCTCCACCACACATTTACTAGTTTTAAATCAAAATTTTAAAAATGGAAATAAGCTATTCTATACTAGGTAACAGACCTGAATAAACAGAATTCTTCAAAAAAAAAAAAAAAAAGAAAAAAGGAAAAGAAAGAAAAAGCTAAATATCTGAAGAGACACTTCTTAAAAGTAAATATACAACATTTTCCAAATTCTAGCAATCATAATACTGCTCGTGGGGATTAAACAGTATGACTGGAAATGAGCAGCACATTATGACACGGGGTTTTATTGTTTTGTTTACTATGCAGTTCTCTGTGAACACTGTGGCTGGCAATGGCTAGATTATTCTGTTGTATGACTACATGCTCTCTCTGTGTTTTTAGAGACAGGGTTTCTCTGAGTGGCCTTGGCCATCTCACGCCCATCTGGCTGCCTCCGCCTCCAGATGGACTGGGATTGCAGGCAAATGCCACAGGGTCCGGCTCTCTAAGTGGCTTTAACTTTTCATTATTATTTTTTGTGCTGGGTGTCCTAACTGTGGGTAGAGATGAAGAGAAGGTATTATTAAATGGCTGGGCATGGTGGTGCACCTCTTCAATCCTAGCACTCAGGAGGCAGAGGCAAGCAGATCTCTGACTTCGAGGCAGCCTGGTCTACAGAGCAAGTTCCAACCTCTTTTTCCCCCTTCTCTTTCGTTTTTGGCTTCTTCATCGCTTTTGTTTTTCCATGGTAGATGTGATCTTAATTGCCTGCATATTAAAGTAACACTCCAGAACAAACCAGCATGGGCTACTCCTTTGAGGCAGTGGCAATGAAGGCTGGCTAGCTTTGCAGGGGCCCCACTGACCATTACAGCAGGAGGAACTGGACATGCCTAGTCATTCACAGAACACACCTGTGGTGCTGATGTGCTTACAAAAGTCACTGAAAAAGAAGAACTTGGGGCAAAGAGAGTTTTGTGGCCTGAAATGTCCCCTTTTTATTGCTTAAATCATTCTACTCCATGTGTTATTTAATGTAAAACACACATATACAAACACAGTTTAAAAATCAATGCCAGCCATGGTGGTGCACGCCTTTAGTCCCTCCACTTGGGGGGCAGAGGCAGGTGGATCACTGAGTTTGAGGCCAGCCTGGTCTACAAAGCGAGTCCAGGACAGCTAAGGCTACCCAGAGAAACCCTGTCTCGAAAAACCAAAAAAACAAAAGCAGACAAACAAACAAACAAACAAAAAACCACAAATCTAATAATGAATCAATAATTCTATTTTATCTAATCACCTTTGCACAGCTCACTCCACGGAGACCAATAAAAACATACATTTTGCCTTTCTTACCAAACTATTTGAGATAAATGCGAGGCAAGCTTGGATCTAACTTTTACCAAATGCTCAGACTAAAAGAACATTAAGCGTAGTTTTTTGCTTGCCTAACTCCACATTACTTTCAATATAGACGTCAAAGGGGAAGAAGGAGAAGGAGTACGTGTGTTCATTTCTGAGACATGTCTTGGTTTCTACTATTGAAGATGAATTAAGTTTGTTAACTCACAGATCACATAAACTTGTCAAATCTCACTATATTCTATGACCATGTCTTATTTATGTTTTTTTTTTAAATAGCTTATTTTAAAAAGGCTGTGTGTGAGGTCAATGAAATGGTTCACTGGGCTCAAGGCACTTGCCTTGTAAACTTGCCGACCTGAGTTTAAGGTTTGTTTTTGTGTTTTTAGTTTTTTGAGACAGGGTTTCTGTGTGTAACAGCTCTGGCTGTCCTGGAACTCACTCTGTAGACCAGGCTGGCCTTGAACTCACAGAGATCCACCTGCCTCTGCCTCCCAAGTGCTAGGATTACCCAACACCAACTTGAATTTGATCCAAGAACACCAAACTCCATTTCCAGAAGCCATACAATTGTGGAAGGAGAAGACTGACTCTACAAAGCTGTCCTCTGACCACCACAGGAAACATAGTAATGAGAGCTCTTCAACACACACACAACAGATATAATAAGTTGGGAAAGGCAGGCCAGGAGGCAGGTTGAGTCATTTATCTCTCTCACTTCCTGAAATTTCTGGGAAAGGCACTTATGTTGAATGAACTGAGAGGGTATGGTAGATTGAGTAAGAACAACCCCCCACAAACTTATATCTTAATTCTTAGTTACCAGGGAGTAGCACTATTTGAAAGGATTAGACGGATTAGGTATGGAACTGTTGGAGTAGATGTGCCCTGAAGGAAGTGTGTCACTGACAAAGGACTTTCAAAAGCCCAAGGCAGGTCCATTATCTCTCAGCCTGTGAACCAGGATGTAGCTGCTGCTCCAGTGCCGTATCATGCATGCCACCATGTCCCTGCCATGGTGATAATGGACTATGCCTCTGAAAATGTAAGCAAGCCACACGTTAAACGCTTTCTTTTATAAGAGCTGCCTTGGTTGTAGTGTCCCTTTCACCGCAACAAAAGAGTGACTGGGACAGAGGGTCGATTTTAATATTGGAGAATTCCAACAGGCGGGGGGGGGGGGGGGGGGGGGGGAGATGGCAAAGAAACAAGAAGAATTAAACAGAACACCAAGGTTTGGAGAACCATGAAAAATCATGAGTACATAAAGCAAAAGAGGTGGTTTCATAATTAGGAGCCCTTGCTACTCTTCTAGAGGACTGAAGTTTAGTTTGCAGTACCCACAGCAAGCAGCTTACAACCACTTACATATAACCATGGGCACTCAAACATGTGCAACAAAACAAAAAAGCAAAGACCTGCTATGGGAAAATGAAGGAATTTGGTTTTTCTGCAGAAAAATAGCATGCAGTACTCTAAGGTATAAGACAGGAGGGGCTGCACCCTCAAGGCCAGGCAAGGTTACAAAGTGAGAGTCTATTTCATATACATAAGAAAAAAAATAATGTGTACTAAAATAAGCAATTATCCCAAAGTATAAAATTGATTAGGGAATGCAAGAAGAAATGTCCACAATTTAATAAACACATTTTGGGTTTTACATACATAGGTGTCATCCATCTCTCCAGCCCTCAACAAACACTCTCTACGTGTTAAGCGTTCTTACTGAGTAGCATTCTCTCAACAATGAGGTCTGCTGTAGGCACCTAGAGCACCTGCCAAGGCTCCTCCTTCACACTGTGCTCGATCTTATGCTACTACTCAACTATTCACTGCCCTCATTTTCAAAAACACTTCTAGTCTTAACATTTACAAGCTAGCAGCAGACTAGTGTGCATGTATATGTGGTGTGGGGGGGGGGGGGGGATGCCTTTTCAGTAAAGCAATCTGTTGTAAACCAGTTTAATCCTAAAATAGGGAACTTTGAAATAATGGCTCAGAGAGTAAATAATATCAAACAGTTTTAATATTTTGAACCATAATGTAGGCACCAACAGTGAAGCCAATACTGTATTTGTACTGTAGTTTTTCTAGACAGTTTCTCTGCATAGCCATGGCTGTCCTGGACTCACTCTGTAGACCAGACCAGTAATCCTCCTGCCTCTGCCTCTGCACCACCATCCCCGGCTCAATACTGTGCTTGGACATGTGATGGAATAAGATGATAATGAAAGGAACAACAGGGCTTTCTTTATGAAGATGCCCCACCCAGGCTCATTTTTGAATGCTTGGTTCCAGTTGGTAAACTACTGGGGAAGGGTTAGGACATGACGCTTTGTTGGACGATGTTATGTCACTTGGGATGGGTTGTGGTGTTTCAAAGGACTATCACCACTTGGCTCTCTCTGCTTGTGCTCCTTTTCTATGCTGAAAGGCAAGCCATCAGCTACTGCTCTGGTGCAGTGCCTGCCTGCCGCCATGCTCTCCACCATGACACTCATAGACTCTAACCCTCTGGAATCATGAAACCCAAATTGAATTCCCTTTTTAAGCTATCTTGGTCATGGTGTCTTAGCATAGCTATAAAAAGTAACTAAGACAAGAATATAGCTGTGTATCCTAGTTATAATTAACGTCAACCTGAAAGAGCTTAGAATCAATTATAAAGTGTCTCAGTTGAGTAACTCTATCAGGTTAATCTGTGGGGGGCTGTATTGATTGTTAACAGATGTTAGAGAGCACAGGCCACTGTGGACAGAACCATTACCTGAAGAGGTAGTCCTGGGCAAGTTGAAACGAACTAGCAGAGCATGAGTCTAAGCCTTGAGAGAATAAGGCAGCAAGCATCATTCCTCCATGGTTTCTGCTTCAAGCTCCTGCCTTGATATCTCTCTGTGACTCAGAGGGATAAACCAATAAACCCTTTCCTCCCATAGCTGCTGTTGGTCACAGCATCAGGAAGAAACTAAACTGTGCTGTGTGTGGTGGCATGGGTCTTTAATTCCAGTGCTTGACAGGCAGTGATGGATGCCTGGGTTGCCCAGCCCAGTCTAATTGACAAGTCCCAGGACAGTGCAAGGTCTTTTCTCAAAAAAAAAAACAGTGGTCAGGGCCAGGTGTGGTAGTGCTCGCCTTTAATCCCAGCACTTGGGAAGCAGAGGCAGGCTGATCACTGTTTGAGGCCAGCCTGGTCTACACAGTGGAGTCCAGGAAAGCCAAGGCTAAATAAACAAGGAACCCTTGAAACCACTGCCTCCCCCAAAAAAACCAGTGGTCATCAACTGAGAAATGACACCCAAGGCCTCGTGCATCTGCATCTACACACACATGTGCACCCAACACATACATAAATATGCACAAATAATATCAAATAAGATGTCTATCAAAATCAAGAATCTAATTTATATGAATCTTTTTACATTATGTATCATTTTAACGATAGCTTTTGTTACCTCTTCTTTTAGTGCATGTTTCTTCTGTTCCAGACAAATCTCTTTAGCTCTCATCATCTGCAAGGTCTCTTTAGAAACTGCATACTGGAGTTTTTCCATGCGTTCAGCAGCTGCTGCCCATGATGCTTTGCCAAATTTCTTCTGATCTGCTCGCATCCGATCATACACAGCTGTTAACAGTAGTTTGTAAAGATATTAAGGCACAAAACTACTAAACACAAAAAAAAAAAAAAAAAAAAAAAATTAAATAAAATAAAGTCTTGGGTTTCACTGACCCACATAATAAATCACACTTAATGTCTCTAAAACATAGTCCAATAATATCATACTATCTCTGTTATCTTAAATTGTGGTGCACGCCTCAGGACTCAGGACTCAGCAGGTCAGCCTGGTCTACATAGTGAATTCCTGGACAGCCAGGCTATAGTGAGATACTGTCTCAAACAAAGCAAAAACAAAAAGAAGCAGCTTTCACCGTGGGGTGTGGAGACAGCTGAGGAGATGTCTTATCTCCTGCTCTTGCAGAAGACCTAGGTGTGGTCCCTACCAGTCACACATCAATTCGCAAGCACCTGTGACAACAAGTTCTAGAGACTCCGGTGCCCTCTTCTGGTGTCCTCAGGATTCTGTACACATGGTGCACATAAACTCACAGGCTCACGTACATACATATGTACACATAAAATAAAAATATGTATAAATCACACACACACACACACACACACACAACTTAAGGCTGAATTACATAGTGAGTTAATTACAGGACAGCATAGAGAGTTCCTGTCTCAAAAAACAGGAAATAAATAAATCAATAAAAATAGCATTTAGCAATGGAAGTGAACATGATCAAAACACACACACACACAAACACATCATATATGTGTGTGTTAGTTGAAAACTAAGGCCTGAACATTCAAAATGTTCAACTCTACATCCCGGGGCTTACCACTGAATACTCTGGAGATGCGATAACCAGATGCAGGAGGAACGGACACCACGTGCTAGGTCAGGTCTCAGTAGAAGGTGAAGACAGAACCACCCACTCTAAAGACAGCACAGCCAGCTCCTTCCCCAGGAAGGAAGAGCTTCTTAGTTTTTAATAACACAGGACTCGATCAAATGGTAATCGCTGACTGACAGCTAATGTCTTCCAATCAAAAGAGCAGAAGGTGACTATGAACTTCCACCATTCTTGCAGAGGACCAATTAGCAGTGCCCACCCTGCACAGCTCATAAAGACATGCACTGCCAGCATCAGGAAGGCTGCTGCCTTGGGCCTCCATGGCACCTATACTCACCTACACTTAACAGAGACACAAATATAAATAAAAATAATCTTTTTTTTTTTTTTAAAGCACATGCCTGTAATCCCAGCACTCGGGAGTCACAGGCAGGTGGATCTCTGTTTGAGCCCAGCCTAGTCTACAAAGAGTCCAAGACAGCCAAGGCCACACAGAGAAACACTGTTTCAAAAAACAAAACAACAAAAAAAAACCCCTTAACTGCTCATTTTCAAAAATGCCTAAAGAGCCTTATCCAAAAGCCTACCTTTCTGGGCTTTAGCTGTTATTTCAAAATACTTGACAGTGAGGTCCTGAATAGACAGCACAGCCATGTGAGCTTTCCTCTGCCAGTCAGCATCTTCTTTTTGCAGCCTCTCAATTCTTCGGGGTCCCAAATAATCATTCTCCATGGAAATCTTCAGGGAAAGGGGGAAATCTGTTACTTGTTACACCTGGTATCTGGTGTGGAGGTCCCTCTGCCTTTGCACTTTCCCCTGGCCACCCTCCTCCATCTTCCCAATCCCTCCTATATGCATGGAAACAATAGACAGCAAAGCATTTGGTCATTTTTGAGTGTTGAGATAATGAGAAATTTATTTTCCCACTTACAATAGTTATATTTTAGGTTAATAATTATTTGTACAGTGATTATATTTAAATTCTATTAAATATTAAAAATTTTAAGACTGATGGTATTTTTTTTTTAATCTGCCCATGTGCATACTAAAAATATTCTAAATAAAAGTTTTATTTACTGTTTTCCTTTTTTTAGGAAACTAGGGTCTGGCATATCCCAAGCAAGCACTCTATCCTTTTTACATAAAAAATAAAATAGCTATTGTATTACAAAAGTCACAAAGAACAAAGGTGAAACCACCATGAGCAGGAATGGACTGTGTATATACACTACCCAGCTTTATCACAAGCAAAAGATTTTAAAACTTAAGAAACATTTAAGCAGGGGCTGGTGGCCATTGTCTGTTCCCCCAGCTCTTGGGGGGCTGAAGCATGGGGTGGGGGGGACATGGGGGGAAGAATAATAACCTTAATAAGGTTTATTATCGTTTAAGGATAATAAAAAGCAGCTGGAATGTTGGCACACGCCTTCATCCCAACACTCAGGGGGCACAGGCCAGCCTGGTCTTCAGGGTAAGCTTCAAGATACCCATGGCTACATGGAAAAAACCCATCTCAAAAAGGGGGGGTATGGCTGTGGATAGAGAGATACCTCGGCTTTTCTAGAAGACTCAGATTCAATTTATCCATAACACACTTTAAAAAAAAAAAATCAGGTATCAAAGAACTAAAAACTGTTAAAGAATTTCAAAAGCATAAATAAAACAAGCCATATTCTCTAAACAATGCAAGAAACAGACAGCATAATAATCTGAAACTAAAGTAAAAGTTAATCACCAGGAATTTAACACCTTTAACTTGAGGGGAATGGGTTTTAAAAAAGAAAAGACCTAGGATTTAGTTCTGTATGTGTTAGAATTTTGCAAAGATCATGGCCAAAGATAGAAATCTGGGCTTCACTAACACAATGAAAGCATTTATAAAACTGTAAGGGTAAATGAGGTCATCTAAGGAACACAGACACACACACACACACCCCAGCAGCAAGAAATTCTACAAGAGTTGAGATAGAGAAGTTGAAGGAAAAAAAGCATCTTTAGGGAGTAACAACGAGAGCTGTTCACACTGAGTTGGTTGAAATATAGCGGAATACCAGATATGTAATGAGAAAGCTGTGTATGATGCAAGTCATAAAACTCAACTCTTGCTATGATGAGTGTTCACAAATTTTCTCTTAACACAAAATTATGCTAGAACAGTAAGTAGATACAGATCAAAACAAACGTCTATTACACAATAGATTTAGAGAAATAAAGGCCAAGTATATACAGTGTACTACGGATGTCATCTTTGGATGTATAATTTGAAGAGACCAGCGTAGGGATGGTAGAGATGGTTCAGCACGTAAGAGAACTTACTACTACTGGTTGTGCAGAGACCCTGGGTTCCTTCTGTCCCCAGCCATCTACATGGTAGTTGGCAATTATCCCTAACTCCAGTCCCAGGGGATCCAGTGCCCTCTTCTTATCCCCATGGGCACCAGGCATAGACATGGTGCACATATATACACGTGAGCAAACACTCATTCATATAAAATACAATAAAAATAAAACGTGCATGGGGTAAGAGCAACATACTAATGTACCAGGTGATCCAGAGTGTCAAAGTGAGGAGGAAATATGTTAGTGAGACAGATTCCTTTGGACTTATTAACCACAGATGTTTTACAAACACCTAATCAAATCAATAAGGCATTATGCTGAATGCCAGCTACTACAGACACCTTCCTGCTTCAGCCTCCCTCGTCTCCAAGTTCATGCCTTATAATGCCAGTTTTGGAATCTGCAAATGTGGTGTCAAGTCTCCTTTCTTCTAGCCTTTGCCTCTGCTGTACCTGCCGGCATCATACCAGGCTTGCTTCTATCTAGCACTACAGTTCCTTCCTCAATAACACAACCAAGTCTGCAGCTTTTTCAACCCCACCCTCATAATGCAATAAGACAAGCTACTACCAGCATGCTAAGTGCCCTGCCCTTAATAGAGGTCTGGATCTAAGTGAACCATCAAGGCCACTACAAGAAGCAACATCCTTTTATTAAGCAACAAGCTCCATGGGGACTGTCCTCTGTGCTTAACTCAATTCAGTTGTTTTCCTATGTGATTTCACCTCTAAAAATGGTGGCCCTTTTAATGACTGAGTTAGCTTGCTGTCTTGCCTTCTTATGTACCTGCTTTACTTTATACCTAGTTAACAAATCTTTGTATTAGAGTGCTCGCTGTTGAAATTGTTAGCTTGATTTTCTGATCAAACCCCAAAAGATTTAACTATGGAATAGAAATTTAATAAACACAACCTAGAATGTACAAACTCAAAGCTCTCAGCTCAGAACTTTTAACACAGACATTATTTCCACCCACATGAATAAGTGTACCTCCAAACAATAGACAAAGAAGATAAACACATAGAAGGCAGAACTTCTTTAACATGGGTTTAGTGGGAGGAGGTTAAAAACAAAACAGTACACTGCAACCATTTGAAGATAACATGTGCACTGCTGTTGGATTAGTAGTATTTGTCTGTCCCACCTTCACAAACAGAATACAAACATACTTTATGTGCCGATTTTCCTCTGCTGCTTTGGAGATGACTTTTGAACTTAGGAGCTATAATGCTGCAACCAATTGCTAGAAACCTTGCCTGTTCATTTTATTGTACAAGGAACTAAGCAACAATCCTCTCTTCTCTTCCTAACTTGGGAAACTTGAAGACATTGCAGCAGCTCTGTTCAGCTGGAGCGTGTGCTAAAAACAATGACAGCTCTGTTTGGAATTTCAGGGCTAGAGAGAAAACAGAGCCTGTTTTTAACATGGAAAAAGGTGTGTGTCGGTTTAGGTAGCCAGGAGAGTAAAACTAACTTATTAATACAAACTGTCTGGCATGGAGTGCCTTATTATAAGTGCATCATTGCTAGGATACTGCACTTTGTAATAACATGATATTTTTGTGCGTTGTTAAGATGTTGGAAGAGCCTAACTAGAGATTCTTTGGTGAAGCACGTGCAATGCAGATGGCTGTTGGCAGTGAGAAGGCTGAGGATGCTGCTCAGTAGCAAAGCGTGTGAGTGACATCAAAAGACCCTGGATTTGATTCCATGCCATACATCTTGTAAAAGATTAGTATCCAAATACAAGAACCCAATTTAAAGAATAGGCAAAGGGCCTAAGCAAACAAGACATGGCTAATTGGCCTGTGAAAACTGTTTTATATCACTAATCATCAGAGAAAGTAAGTCAAACTCACAATGAGGTATCATCTCACTATTTAAATGGGCAGTATCATGGACAAAAGATCACAAATATTGGGAAAAGGTGAAGAAAAGGGGCCCGATCTGGTCTTGAACTTAGCAGTCCCAGTGCCTAAAAGAGTTACAGAGTACTGCAATATCAATAAGTATATTCACAAGTCGGTATTGGCATTTGCTCACAAGATTCTTTAGTTAGGTTCTCCCAATGTCTTAACAATGCACAGAAATACCATAATAAGTTCGTACAAAATGCAGTGTCTTATAATAAGGAGTTCAATGTTAGTGTGCTGGTGGGAGCACATTAGCGTTAATGAGAAGCACGCCACATATTCTTTCAGGTATATGAGTGAAGGACTTGATGTCAGTATGCTGAGATATGTGTGTTCCAGCATTAACTCAGCATTACTCACAACAGTAAAGAGATGGAATGAATGCCAAATGGACAAGGAAAGCCTGGACAAGCAAATAGACACATATAAAAATGTTATTTGGCCTTTAACAAGGAGTATTATGATCCTAATTCATGTAGGAGGGAGGGACTAGGGGCTTAGGGGTGCTTTTGGTTAAAGGACACATGATTTCACTTAGGAAGACTAAGTCCAAGAGATCTGTACAACATAGTAAAATATACCTAATATATAATATTCTTAAAAAACACATCAGCAGTTCTTAAGTGTTCTCACCAAAATTTGGTAAATTAGGAGATAGTAACTAGTTCAATTTTTTCCTTCTACAGTGTAAAAAATACAAAACACTATTGTACATGACAAATAGTTTTGTGTAAGTTAAATATTAATTTTAAATAAAATAAACTATAAAGACACTGATATAGTAATTGAGACCACGCTAGTACAGTCTAACTATGCCTCCCTAACTCCAAAGGTTCATCTGTTGTGCACTTGTTCCCCAGTTGGTGGTAATGGGGGTGTGGTGGTCCCTTCAAGAAGGAAGGCCAAGTAAGAGGCTCTAGCTTCAGCTTGGGCCCCCCACACACACACTCAGAGGGACTGTGTGGCCTGACTCTGACTGACTCCTCCTTCTCACACTTGTACCCCATTACTGCATCCACAAAAGGTGGAATTGCTGATGCTCTCTCCAGAGCCAGCACCGTGTTTAGAATACCAGCCTATCTCTCTGTGGTATTGACAAAGAGCCTGGCTTGGCCTTTTTATTTCAGCAACATTAAACTGACCAACTTACTGACATACTTACAAACATTATTGAGTCTTCCAATCTATTAACATGTTCTGCCTCTTCGTTCGGCATCCCACAATTTCTGCAAAGTTTTGGTGTTTATTTGTTCTGAGCTGCTGGGGACTGCATCCTTGGGCAAACACACACACACACAAACACACACACACACACACCATATTTACTGAGTTTTTTTTTTTTTTTTTTTTTACAGTAGAGGGAAGGGGACACTAACCAACCCATAAAACCTGCCTATAAGAAATGTGGGGATAAAAGATAGAGCAGAGATTGAGGGAATGGCCAACCAACGACTGTCCCAACTTGAGGCCCATCCCATGGGAGGGAGCCAACCCCTGTCACTATAAATAATAATCTGCTATGCTTGCAGACAGGAGCCTAGCATAACTGTCTTCTGGGAGGCTTAATCTAGCAGATAATAGAAACAGATGCAGAAACCCACAACCAAACAGGAAGACCCCAGGGAGCTTTATGGAAGAGCAGGAGGAAGGGTAGGAGTCGGATGGGGCAACGATACGAGAAATGATGCACTTAGTCTGGCTGTGTGTTGATGGCAGAGGAGGGTTGGTACCCAGGGGGAGTGGGCGCTGTTCTCTTCTCTGAGGAGAGGAAGGAGGAATGGTCAGAGGGGATGTGAGGGTGGGACCGGGAAAGAGGAGGCTGTGGTTAAATTTTAAAAATTAATGAAAAAAATAATTTAGACTAAGTATCTAAAATACACTGAAATACATGTTTTTCATGTAACCAGGGTTTGGTTTTACTGGCTTTGTCTAAGTTTCGTCTGTTTCCCTTCTTATTCTTAATCTTTTTCCCTTTTAATTTTATCCACTGTGGGTTTTTCCCCCCCTCCCTTAACTCATTGGTGCTAATACTGAATCAGTGTTTTTTCCAGCAACTTCAGCAAGAAGCTTCAACAGTTATTTTAGACCCCTCTCTAACAAATATTTAATGTCATAAATTCCACAAGCTGAGCTTTGGTTTCACATCTGATGTCTTGTCGGGGGTGCAGAGCCGCCCTCGTCTGGTCTCCCTCAGACATTAATAGGCACACCAAAAGTCTAGTAGGATCCACAAGAGGCAGTTCCTTTTGGAGGCGTGGGAACAGTAGCAATACAGACTATCCAAAACCTCTGTAGACTACCAGTTAGAAAATGCATTTGTAAGACGAGCAGTGGTAGTGCACACCTTTAATCCCTGCACTAGAGGCAGAGGCAGGTGGGTCTCTGAGTTTAAGCCTAGCCTGGTCTACAAAGCGTGTCCAGGACAGCCATGGCTACACAGAGAAACCCTGTCTCAGAAAAAAGAAGATGCATTTATAATGATATCAACTCAATATAAATCTGTCACCTACACATAGAAAAATAGTAGCAGAATAAATTTTTGAGCATCAGTAATAGCACAGTGATAATTATACACATTGCTACTTTTCCTACTTCAAAACTTTTAAACTGATACACACACATAGTACTAATGGGTCAGAGTGATAGGTTTCTATCTCAATTTTAGGCACTACTTTATCTTCATACATTAAGAATAATTTCTAGAAATTGGAGTGGTAAAGGAACTGTCTAAAACATAAGTCCCTAGATTCAATTTAACCACTACATAAAAGGGGATTTTGGTATTTTATTGATATAGCTAGCTTCTCAATTATTGTGCTGGTATGTTTTATGTCAACTTGATACAAAGCCAAAGCCATTTTAGAAGGAGCCTCAATTGAAGAGAATGGCCCCTACTAGGTTACCCTGTGGATGTGCCTCAAGCATATTCTTGAAGTAGGGGGTGGGGGTGGGGGGTGGGCAGAAGGGGTCAGCTCACTGTGCACAGTGCTACGCCATGGTTAAGCAAGCCAGTAAGCAGCACTCCTACATGGCTTCTGCACCAGCTCTAGTCTCCAGGTTCCTGCCTTGGCGCCCTTCAGTGATAGATTATGGATGGAGAACTATACCCTGAAAATCCCTCCCCTCTCCTAGCTGCTTTGGGTCCAGGTGCTTTATCACAGCAGAAGAAAATACTTTATCTTCAGAAGAACTAAACTGTATCACAGCCACCTGGTACTATGTAACAGACAATTGATTTTAGTTGTGCTTATGGCAAATATTTTGCCAAATCACAGATCCACCTGCTTCTGACTACCAAATACTGGGATTAAAGGTGTGTGCCACCACTGTCTGGCTTATAATTCTTTTCTTAAAAATGTATTTTCTAACTTAACAGTAACTAGTAAATAAATAATAAGGTTTGAATTAGAGTCCCCTAACTTGCTACCTACTACTAGCTATGGATAAGGACATAAATGATCATCCCAATGAATAATGTGGGTAACCACATATGCCCTGACACACTGAGCTCAATAATTAGACATACTGAATGACATGCACTATGCCTGCATGGAAGCACTCATAAGCGGCACAGAGAATAAAATAGTAGCATGAGAGGCAACAGCTTTAAGTGATTTTCCTCACACTGCTTCCCAAGAAAATGTAGTTAGTAGTGACAGTGGCTCACTCATACAGTCTATAGATTTCTCAGTGAATATTCAATACACTGTGTAACCAGAATTCTAAGGGCTAATCTTAGGTAATCAATGCTGAATTTTTTTTAGGTGATATCTGCAGATACAAGCAGTCCAGAATTGGTGGGATACCGTGTCATCTAGTAGTTCTTTGCTGCCTTTCAGGTTAGATTTTCAAAAAATGTCTACAGCTGATTTTCAGATATTAACTAAATATCCAGTCTTAGGTTTCTGATACCCTTCTAATCCTAGGAGAGGAAAAGACAAGATTCTGTTTGCATTATTTTAAATGTGTGACTAGCAAGTCTCAGAACTACTAAGCAGCATGGCTACAGTTTAAGTCTTACCTTGATCTGCTGTCTTCGCAGCATGGCAAGCTCTCGCATGTCTCGGAATGGCTGGAGTAAATACTGGTAGAGCTCAGTTGTGGCCTCTGCGAGGCTGCTGTAGGCTTCGTCCTCCAACTGATACAAGTCCAGAAGCTCCACCATGCTCTCTATTGTCTTGTGCTTGTCCAAGAGCTGCGAACAAGAAAGTTTCAATAATAAGAAAACTAAATACTGTGACTGATAGATAAATGCTACCCTTGCTTTTGACTCCGAATCAAGTACACATACAAATACAGTTTGAATGTCATCTCATTTGCGTACTTTACATGTCTCTGTGTGCAAGACCTCAGTCTGGCTTACTAGAGGTACCTACACACATCTGGGGAGAGGGAATCTCACCGAGAATTGCCCTCATCACACCAGCCTGTGGGGCATTTTCTTGATTAATAGTTGAGGCAGGTGGGCCCAGCCACCATGGGTGGTGCCATCCCTGGAGTAGAGGTTATGGCGAAGTGAGTGGGAAAGAGTTTCTGTCTCAAAACCAATCAGAAGCGCGCGCGCACACGCACACACACACACACACACCCCTAAAAACCAAAACAAAACCCCACTTCCCAAGTATCAAGACAGATCTATATGAAGATATTAAAACAAATAATAATAAATAAACAGAACTAGAGTATTGAGTGTTGTTTGTTTTTGTTTGTTGTTGTTGTTTAATCACAATGGAATCACAATAGCTAGAAAGCTCTCAAACCACTAAGTTAGGGACTGGAGAAATGACTCAGCATTGATGGTTCTTCAAAAGGACACAGGTTTGATTCCCAGCACCCACATGGGGTAGCTCAGGAACTGGAATTCCAGTGACAGAGGATTCTACACCCTCTTCTAGCCTCCAGGCACACACACATGGTGCAGTCACACATTCAGGAATGTCCACACATATATTAGATTTAAAAAAAAAAAAAAAAAAAAAAAATATATATATATATATATCCATCCAGGTGGTGGTGGCACACGCCTTTAATCTCAGCACTCAGGAGGCAGAGGCAGGTGGATTGCTGTTAAGTTTGAGGCCAGCCTGGTCTACAAAACGAGTCCAGGACAGCCAAGGCTACACAGAGAAACCCTGCCTCAGAAAACCAAACAAACAGATCCAAAATCCCCAAAATAATAAAAACGACAACAACTTGGGCTGGAGAGTGGTGAAGGGCACTGCCTTTCTTCCAGAGGACTGGAGTTCAGTTCCCAGCGCCCACATGGCAGCTCACAACTCTTCGTAACTCCAAGATCCTCACTCAAACATACATGCAAGCAAAACACCAATTCACATAAAATTTAAAAATAATAGCCGGGTGTGATGGCGCATGCCTTTAATCCCAGCACTTGGGAGGCAGAGGCAGGTGGATGGTTATGAAATAACTTTTTTAAAATCTGGAAAATACAATAATTAGAGATATAGCAGAAGAATCATAAGAAATATAAACTGATTACTTTTATTTATTGTATGCATGAGAAAGGTAGCATTCAAACTCTATAATCTAAATCAAAAAATTTTAATAGATTGTGCTTTTCATTATTAAACATGCTGGAGTGAATACTCAAGAGCCATCAGAGCACTGAGGTCAGGAGCAGGCTGCTAGCCTTAACACTCTGACAGGCAGGTACACAGAAAATCAAGAACAGAAGCCGTGTGGGGAGAGCTGGGGTGGGGGTGCACAAGCATATGCATCGCAGCTCTGCTCCAGAGACAAGCAAGGATTTCACAGCCAGCCTGGGCACCTGTTCGCTCAGAAACAAAAAAGAAAAAAGAGAAGTAAGGGAGAAAGGGAAGGCTGGCGGGCAAGACACTCATTCTCCGGGAACCAAGCTAAACTGTGTTGGTGGAATGCTGCAATCTCCCTGTAGACAAACTTGAGGGCTGTGTTGTTAAGACACTCTGGGCTCAAAAGGTAGCTCAGTGATAGGATACTTGTCCCTGACATGTCCTGGGCCCTGGGTTTATACCCAATACCACAGAGAAAGAACAAGACCCTATCCTCAGCTTTTGAGTTTTACTTCCTGGGTGAGAATGGTTCTTATGTTAGAAATCACAGAAAATCCCTTCTGAGTCCTAAGAGTAAGCGGCCATTCTAGACAGCACTCTGTGGCATTCTGTTCTTAACAAGGCCTGCCTTTAAGAGTAACTATTTTACCAGAGCCTGAACGACTGGAGTTTACCAGAACCTTACTTATCTATATGAAGGGACAGAGACCCAACTTACAGCGTCCCTTGCCTTTCTTCACAGGGTGAGGGGATAGGGTTAAGTGCTGAGAAACACTGCTCAAAGTGATAACTATATCAGTCTGAAACCTCAGTGTCACACAGAACACTTCTTCACACTCCTCCATCCAGTACCCTTACCAGCACACCAACAGTGACAGGGGGGATCAAGTGACAAAAGTACATGTCTCAACCAAGTCTCTAGGGAAACCCGAAGACAGCATGAAGACCATCAGACAAAATTTTAACTTGTATAACAGTCTTAACTCCTAGCCCAGTGGTTCTCAGCCTTCCTAGCACTGTCATTTTTTAATACAGCTCCCCATGTATTAAAACTTCCCCAACAATAAATAGTTATTTTAGGTGCTACTTCATTACTGTAATTTTGCTGTTATAAACTGTAATGTAAATATCTGACATGCAACCCCTGTGAAAGGGTCATTTGACCAAAAAGTCACGACCCACAGGTTGAGAGCCACTACTCTAGGCAGCTAAACATAAAACTCCAAATTAAACGCCCATTGCCATCATTTTTTTTTTCATTCAGTAGATTATATCCAGGCTCTTAATACAAAAATTAAAAGACATACTCAAAGATGAAATATAATCCAAAGAGAAATCATCTAACTACATTCAGTTAATGACAAGACAGAGGAATTAACAAAACAGAAATTCTACATAACTATACTATATAGCTCAATCAGAAAAAAGAAAGTAGGATTAGTTGTATTAATTTTCTAACAGAGTAAGTAGATCTCAGAGCAAGGAATGTTATCAAATACAAAAGACCACTACATAATAATAAAAAAAATCTTTAGCGTGTACATGTGCAAGCGGATCACCAAAATTCAATACAAGAGTATCCTGCAGGAGAAAAACTTAGAGTCCACTGCTAAAGAGGAAACCCAGACCCCTCAATAAGGAAATAGTTGACCCAACACCACACCAATCAGTTGGATATAACTATGTCTACCAACCACTTCATGTCACAGTAGCAGAACACGTTTATCTTTCAAGCTTACGCTCTCAACATATAATAAAATCAAAATAGAAATCATGAAAGAAGCCAGTCGTGGTGGCACCTGCCTTTAATCCCAGCACTCGGGAGGCAGAGGCAGGCGGATCGCTATGAGTTCGAGGCCAGCCTGGTCTGCAATGTGAGTCCAGGATGGCCAAGGCTACACAGAGAAACCCTGTCTCGAAAAACAAAACAACAACAACAACAACAAAAAAAAAACAAAAACAAAAGAAAGAAAAAGAAAAAGAAAGAAAGAAAAGCCATGAATAGATCCGGGTGTGTTGGTGCACACCTTAACTCCAAGCATTCAGGAGGCAGAGGCAGGCAGATCTCTTTGAGCTCGAGGCCAGGCAGCCAGGGTGACACAGAGAAACCCTATCCAGAAAAGCCAAAGAAGGGGAGGGGGGGAGGTGTAAACAAACAAATAATGGAAAGACTACTAGAAATCTCTAAAATACTTAGAAATTAAGCAAGTTAAGTCTAAGTAAGGCATGAGTAAAAGAAAGTCTTAAAAGAAATAAGCATGCTGGGCTAGGGAGGTGACGCAGCAGCTAAGAGTGCATGCTACTCTTACAGAGGACCCCAAGTCCATTTCCCAGGACCCATGTTGCCTGCCTCACAACTGCTTAGAACTCCAGCTTGAGGGGGGACCAACTTCTGACCTTCTTGGGCACCTGTACTCACATGTACATACTTACCCACTGATATAAATGAATACTCATAATTAAAATAAACCTGAGGGCTGGAGAGAGATGGCTCAGCGGTTAAAAGCACTGACTGCTCTTCCAGAGGACCTGAGTTCAAGTCCCAATAACTGTCTGTAACTCCTGTTCCAGGGGATCTGACACCCTCGCACAACCATACATGCAGTCAAAATACCAATGTATTTTATATATAACATAAAAATAAATTATTTAAATAAAGCCTTAGAGAATACAAGTGAAAATACAACATCAAAATTTTGGACAAACAAAACAGCAATACTTAAGAAGTGTATTGCACTGCAAAGAAATATTTTAAGATATAAAAACCAATAAACTTCCACTTGACAACCTGGTCTACACAGAGTTCTAGGCCTGCTAGAACTACGTAACAAAGACGTTATCTAAAATTTAAAAAGTGATTGTACAAATAATGATATCAATAAAATATAAGAAAATCAATAAATAAAAGGCAATAAAACCAAAGGGTTGAAGTCAGAGGAGTCTCCCTTCCTGAGCTTGCACACGGGAACACATTAAAGGGAAGAATTTGGGATGAAGATCTACATAGGTGGGGCTCTGCTAAATAAGGTCAGAGAAATAGGGCTTCTCTGGATAGCTGTTTTGACGCTCCGTCTATGTAGAATGGACTCCCTTTCTTAACCGAGTCCTCGCTCCACCTGATCTGATAATTCCAGATTTTGTAAGGGGTATCACACAGTCCTAAAAGAAAAATACAAGGTGGACCCTTTCCTGATAAGGAATTTTAACAAGCACAGGGAATTCCTGGAAGTACCCCAGCCGGCGCTGAGATCCTAGCCCCCAGCACATGGTCCCTAACTGTGCCTAGGAGTCCCCTCCTCATACACAGGCTAATCAAGTACTGGTTTCTCCTTCTTGTGATAGTGTGATAGGGCCCAGTGGTCGTGACTGTAAACAAGGCACAGCATGTAGGATGAAGTGCCCTGGTACTCTCAACCTAGTGTATCAGGATGAAGTGCCCCGGTACTCTCAACCTAGTGTATCAGGATGAAGTGCCCTGGTACTCTCAACCCTAGTGTATCAGAAGCGTTCACTCTCATGACACCACCCCCACCCCTGCACCCAAACGCGCTTAAAAATCTAATTCACAAATAAAGTTTGGCTTGTTTTCTCACTCCACCATGACTACCTCAAACTCATTATTCCTGGAAAAGAAGGGCTCCTGAGGGGCATGCCTGCTGCTCGCCAGTCCTGGGAATTACCTGCTCCCCTGTGGCAAGACCAGTGCTGACCACCGGGGAAGCACCTACCATCTAACCCAGTCTGCCAGCGGGTTTCGGACATTTGCCCAACTCCCCTGGTGCAAAGCAAAGAGCTGTGACACTTAAGTCTGTGGAGGTCCCAAACCTCCACTTCCTATTGAGACCTGCAGCCTCATTCTGAAAAGAGCTGGCTGTAACACCCAATATGGGAACTCACTTCCCACCTCCCAGGGAGAGACTGGGAACCCAGCTTTGTACCCAAGCCACAAGCCTCACCCCTAAATCGCTCTAGCTGCCCTGAATGAGAAATGTTATTGTCCAGAGGCAAGTGATGGCTGGACCAACGACAGGACATGGACCCGGACCAATGACAGGACATGGACCCAGACCCACAGCCGGACGTGGAATAACACATGGGTAATATGAATTATTTTAAATGCTGTGGCCACACAAACAACTGAAGAACAATTCTGGTATTAATCCTCTGAGGGTGGGCTCAGATTTTTTATATGCTACAATTTGAAGATGTGAATACAACAGAATAAAATAATACTCAAGTCTCCAATCAAAAAGAAAAGGACTAGGACCATCAAGGCTCTGCCCCCTGGTTTCAGGCCACTGCAATTCTGCCTCAGCCCAAGAAGACCAAACAGGTTCCCGTCCTGAAGCTGGAGAACACATCAGCCTCTACCAGCCTGCCGGAAGGAGAAAGGGAACAGCAAGAAGCAAGTGAACATATTGATGAAGTAAAAAGGAAATAGACCGACAAGCCAGTGAGGAAATTTTGAAAGTAAAACAAAAATGTAACTATCAACCATTTTTTTGTTTGTTTTGTTTTGTTTTCCAGAAGAGGTCAGAATTGATGGCCTAAATCCCCAGAAGTTTTGGGTGACAACCATTGTCAAACATCCACAAGTCTCCGCACTTCTTGGGGAGGAGGATAAGAGGCTCTGCATTAAAGTAATAGAATTTGAAGACATTAAATCAAGTCACAGAATAGATTTTTGTTTTGATGAAAATCCTTACTTTGAAAATAAAGTTCTAACGAATTTCATCTGAATAAGAGTACTGTCCCACAGCCGGGCGTGGTGGTGCAGGCCTCTAATCCCAGCACTCAGGAGGCAGTGGCAGGTGGATCGAGGTCAGCCTGGTCTACGAAGTGAGTCCAGGACATCCAGGGAGAAACTCTGTCTCCAAAACCAAAAACCAAAGAGTGGTGACCCATCTTCAAAGTCCACCAAATCAAATAAATAGAAATCTGGAAAGGATTTGACAAAACACTCAAGTCAAATACAGAATAAGGCCAGCAGGAAGTGGCTGCAGGAAGAGCCAGAGAGCTTCTTCACCTGGTTTGCTGACCGTTCTGATGCAGGTACAGATGAGTCAGAAGAGGTTACAGATGATAGAGGAGGAAGGGTTGGAAGATGCTGATGAAGACAATGAGGATGAAGCAAGGATGACTAGCACAGAAGACTGATGAATTCCACCCTTCTTTCTTATTTTTTAGATTTTCTCCAGTCCCTGGGAGCAAGCTGCAGTCATTCCCCTCCTGCCTCTTGTGCTCAGTTGCCCTATTTTGAGGTCTTTTAAACACTGTAGTTCTCAACTGATTTGGAGGGAAATACCTTGAGCAAAATACAAAAAGAAAAAAAAAGACTACATGTTGCCTGTATGTTCATAGCATTCTCGGAATTGACCAGAGAATGAATACCTTATTGCATTGTCCAAACATTCCTGCAATATTACTTTGCAGCTGACTTCTCAGATTTTAAGGGACACAATATGGGTGTCATTTCTGCTGTCAATGAATTTGCTTTAAGTCTACTGGGGAAATACATTAGTCAAACTCAAGTCAAACTGCAAACTGTGATGGGAGCACCCTGTGATAGAGGTTCACCACTTGGAAATAAACCTGTAGGTTCATGAACAAGGCAAACCATGAGAGATTCTATGCCACACACACAGACCTTAGCCTTGGTCTAGTACCACATCCACAATCCCAGCACTTGGGAGGCAGACATACTAAGATCTAATTCAACAGCTGCCTTGCTAGAGTGAGTCTAGTCTAGGCTAGTTTGGGCTACCCAGCCAAAAACTAAAAAAACAATCTTAACCTGAGCATGAACATTTACAAAGGAGATGAAGAGGGAAGAAGATTGAGTCTGAAGTACATAATGGCAAGCTCCATTTAAAGAGTGGGAAGATTTGCATAAGACTAGCAAACTGGAGTTGGGTTTGGTGGCTCATGCCTATAATCCCAGCACTCAGGAAGCAGAGGCAGGGGGATCTCTGAGTTCAAGGCCAGCCTGGTCTACAAAAGCTGTCTAGGACAGCCAAGGCTACACGGAAAAACCTTGTCTTGAAAAAACAACAACAACAAAAGTGATTAGCAAACTGGAGAGAAGCAAGAAGCAAGGTGAGCATAATAAATGGGATCCTAGAAGTACTAGCAGGCCATGATGGTCAGTTACACTTTAATAGCATGAAACAGACAGGTGAACACACACCTTCCTTGTCTATTGTCAATAAAGATGTTGGTGACTTCAAAAAATTTAGAGATAAAATAAATAAAATCTGGAGCTAGAGAGATGGCTCAGCAGTTAAAAGCACGGGTTGCCTCTTCCAAAGAACTCAGGTTCGGTTCCCAGCACCCAAAAAGGAACTCAGAGACATCTGTAACCATGTCCAGAGGATCTGGTACCCTATTAGGGTCTCCAAGGGCATCTAAAAAATTAAACTGGGTCTCAGAGAAAGAGTGCTCAAGAGATGAAGAGCAAACCACTGTGTGTCATCAGAGCTGAGCAATCTGGTGGGGGGAGGAGGATAGTAGGGTTGCACTACTTCTTGATACATAGAATCCTGACAGGAGAGCAGAGAATTGCACACAATGTCAAAATTGCACATGCCAATAAACACAGAGCCCATCCACAGACCAGGCAAAAAGAGTGATGCTTCTGATCACTCCACCAGGGCTAATCAAGCAAGTAGTTATAACCAACATAGCAGTTAGTACCTTGCCACCCCAAGTATGAGCTGGTTTCAGTAATACAAACATTACATGGGTCGTGCCATAGAGAGAGGGAAACTGCCAAACCTGGTGGTATATGTAAGCGTGTAATCCTAACTACAAGTAATTGTATTACAAAGTCAAGGTCTGCAGAATTTGAGGGCACTTACCTGTAAGCCCAGCACTTGAGAAACAGGAGCACTATTCCTCATATTCAGGATATAACTAAATATCCAAGGGCAGCCTGGGCTATACACAGAGTTCCAGCTTAGCCAAGATCATACAGTAAGACCTTGTCTCCAACAAAAACAAAAATGAAAGGGCCACCCAGGATACAAACTAGTTCAAGGTCTCTGGGTGTGTTGGCACACACCTTTACTCCAGCACTGGGGATGCAGAGGCAGGCAGAGCTCTGCAAACTCAAGGCCAGCCTGGTCTACAAAGTCCAAAGCAGCCAGAGCTGTTACAGAGAAACTATGTATTGAAAAACCAAAGCAAACAAGTTCAAGGTCAGCCTAGGTAACTGAGATAAGGGTTGCGTGTAGGACAGTGCTTGCCTAACATGCGCAAGGTCCTTCCACCCACAATGCTGCAAAGGAAAACTGAAGAAATAGACAACACCAAGAGCCACTTCATACCAGTTTGAATTGTAGTAAGAATGCCAAGCAATAGCTATACTATCATGAAAATGACGCAAAGTCACTGCAAATTTCTCCTGATCTCAGCCATACCAAGTAAAGAGGGCCTAAAATGTTCACATTTGGCAAGGAAAATGATATAACTCTTAATTGTGGGTACAATTCTCTTACTATTTATGCAGCTGTATTTAACACACACACACACACCTAGAAGGGGTTTCTCTGGGTTATCTTGGCTATCCTGGACTTCTTTTGTAGACCAAGCTGGCCTGGAACTTACAGCAATCTGCCTGTCTGCCTCCCGAGTGCTGAGATCAAAGGCGTGCGCCCACCTCCTGTATTTACTATTACTCTGTATGAGACTAATTATGTGCGTTTTTCTTTCCCCTTTTCTTTTCTTTGAGTTGGGCTCTTCTATGCAGTCCAGGTTGGCTTCAAGTTCATAACCTTACTGGGGCCTGCATTACTATTCTGGGCATAATGACTACTATTTTAAACTAAACACCAAGCCAAAACTTACTTCTCGTTAAAGGCTTTTTGTTATTCTAAAGGGGGGAAAAAACTAGCCAAGTGTGGAGGTACCAACTTTTAATCCAGCGATGAGGATGAAGGGAAGACAAGCAGATATCTGTGAGTTCAAGGCCAGTCTGAACAAAACCAAAACCAAAACCAAACAAAACCAAAAAATTTACTGCTAAGATCAATCACAAAATGATATTTTACAAATGTTTGTAACCTCAATTTCAGGGGATCCAACACTCTCACACAGACATATATACAAGCAAAACACCAATGTACATAAAAATAAAATCCTAATTAAAAAAAAAAGTCTGGCATTGTGGCACATGCCTTTAATGTCAGCACTCAGGAGGCAGTGGCAGACAGATCACTGTGCGTTCAAGAACAGCCTGGTCTACAAAAATGACTCCAGGACAGCCAAGGCTATACACAGAGAAAAACCTATCTGGAAAACAAAAAACAAAACAAAGAAATAAAAAGAAATGGTACTACCATCTTATGAGTCTTTTGTCTGTGGGTGTGTTCAGCTTTTGTGCCTAGTACCTAAGGAGGCCAAAAAAGGGTAAAGATTCCCTCAGAACTAGAGTTATAGATGGTTATAAGTTGCCATATTGAGTGTTAGGAGCCAAACTCTAGACCCCTTGAAGAGAAGGATAGTCAAGGCTACACAGAGAAACTCTGTCTTGAAAAACAAAACAAGGAAAGGGTAGGTAGAGTGACACAAGCCTTTAATCCCTGCACTTGGGAGAAAGAGGCAGCCAGATGTCTGTGTTCAAAGCTAGCCTAGTCTCATGGTCAGTTCCAGGACAGCCAGCCAGAGCTACCTACTAAGACCCAATCTTGAATGAATAGAACAGAACAGAATGTCTAATCTGATAGGCTAGGCATGGTAACTCTGGCTTTACCTTAGTACAGGGTAGCAAGGGGAGGTGGAACTCTAAAAAGGGAGTTCAAGGCCAGCCTAAGATTATTAGCTAGTTCCAGGACAACAAGAGCTACATACGTGCACGCTAAAAAAAGAAAAAAGAAAAAGGGGGAGGGGGAAGAAAGAAAAGAAAAAATTCAAAGTATTTTAACCTCTGAGTCATATCTGTGGACCCTTAAATAATTTCAATTTCTAGGCAAAAACTCTATAGGCAACTTGGTGAAATAAAAAGGCAATTTTAAAGTTCACATAATGAAAAGTCCAGGAAAATACCCCTATTATACCTCATTTAAGCATCAAGTAAAATCAATAATGAAGTTTAGACCTGTGAAAACTTGCCATAAACATAGAGCACTGAAATTATGTGGTAACTGTCATTTCATCAAAAAATCAAAAAACTATTTTTACCTTCTCTTAAAAGTTCTAGGTACTGAGGTAGAGGTAGTAAATAAAGGAAAAACAGACTCCAGCTAGGTCAGTAAGTATTAATACAATCAAAAGAAAGGGGGTGTGGTGGTGCATACCCTCAATCCCAGCACGCAGAAAAGCAGAGGCTGACAGCTCTGTTAGTTCAAGGCTAGCCTGGTCTACCTAGTGAGTTCCAGGACAGCCAGGGATACATAAAGATCTTGACTTTAAAAATAAAAAATAAAAAGCCAGGGGTGGTGGCACATGCCTTTGATCCCAGCACTCGGGGGGGGGGGGGGGGCAGAGGCAGGTGGATCTCTGTTAGTTCAAGGTCAGCCTGGTCTACAAAGTGAGTCCTGGACAGCCAGGA
Source organism: Acomys russatus (assembly GCF_903995435.1). Classification (NCBI taxonomy): domain Eukaryota; kingdom Metazoa; phylum Chordata; class Mammalia; order Rodentia; family Muridae; genus Acomys; species Acomys russatus. The sequence goes on from NC_067166.1 coordinate 14,723,888, forward strand.
ATACAAGAGAAGCCCTGTCTTGAAAATAAACAAATGAAACCAACAGGAACTGGATCGTAAGAGGAATGACAAGTTTTTTAATGCTTTACTGTTAAGCTCAGAAGGTTTTTTGGAAATATAAATGTTAAAGGTGACACAGATAGTCGGCATGACAAGAGCCCATTAATTCCTGAACCTCCCTTCTTTCCCTTTGCAATTAGCCAACTTCATCAGACTGTGGAGTCCAGCTTTCGCCTGTAGGCTAAGACACAGTCATCACAGCCAGATCAGTGGCAGAAGATGGGAAGTCATCTTGACCAAGTATGCCAGTTGTTAAACAAAAAGAACTCACTGAGTGTGTTACTTTGATTTTGCCAGCTTTGTCCTGTGCTCTTTCATGTAACACAGACATAAAAGGGCCTGGGGCAGTGTAAACGGGCATATCCCTACAGAAAACAATTTAAATGTATAGTCTCTTGACCCAGCAAAAAAAATTTTTTTTAAGTTTTTTGAGATAGGGTTTCTCTGTGTAGCCTTGGCTGTCCTGGACTTGCTTTGTATGTAGACCAGGCTGGTCTCAAACTCACAGCAATCCAGCTGCCTCTGCCTCCCGAGGGCTGGAAGTAAAGGTGTGCACCACCACGACCCAGCTAACCCAGCAAGTCCTTATAAAAATGTACCTTACTAGCTAGGTGCAGTGGTGCACGCCTTTAATCCCAGCACTTGGAGGCCAGCTTGGTCTACAAAGTAGTCCAGGACAGCCAGGACTACAAGAGAAACCCTGTCTCAAAAAACTGGAAAAAACAAAACAAGTACCTTACAAAGCCAGAGTCTCATACCTTTCATCCACTTGGGAGGCAGAGGCAGGTGGATCACAGAGGTTTCTAGGCCAGCCTTGTCTACGAAGTTGAGTCCAGGACAGCCAAGGCTACACAGAGAAACCATGTCTTGGAACCCCTCCCAAAAAAAGAAAACCAGAAAAGGATCTCCCACCATCACAACATTCTAATTTACAACCTTCTTACCAAACAAATTTCTGGTCATTTAAAAGGAGGTCCCTGACAAAGAAGCACTCTTGGCATGTTTTCCTCTTATTTCTAGAACAATCATTCTAAGACCTTCTTACCTATAAAGGGTCCAGGGAGTGCCAACATAACACAAAGAATCCCAGTCTCAAAAAACTAAAAAAAAAAAAAAAAATTTAATGTGCCCTACCAATATACTTTGCTTGTAAATGGCTTTTTTTTTTTTTTTTTTTTTAAAGGGACTTTCTTGAAAGCTTTCTTTATTCCTTCCCCAAAAGACCAACTGCAACGAAATGAGGTGGGTCAAAGCTCATGAGTTATTGTCTTCATAACATCACCTTAGAACTGGACCACTTAGTTCTTTCTCTTCTTATGGCCTCCCAGTTCAAAATGCTTGCTTCTCTAATACCCAGCATCCTCTTAGATCTGCAGTTGGGCTCAACACACTCCAGTCTCAACACAATCTTCTTTGTAGTTTTAGCCTTTTTGAGGAAAATAGGCTTAGTCTGCCCATTGTAGCCTTTCCTGTCATAACACCGCTTTCCCTGAGCATAATAATAATAAAGAATCCTTGCCCTTCTTGTACTGTTACTTTGTGGGGTTGGTACTTGCCACATTTCTTGCAGAATGTCAGCAGGTCTTAGAAACATTCACCATGTTGGCGGGAGCGTTATCAGCTCAGAAAGAGGACTTGTAAATGTTTTTAACAGACAGGCAGAGAAAAGATCAGCACTTGCTTAACATGCAAGAATCCCAGCACCACATAAAGTAGGTGTCGCTGCTCATGCCAGGAATCTTAACTCAAGAGAGGCAGGAAGATCAGTTCAAGGTCATCTTACATATAGAGTTTGAGCCCAACCTAAGATATGTGAGACCCTATCTCAAATCTCTCTTAACAAATCAAACAAATCCATCCAATGGAGTATTATGTAACTATTGAAAGACCTACAGCTTGTTAAGAGAAAGAGACTACATGGAGTAGATAGGTAGACACAGTTCTAAGATCTTAACTATTTGAAAGAAAAGGCTCCTGCATGGCTGCCCCCAAGAGAAGGAACTTAACGGAGAGATAGGAGAAGGAAGCGAAGATGGGTGTCTTGCTCATACTTTAGAAAACCAGCCATCAAGCCGTAACCCCAGCACCAGAGAGGCACGGGCAGGCCTGCTCTACAGAGTAAGTTCCGAGACAGCCAAGGCTGGACAGAGAAACCCTGATTTGGAAAACCAAAATCAGCCATTAAGCAAGTGCGGCAGGGTGCCCAGACTAGCCTTGAGCTCAGACCCTCCTGTTTCAGTTTCTCAGGCGCCAGGGTTACCAGTATACACTATCACATCCACTGTGAAGACTGACAAAGGTTGTGTAGACATTCCTTCTCCACTTCCCAAAGAATTAACTTACAAAACGCAGGAGGGAAACAGGAGGAAAGAACTAAATCATCCCTTTACCACAATACAAAATTATGCATACTTTTCCGATGAGAAGAGGCATGAGTCTAAAAATGATACACGCCTCTCTTCTTGTGCCAGCTTTTCTGAAGTGGCAAAGTCAGGTGCGGGTTTGTCTTTATTTAGCAACCCTCGTAACAGTAAGGTAATGAAGGCAGTATCTGCTACTGCAGAAATGACTGGCTGGTTTCTCATCATTGAGCTCTCCCCAGATACTGAGCTCAGACTTGAGCCAAGAGCACCCACCTTCACTGTGGCCTACCACCCCAAAGCTGTACATTACACACATCAGAGACAATAGAAACAGTAGGAAGAATCAGGCCTGGGGTGGGGCGCTATGTTTTTAGTGAATTATAAGCTATTCATTTATACCTTTAAAGGCAATAGATCCTTGCAAGAAAAAGCACGTGAACCTTATCTTTAGCTCTACTTGAAAATAAAATACTTTAAGATGATTAAACACTGTTTCACAAACAACAAAATATTTACAGAAATGAGGAGAAAGAGAACGGCAGCGATAGCTCTAAATAACCAGGTCTCCCTCTTCCCAGGCCACTCACGAGTGGTGTAGGACAGCACAGAGTAGAAGACCTCATATTAACCAGTCACTCTGAGCTCTGCTTTCAAGAATGCCAAAGGCAACGCAGCCCAAACAGTTGTAGATACTGTTGTTTTTTTCCTTTTTCTTTTTTTTTTTTTTTTTTGCCAAAATAAAAACACCAAGTCACTCTATGCTTACTAATTTACAATAAGCTCCACAGATATATGCAAGAACTAATGTAGAAACATGTTTTCAATTGTTAAAATACTATCCCGTATTTCAGATATGCTTTTTACTCTCCAGCAGAGCAACTCAACTATGCAGCAACTAAACTTAATATTCTTGCAGAAGCTTGGGACATCTCACCTAACAATACTAATTTATTAATCTGTCTTCACTATAAAGTTTCATGTTTTTCTAACATAGATTATCTTAAAAGCAATGATAAACATTTTGAAATTTCAATTACACTAATTTTTTTTTGTTTTTCTTTAAAGACTTATTTATTATGTATACAATGCAAGGTCAGAGCCAGGCGGTGGTGGTGCACGCCTTTAATCCCAGCACGCAGGAGGCAGAGGCAGGCGGATCACTGTTTGAGGCCAGCCTGGTCTACAAAGTGAGTTCAGGACAGCCAAGGCTACACAGAGAAACCCTGTCTCGAAAAAACAAAACAACAACAAAAACCAAAGCAAGGCCAGAAGAGGGCATCAGATCACATTCTAGATGGTTGTGAGCTACCATGTGGTTGCTGGGAATTGAACTCAGGACCTCTAGAAGAGCAGCCAGTGCTCTTAACCTCTGAGCCATCTCTCCAGCCCCTATACTATTTTAGTCTAAGTAATCTGAAAATAATATTAAATGAAATGTACTTAAAATTAGAACATACTCAAGGGACTTTAAACCGCTTCTGTAATCCGCGATAACGGACTTCAGTGGGGACTGACACAGGGTGAGTACTCACCACCTATCTGACACGAGGAAGACAAAGGAAAAACCATCTGTGTTGTTACCCAGTCCTGGGGCATTCAATACTCTCTTCTGGCCTCTACAGGCACTGCACACAGATGGGGCACAGACAACACCTGTGCTCATAATAAAAAGAAAGTTTTGTTTTTTTAAACTCTGAAAAGGCTCTTTTGACATTTTAGGTAATTATTTTGCAAACATAGCAGTGGAGGCACTTTAATCCCAGAGCTCGGAAGACAGAGGCAGGGGTGATCTCTATAAATTCAAGGCCAGCCTGGACAACAGAGTGAGCTCCAGGACAAGCAGGGATACACCTGTAAAAAGTTACTAAGCATTACATGTAACTTACTAAGCCTAATAAGTAAAGCAAGTGTTGGGCATGGAGTGCATACCTGTAGTCCCAGCACCCAGGGGCAGAGGCAGGCTGATCTATGAGCTCGAGGCCAGCTTGGTTTTTCAAAGCTAGTCCAGGCCAGCCAGGGCTGTTACATAAAGAAACCCTGTCTCGAAAAAACTCACTTTTTGTTGTGCCACAAAGTCTGTAAATTTCTACTTTGGTAGCTCAGTCAGAGGTTGAATCTGCAGTTCTCTCAGTCTACGCAGCGGGATTACAGGCCTGCGCCCGATCCCTCTACATAGTCTTTTCATTTGCTTCCATCTCAATGTAATCCTGGCAAAAATGGGCTCTTAACATAAGGTTTCAACTACCTTTAATCTAAAAACAAAAGTCTACTTTATGAAAAATGCCTCTAACAGTTTTCTTTAGTTTCTTAAGAGTAACAATTCTTTTTTTAGCTGAGCTCATACACCTAGTGAGCAGAACAGTGTGAGTTACTAAAAGGAGGAGCATTTGGGTGTTCAATTACATAGATCTTTACAGTTACAACTGTTCATATAGTCCAAAATAACAAATATTTTGAACTAAACATATGAGATAATAGATAATGATGAAATTAATAATATGTAAATATACTAAACTATTAGTACCCTACAAGCATAATTATTATGAATAAAAGTTTAAGGGTCCCTAAAACCTAAAGCAAAAGAAAAAGTGCTACTTTTCTTTAGGAATGGATACTAGGATCATCGCTCTAAATACACACTTTGTCACTAAGATAGCAAACTGGCACAGATGGTAACAACCCTACCGTCTCAAGTGTGTCTCATGCCCTAAATGTGTCTCTTATGCCCTAGGCTTTCATGTTTGTCACTGACCCACACACAGTTTCTAATCCTGCACGACCCATTCATCAATACTGTCTTGCTGGGACACGTGTTTCCACAGTGCCTCTTCTGTTTAGACACACAATTATGTTCGTTGTGTTATAAACTGCTTACTGCATTCCATGCAAATATGTTATGCAGGCGTGTAAGTTAGAAGGAACAGATCACAGCATGTAGCTTAGGTGCACAGTGCCATGTAACAGCTACATTTATATAAGGACACTGTATGAAACCGACACATTCATCTTCCAAAACAGAAATAAATCTTTCAAAGAAACTGACTTGCCAGGCAGTGGTGGCACACACCTTTAATCCCGGCACTCAGACCAGGCTGAGTTCAAGGCCAGCCTGGTCTACAAATCAAGTCTAGGACAGCCAGGGATACACAGAGAAACCTTATTTTGATAATAAAATAAAAAAGTAGATAGAAAGTATGAAAAAATAGAAATAATGAACAGATTAGTATAAGGCAGTGGCTGAGATCCTTTAATGTGGCTCTTCATGATGTGATAATCCCCAAGCATAAAATTATTTTGTTGCTACTTTGAAACTGTAATTTTGATGCTATTATGAATCATAATGTAAATGTCTGGTATGTGATATCCACCCCCAAAGGTTAGACTCACAGGTTAAGAACCACTGGTGTCTCCAGCAGTGGAGGGGCACACCGTTAATCCCAGCACTCAGGAGGCAGAGGCAGAGAGAGAGAGAGAGAGAGAGAGATCCACTGGTATAATATATGGTAAAGTTTAAGGGGCTACTCTGGGTTTTTGTCCATTTTTTTTTCCTCCCAGACAGGGTTTTTCTGTGTAGCCTCAGCTTTCTTGAAGACGCTCTGTAGACCAGCAGATGAGGATGTAGCCCCTCTCCAGCACCATGTCTGCTGCATGCTGCCATGCTTCCTGCCATAAGGACAATGGCGTGACCCTCTGAAACTGTAAGGCAGCCTCAACTTAATGCTTTCAAAGGAAAGAGCTGCCGTGGTCATGATGTCTCTTCACAGCAGTAAAATACTCAGAAAGTCAAGACAGGGAAATATAATGAGACTGTATCATACTAAAAAATCCAAACAATGAAAGGCACACCCAAGGGCTTATAGCTCAGAAGCTTTTTTTTTTTTTTTTTTTTTTTTTTGGTTTTTCGAGACAGGGTTTCTCTGTGTAGCCTTGGCCATCCTGGACTCACTTTGTAGACCAGGCTGGCCTCGAACTCACAGCGATCCACCTGCCTCTGCCTCCCGAGTGCTGGGATTAAAGGCGTGCGCCACCACACCCGGCTCTACTCTTTTTTTCAAAGGTCCTGAGTTCAATTCCCAGCAACCACATGGTGGCTCACAACCATCTGTAATGAGATCTGGTGCCCTCTTCTGGCCTGCAGGTGTACATGCAGGCAGAACACTGTAAACATAATACATCTTTAAAAAAAGAAAGAAAAAGAAAGAAAGCTAATCCATACATGTTCTCTTTTAAGCCTTCGTTAACCCTACTTGCTGTTATCTTTTCATTTAGTTTCCTATGAGCTGGATGTGGTGCACACCTTTAATCCTAGCACCCAGGGAGGCAGAAGCAGGCAGGATCTGTGAGTTCGAGACAGGACTGGTCTAGAAAGTGAGTTGAGGGCCACCAAGACAACAAAGAGAAACCCTGTCTCGAAAAACAAAAACAAGGGCTGGAGAGATGGCTCAGAGGTTAAGAGCACTGCCTGATCTTCCAAAGGTGCTGAGTTCAATCCCCAGCAATCACATGGTGGCTCACAATCATCTATAATGAGAACTGGTGCCCTCTTCTGGCCTGCAGTTGTTCATGCAGCCACAACATTGTAAACATAAATAAATCTTTAAAAACAAAACAAAATGTTAAAAACAATGTGTGTATAATATGCATTATATTAAAAGTGATGAATCAGTTGTTTTAAGTGGGTTTAAATGTAGCAGTAGGAGACAAGCAGATTTTAGGCAGCAGTGTCACGCCACAGTCTCTACTTCTACTCTGGAAGTTAATAAGCAGTATTAGGAAATACTTTTGTGAGAACGCATTCTTTTCTTGTTTGTTTGTTTGTTTGTTTGTTTGTTTTGAGACAGGGTTTCTGTGTAGCCTTGGCTGTTCTGGACTTGCTTTATAGACCTGGCTGGCCTCAAACTCAGAGATCTGCTTGCCTCTGCCTCTCCAGGTGCTGGGATTACAAGCACGCACTGCAGCACCCGGCGGCATTCTTTTCTTTTAAATAGGATATATCTGTGAAAAAAATGTTAAGCTAAATATACCCATATCTAAGCCAGCTTACTCCTGACCAGAACATAAGACAGAACTTGAGAGAATATTTAGGCAGATGTGGTGGTGTCTTTACTCCTAGACCCCGGTAGGAAGAGGCAGGAGGATGAGGCCAGCCTGGCTATATAGTGAGACCTGTCTCAAAAAAAGACAGCACAACAAAAATAATCACACAAATAACATTTCTACTATAGCTTAATACTGAGAAACTGATACATAAAGACAGAGAAAGACAGACAGATGGAGGGGTGGTTGTTTGAGGCAGGACCTGGCCTAAAATCCACAAAACCTCCTCCTTACGTCAGCATTCCAAACTCTGGATTTACAGGTATAAGCCATCATGACTGGCAATAAAAGTACTTATGTAAATAAATCTTATACATAAAAAAAGCCAGCCAGACACAATGATACCTTTAATCCAGCACTCCAGAGGCAGAGGCAAGGAGAAGCTGAGTCTGAGGCTAGACTGATCTACACCCAAAGCCCCTGATCTACACCTACGGTCAGAAGTAGATGATGGTGTCTATGTACAAAAACATGAAGCCTTTAATCCCAGAACTCGGGAGGCAGAGGCAGGTGGATCGCTGTGAGTTCGAGGCCAGCCTGGTCTACAAAGTGAGTCCAGGACAGCCAAGGCTACACAGAGAAACCCTGTCTCGAAAAACCAAAAAAAAAAAAAAAAAACATTAAGCAGTGTGATGGCTAATCCTGACTATAAATTTGATAGAACTTAGAATCAAAGGCAACCTCACACTATAAGCAAAAATAAATTCTTCCAGCCAGCCAGCACAAAGATGTGGCGAGAGGCCATGATGAGACCCAGTACCTCAGTATGCCTGACCCTGTGCTGTTTCCAGAATTTGACTTTGCATGTTATATAATGCTAGAAAAGCAAAAAGGATGTTACCATCTACACCAAAAATCACCAAGAACTACTTATAATCTGTTGTGGTGTGCATATGACCTGGCACGTTAAAGCTGCGTCTGGCAGTGGCACTGTTCAGAAGTGATCTGAGCACACAGGATTAATTTCCTAATGGGTTCCCAGGTGACCGGGGAGGCCTGTCCTTAAGCAGCCCACTGGTAGTGTGCTCTGAAAGATGTGCTTTGTACACAGCCATTGAGATGAAGGACCCAGCCCCGTCACTCCCTCTGCCTTACCTAAGGTCAAAGCAAGAATCATTAACCATGACCTGAAACATAAGCCAACATCTGTCCTCCTTTAGATTGTTTGTCAAGCATCCTTCATGGCAACACAGTAAAAACTGAGCCCTCAATGCACCTCTATCTTAAGCCTTGGAAATCAATCTTCCTATCAATAACAAAGAACTAGGTAGATTCAGAGGAACCATATTTCAGCCTTTTACAGAGTAGAAGTCATAAGAAATTTCTCATTACAAGGAAACATGCATGTCAATATTTAAACAGATGACCCACCTTCTATTTTCTTTCTTTTTTGGGGGGAGTGTTTCAAGTCAGGGTTTCTCTGTATGTAGCCTTGGCTGTCCTGGAACTTGCTGTGTAGATCAGAATGGCCTCGAACTCACAGCAATCCACCTGCCTCTGCCTCCCAAGTGCTGGGATTAAAGGCATGCACGGCTCCACCTTTTGTTTTCTGGTCACATTACCAATAGCACTTTACAGTCAGCAAAAGGCCAAATATGTAATGATGGAAAACAGTAACATTAAGTTCCAGGTGAAGACTTAAGAAATGAGGGCAGCTATAACCACATCCGTCTCCCTTACCTTCACATTACTAAGCAGTTGGCACAAGCTGGCCCTGCTTTAGCAAGGAAGAATCAAACCCAGATATGTGAAATAACTTGACTGGCACTATGCAACCTTGAACCTCTTCTAATGGCTTCAAAGAAAGATTAGATCAGCAGTTCCTAATCTGCGGGTCTTGAGAACCTTTCATGGGTGTCCTCTAAAGACCATCAGAAATCACAAATTTACCTTACAATTCATAACAGTAGCAAAATTAAGATTATATGGTAACAACAAAATTAATTTTATGGTTAGGGATCACCACAACATTAGGAACTGTATTAAAGGGTTGTAGCATTATCAAGAAATCCCAGCCAGATATGGTGGCGCACACTTTTAATCCCAGCACTCGTAAGGCAGAGGCAGGTGAATCTCTGTGAGTTTGAGGCCAGCCTGGTCTACAAAGCAAGTCTAGGACAGCCGAGGCTACACAGAGAAACCTTGTCTTGAAAAACAAAACAAAAAAAGAAACCCCAAAGAATGAGATGTGGTAGCCTACCCCTCTAATCCCAGCAAAGAGAAAATAGAGGCAGGAGGATAAGGAATTCAAGACAACCTGGGCTATCTGAGACCCTTTTCTAATTATTTTATTTTGTCTTTTTGAAGAAAACAAAACCAAACAAGTAGCAAGTTATGGCAGAAAAGACACAGGTTGGTAGGACAAGCCTAGGTCTGCATCTGAATCTTATCAACCTGAACAGTTTAACTCTGGCCAAAGCAACGGCCATTTTAAGCCTCAACTTTGGCAGCTTCAATCATACAGGTGGCCATCCACTTGAACTGGAGGTGTGATGTCACTCAATGGTGGCGTCTGTCTAGCATGCAGGCTGGGTTCAACCAGAAATATTTAGAGCTTTATACCAAAAGATAGAATGAAAAACTGTAAGAAAGAAGAAAAAAGCCAAAAGCTATACTTACTAGAAGCTCCCTTTGTAAATTCCAGGCCATTACAAATTCCTACAGTCCTAAATTGTAAGACATCCTTTGGTGACTTCTCCACCTCTCATGAAAGAGATTAAATAGCTAAGCATGCTATCAAAAGTATTGAGTCCTGCCAGGTGGCAGTGGTGGCGCACGCCTTTAATCCCAGCACTGGGGAGGCAGAGGCAGGTGAATCTCTGTGAGCTCGAGGCCAGCCTGCTCTACAAAGCCAGTCCAGGACAGCCAGGGTGACACAGAGAAACTGTCTCAAAAAGACACACACACAAGTAAAATCCAAACTGTTCAGATACCAAACCCTGCTAAATTGTACTTTTTCTGCTCTCAATGGCTTTAACTTAAAAGAAGTTAGAATTCAGCATATTTATATAAATAATAGATTTTAAAATAACAGATTTTTAGATCTTAAACCAAGCCTCTATCATAACTGAAGCTTAAGAGACAGAACACCGCAGAGGCGGATGTGGTGAGGCACACCTTTAACCCCAGCACTTGGGAGACAGAGGCAAGGGGATCTCTGTGAATTCAAGGCCAGCCTGGTCTACAAGAGAAACCCTGTCTGGAGAAAAACAAAAACAAAAAAACCTACAAATAAATATTTTACATTTTGCTTTGACTGGGGCTTAAAGTAGTATATAGTATTAGAATATCATCTAAAAATAATTAAGTAATTAACAATTAACATGATAATACTACATAACTTGTGAGTCCTCATGACTTACAATCTCCAGTTATGCTCAAAGGTGTCAATCATGAACTTCCAGTAGAAAACAGACATGGGGAGGGCTTAAGCTCCCCCAAACCGAGGGTTTCACACTGTAGGCAGGGACTCCTCTACCACTGACCTATCAGGTTTTGTTTTCGTTTTGAGACCGGGTTTCTCTATGTAGTCTTAGCTGTCCTGGACTCACTTTGTAGGCCAGAGAGTTCTGCCTTGTCTCTGTCTCCCAAGAGTGCTGGGATTAAAGGTGTGCCTCACCACACCTGGCTCCCTATCAGCTCTCTTATTTCTTTTTCTTTCTTCCTTTTCTTAAAATAAAATTTCACTAAGTTCTTCCAGTCAGGTCTTAAACTTGTGATTCTCCACGTTGGCCTCTGGGAATGGCTCAGAGTACAGACCAGGTATATTAAACCTTAAGAGTATTCCAAATATTAAACTCCAAGTCTCACAACCTTTCATAGCAGAGCAAATAATTTAAAAGAGTGGTTTTGTTCTGGATGTGGTTTATTTTTACACATTTTGAGACAATGTCTCATGTGTTCCTGGTTGACTTCAACTTGTTACATGGTGGGTGGATAACCCTGAACTTCTGATCCTCCTGTCCCCACCTACCAAGTGCAGAGGATGAAGTGTGGGATACTACACCAGGGGTGCACAGTGCTGAGGACTGAAACCAGGGCTTCATTTATCAGGCAAACATTCCATAAACCACTCTTCTGGTGTAAGAGTAACAAACCAAGCGTTAGGACACTTGCATTATCCCAGTCAGGAGGCTAAGGAAGGAGAATCATAAATCTGAGGACAGCCTGGGCTAAATAAAGACCTTGTCTCAAAATCTAAAAACTAACCATTTTAATTTTGGGGGGAGGTGGGGGAGTTGAGACAGGGTTTCTCTGTGTATACTTTGCTGACCTGGACTCGCTTAGTAGACCAGGCTGGCCTCAAACTCACTGTGATCCGCCTGCCTCTGCCTCCCCAGTGGTGCTGGGATTAAAAGCCTGAGCCACCACAGCCCAGCTAAGAATTTTAATTGTTTTTTGTTGTTATTTTTTGAGACAAGGTTTCTGTGTAGCCCTGGCTATCCTGGAACTCGCCCTGTAGACCAAGTTGGCCTCAAACTTAGAGATCTACTTGCCTCTGCCTCTGAGTGATGAGACCAATGCCCAGCTTTTAATCTATTTCTTAAAGCATCTTCCTTGAAGAATAAACACTTATCAGTTTATAAAAATTTACATTAGCCCGGTGTGGTGGCGCATGCCTTTAGTCCCAGCACTTGGGAGGCAGAAGCAGGCAGATCACTGTGAGTCCAGGACAGCCAGGGCATGTTACACAGAGAAACAGTCTCCAAAACAAAACAAGAAACTACATTAAAAGGGCATGCCTTGGGCTGGAGAGATGGCTCAGCAGTAAAGAGCACTGACTGCTCTTCCAGAGGATCCAGGTTCAATTCCTGGCACCTACATGGCAAATTACAACTGTCTGTAACTCCAAGATCTGACACTCTCACACAGACATACATGCTGGCAAAACACCAATTCACATAAAATAAAAATTAATTAATTTAAAAGAACATGCCTTGTCCACTAATATTGAGTGCTCTGAACAAGGAATTCAACCATGTCAAGGTCAGTGGCCTTGAGATGTTACAGGGGAGGGGGAGAACTCGAAGGCACAAGCCTCGAAGGCACAAGCCTTTAATCCTAGCACTTGGGAGACAGAGGCAGGCATATCACTAAGAGTTCAAGACCAGCCTCATCTACAAAGGGAGTCCAGGAAAGCCAGTGCTACACAGAGAAACCCTGTCTCCAGGAAGTGAGATAAGGGGGAAATGGAAATAGATCTCTTGAATTCTAGGAATAGATTATCATGTTCCCATGATAATATTTACCACACAGTAAACCAAAGGGAAAGAGTGAAGAATCTGAGGAAACTTTTTTCCCCTTCAAAACAGGTTGTCACATGTGATTCTGGCTGTCAGCTCAACTATTCAGATGGAGGCTGGCTTTGAACTCACAAAGATCCACCTGCCCGTGCCTTCCAAGTGAGTCAAGTGCTGGGATTGAAGACATGAGCCAAGAGTATAGTCTTGATACAGGAAGTTGTAAATGTACTGTGTGTGATTATAAGTGAGAAATAAGCATTTCCTTCCTAAATGCTCAGTCTAGCAGAGAAACACCTAATATTCTAGGAAGAAACCCAAAACATTCCAGCTTCCTGGCCTAACAGCAATTAAATATACATAGAGATGACACCAAGTCAGGAAATAAAAACTCCATGAAAAGGTGCTTTTCTCCATCCCAAATCCAACCAAAGAACATAGTGACATTAAAATGCTACATTGAAAACGCTACATGCTGCCCATTAGGAGAAGCCACCTTATTAAGTTACTCTTCTTAGTAAGTTGCATGACTTTATAAACAAGCACTGCAGCGTTCCATATGTAAGGCCATCCAGGCACTTCTCCTTTGTTTCCTGTTATTTAAAGAATTAAAGCATATAGGAAAGTTTTCACACTGCATACAAAAGCACAAGCATCCCTGCCCAAGGCCTGCCTTCTCTCTAAAAACAGGAGTGTCTGAAACCTGAGCCATCTGTAAAGACTTGATAGTCTAAAATTTCATTTGTGTCAACTGGACAAGTCAAAACACTTAAGGACGCACTTAGGGCCGGAGTGTACCTCAGTGGTAGACCTTCAGCCCTGCAAAGCACTGAAAAGTACAATTTCATACCTGCCTGGGCTGCCAGAGAACACAGAGCGAACAAAAGACGATCAACTTTGTTCCATAAGGCAACTATTTTCACGACATAAACATGACACCCAGAAAGAAGAGTTGAGGTCTGGGCAACTTATTGTCACCTTAGGTGCAGAGTAACAGTCATGCTGTTTTTAAGTTTACAGAATACCTGTTTTTCTAAATACTTTCATCTCTCCCATGGGCTGGAGAGATGGCTCAGCATTTAGCAGCACTGTCATCTCTCCCTATAGTTAGTAGTACACTGGATACTTTTTGAAGAAAAAAAAGGGAAAAGGAAAAACTTCCCAAAGGTCCTTCGTGGAGATAGCCGGATCAGGAACCCCCTCCTTTCTTCCTTTTCCCGAGGATATATTACACACAGCGGACACCCCAAACTCAGGCTCCAGCCCTTGACAGTGAGACACCAAAAACAAAAAACAAAAACCAAAACCAGGACGCCTCTGGGACTCGGCACTCACCTCCTGGATGCGTTTCCTGGCCCGCTCAAGCACCTCCTCATAACCCTTCTGCCGCAGCTCGCTGAGGCTTTCGTAATACTCTTCGGGATCATCCGTCTCCGTGAACAGCACCTGGGAAAGGATCTTCCAGCCACACGTGTCCAGGCCGTGGCCCAGGTAGACCTGGAGTTGGTAACACAGCGCGTCGATCTCCTGCTCGGTCATCTCGGGGGCGCCCCCAAACAGCACCGTCCACATGCCGGACGGCTCTTCGGGGAACACCGGCAGACACGGCTCCAGCTGTGAGTTGACAGAGCACAGCTGCTGGTGCACGGCCCGCAGATCCTGGAAGGAGAAGAGCCCGGCCCAACTGCACTCTTCAGCCGGAGACTCCAACTCCGCGGCGGACGACGATGGTGGCGGCGGCTGCTGCTCCGAGTCGGGTAGCGACAGCGGCGCCTCGTCCTCCCTCACCATTTCCAACACCTCGATCTCTTCGGAGACCGCCCCGGAGGCACTCACCACCCGCACGGATGACACCGGGGGCGCCGGCGGGGATGGCGCGGCCGCGGCTGTCGTCGCATCTCGGGACTCCGCGCCTCGGCGGAGCGGGCTGGCCTTGACCCGCGCGGGGCTACGGAGGGGACTCTCCGGTCCTTTGCCCGCCGGGCCCCGGAGAGGCTCGCCCCTCGGGATGCGCGTGCTGCGCGTGCTGCGCGGAGAGCCACCCTCGGCCCAGGCCCGGCTCTTCCGTGGCCCGGGACTCCGAAGCGGCTCGGGCCGAGCCCTGGCCGCCGGGCTGCCGGGCCCGCGGCTCGCATCAGGCGTGGGCGTCCCCGCCTGTTCCCGGGAACCGCTCCTCTGTCTCTGGGCCGTCCGGTTGTGACAGGTTATGGCAAACTTGCCTTCGATCTCGTTCCAGGCCACAATGAACACGAACTTGTGCTTCTCGCGCTCGTCGAAGACGTGGGGCCGCACGGCCACCCAGTCGGACTCGAGTGTCTCCTCCAGCGCGAACGACGACATGGTAAGCTCCGGTGCCCCGCCGAGGGGGGCCGCCCGGCCGAGTCTCCGCGGTGGCCGCGCCCCCGGCTAGCTCACCCTCGCCGGGCGCCTTCAGCCATCTTAGCGCAACGGGCCGCTCTCCCACCACCGGCTTCTTTGTGGCGCGACTCTTGGGAGAGAGACAATAACGCGGCCCGGAGCAGGTAGTTCACATGGTCACGTGCGGCCGGATCTGTTTACAAGCCGCTCGCTGCGGCACCGCGGGGCCCTGGGCCGCCGAGCCGGCCTGCGCGAGGCCGCGGGGCAGCGTGCTGAGGGCGCCGAGGCGCGCGTCCGCCGGGCTCGCCGGGGCCGACCTCCCCGCCGCCGCTCTGCCTCCCGCCGACCCGCGCCGAGCCAGCCGGAACCAGAAAGCAGACTCCTAAACTACGCGTCTCGGCGTCGCCACAATGTTGCCATTCGGCTATGTGACGTCGGCGGCCCTAGGAGGGACGTAAACACGGGCACGTGCAGCACGCTGCTGACGCGGTGGCGGCGGCGGGGACGCGCGTCGTGCCCGCGCGGCGCCGCCCCGCCCCTCCGTCCCCCCCACCCCCGGCAGCGCCTGCGCGCGGCCGCTCTCCTGGCCCGAGCCCCGCCTCCTCCCCCTCCCCCTCCCGCGAGCTTGTGGCTTCGGGATGCCGCTTTTCTGCAAAGGGAGAGATGGCTGAACCCAGCCTTGTAGGTGGCGTTGAACCCCCGGCCAGAGGAGCAAAGGCAGAGGGACACTGAGACTTCAAACTGGCGTCCCTTCGCCCTGAGGGAATCTGGATGGACAACCGTACGGGAATTCTGTCACACTTAACAAGGCTAAGCCAAACCCAAACCGTTCAGTTCTCCCCACACATCCTTGAGACAAAATTTAAGGTAGACAAGTATCAGAAGACAACTCAGTAGAACAGTAGTACAATAGGAAAATTCAGTCATGTGCTAAAGAGCGTGAATGTTCGTCTCAGTGTATCCGTCTTTTACTGCTGGTACTGTTCTGAGAACCTCTTTGAGCAGTCACTGGGCTAACGCCCTTTTGAAGTTGAATTCAATTATCAGAGTTCCCCAAAAGCACAACACAAACAACAAAAAGTCTTATCAGTCTGGCAAGGCAGTGTACGGCTGTAATCCCAACACTTGATGAGGAGAAGCAACAAGATCTGGAAATTCAAGGTCAGTCTACAAAGCACCTTGTTTGAAAAACAAACCACATAAATCTAATTTTTCAACCCGGGCGTGGTGGGTGTGATCCCAGCACTCAGGGGAGGCAGAGACAGGCAGATCTCTGAGTTCAAGGCCATCCTGGTCTACAAAGTGAGTCCAAAATAGCCAAGGCTATACAGAGAAACCCTGTTTCGAAAAACAAAACAATCTAATTATGTTGAAGCATGCCTAACATTGCCTACTAAGATTATAATCCATCTTATATTATTGGTGTCCTTTTCTGTCAGTGTCCAAGTCACCAAGCAGGTACACCACAGTAATGTATAACAGCAACCAGAACTAGCTCTTTTACTTTAAACCATGTCTCTAAATCACGTGTAAAACCTCACACTGTCAGTTACACTGCTTTGTATTGTCCTGATGTCAGTATTGATAGTCTATACTTTTAGCCCCATCTTTTGGCTGGACATTTTAGGCCTTACACATCTGCTTTGAAACCCATTCCTCCTCCAATATTTACAAAAAAACAAGATGCACAAGAAAGTTGAAAGTGACTTCAAACTTACATTTTTTTTTGGGTATGAAACTGTATATTTTCAAAGCGTATAATTACACATTGTTATGGGTTCAAGAATAACTGCACATTGACCCCTCAAACACCAGACTCAGATTGATGAAAGTTTATCGAATGCTGAACTAAAACTGAACATAAACTGACCTGTCAGGGCCATAATCTAGGCTCAGGAGCCAGACCATGATGCCAGTCTGTTTCTAAGGCAGGCTTTTTATAAAAACAAACAAACAAACACCATAACCAGGTAGCCAGGTGGGAAGGGGGGGGGGAGCACATTACATCATTTTGGTTAGCTAAACACAAGAAAATTTGATTTTTGTTCTGACCACAATATACCCAGGTGGCTAGACATAGCACTTCAAGCTACTTGGCTGGGATTTAAGGTAGGGGAGCTTTTGGGGGGGGTTCCCAGCTCTCTGGGAGTAAAGAACATAGCAGGATGTTGCAGTCTTAACTCTAAAAGAACATACATTTATGTTTAACCCAAGCAGAACATTTACCCCTATTATGTTATTCTTTCTTCCTTTGTTGTTGTTGATGATGATGTTATTTGAGACAGAGTTTCTCTGTTTAGCCCTGACTGTCCTGGACTCACACTAGCCTGGCTTCGAACTCACAGCCATCCTCCTGCTTCTGCCTCCAGAGTGCTGGGATTTAAGGTATGTGCCACCACGCCATATTGTGTTATTCTAAGCAGGAAGCATTGAACCTTCCTGGCTTCAGTCAGGGAGGGCCTGAGACTTGAACTTAATTTCACCTTATAGCCAAAATGGAGACTCGCAAGTAAAATGCCTTCTGATATGCTGAGAGACAGCAGATGTTAACAGAGAAGCAGGTTACAACATTTGTGTCAGCTCTACCAAGGAAATTTTAAAAATAAAAACAAAAACAAAAAAAACCCCAAAACTTTGAAAATACTGAAAGAGGGGGCCAGGTATGGTGGTGCATGCCTTTAATCCCAGTACTCTGGAGGCAGAGGCAGGTGGATTTGTGTGAGGCGAGCCTGGTCTACAAAAGTGAGTCCAGGATAGCTAGGGCTGCAGAGAAACCCTGTCTTGAAAAACTAAAAACAAAAATAAAGCCAGAAAATGCTGAAAGAGGGCTAAATGTGGTAGCCCGCCCTTTCAATTCCAGAACTCAAGAGGCAGAGTTCAAGGCCAGCCTGGTCTACGTAGAGAGCTCCAGGCTAGCTAAGGCCATATGATGAACTATTACCTTGCAGGGATTGGGAGGAGGGGTAGAAAACTGAGAGAGGTCTGGAGTGTAACTCAGTGCTTGAGTGCTTACTGAGCATGTATGACGTCTTGAGTTTAATCTCCAGAGACACAAAAATAAATAAATCAGTAAGATGCTGAAAGAAAGAAAACTGCAAATTGGACTCTTCAGCAATACAAACCATAACATCATAGAAAAATTGTCCTTTTGGATAAAAGATAACTACTTTTTTTTCCTGATAGAATTACTTACACGGTCACATTTTATATGAAAGTATAAATCTGGAGAATAAATGCTAAATAAATCTAAAAGAACTCTATGCCAGGCTTGGTGGCTCATACTTGTAACCCCACAGTCTGGGAGTCTGGAGCAGGAAGATTGCCTCCTGTAGCCAGCCTGAGCTACAGAGTTAACTTAGTCTGTCTCACAAAAAACAACATTTTATGTGCATGTATTAATTATAATATTTATCTACAGCTATAATATTGCAGCTTACAACAAACCATCAAGGGGAAACAGAGTTCATGGTTACACAGGTGTTAAGTGTTTCCTCCTAACACTCTTGCCACTGTGCTTTTTCAAAAGAAAAGTCTCAATGTTTCATGTTTCCCCTATCTTAGTCTTTGTTATCCTAGAAATGAAAAGAAACAAACCGAATTCCCATGACAGGTTACTGTAGCACTGTAGAATTCTTTATTCAGGTCTCTATCCCATTGTCAAGTGTGTAAATTACTCTCTGGGAATAAGTAAAGCTGCAGAAAAAGCACACACACCATACCATCCTTGAAAGGGCTTGAAAACCATTGAGGATTGTTTTAGTAATCTGGGAAATACTGTAACACTTTGGGCCTTTTAATAGACACTAGCCGTTTCTGATTTTTCCAGAACCATAGCATTTCCCCATACGGTTTATCTTCACGGTGCCCTGCAATGTAGGTATGAAAGGAATGAGTAACTTTAACTTTGTATTTGAGTAAAAAGGAGCTCTGCATAGTCAGGGTTAGTCCCAAGGGTGGGGGAGTGAATGACAACTTCAGGAAACAGGCTCTAAACCCACTGTAAGCCCCGCTTAGATTTCCCAGAAACAGACACTGAAAAGAAGCTGGAGAAATAAAGGCTTGGGAGGACCAGGGTGTAAGTGCGATCTGTGAAAAGAAAGCGGTCAGAGTGGAACTTAGCACCTTACAGTGCTTTACAGTGCTCCAGGACAAAATGTGACTTTCAGGGGCCCAACTCAGATGGAAATAGTCAAGCCTTGCTTGGTCATTGGCAGAGAACCACCCCGAGAAAAACATGAGATGAAAACGTGAAATTGCCTTTAAACATGTGCTGCAATACCTGTAATCCCAGCCCTCGGGAGACAGAGGCAGGTGGATCTCTGTGAGTTTGAGGCCAGCCTCGTCTACAAAGTGAGTCCAGGACAACCAAGATAGCACAAAAGAAACTTTGCCTCAAAAAATGAAGAAGAAGAAGAAGGAGGAGGAGGAGGAGGAAGAGGAGGAGGAAGCCGGGCGTGGTGGCGCACGCCTTTAATCCCAGCACTCGGGAGGCAGAGGCAGGCGGATCGCTGTGAGTTCGAGGCCAGCCTGGTCTACAAAGTGAGTCCAGGACAGCCAAGGCTACACAGAGAAACCCTGTCTCAAAAAACCAAAAAATAAAAAATAAAGAAGAAGAAGAAGAGAAAAGGAAGAGGAGGAGGAGGAGAAAGAGGAAGAGGAAGAGGAAGAGGAAGAAGAAGAAGAAGAAGAAGAAGAAGAAGAAGAAGAAGAAGAAGAAGAAGAAGAAGAAGAAAGACTTGAAATTGGCTCAAGAAGACCCTAATGTTACGTTGTCACTTCTTACAGCTGGAGTCGACCTTTGGTGGTGGTATTGCACAGCTGGTTTTGAGACAGTCTTTCTACTTAGCTGAACTAAGTCTTGAACTCACCCATCTCCTACCTCAGCCTTCCTGAGATTGTGTATGTGAACCACCATATCTTCCTCTAGTAGCTGTGAGGAAGTGAGTCTGCTGGATAAGGTTGAAGTCTGACTTCTCTGGATAGCCATTTGTGCTAAGTCTACGTTGGTGGACTCCCTTTTCTCAGTGGGGGTTTTCACCCCACCTGATCTGGTAACCCCAGATTTTGTAAGAAGTGTCGTGTAGCCCTCAGGGAGATTACAGGCAGACCCACTCCTGATAAGGAACTTCATCCCAAAGCACAAGGAGCAGGGCGGTGGTGGCGCATGCCTTTAATCCCAGTATGTGCAGAGGCAGGCGAATCACTGTGAGTTCGAGGCCAGCCTGGTCTACAAATCGAGTCCAGGACAGCCAAGGATACACAAAGAGACCCTGTCTGGAGGGTGGGGAACCAAAAAGAAGAAGAGGAGGAGGAGGAGGAGGCACAAGGAATTCCTGGAAGTACCCCACCCTATGCTGAAGAGATCCTAGCCTCTAGCAAATGACCTTTAATTGTACCTAGAAGTCCCCTCACACATAGGATAATTAAGTACTGTTTTCTCCTTTTTTGTGATAGCTCCCCACCTTACTGCATGTAAATGAGGGACTGTTCCACTGTATGTAGATTATCTTAGCACTCTTAGCCCTGAATCAGACACATTCACCCTCAAAACCCCTCCTGACTGCCCAGGGGTGACTGGTGTGCTGGGGCACTCTTGTTGCTGCTCTCCATTCCTCCACCAGGACCTCTGAGAATCCTTTTATTCTGGGGGGCAGAACTGTCTTTGCAGCCACTGGGGCCTGCTCCACCACTGCCACTAGCTCAGTGCTGGCCTCCCCACCTCCTTCCCTTAAGAAGCACCACCAGGCTGCATCTCACCTCAAACAACCACCTACTTCCTCTGCTGTGCAAATAAACAAGGAACTGTCATTTCCAACCTCCCCCAAAGAGACTAGGAACATGGCTTATGCCCTGGGCCTCTGGCCTTACTCTGAGCCCTCTAATCTGGCCCTGAGGAAGAAATGGGACCTTGGGACCTTGGGACCTTTGATCTTGAGGTCCATCCACTCTTGTCCAGAGGCAAGCAGTGCCTGGATGTGTAATGCCCAAGTTGTGACCACCCCCCCACCCCCCGCAAACCACCAGGAATCAGTCCCCTCATGAGAAGGGAAGATGGCAGCCCCTAGTGCTAGGGGAACAGGGTTTTTGCAGGTGGGGGGGGGCGTTCTAAGCCAGTCCCAAACCTTGCTGTCACATGATAGATTAGAGGGGTATAGGAAAGTTGTCCTTTAAGCTGATTGGCTGGAGGACTAGGGCTAAGCGAGAGGACCAGGGCCAGACTGCAAGAGGGAAATTTTCGTTTGTTCTGATCACTGCGACCTGCAGCTGATTGGTTGGCCCCTGGTACAAGTTCCTAGGAACAATTACTAGATGTATGTTTGTGACTCTCCTTGGAAACTCTGCGGGGCGGGGAGGGGGATCAAGGCCCTGAATACAAAATGGCTTTGGTTTGGTCTCTACTGATGGACTCGTGGGATGTACAACCTAGACAGGCACATGGGACCCAGGCTGACTCACCTGACACTGAATGATAGCCAGCCTGCAACTCATCATGTAGACCAGGCTACCTTCTAACTCACAGAGATTCACCTGCCTCTGCCTCCTGAGTGCTGGGTAAAATAACTTATTCTCCTGACTTAATTGTTACCTCAGAGGCTTAATGCCTCTCTTGGCTAACCTAGGTTTAGTCCTAGAAGCGTCTAGCCTCCATACAATCTAACCTAGGCCTAGAATGTTTTCAACCTTTGAGACTTACTGCTGAATAAGGTCACCCTTTCTAACTCTTTCTGAACTCTCTGCTGGCTGATTAGCTGGTCTGGCTCAAATTCCTCTCCAAGTTGACTGATTCAAACTGGCTTCTCTTTTGGCTTCTGACTGAACGGCTCTGCTTGGCTTCCACTAGCTTTGGCAATCTATTCTAATCTTCTGGCTCCTTCTCATTCTCTGGCTCTTTACTTGTATCTAGCGTGTTCTCTCTGTAAAACTCCACTGGTAAAAACCTGACTTTGAGTTCCATGAACTCAACTCAACTCCACTGCATTGTCTCTCAGCTCACTGACTCAACCTAACTGCCTGACAAAACTCAGAGATCTGCCTGCCTCTGCCTCCCAAGTGCTGAGATTAAAGGCTGTGAGTTCGAGTCCAGCCTGGTCTACAAAGTGAGTCTAGGACAGCCAAGGCTACACAGAGAAACCTGTCTCAAAAAAAAAAAAAAAAGAAAAGAAAAAAAAAGTTTTGGCAGGCTGGAGAGATTAAGAGCACTGGCTGTTCTTCCAAAGGTCCTGAGTTCAATTCTCAGCAACTACATGATGTCTCATAACCATCTATAATAAAAACTGATGCCTTCTTCTGGCCTGCTTGCTCACGTGCAGACTGAATACTATATAAATAATAAACAAGTAAATAAATAAGTCTTTTTTTTTTTGAGACAGAGTTTATCTGTTATCTTGGCTGTTCTGGACTCGTTTGTAGACCAGGCTGGCCTGGAACTCACAGCAATCCACCTGCCTCTGCCTCCCAAGTGCTGGGATTAAAGGCATGTGCCACTGCACGTGGCACTAAATAAATAAATCTTAAGAAAAAAAAACATTTTGGAAAGGCCAGTGTAGGGGCCTTCCACTCTTCATCCCAGGCCACTGTCTCAGACTTCCCACCCCTCACAGAAGCAGGCCTGCCTAGGCCATTTGCCTTATTCTGTCACTGGCGGGGAGCCTGGGGCTGGGGGGGGGGGGTGAGGGGGGCGGATCCTAAAGCAGCTGCCTGGGCATCTGCTGCTTATGCTCAGAAACCTGAGGCCCATTCTCATTGCTGTTGTGCGCACCGTCTGTGCACCGTCTGTGCTTCCGAAGGCAACTCTAGTACTCATTCACTGATTCCTGACACATCGAGGACACAACTGTGGTATGATTGCCTACAGCCTAGTCACCAACTCCCGTTTTAAAGGGTTACCTTGATATATTTCCCAGAAATTAGAAATACACACATTTTCAAACTGTCCTAAGGCTAAGTGACAGTATATAGGTTCATTGGTGCATTTACAATGGTTTTTTTTTTTTTTAATTCTAACTACAAAGTAGAAATTGGGTTTTTCCTCATTATATAGAGTCTACTGTACTAGTTTTCCCTGTAGTAGTAAATCCAAATATTAATAAAGTCACAATATGGCACTATAACTGATTTTTTGTTTTTTGTTTGTTTGGTTTTTCAAGATAGGGTTTCCTCTATGTAGCCTTGTCTGTCCTGAAATTGTCTTTGTAGACCAGGCTGGCCTTGAACTCACAGAGATCCACCTGCCTCTGCCTCCCCGGTGCTGGGATTAAAGGCGTGTGCCACCACACCCAGCTCTTATTTATTTATTTTAAAGACAGGGTCTATCTATTATGTACCGTTGGCTATCCTGGAACTGTCTGGCTAGTATGTAGACCACGCTGGCCTGAAATTGACAGAGATCTACCTACCTCTGCCTCCCAAGTGCTGGGATTAAAGGTGTGCACCACCACAGTTGGCCTTGGTTTTGACTTTTTAAAAACTCTTTTTGTCTAATTAAACATTAATTCTCACTGCGAAGGAAAAAAAGTCAAGAGATGGCACTCTCTAACTTCCTGCACTTAGTTTAACACTTCCATGGTACTTCACTTGCATGCAGGAGTCTCCTTCTGAAAACTGAAAGGTACATTCAGCAGGTTTTCAGAAGCCTGCTGACTCTGCAGTCTGTGTCCATTACATTTCTCTCTTTTCTTAGCTCCTTCTTTGATACTTTGTTTTCTCTATGAATCTCTTGCATAACCATCTACCAACTCTTTTCTCTGAATCTTCCAAAATAATACAAACTTCCCAACTTTGTTCTTGCTACCACCTGGCTTCATCTATTCCTCTGCATGTGTGTGCAGGTACATGTTTATACATGTGTTTGGAAGGCTCAATTATTGACATTTGTGATCACCATAGACAGGGTCTCACTGTGAGAACCTTGGCTGACTAGGAACTTACCATGTAGACCATGTTGGCCTTGAACTAAGCCTGCCTCTGCCTCCAAAGTGATGGAATTAAAGGGGTGTGCCACCACACCCAGATATCTACCTAATTTTTTGGTTTGTTTGTTTGTTTTTGATTTATTTATTATGTATTCTGGCTACATGCACACCTGCAGGCCAGAAAAGGGCCTCAGATCTCATTATAGATGGTTGTGAGCCACCATGTGGTTGCTGGGAATTGAACTCAGGACCTCTGGAAGAGCAGACAGTGCTCTGAACCTCTGAACCATTTCTCCAGCCCTCTACCTTGGTGTTTTTGTTTTGTTTTTGAGGCAAAGTGTAATGATCATTACATCGGCAAATTGTCACCTGCAGCTTGAATTCACTGAGAAGATGCTTAGATCCCTACTTCCTGGGATCTAAGCATGCAGATGTTTATGTCAAGCCCCCCCCCCCCACTTATATGGAGATGGCTGTCTCCCCAACTCTCTGACAAGGAGGGAAGGGAACAGCAAAACAGCCCAACAGTAACAACATTGTATCCTTGAGGATGGCTGGAGGGTGTGCCCTTTCCAGTAGAGGTTACAATTGTTTATCCATGAGATAAATGTGTGGTCAGTGGGAAGAGAAGGGAGGGTTTTAGTCCCGGGAAGTTCATCCATGGAGAAATATCTCGGCCAGGAATACCAGCTGAGGTATTAATATCACCACTAAGCTTCTGCTGGAAATTGTGAGCCCAGTTTGATGACGCAATCTTTGCCAGTTCTATAGGCTCTTTTACATGGGAGCCTCGCCCACAGGGCACTCAACTCTGCTTAGGATTAGCTGGGGAATTCCAGCAGGGTGTCTCAATGGGGCTTCCCCACTCAGTTTCTTCTATAATTCTGAGCACATGATTTGCTGATGTTTTGTTATATATCCATTTATTCAGTCACCCACCCATGCATCTGCTATTTGCTATTCTTACTTTGGTTTCCTATATACTTAATAAATTAATTCATTCAAATGAAAAGCATGGCTATATAGATATTCTTTGTACCACAGAGAACATAGGATCTCTCACTGAACCTGGAGAATCATTGTTTCAGCCATGCTGGCTGGCCAGAAAGGCCAAGAGAAGGGAGTCTCTGCCTCCCTAGTGCTGGGATTCTGTCACAGGTTGCAGTATCAGGAATTCTAATTCAGGTATAGCAAACACTTTACTAACTAAACTAAATCCTCAGAGCCTTATTAAGTCTTTACAGCTTATTCTCAACCTCAGTGACATTGCGGGACACTTCTCAATCCACCTGATTTAAAACAAGATGATAAAGGATGGGGTTGAGAGATTTGCACTGTCAGAAGTGCCTCTAATGACCCTAATATACCTGCATTCTTCTTTTCCATGAGTCAGTTTCCTCTCAGTTCCCTACAAACTGGTCATGGACTCTTCGGCTTTCCCCACTCCTTGGTGCTAAGGATCAAACTTGGGGTGTTGTCTAGGTTAAGTAAAGCTCTACCACTACGTGTACACTCCCAGCCTCTACTGTCTGTATATATATATGTACTTATGTATCCATCTTTGTATCTATCTAGGTTTCTATGTATCTATTATCTATCATCTATGTATGTATATATGTATCTATCATCTATGTATCCACGCATCTATGTGTCATCTATCTATGTATGTGTCTATCATCTATCTATGTATCTATCTATCATCTATCGATCAATCATCTATGTATCTATGTATCTATCTACCTATCTCTCTAAAGCCTTCAAATGAAAATCTCCCTGCCTCAGCCTCTAGAGTGCTGGAATACAAATACATGCCACTTCTCCTGTATCAGCCACTGCCTTTATGAAACCAGTAACTTTTCTCTCCCTCAATTCAATACCACTTAGTCTCAAAGTGGTAGATGTACAAGTTAGCTCTGGTAGCTTTCTGGAAGTTTCATCTTGCGGTATAACTTTAATGTATGATAATTATTGTCCCATTGCAAACTGTCCTGAAAACTTCGTACCTTAAAACAATAATAACCAAGTCTTTGTTCTAGTGGGCTGGTCAGGAGTGGGTGGCAATTATAGCTCTCTGTTCAAGTAGTGTTGGAAAAGACAGATTGATTGGAACTCAAGAATATGTCTCACCTGGGTGTGGTGGCACTAGGGAGGCAGAGGCAGGTGGATCACTGAGTTCAAGGCCAGCCTGGTCTACAAAGTGAGTCCAGGACACAGAAAAACCCTGTCTTGAAAAACAAAAACCAAAAAAACAGCGCAGCATTTTGAGCTAGATGGTTAAGCAAGAAGAAAGCCATGGGTTTAAGATCAGCCTAAGATACATAGTCAAGTCAAAAATGGAGGATCTGTCTACAAAGCAAGTCCAGGACAGCCAAGACTACACAGAGAAACCCTGTCTTGGAAAAAAAATGAAGGATCTGGGAGGGGAAGGAGGGAAGGAGGGAGGAGAGCGAGCGAGAGAGGGCATGTGAGCTATGTACAGTAATGGTAGTGCTTGCCTGCAATTCCAGCACTCAGGAAGCTGATGTAGGCAGATCGCCTGGAATTTGATGCCAACTTGAATCACATAGTGGCATCCTGTCTAGAAAACAGCAGGTAAAGGGCCAGGCAGTGGTGGCACACACCTTTAATCCCAGCACCTGGGAAGCAGAGGCAGGAGGATCGCTGTGAGTTGGAGGCCAGCCTGGTCTACAAAGTGAGTCTAGGACAGCCAAGGCTACACAGAGAAACCCTGTCTCAAAAAAACAAAACAAAAAACCAAAAACACCCAGCAGATAAAAGGAGCAAGAGCGTGAGGCCTTTCAATAGGGTGCAACAACAAGGTGGCCAGAGGCCAGGGAAAGCCATTATCCTCCTTCCGATCAATAATGCCAAAAAGGATGCCCTGATGTTGGCACCCACTCCTGTGTCCCGTCCTGCTGCCACAAAAGGCCATTGTGCACCGATTTGCACTCTCCGCTCTACTATGTCAAAAAGAATGACATATAGGCTGAGCTTTCCTAATTGCCCGATGAATAACCATTCATAACTCTAGCCCCATTGTTTATACTGAAAACGACTCAACCTATTATGTAACACATTTCATGTTTTATTACCTGCCAAGGGTACCAGTTCAGTTCAGACCTGTGTCTAGGAAAAAGTACAAAGTGACGGAAAGTTTGCCCTTAGCCTATCCTTTTTTAAATTATAGTTTTAAATATTTATTTTATTCTGTATGAATATGTGTATACCTGAGTGTATGTATGTGTGCCATATTCATGCAGGTACCTGAGTGTATGTATGTACACTACATGCATGCATGTATACTGGAGTTACAGGCAGTTGTGAGCTGCCTGAGAGGGATGCTGGAAACAGAACCTGGATCTTCTGCAAGAGCAGCAAATAGTAGGCACTATTAACTGCTGAGCCATCCCTCCAGCCACGCAAACTAAATTCTAATTTATTGTGTATGTGCATGTGTACACATGTGCAAGCATGTGTGCACACACCCCCATCCCTCCCCAGCATACCATGCCACATGTGCGGCGGACACCTTGCAGGAGTCAGATCTCTCTTCTACCAATTGTGTTTCAGGGGACTGAACTGACGTCATGGGGGGGGGTGACAGCAAGTGCCTTTACCCACTGAGCCATCTCATTGGCATAGCAGATCCTTTTTGAGATGTCCCGCCTACCCCCACCCCTGACACACACACACACCTCAGGACCCTCTCTGGGTCATGTGACCTATCTACTGTCTCTTGCAGGAGTAAGTAACTCTTAGGGCGAGCTGGTGGCAATCTGCTTTGAGGGGAGGGGCAATTTCTCAAAATGTGATGTGCAGTGGCTAACCTCCAAGGAGGTCCCTGGAATGTCCCTTGGTCACAGTGTTGTTCTCTCCTTCCATACTAAGTGTTGGTCTCTGTGTTGAATAGACTATGACTGCTCCGAGGTAATAATAGTAAAGACTGAGCCTTTGGTTTTTGAGTCTTCTCTCCCTCATCTCCTATCTTTCGTTTGTTTGTTTTTGTTTTGTTTTTCGGGACAAAGTTTCTCTGTGTACCCTTGGCTGTCCTGGACTCGCTTTGTAGACCAGGCTGTCCTCGAACTCACAGCGATCCGCCTGCCTCTGCCTCCCGAGTGCTGAGATTAAAAGCATGTGCCACCACGCGCGGCTTACCCACCTTTGTTCTATCTGTCCTCTCCTCCTCATCCGTCTTTGCTGGAAGAACTATGACGTCATGTTGTGAGTGGCCCTCCATAGAGGCCCACATGGTGCAGACTGAAGCCTCTGAACATCAGGCATGTATGTGACCTTGGGTGCTAGATACTCTGGGGCAGTCTAACTAGAAACACGTGAGAAGCCCTGAGGCAGGACCATCCAATCAAGTTGCTTCAAAATTCTCGAGCCCTAAGAGCTCTGAAAGCTAGTAAGTGTGTGTTCTTTTAAGTGGCTGCACTCGGGTAATTTGTCATGCAGCCGTGCAAACTTAATGCAGACGGTGGTGTGTGTCAGAAGTCTCTAGTCTTTGGAGTAAAAGCCAGCAACCGACCCTCTCCCTCTTCCTCTGCCTCCCTCTCTTTCTTTGAATGTGGGCCTTGGGGCATGGGGCAGAGTAAGTACACATGCCACAGCACACATGTGCAGGACAGAGGACAATTCTGTGGAGTCAGTTCTTTCCTTTCACCTTTAGGCGGGATCTGGGGATTGAACTCAGGTAACCTGAGCCCATCTTATCAGTGCAAAAATCTATCTTTTGTTTTGTTTTTCTAAGACAGGGTTTCTCTCAACCTATCTTTTTTTTTGGTTTGGTTTTGGTTTTTTGAGGCAGAGTTTCTCTGTGTAACAGTCCTGGCTGGCTGGCTGGGCGTGGTGGCATACACCTTTAACCCTAGCACTCTCTGTGAGTTTGAGGCCACCCTGGTCTACAAAGTGAGTCCAGAACAGTCAAGGCTACACAGACAAACCCTGTCTCAACCAAACAAAGAAAGCAAGCCTGAGATGATGATCACCAGTCCAGTACCAGCAGCTAGCCTGAGAGGACCACACAGGCGGTGGGCAGAGGCATGCCAGAGATGACCCCTGCCAAGGGCTATAATGCACAATTGGGGTGTAACACTCTGGATCACTCCTGAGATGACCCTAGACACTCAGAGACCCCAGATACCACTAAGAGAAGCTAATAAATGGTAGAAAAATAGAAGAGAAAGAAAAACAGAAGATGTGGGCACAATGAAAAGAGGCAGAATTGGAGAGTTAAGCGTAGTGAAGAATGGTCTGACGTAACTGGTAATGCCACCTGGGACCATGGCGTGAGATCCTGGCCTGTGCTACCACTGGGGGCCATATCTGGGTCCATAGCCCTGCAGCAGTAGGCATCTGTTACCACCAAAGGCCAGGTGGACATCTCTGGTCTGGGCTGCCTCCTAGGACATGTTGATGTCTGAAGACTGTGCAGAACTGGCCCCACACCTCACCAGGAATTATGGGGCAGCTGACCCTGGGGGCATGAGAGCAGGAGAGCTGACCCCACCGCTAGCCAGCTGCAGTCCTCCGGGAAAGTGATCCACACATGTGGTAGAAGTTGTAAGTGAACTGCCCTTCCCCAGGATAGGAACCTGGGAAACCTGGCCTGACCACTCTCATGAGGTGATGTGAATCCAGGACAGCCAGGACTGTTTGTTTGTTTGTTTGTTTGGTTGGTTGGTTGGTTGGTTTTTGGTTTTTTGAGGCAGGGTCTCTCTTTGTTAGCCTTGCCTGTCCTAGACTCGCTTTGTAGACCAGGCTGGCCTTGAACTCACAGCGATCCGCCTGCCTCTGCCTCCCCATGTTCTGGGATTACAGGCATGTGCCACCAGGACCTGCTCTCAGGCTTACTTTTTTCAGGGACTGTTAGGCCACTAATTATTCAGACATTCATGTCAGAATGCTGAGTGTAGAGATAGCCTCTCTCCTCTCTGTCACCTATGGACACGCACATGATATAGAATCCACATTTGCAACACTTCTAGGGGCAGGAAAAATCTTTTTAACAAGTGACTAGAGCAATGGGCCTCGACTCGTGACCCCCATGGGTTGCATATCAAGTATCCAGCATATCATATCTTTACATTGTGATTCATAACAGTAGCAAAATTACAATTATGAAGTAGCAACAACATGATTTTATGGTTGGGGGTCGCCACAACTTGAGGCACTGTATTAAAGGATTGCAGTGTTAGGGAGGTTGAGAACCACTGGTCTATAATGAGAAAAAGCCGGGACTTGATCCCCGTGGCACAAATAAATGAGTAAACAACATCAAACTCAGGGAGAAAAAGCCTATTTAATAATAATATGGAACTGGGATGAGGGGTGTGTGTGTGTGTGTGTGTGTGTGTGTGTGTGTGTGTGTGTGTGTTTGCCCTAGTTTGCTTTCTTTTTCAGTGATAAACACCCTCTCCTGGTAACAATAGAATATCTTTTTGGCTCTTCTTTCTGTTGCTGTGCTAAACACCATTATCAAAACACAACTCAGGGAGGAAAGAGTTTATTTCCTCTTACAGGTTACAGTCCATTGTTGATGGAAGTCACTGTGAGATCACAAGCCGGGAACTTGAACCAAAACCATGGAGGAATGCTGTTAAGGGGGTTACTCTCTACCATCTCCTCAATTAGCTGTCTTACATACCCCAGCAACCCCCTACCTAAGGATAGTACCAGCAACAGCAGGCTGCTGGGCCCCCTTGTCACTTACCAATCAAGAAAATGTCCCAGAACTTGGGAGGCAAAGGCATGTGGATCTCTGTGAGTTCAAGGCCAGCCTGGTCCACAAAGTGAGTCCAGGACAACCAAGGCTACACAGAGAAACCCTGTCTTGAAAAACCAAAATAAATAAATAATAAAATATCCCTTACAAACTTGTCCACAGGGCAATTTGATTGAAGCACTCTCCCAAATCAGATTACCTTATGTAACTCTGGGATATGTCAAGTTGACCGCTGACATGTTGCAGCTTGGCTTTCTTTTCTATTAGGTATTGGGAACTGAATTTAAAATCTCATGCTGGGGGCTGGAGAGATGGTTCAGTGGTTAAGAGCACTGCCTGCTCTTCGAAAGGACCTGGGTTCAATTCCCAGCACCCACATGGCAGCTCACAACTGTCTGTAACTTCAAGATCTGACACCCTCACACCAATGCATATAAATTAAATAAACATATTTAAAAAATAAAAAAAATAAAAAAAAATAAAATCTCATGCTGGGTGAGTGCATCACCACTAAACTCCATCCTTAGTGTCTGTCTGTCTGTCTCCCTCTCTCTCCTCCCTGTCTTTCTCTCTCCCACTTGGTCTGTCTCAGGTCTTTTTTTTTTTTGGTTTTTTGAGACAGGGTTTCTCTGTGTAGCCTTGACTGTTCTGGACTCACTTTGTAGGCCAGGCTGGCCTCGAACTTACAAAGATCCACCTGCCTCTGCCTCCCAAGTGTTGGGATTAAAGGTGTGGGCCACCACTGCCCGGCATTTGTCTCAGGTCTTATGTGGTGCAAGTTGACATCCTCAGTTACTTGACATGTAACTGAGGGTGACCTTTGCCCTCTGCTTCCTGGTTGCAGGGGTACGTTACCATACTTGGTTTGTTTGTGCAGCACCAAGGATCAAACCCAGGGCTTCATGAACACTAGGCAGTCCCTCTACCAACTAAACTGTGGCCCCACATCTTTTCTTTTACTTTATATGTAAACATAAGGGATTTCTGAGTTTCCCAGGCTTGCTTAGAACTTCTCACTCTTCTGCCTCGGCCTCCTGAACAACTGGAATTACAGGCCAGCTCTACCAAGCCTGTGCCTTATTCAGATCGTTATGGCCACACACATTGCCGTCCTACTCATCCCTATCTCTCAGCTGAGCGTTGGGATATTGTCCCATTTTAACATGTGACTTTGTTTATTTGGTAAATTTAACTAAAAGGTAGTAGAGGGAGTGGGTCAGCCGCCGCTGTATTTGTTAGCTTAGTGACATACACCAATAATTCCAGCACTCAGGACACATATAGTGACACACGCATGCAATCCCAGCACTCAGAAGGCTGAGGCAGCTGGATTATGGGTTGAAGGTAAGCCTTGGCTACATACAAAACCCTGTCTCAAGAAACAACAACGAAACATTAAAATAAGCGAGAGATGCCTACCCTATTCATGACTTAATAAAGTTAGGAGACGGTGTCCTAGGCACTCAGTACAATGATGGAGAAAATTGGGAAATAGAAGTGAGACACATCTGCAGTGAGTGGCCTTTGAGACTAGAGGCCTAAACTAGGTAAAAAAGGAATGAATGGAATGTTCTTTTAACACAAATAAATAGTTGAATAGACTCCCCAAGCCTTCTATGTGTTTACTGGTATCAGCACTGAGGTCCTTAAATGTGGTAGATGTGGAGAGGAGGTATGTCTGTGAGACTAGAATAATAAATCTCAGATTTGAAAAGGATCCCCCAGCCTGCCAGTGGTGGCGCACGCCTTTAATCCCAGCACTCAGAAGGCAGAGGCAGGCGGATCTCTGTGAGTTCGAGGCCAGCCTGGTCTACAAAGAGAGTCCAGGAACAGCCAAGGCTAACACAGAGAAACCCTGTCTCAGATGTCGTGTCCCGTCCCGCCCCCCCCCCCCCCCCCCCCCCCCCCCCCCCCGCGCTTCCCTCCACCCCGCCCCCGTCTCTTCCCTCCTTCCCCCATCCCCATGTCACGAGGAAAAGAAAGAAACAAAGAAAGAAACAAAGAAAGAAACAAAGAAACAAAGAAAAAGATCTCCCACCATCACAACATTCTAATTTACAAGCTGGTTACTAAACAACTTTCTGGTCATTTAAAAGGAGGTGACTGACAAAGAAGCACTCTTGGCATCTTTTCCTCTTATTTCTAGCACAATCATTCTAAGACTCTCTTACCAATAGTCAGAGGTACATTTTTACAGTCTCTTTCCACTGGTTCTGCAGAGGAGACAAAAAGCAACATTTTCCTTTACCCATGGCAAAGCTTTGTGATTAACAAACATATAATAAAAAGATTAATAAGAGAAAAACATAGAAGTTTATTGCTACCAATTTTATGTGACACAGAGGCCTTCAGCCATGAGGATCCAAAGGAGCAAACTCTGTACTTAGGTTTAGGCGTGATGGAGCGTGGACGGGAGTGCAGGGGTACAGCTGAACAAAGAGAGCGTGAGCTCATGCTAATAAATGAGGGTGAACTTGGCCAGCCTGTTTGTTCAGATTCTTCTGGGCGTCTCTGTGTCTTTGAGGAGAAACACCTTCCTTTCCTGCCAGCATGAGGAAGCCACCCTTGGAAGTCAGTCTTATGACCTGCTTCACAGCTTCAGAGGGAAAGGGCACGGCGACATCCCTGCTTCTTCTGTTCTGACGTCATGGTGCCGTGTTTGCGGGTTAGTGTGTCCTGAACGGCACGGGTTGTATTTCAGCTTTTGGATTTTTAAAAATATTTTTATTTTTGGTTTTTCGAGACAGGGTTTCTCTGTGTAGCCTGGGCTGTCCTGGACTCACATTTTAGACCAGGCTAACCTCGAACTCACAGAGATCCACCTGCCTTTGCCTCCCGAGTGCTGGGATTAAAGGCATGCACCACCACCACCCGGTTTTGGAATACATTTAAAGCTGCCTATTACCACTTCCTCATGAAAGCTTTCCAAACATTATCCTGCCTCTTTTTTTTTTTTTTAATTTATTTTTTTATGACAAGGTTTCTCTGTGTAGCCCTGCCCGTCCTGTACTCACTTTGTAGACCAGACTGGCCTCGAACTCACAGTGATCCGCCGGCCTCTGCCTTTGGAGTGCTGGGATTAAAGGTGTACGCTACCACGCCCAGCCTGCTATGTGGTGTCTTAGTAAGACACTGTTTCCAGAAAGAAAGAAGGAAAGAAAAGAGAGAGAGAGAGAGAGAGAGAGAGAGAGAGAGAGAGAGAGAGAGAGAGAGAGAGAAAGGACTAGATGTGTAACTTGATAGTGGAATACTTGCCTAGCATGCCCAAAGCCCTAGGTTTGCTCTCCAATACCATACCACCCCTACACCCACCGAAAAAGCACTTGAAATATAACTAGGAGTGGTTGATTTGGGAGGCTGAGACAGTGCAACTGCCTTGAACTTGAGAAAGTCTGGGTTAAATGTACCAGGCCAGTCAGAGCTACAAAGCAAACACCTAACTAACACAATTAAGAAAGCTAGGAAGAGAACAACATTTTTATTGTTGTTGTTTTTTCGAGACAGATTTTCTCTGAGTAGCCTTGGCTGTCCTGGACTTGCTTTGTAGACCAGGCTGGCCTCAAACTCACAGGGATCCACCTGCCTCTGCTTCTCAAGCGCTGGGAATTAAAGGCATGAGCCACCACGCCCGGCTTGAGAGCAAAATATTTTGAATCAAAATTGTCTGGTATAACGCTAGGGAATTATCTTCTGTTTGGATTCCGGGAAGGTTGTATGATTTCCTGATTCTATTACTTTGTTTCTTACTGGCTTGAGCCGAGTTTGTTTAACTTCCATACAGGTGTGTGTTTGTAGTTATGGAAGTTTGGGGGGTTTTCTTTGTTTGTTTTAATTATCAGTATTGGACCAAGGTCACCAATGATAGCAACTTGTTCAAGCCTTCCTGAAGGCATTGGGCCTTCACTTAATTGTTCTGTTTGTCTTAAGTCTTTGCTTCATATTTGAGTCTTCAAAGGCTAAACAGAAAGCTTCAAGACATTAAAAAAAAAAATCAAAAGTTTGATGCTAGGCATGGTAGGACATGCTTGTAATCTCAGCCCTGGGGAGGTCCCGGCAGGAAGATTGTCACAGATTGCAGGACAGCCTGGATAACATAGTGAGTACTAGGCCAGCCATGGATGCATAATAAGACTGTGTCTCAAAAAACAGAACAAGAGCCGGGCGTGGTGGTGCACGCCTTTAATCCCAGCACTCGGGAGGCAGAGGCAGGTGGATCGCTGTGAGTTCGAGGCCAGCCTGGTCTACAAAGTGAGTCCAGGATGGCCAAGGCTACACAGAGAAACCCTGTCTCGAAAAACAAAAAAACAAAAAAACAAAACAAAAAAAAGAACAAACCAACCGACAAAAATCGCCACAGTTGAAAAAGTTGTAGCATTGAAGATATAAAGGCAACCTAGCGCTTTTAGGGGCGGCAATCAATTTTATGAAGCCAACTTCCTCAAAGCTCCTTGGGTCGTCTTTCTAGTACGTGGCTATTAGTCTGCTGACATTCCCTTCATGGTGAGAGTGGGCCTGGCTCAGGAGGGTTGTATGAGGAGGTCGCTGGGGAGTTACTTTTTGTTACTGTGATAAAATACCAAGACCAAGGCAACTTGGGAGAGATGGAGTTGATTTTGGCTTATGGTTCTAGAGTGATAAAGCCCTTAAGGGTGAGTAAGGCACGGCAGTAGGCAGCCAGCTTAAGCATCTGAGAGATCAGATCTTCACCCTAAACATGAAGTAGAGAGCTCAAAGGGGACATGGTCTGAGGATGGTAGCTCTCAACGCCTGCCCCCAGTGGTGTACATCCTCCAGGAAGCATCCCCAGACAGCATCACTAGTTGGGAACTACATGGTCAAATACCTGAGACGTGGGGAACATTTTTTCATTCAAGCCACCCCAGCTGTCTTCAGTTTTATAGAAGAGGTAAACACTGGACTTGGGGGTGGAACTCTTGAGTCATGCAGCTGCTTCTGAGTCACCATACTCCTTCCTGTAAGTGACCCCAATAAACTCATTGGCTCACCAGCCTAGACTTAACTAGAATTCTTTGTCTGCTGGTCCCTGCTTTATCTGGGATAAACATACATTTCTTTACATCTCTCAAAGGTGTGGGGTACACAGGCTTACAGAGTTCCCAACCTCTAAATGAGAAAGGAAGGTCACACTCTAGCAGGAAGAGGATCTCTATGATATTTGGGGGACCTTAAGAAAAGGGAAAGAAGGGCTGGAAGGATGGCTCAGTGGTTAAGAGCACTGGCTGCTCTTCCAGGGGTCTTTTTTTTTTTTTTTTTTTTTTTTTTTTTTTTTTTTTTTTTTTTAAGATTTATTTTTTATTATGTACACATTGCTCTGCCTGTACACCTTCAGGCCAGAAGAGGGCACCAGGTCTCATTGTAGATGGTTGTGAGCCACCATGTGGTTGCTGGGAATTGAACTCAGGACCTCTGGAAGAGCAGTCAGTCAGTGCTCTTAACCTCTGAGCCATCTCTCCAGCCCATCTTCCAGGGGTCTTGAGTTTGATTCCTGCAACCACATGGTGGCTCACAACCATCTATAATGTGATCTGATGCCCTCTTCTGGCCTGCAAGTGTGCATGCGGGCAGAGAATGTATACATAATAATAAATATTTTAAAAAGAAAGAAAAGGGAAAGAGCTAAAGCCAGGTGTGGTGGTGCACGTCTTTAATCCCAGCACTCGGGAGGCAGAGGCAGGTGGATGGCTGTGAGTTCTAGGCCAGCCTGGTGTACAAAGCGAGTCCAGGACAGCCAGGGCCACACAGAGAAACCCTGTCTTGAACCCTCCCCCCAAATAAATAAAATAAAATAAAATAAAATAAATAAATAAAAAATAAAAAGGAGAGAGAACTAAGCTGGGTGCAGTAGTGCACGTCTGTAATCCTAGCACTCCAGAAGGCAGAGGCAGACAGATCTCTGTGATTTTGAGGCCAGCCTGGTCTACAAAGAGAGTCCAGGACAGTGAAGGCTACGAAGTGAAACCCTATCTCAGAAAACCAATACCAAACAACCAAACAACAATAAAAAAACTAGGTTGTGAGTGGTGGTTCACACCTTTATTCCCAGCACTCGAGAAGCAGAGGCAGGAAGGTCTCTGTGAGTTTGAGGTCAGCTTGATCTATATAACGAACTCCAGGACAGCTGGGACTCCATAGAGAGTGAGATCCTGTTTCAAAACAAAACAAAACAAAAACAAAAAACAAAACAAAAAACATGCCACCACCCCCAAAAGAAGAAAGAACTTCACCCAAATCTAAAAGTACTGCAGAGGAACCCTAGTCTCTAGTTCTTGGTGTGCCCACCAAGCTTCTGGTGGCTTTTAGAAGCCTACTCTAACGCAGGCAGCATGGGGTGTGGGATAAAGGACAACAAAGTATTAACATAATGAAATATGTATGAAAACAGCAGTAAAGGTTGCTTCTTTCTGTGTTAACCAATAAATAAATAAATAAATAAAAAGTCTATTCTCAGATTAATAAGGTCCAAGGTGTGACATAGGCAGGAGGTAGGAAGGGGACTCTCAGGTTTTTTATGGAAACTTCTTGCAAAACAAGCTGGAAAAAAAAAATTAGGTCCACCACGGTAAATGTCTGTTGTTGTAGTGATCAGAACAAATCCAGTGAGAGTGAGCTTGTTAGAAGGAGGAGTCCTCCTAAACCAGCTGTGGTGGCACACACCTTTACTCCCAGCTCTAGGGAGGCAGAGGCAAATGGATCGGTCGCTGTGAGTTCGGGGCCAACCTGGTCTACAAAGTGAGTGCAGGACAACCAAGGCTACACAGAGAAACCCTGTCTCAAAAAAACCAAACCAAAAAACAAACAAACAAACCAGGAGTCCTCCTGGCAGAAACTGGATCCGACAGATTGGCTTTTCTTGATTTCTAGGCTGGAAGCATCTGCTGCAAAGACACTGCCTCAGCCAGACCAGGAAGCAGCCAAGAGCGCTCAGACCTGTCCCTGACACTCACTCTGGAGGCTGAAGCAGAAGGATTGCTGTGAGTTTGAGGACAATAAAAATTGTATTCAGATCCAGGTTTGGTGGCTCGCACCTTTAATCCCAGCACTTGGGAGGCAGAGGCAGGTGGATCTTTGTGAGTTTGAAGTCAGCCTGGTCTATGTAGTGAGTTCCAGGATAGCCAGGGCTATGTAGAAAGACCCCATTTCAACAAAATAAAACAAAAAACAAAATTCGATTCAGTGACTACAGATTTACAGAAAAAACAAAAAAGATGACTCAGACTCCTAAATGAAATGATTCACATAAAGTTACTTAGTTCTCCACCTGAGGCTGGAGACATGGCTCAGAGGTTAAGGGCATTGATTGCCTTTCCAGGGGACCAGGGTTCAAATCCCCAGCACCCACATCACAGCTTACAACTGTTGGTAACGCCAAGATCTGACACTTTGACATAGATACACACGCAGATAAAACACTAATGCACATAAAGGTAAACATATTAAAAAAGAAAAGTCTTCCACCCAACCATAACTCTCTTTCCTGGGAATGGCTTAGTTATAGTGGTTCTCTTTTTTTCCCCCGAGACAAGGTCTCTCTGTGTAGCCTTGGCTGTCCTGGACTGGCTTTGTAGACCAGGCTGGCCTCGAACTCACAGCGACCCACCTGCCTCTGCCTCCCAAGTGCTGGGATTAAAGGCGTGCACCACCCTTTCCAGCTGGCATAGTGGTTCTTAACCTGTGGGTCACAAGCCCTTTGGCAGACCTCTATCTCCAAAAATACTTACATTACAATTTCCAACAGTAGCAAAATTACAGTTATAAAGTAGCAATAAAATAATCTCATGGTTGGGGGTCACCACAACACAAGGAGCTGTGTTAAAGGGCCCCAGTGTTAGGATGGTTGAGAAACATAGGCTCAATGGGAAAAGTGAGGAGCTGACACACACACACAGCCGGACATGGCTGTATATGACTGTAATCCTTGCCTTCTCACAGCTAGATAAAAGGGAGAGGCAGAACTACCAGAAGCTTGCGTGTTAGCGAGCCTGGTATAACACAGGGGCAAACAAGAGACCCTGTCTCAAGGCAAGGCAGAAGGCTATGGCCAACGTGGGAGGTCATCTTTTTTTTTTTTTTTGGTTTTTCAAGACAGGGTTTCTCTGTGTAGCCTTGGCTGTCCTGGACTCTCTTTGTAGACCAAGCTGGCCTTGAACTCACAGCGATCCACCTGCCTCTGCCTCCCATGTGCTGGGATTAAAGGTGTGCACCACCATGCCCCTGGTGACATCTCTTTTCTAAATTAATAATATCATAATGATTTCATTTAGTTTAAGAAACACTGACTAATAAATCTCCAATATGTTATATTTGATACATGTTCCTCCCCACTTTCTTCCTTATTTTTTTTTTAACCAAGTACCTAAGGTTGTTGGTGAATTCACGATGTCCTTGCCTATGCCTCCTAAGTGACAAGACTATTGATTTTGAAAATCTTTTCTGAAGTTTATAACTAGGCTGTGGGACATAACGTTCTAACATTAAAGAAAAAAAAATGAATAATCTCCTGGGGACTCTTAAAAGGGAGTGGCTGCTAAGAAATAAATCTATTCTGTTCTGTAGAAAGCTATTTGGCACAATTACAGGTTATCCGGGTCTGGCCCTATTTGTAGTATTTGAGCTATATTTTACTCCTTTGTTAACTGCAAATGAATAATGAATGTGAAAAACATTTCCAGAGGTGATGCTTGTTCATAAATTTGAC
The DNA here is from genome assembly GCF_903995435.1 of Acomys russatus. Taxonomy (NCBI): domain Eukaryota; kingdom Metazoa; phylum Chordata; class Mammalia; order Rodentia; family Muridae; genus Acomys; species Acomys russatus. The sequence goes on from NC_067166.1 coordinate 14,763,358, forward strand.
TGAGTCCTGTTATCGTTTATTCACTGCCAACTTTTAGCAAATTTCAATTAGGTCCCACATTTCTTTGCTACCTCCTAGGCACTGTCCCCTGAGATAACATTTCCTGTCCCCCCTCCCCCTTCCTGACATGCCGCTGCCACGCCACTGAGCACTCAGTGCTCACACTGTTCAGATTGCCCTTGACATCCAGGCTGCCCTGAGGTTGGCCTGTCTCCTGCATCCACAAAAGGCATCGAGAGGTAAAGTCCAGCGACTTGGTAAATACTTCAAAAGAGCCACTACCCAACACTGCAGTGCTCGCATGGGCCTGGTTTCTTTGTGGACCTGCCACTGTGAGGGCTGCCAGGAAAATCTGACCCCCCGCCAAAGAAACCCAAAAAAACCCCCAACAAAACAACAACAAAAACACTCTTTCTTACCTGAGATGTTGCCTCCACAATTGTTTAAAGCATTATGGAGATGTTCAGATTTGCTTCCAGGAACTTAACCAATGGTATTACATCACCAAAGGTTTCTCACCCATTGACCCTTTAGATTTTTAAAAAATATTTATTTATTTATTTTATGTATATGAGTGCTCTACCTGTATGTACACCTGCCTGTCAGAAGAGGGCACCAGATCACATTATAGATGGTTGTGAGCCACCATGTGGTTGCTGGGAATTGAACTCAGGACCTCTGGAAGAACAGCCAGTGCTCTTAACCCCTTAGCCATTTCTCCAGCCTCGACCTCTTAGATTTTATTAAAACCTTCTACATTCCTTATCAACACTTAATTTTAATTATTTAAATGTATTTATTGGTGCTAAACAAAGATTGTTCGTAGAAGCCGTGACTCAAATGGTCCTTCCCATGGGTCTATGCGGCAGTACCTTTTTCTTGAAGAGGACTGAGTACTCTTAAAAACCTCTCTGTCTGTCTCTCTGTGTCTCTCTCCCACATACACCTCACACCTCTCACACCAGGGATTAAACTGAAGGCCTTTACTAGATAAATAAATACCAACAAACTCTTCTCTAGCTTTTAACAGTTTAATTATCCCTACTTAAGCCGCCTAACCCTAAAACAATTGACCTTTCCCATCTTAGATAGTTCCACTGACTGCAGGAAACACAACCAGCTGGGTTTTCAGGAAACTGTTTTTACACTGTATGTCACCCTATTTAGATTTATGACCCTGAGTTGCACAGCAAAGACTGATATCATTCATTTTGAACAAAGGCAAGACTGACAGTGTTGAAATTTACCTTAGTCAGGAAAACAACCTGGAAATCTCAAATTTCACAAATACTTTCAAGATATATTAGAAAGGAAGAAAGGAAGAGTCAATGATGCTATTTTTCCAATTGCAGGACCGGATGTTTTTGTGGGCACATGCTAGAGATTGAACCCAGTGCTCTGAGCACACTAGACAAGCCACATCTTTAGTTCCTTAACCTGTTTTCTCAAACTTAGCATGCAGAGGCATGCGCCTTGGCCCACCCGAGTCTGTACCTGCAGCTCTCAAAGGTGAAGATGAGAACATCACTTGAGTTTAGGAGTTCCAGATCAGCCCCTGAGAAAAATAAAACCTTGTCTCAGCTGGGCGTGGTGGTAAACCCTATAATCCCAGCACTCAGGGAGGCAGAGACAGGCAAATCACTGTGAGTTTGAGGCCAGCCAAGGCTACACAGAGAAACTCTGTGTCGAAAAACAAAAACAAATAAACACTTTGTAATGAATGAGCGAATGAATTACAAATATTCTAATTAAAAATTAAATACAAAAACATTTTTCTTTATACGAGACGGTAAATACATGCCCTCACATTTGCTAAAATCCATGGATTGTTCAGTGTGAGCAAGTCCTCTTAACATGTGTGGTGTCACATGCCTCTAATCTCAGCATTTGAGAGGCAGAGGTAGGCCTCTCTGTGATTTTGGAGTCAGCCTAGTTTACACAGTTAAGTTCCAGCCTAGCCAGGACTACAGTATGAGACTCTGTTGGTCAGGGGTGGGGGGAGAAATTTTAATATAAACCATAAGCTTTGATAATGCCTTGGTTTATGGATTAATAATGCATCCACAGGGTGCTGATGGAGGAGGAGGTTGTGGGTGGTCAGTGGAGATGTGTGGGACTATGTGGTTTCTGTCTAGTTTTGCTGTTAACTTAATGCTAGTCTTTTTGTTTGTTTTGGAGACAGGGGTTCTCTGTGTTAGCCTTGGCTGTCCTGGACTCACTTTGTAGACCAGGCTGGCCTCGAACTCACGGAGATCTACCTGCCTCTGCCTCCCAGTGCCAGGACTAAAGGCATGTGCCACCACCGCCTGGCTCCATGCCCGGCTCTTAATGCTAGTCTTAAAAAGGCCTTTGAGTTAAAAAAAAACAAAAACAAAACAAAAAAAAAAAAAACCAAAAAAGGTAAATTAGAACTAAACAAATTAAGATCTACTGATTGCCCACACCCAGTTCTGTGGCCAGCATCAGGTGAGTGGGATGTCACTGTTTTTCTGTTTTCTTTGAGGTGTTATTACTCCACCTTGGGAGCCATGTTCTGAATCACATGGAAGCATCCCATCTCTGTTCTTTAATTTCCCCTCTTACTCGTCTATGAAAAATCCTGTCAATTATTTATTCCCTGGTCTTTTTAGCTGGCTGACGTAGACATGGTGTCTTTCCTTGGCAGGATGGAGTAGGCAGCAGAGGTAGCTGGCAAGAGGCCTAGGGAGGGAGAGGGCACCACTCAGGCTGAGTTCCGGGAAACGTGGAACATCCAGAGCAACTATCATCATCCAGGAATATGTGAACTCAGCTTTGTGCAGAGCCAAGGCTGAGCTAGTGCCAACCTCCACGCTGCCCTAGGATCCAGCCCACACAGGTCAGACTTCAGGGAGAGCCATCTGCCAGGCTGCCTTTGGCTGTTCAAAATGACCATCTTCTCTGCCAGGCACACCTTGCAAGTCAGGTGTGATATTCCATGATCAGAACTCTCATATCACCCACCGCAGCATGCGTACACGTGAACACAAGGCCTTCTGATTCTCCTGGCAGAGGCCATGTGTCTACAAGTCAAAAAGAAGTTAGCTCCGGGCGTGGTAGCGCAAGCCTTTAATCCCAGCACTCGGGAGGCAGAGGCAGGAGAATCACTGTGAGTTCAAGGCCAGCCTGGTCTACAAAGTGAGTCTAGGACAGCCAAGGTTACACAGAGAAACCCTGTCTCAAAAACAAAACAAAACCCAAAAACCTAAAACAAAACAAAAAACAAAAACATTGCAGGTCACTTTTAATCCACTTTTCTTCTTTCTGGGAATACTTGGGGAGATCCCTCTCTGTGTTCAGCCTGGATTGATTCTATTGGGAAAGGGGCAGTTATCTCAATGACACTGTGTTGGTGGGGTGTGCTATACTCAAATGAGGCTAGTAATGGGTCTTGTAGTGACCCCAGCCATGCTGGCTTCACATGCCGCCCGACTTTGGATGGGAACCCTTCTGTTTGTAGTGCTGGCTCTAGAGGTCCTGTTGTGGACTCTGGTACTAGGTACGCTGGGGACTGGTGGGAGGGTGCAGGCCAAGGTACAGCATGCAGGACATGAGAGCTCGAATAGTCCTGTAGACCAGCTGCTATTCTGTGTGTGTGTGTGTGTGTATTTCTGTGTATGTATATATGCGTATGTTTGTGGGTATGTGTGTATTTGTATGTGTGTGTCTATGTGTATATGTCTGTGTATTTCTGTGTGTATGTATATATCTGTGTGTTTGTGGATATGAGTATGTGTCTGTGTGTCTGTGTGTATGTGTGTGTCTATGTGTTTGTATGTCTATACATATGTGTATCTCTGTGTGTGTGTGTCTGTGTTTCTGTGTTTGTGTGTCTGTGTGTCTGTGTCTGTCTGTGTATCTGTGTGTATGTGCATGTCTGTGTGTTCTGTGAATGTTTGTGTCTGTGTTTGTGTGTATGTGTGTCTGTGTGTATATGTGTCTGTGTATTTCTGTGTGTATGTATATATGTGTGTGTCTGTGTGTATGTGTGTATCTGTGTGTGTCTATGTGTTTGTATGTCTGTGTATGTCTATATGTATGTGTATCTCTGTGTGTGTCTGTGTGTCTATGAATACATGTGTGTCTGTGTTTCTGTGTTTGTATGTGTGTGTGTGTCTGTGAATATGTTTGTGTCTGTGTGTCTGTGTCTGTGCACCTGCCTACCTGTCCTAGTCAGTCAGAAAGGCCAATTTGTCACCCTGCTTCTCTGCCATCAGCCCTCAAGCCCGTGGACCCTGCCTTCTTAGCCCAGTCCTTGCTCCTTACTCATAGGAGCTTGTTCTACAGATGTTGGCAGACAGTGTGCTGCACTGACAGCTCTTGACTTCCTCTGCTTGTCACATTTTCCTTGTTGGTGGGTCACTCCACGCCCTCCCTCATGGAGCCCAAACACACATAACTTTTCTAGGGTTGGATTTTCAGAGGTTCCCAGGCCTCTTCCTCGGCTTTGTGGGCTTCTACAAAGTTTTTGTTGTTGTTGTTGTTATGCTTTGATTTCGTCTTTTCCAGGCAGGGCAACACCACTGACTTGCTCTGTAGCCTGGGCTCACCTACTTCAGATCCTTTGGCTTCATTTAGAGTTCTGACTTCTGTATGCTGGGATTACAAGCACTACCATGCCCAGCCAGCACTCCCTCTATTAATGGATCTGAGTGACATAGAAAAGAACTTAACATCCGGGCATGGTGGCGCACGCCTTTAATCCCAGCACTTGGGAGGCAGAGGCAGGTGGATCGCTGTGAGTTCGAGGCCAGCCTGGTCTACAAAGCGAGTCTAGGCCAGCCAAAGCTATCACAGAGAAACCTTGTCTCGAAAAACAAAAACAAAAACAAACAAACAAACAAAAACAAACAAAAAGAACTTAAGACGTTGTGACTGCTATTTATAGATGCCACAAACTTGTTCAGCAGGTTGGACAGTGGGACTCAGAATCCTTGGGGATTCCTGCTCGACTGAGAACTGGACAGACACGTCCTCTTCCATGGATGCAATATGAGTTTAGATATTGCTGGAAGGGACTTGGCAGGTGTAATCAAAGCCCTAAGTGTGTACATCACTCAGAGGAAGTCCTGGTTGGGCCTCGTTCTGTCAAACTCTTTTGGTGATGAGGAAGATCAAAGCAGCTTTCTGCCTGTGAGGGAGAAGGATGCAGAAACAGAGTGCCAGAAAAGTTGAGACTAACATTAAAGTCCCACCAAGACCAAGATCCTTAAATGCAAATCCCTCAGAGAGGGGCAGTCCTGATATGGCTGATGTGACCCCTCCAACATAATCAATCATGCACAGAATACATCTACAAAGACATCTAATGTGTTGCTTCTTATATCCATCCAATGTGTCCACCCCTCCCCCATACCACCCCTCACTGTCCTGTAGCAGTCACCTTTCAACCTAGACTCCAACGCGGAGCACAGAGCAACCCCGACTTTCTAGAAGCTGCTAGCGGATAGAGAGAGGAGTGAGAAGAGAGGAGTGGAAAATGGAGGCGGAATAGCCAGGAAGGCTCTGGACACCCCAGTTGGAGCCTGCAGGCTGCCGAGGCGAGTTCTAGAATATGCCTATAGAAATGCAAGCCTGCAGCTCACCGTGGTCCCCATGGTCTCCGCCCTGCTGCTCAGTTCCTTGTCTGAGGAGAGGTGGTGGAAGCAGAACAGGGGAGAATGAGAGGGACTAGGTAGTCTTGCTGGAGAAAAACCTGGAGACTGTGTTGCTCTTACCTGGCCCCACCCACCTCCATCCTGCTTCAGGCTCTAAGAGCCCAGAAGAAGGTAAGAGTTTGGAGGTAGAGCAGAGCATCTAAGAGGGCGGGAGAGGGAAGATATGTGGTGCTCCCTCGGATGCAGGTTCTGGCTCTACGACCTGGCCAGGGTGAAAAGGCGAGACCTAGGTACTAGTACCAGAAGAGCCAGCTGTCCTGCAGACCTAGAGAATGTCCCACAGACATTGCCCCTGGGACTCAGGGCCTTTCCTGATGTGAAACTGCCTCTGTGTTTACACAGTAATGACAACAAGACGACCCACAGAATGATGCCTGCAGCAGCCAAGAGAGCTATTCTTTCTCAGCAAGCTGTAAGTATTGCAAAGGGTCCTTGTCCATGAAGACTCTTTGCCTGGAAACGTAATGCTGGTTGTTGTTAAGTGTGCTTTGCAGAAGTCCCACAAATCTCCCCTCAAACTCGCTTCCCCTAAATCTTCACAGACATGTATAACACCGAGCAGTACAAATGTGAAATTGAGAGTTTTGGCAGCTTTATGATAGAATCAAAGTGTCTCTCACACACACAAAATAAATTCTAACACTGAGAACCTAGTGGGACTCAGACTTTGGTGGGTGTTGGACTCACCTGGAGAGCTTGCTCACACTCTAGTTGCTGGACCTCTTGGAGTTTCTGAGTTGGTAGGTGTGGTGTGGAGCTCAAGACTATGTCTTTCTAGCATGCACCTGTAACATAAGGGAGAACGTAGATGCAATTTTCTTAACCAAAATATTTTATTAACAACTTATTGACCGAGCCTACGTCAATTATAACCCTATTAACCAAAACAGTAGGGAAGGAGGATTAATTGACACAACAACAAAACCTTAAGGATATCAGTCCCGAGGAACAATTCTCCGTTCGGGAGCCGCAGAATTTCTTCCACTGAACCGGGGGTAAACAGACCCCAGAGCCTCAGCAGGAGCCAGAGCTCTGAAGCCTTCCCTCAAGTGGTTTTCTCTAGGAGTGTCTTGAAGGGCAGCGATGAACAGCCAAATCTATCCCAAGTCTTCAATCCGCCCTGCCGCCAGTTCTGGGCTCATTTATATAGCTCCTCCCAGAGTCTGCTCACAGGATCTTTTTTTTTTAATTTTTAAAATTTTATTAATTTATTCATATTACATCTCAATTTTTAGCCTTTCCCCTGTTTCCTCCCATTCTTCCCTCCCTCCCACTTCTCTCCTTCTCCCCTCCCCTATGTCTGTGATTGAGGGAGACCTCCTCCCCCTATATATGCTCTTAGAATATCGAGTCTCTTCTTGGTAACTTGCTATCCTTCCTCTGAGTGCCACCAGGTCTCCCCATCCAGGGGTCTAACTGGATGTCTACATGTAGAAAAATGCAATTAGACCCTTATTTGTCACCATGCACAAAACTCAAGTCCAAGTGGATTAAAGACCTCAACTTCAAACCAGAGACATTAATTCAGTTAGAGGAAAAAGTGGGGAAGAGCCTGGGACACATAGGCACAGGTAACAATTTCCTGAACAGTACACCAACAGCCCAGGCCTTAACGTCAACAATCAATAAATGGGACCTCATGAGGCTGAGAAGCTTCTGTAAGGCAGGAGACACTGTCAAGAGAACAGAGCGACAGCCTACAGAATGGGAAAAGATCTTCACCAACCCTTCATCTGACAAAGGTTTAATATCCAAAATATATAAAGAACTCAGGAAATTGAACACCACAAAACCAAACAACCCAATAGTGAAATGGGGCTTGGAACTTACCAGAGAATTCTCAACAGAGGAATATCAAATGGCCGAGAAACACTTAAAGAAATGCTCGTCCTCGTTAGTCATCAGAGAAATGCAAATCAAAACAACACTGAGATTCCATCTTACACCCATCAGAATGGCTAAGATCAAAAACTCAAATGACACCACATGTTGGCGAGGATGTGGAGAGAGAGGAACACTCCTTCATTGCTGGTGGGAATGCAAACTAGTACAACCACTTTGGAAAGCTATCTGGCGCTTTCTCAGAAAAATGGGAATAGGGCGTCCTCAAGACCCAGCCATCCCACTCCTTGGAATATACCCAGAAGATGCTCCAGCACACAACAGGGACATATGCTCAACCATGTTCATAGCTGCTTTATACATAATAGCCAGGATCTTTTTCATCTGGTAGCAATTAAGCTCCTGCACGAGGTGGCGGCCCTGCTAGTGGATTAACATCACCTGTTCTCTTACTAGACCGTTCGATCCCACACTTGGGACCCTAAAGAACAGGTTTCTCTCCTTCAGGAGAATGCAAAATTTTATTCCAGCCTGGGCTACATACTGAGAACCTGTCCACCTTGCTCCCACGTCCTTTAAAAAAAAAAGAGAGAGCATTTTTAAAAATACAGTTCCTGGGTGAGTTGATACCAGTGCACAGGTCTCACTGAGGACAACACATTTCTTTCTTAACAGTCGGTCCGTAGGAACCAACTCTACTTAACAACATTTGTTGTTAATGAATGTGCACGTGGCTGCCAGAGAATGAGACTGACGCATCTGGCGGGTACAGCCTGTATTATCTTCAGCTGCTGGCTAGTGCTACGGAGCCGGTCAGATTTAAGGCCCCGAATCACAGGAAGTCAGTATGAAGCAGCACTGGGTAGGACAGCCATAGCGCAGCTAGCATTCATCTGTTTGGTCACACACCTGCATCCTGCTTTGCTCTGGTGTTCTATCCAACTGTGAGACCACACCCAGACCAAACAAAAGATTCTACCAGCGGAGGGCAATCAGGATCACAGGCCAGAGGGAGAGTGGAAAGAAATTCAGTGAGATGAGGTTCTGGTGCTGTTGATAAAACAATGACATTGTGCTAATTCGGTTTTTATAAATACCCATGCTATGTGAAATTACGGCAGAGTAGGAGCCCGAACTCTCAACTCCAAAGAGAATGGGGGCTTCTTTGTGCACAAACCATTTCACCATGAATCTCTTCCATGTCTGTGTCTCCCTCCCTTCCTCCCTCCCTCTCCCTCTCTGTCTCTCTGTCTCTGTCTCTCTTTGTCTTTGTCTCTCTGTCTCTCTCTCTCTTCCCCCATTGCCTCTTTCTTCAACTCTTCTTTGCCCTCCCTCCCTCTCTGTCTCTTCTTTGTAGACAGGCACTTGTATACCCCAGGCTGGCCTTGGACTCTGGGTTGTAGCCAACACTGGCTTTGGATTTTCCATTCTCCTGATTCCACCTCCCAAGATTATAGGTGTGTGAGCCTACACCAGCCCCTCTGTGAGTGTGTTCTGTGAGGTAGAAACTAATGCGACCATTTCACACAGAGGAACCAGTGATTTGGATGATTCGACTGTTAGGACAAAAGATGACCGCATACAGTAAGGTAAGTATGGCTTTTAAACGTGGTAGGCTGATGAGGTGGGAACAAGTTGAGATTTTAGTGTGATGACTGACAATTCTCTCAACTTCTCAGAAGTTTCTTTGCATTTTCATCTATAATCCTTTTAAGGATTTTAGTTGATAACTGTCAATAGCTGATGCACAATGTCCATTGGCTCTGACTGGGTAGTTTTGACAGGCTTTTTTTTTTTTATTGTGTTCCTTTTATGAGCTCATAGAGTTCTTTTTTATATTATGCATGCCCTAAATGCTTACTTTACCCTTGTGTTTCTTCTAATTGGAACAAGACGATGCTTTGTTTTTATTATTCATCCTATGAATCTCTGAGTCTTTTTTTTTTTCCTTTTAATTCTGCTTCATCCACTATTCAAGATGATTGCAATGATGCAGGCAATTTTGATGGAATTGATTTAAATAAAATTTATTTAAATTTAGATTACCACTCAGGATAGGAAGGGGATGGAATGTAATAACTTTGACTGTGGCTTCCTATCGCTTATTTAATTTAGCCATCTTACTGTTCTCTGCTCATAAATAAACAGAGCTTCATTTGCAGAGGACCTGCACTGTTCATTTCAAGCAGTGATTTGTTTGGATAATTTATCAAATTATTTCTGCTGTTTAATCAGGAAAGTGAAGCAGTTAAAACAAATAGTTGTGAGTTCATTGAGAGATTTAATCACTTCGGAATCAACAGCTTTTTATTTTATTTGGCACATTTTATGATTACATTAATATATGAACCAATACACAGAAAAATAGGGACATGTAAATGCCTTGTTTGGTTAAAACAAAGTACACAGGAAAAAATTAAGGATGCTCAAATATGGTGCTATTAATATACCTTTAGACAGATCTTTTACCTCCATCTCCTGACTCCTTGGCAGCTGCTGCCTCTGCCTGGGCAGTTAATACATCCTCATGTTTGCAAACATTCCTTTGCAGACACTAACATGGGAAATGAGACATGTGTGTTGCTGTAGAATCTAAAAGAGACTAAAAATTTAGATTTTTTGGCCTTAGTATGTTTATAGATAATAAGCTGGGAGTTATTATTATCTCTAGATAGACACTTGGGACTGAGTTAATAAGCATGGGGATATGACTAAGTGATAACAAGCCATGCCATCTTCAAGGGGAGCTGAGGTTCTGTGGGTCAGTGTACTTCCTCTAGACATTATTGCTTATCCTTGGAAGAGAGACTCTCTGTTGGCTACTTACCACATGCCATGCTACTTCAGAATAGTGAGGAGACATCTTCAGGTCCAGAGGAGTGGCTTCAACCTTGGATGCCAGAAGCTCACAGGACTAGACTATTAGATATATTATTGCACACATTGGTCAGACTTGAGAGGTAGGTTTCTCACATTCCCTCAGTGGGACATTTATAAATCTACTCTTGAGGTGGGTTAACTTTGCAACTGCATTTTTGTTATGCTTTAATTCAGGACAGTTCCCTCAGTGATCCTGTGGGACTAATAATCTTCGGTAAGGCAGAAGCCAGGGCATGGAAAAGTTAGGTAACTTTTCAGTGATAGCTCGTAGAGCTGACAGGAGGTCCTTTTTGGTCTAGCTCAGGACCCTGTACGTATATGTGTGCACTCATATGTGTGCAGCACATTCCTACACATTTCATGAAATACTTTGACAACAGCTGGGTGTGGTAGCATGTGCCTTTAATCCTAGCACTTGGGAGACAGAGGCAGGCAGATCTCTGTGAATTTTGAAGCTAGCCTGGTCTACATAGCGAGTTCCTATTGAGGGGTTAGTCTGGTGCTATGTATACAAATGCTAAATTATGGGCCCCAAGATCTGGTTGCAGTCCACACGAGTGTATTCTCACCTACACAGATTGGTGTAGTATAAACTTTGATACCCAGTTACCTCTGATTGGTTAATAAAGAAAGGCTGGACAGCCTATAACTAGGCAGAAGAGAGGTTCCCAGGTCTGGGGTTGCAGTTAGGGACCATAAGGTGAGAGAGGAAAGAAGAAAAGGGAAGATAGAAAGAATAGATGTGGCCCGATGAAGCCGATGTAGCCCAGCCAAGAACAACATTGGTAAGTAACAGGGTGTGTAGCTGGAAAGTGGCCGGACTAGCTTAGAAAAGCACTACAAATCATACCTGCGCGGTTATTGTGCTTAAAGCTTGTTGAATAAATCAACAGGTCTCCGTCTCAATTATTTGGGAGCTAGGATAAGCGAATAGAAAAGCCCTCTATATTAATATTTTTAATAGTAATTGGCAACCTTAATTGGTAGAGCATGAGACCTTTTCCCCCCTCAAGACAGGGTTTCTCTATGTAGCCTTGGCTATCCTGGACTCACTTTGTAGAACAGACTGGCCTCCAACTCACTGCCTGCCTCTACCTCCCTGCTCTCTGGGATTACAGACATGTATCATTCTGCCTGGCTGAGCACGGGATTCTTAATCTTAGGGTTGTGTGTTGGAGCCCCACCTTGGGGGCCAGTTATTGTTGAAAATTTATTATTTCAGAGGTCTTTTCTATTTACCTGTTCTAGCTCCCAAATAAGAGACTCAGGGGTTGTGAGCAGGTCTTCTTTATATGCTAATCCTCTATCCGAGTCCGGTTACTTTCCAGCCACACACTGCAAGGTCGTTGCCAATATTGACCCTATTTGGGGGTTCTCCTTTCTTCTTCACGCTGTTCCATCAGACGACATCTTTTCTTCTTTCTTCTTCTCTTTGTGGTTCCTACCTGAAACCCCCCAACCCCCAAAGCCAGGAAACAGAAACCACACCCACATCGTTCAGGGTATTAAAATGCACTCTGGACTGTACTCTGGACTGCAACCAGATCTTTGGGGCCCAGAATTTAGCATCTGAATGCAGAGAACACCAGACCAACCCCCAACAGTCCGAGGAGAGCCAGAGCTACATAGTGAGACCCTGTCTCAAAAAACCAAACCAAACCAAACCAAATCAAACAAAAAAGAAATACTTCAATAAATGAAAATGAAAAGCTCTACAGAAAGTGGGACACGATGGCACTTGCCTTTAATCCCAGCACTTGGGAGGCAGAGGCAGGTGGATTGCTGTGAGTTCAAGGCCAGCCTGGTCTACAAACAAAGTCTAGGACAGACAAGGCTACACAGTGAAACTCCATCTGGAAAAACCAAAGCAAACAAACAAAAGCTTCAGGAAGTATCTGACATGGACTGGATTCACTAGGCCTCTTCTTCCCAAGGGTAAACAAGGCAAGTTGCCGCAAGTCTTGCTCAGAGAAGCCACTCTACAAAGAGGACTCTGAGCCTAGACCAGCTTGGAAGAAGCTGAAACCAACTGAGCTTCCTGGAAGAGAGTCAGACCAACTAAGGCGCCTGGAAAGGACACTCTCTAACCTATTGAGATGTTTCAAGTATGCTCCAACTCCCCAGCCTTGTGAGCTGTCACCCATGCCAAGTGGGCTTTAATAATGCATGACTTTGAGTTATCTCTGCTCCTGTAAGTAAGTCAATACAACTCATTAGTTCACCAAGTTGGACTTTGGTAGTTCTTTGTATTATGGTCTGTTTTGGCCTCACTAACTGGGGTGACTAGACATATGTAGTATCTCCCCGGGAAAAGTTTTGTCATACAACAAATGCCTAGGCAGGGATTCAAACAGGTGGAGGCAAGAGTCAGAACAAGAAAGGAAGGAGGGATCAGCTCAGGGAAAGGCTGAGTAGGTTGGTAGAGCTGTGTGGGTCAGGGGCCACTTTCAGAGTAATGTGCGCGGGTGTGTTTCTTTCTTTTTCTTTCTTTCTTTTTTTTTTTTGGTTTTTCAAGACAAGGTTTCTCTGTGATAGCTTTGGCTGTCCTAGACTCACTTTGTAGACCAGGCTGGTCTCGAACTTACAGTGATCCACCTGCCTCTGCCTCCCAAATACTGGGATTAAAGGCGCGCGCCACCACGCCGCCTGCCGGCCTGCGGGTGTGTTTCTATTATGCAAAGTCTGCTCTGCTAACAACCTTGGCAGCTGGGAGTGTCGCTCCCTCAGTAATGCCCCACCCTTCCCTCAGCTATGGCCACCCATCCTCTTGCCTTCCGTCATTTCCAGCAACACTGCCCAGCATTGAAGGGTCATTATGTCAAGGGAGGTGTCCTGGGAGGACTGCAGAAAGTGCCCATCTCTGTCTCACTTCTACCAGCGCTCCATGAATACAAGGCATTGTCACAGCTAGACTCATCTGTCTGCAAAGGCTGCATGAGATTAAACAACAACACAACAACACAACTCCTGGACCTTTCCTACAAGGAATGCAAAGATGTCATTCAAAGCTAAAAATTGTAATTTAAGAGGCGGGAGAGATGGCCCGTAGTTAAGAGCACTGGCTGCTCTCCCAAAGAACACAGATGTGATTTCCCAGCGCCCACATGGTGCCTCACAAACCATCACAGATCCATTGCCTTCTTCTGAACTCTGTGGGCAGGTGTGCAAGTGGTGCAGAGACGTTCATACAGGCAAAACACCCATACACATAGAATTTTTTTGTTTGTTTGTTTTGCTTTGTTGAGACTGGGTAGCCTTGGCTGCCCTGGACTCACTTTGTAGACCAGGCTTGCCTCAAACTCACAGAGATTTGCCTGCATCTGCTTCCCTGAGTGCCAGGATTATAGGCAGGTGCACCACCGGGCCTGGTACACATAGATTTTTTTTAAAAAATTAGATAATAACATACTCTTTAATTTAGAACATACCTTAAAATTCTGTTTCTAACCCAACCTTCTGCCCTTCATCCCAGAGGCACACTCCTAACTCTTTCTCACTGGAGGATAGAGCTTTGGGTGGGACTCGTCCTCAGAAACATCCCCATCTGTAGCCTGGTGTGTGGAAAAGAACTTTTTGTGAAAGGTCAACAATGCTATCTGTTCTGTACTTGGTATGGAAGTGGGTTGGAGGTCACCATCTGGCTGGCCTTGAATCGAAACTGCGTTTTTCTCATGGAAAGGATGGTGATGAAAGGGCTGGTTACTCCTCCCATCCCCTCCCCTCCCCCCCCCCCCAGCCATCCCTCGAATTTATTCATAAGTCAAGATAGCAGAGAGGGCTAGGGAGGAGGCCTGCCTCAGAACAAAGTCCAGACACAAGAAAACACAAGCAGAAACCTGCGTTCACGGACACCGTCACTAGGATGAAGCCCCTGTCAGCTTGGCACTGTAGGGAAGGACTCTCAAAAGGAGACTTCCGCTCCAGTGTGGTGCGTGTAACTGTAACCATAGCTTTTTAGGAGGTTTAAGGTGAGGCTGGGCTGCATAGATAGAAAAAAAAAAACCTATACTGTATGATTATGTATGAGGTATATTCAACAGCTAGGTGTGATGGCGCTAACCTTTAATCCAGAGGCAGGCGATTCTGTCAGTTAGAGGCCAGCCTGATCTACATAATGGGTTCTGGGACAGCCAGGGCTAATAGACCCTGTTTAAAAATAAAATAAACACATGGGAGGCCGAGGCAGGCAGATTGCTGTGAATTCGAGCCAGCCTGGTCTATAAAGCGAGTCCAGGACAGCCAAAGCTACAGAGAGAAACTCTGTCTCAGAAACCCAAAAAAATATAAATAAATAAATAAAACCAAAACAAAGCAAGATCAGAGCAAAACAAAACAAAACCAAGATGTGTTGAGTTCCTCAAATGAAGACAACTTGGCCACGCCCTTTGATCTCAGACTTTAGAAAACATTGTTCTATCTTTACCTCTGATTAAAACACTGCTTTCCCGCTTCTTTTCAACAACTCTAATCCTCTCAGATATTGGCTCAGCCATAATCTGATAAAGTGCTTAGGTTAGCGACTCTAGAGTCACAGTCACATGATGTCCTTCAGCTTCTACTCCCCCCACTCTCTCTCACCCCCACCCTCAACTCTTCACAGTGGTATTAGATTGATAAAGTAATGTCTTGGAACCATCTTCTTTTTTTTTTTTCAAGACAGGGTTTCTCTGTGTAGCCTTGGCTGTCCTAGACTCACTTTGTACACCAGGCTGGCCTCGAACTCACAGAGATCTGCCTGCCTCTGCCTCCCGAGTGCTGGGATTACAGGCGTGTGGCACCACGCCTGGCCCCCCATTTTGCATCTTAATATGAAATTCTCATGCAAGAGCTGGTATATTTCTGAGCCAGAGTGATCTGCCCGAGGTCTATGTAGACCCTTGGTTGATAACAGAAAGTTTACATTTGCTGACCTTTTATTTGATTTCTTGTTAAGAGAATGATGCATTTTTGATTCACCTGGGCTGAGAAGTATCCATTTTCTCAGTTGGCGGGCTCTTCCTTCCTTGCACAGTGCCTGTCCTCTGATATGTTCTTTCTCACTTATGTTTATTCCTATCTACAAACAGGTCAGATTGGTCTTGGCGTCCAGAGACAAGTGACTACAGAAGCCTCTGCAGCCCTTGCTGCACTAACTGAGTTTGAGACATTTTTTTTCCACAGCATAGCAGAAAACGGCCAGTACACATGAGCCATTAATGATATCTTTTTTTTTCTTTCTTTCTTTCTCTTTCAATGACCACAGTGCTGGTCAGGATCACAGCTGCTTTCTTCACATGGCTTCGTGGAGCAGACATTTGTCTTTAGTCATCATGACTAGCTCCCTTTGGAAGGCTTGAGCAACCCTGTTCTATTCCAGCTGAGGCCTTTTGTATCTGGAAAGCCTCGCCTTATCAGTAAAGCTACAGTCGCTTTGGTTTACTTTTGTCTGTTGCTTTTGAGTGTGTCTGCCAATTTAATTAATATTGTCAAAATGATTCCTGGGAATTTTATTCTCATCTTTTGTTTCTGACACTGGCATGATGAGCTCTGGATGACAGGGTGTGGTGGCATTTGTTTGTTTGTTTGTTTGTTTTTCGAGACAGGGTTTCTCTGTGTAGCCCTGGCTGTCCTGGACTAACTTTGTAGACCAGGCTGGCCTCAAACTCATAGAGAGATCCCGAGTGCTGGGATTAAAGGTGTGCTTGGCTGTGGTGGCATTTCTTAACCTTCCCGCTTTTGCCCACATACATTTACATGCACACCCCACCCATCTGGAATGTCTCAGAATTTATCACCGCTCCTCTAGTCTAGAGAATATACAGAGGCCTTTTCTGGTTTTTTTTGTTTGTTTGTTTTGTTGCTGTTGTTATTGTTGTTTGTTTGTTTTTTTGAGACAGGGTATCTCTGTGTAGCCCTAGCTGTCCTGGACTCACTTTGTAGACCAGGCTGGCCTTGAACTCACAGAGATCTGCCTGCCTCTGCCTCCAAGAGTGCTAGGATTACAGGTGTGTGTCACCATGCCTGGTTCTCCAGGTTTTTACCAATGAGTCTTCTGGGACTAAAAGGACCAAAGGAACTAGTTGTTGACCAAAATAAATGAATGAATGAATGAAAGAAAGAAAGAAGAAAAAAAAAGAAAAGAAAGTTTTCTGATGAAAGGAAATCACTGTTTACAAATAAGGCACTCCTTAGTCTCTTCTGTAGGCAGAATGTTTTTCTGGATTATGTGCAGTAAATACTCCTGAGGGCTGGGGGCTGTGGTTTAGCAGTAGGATGCTTCCCTGGCACATACAAGGCCCTAGGGTTTATCCTCAGCACCAAAAAAACCCCACAAAAAACAAAAAACAAACAAACAAAACCCAAAGGGACATTACATTTTAGTTCTTGTTTCTTTGTTTTGTTTTTAAGACGGAGTCTCTCTATGTAGTCCTTGCTGTCCTGGAACTCACTATGTACACAAGCTGGCCCTTAAATGACAGAGATCCCCCTGCCTCTGCCTCCTGAGTGCTGGGAGTAAAGGCGTGCACCTCCAAGCCGAGCCTGGTTCTTTAATAAAAGTGCATTTTAGCCATGCTGTTTTCCTTCTACATGCTCTCTCTCCTCCCTCTGTCACTCTGTGGCTAACCCTTGTGACTCATTGGACTTCTCAGGCCCTTTCATAAAAATATTGCTACTGTCTGCCTTGCATGCTGGGATCGTGGACTGAGAGAACCCTACAGGATTAAATGTCTGGTCTGAACACACAGGGTCTGCCCTCGAGAAACTTCCATCCCCAGTGGAACAGGAACTACTAGTTCTGTGTAAAGGAGGTGTGGCCTATGGAAGCACTCAGTTTGCAGTTTGCCCTGGCTGGTTTTGTGTCAGTTTGACACAAGCTAGGGTCATCAGAGAAGCAGGAACCTCAGTTGAGAAAACACCTCCATGAGATCCAGCACTAAGGCGTTTTCTCCATTGATGATCAACGGGGGAGGGCCCAAGCCATGATGGGTGGTGCCACGCCTGGGCTGGTGGTCCTGGGTTCTACCAGAAAGCAGGCCGAGCAAGTCAGGGGACGCAAGCCAGTAAGCAGCACCTCTCCATAGCTTATGCATCAGCTCCCACCTCCAGGATCCTGCCCGGTTTGAGTTCCTGTCCTGACTTCATTCAATAATGAACAATAATATGGAACTGAAAGCCAAATATACCCTTTTCTCCCCAACCTGCTTTTTTGGTCACTGTGTTTCGTCACAGCAACAGAAGCCCTAAGACAACCTGATGTATACACAAAATACACAATATCTTTTGCTTTATTATTTTCTGCTATTAAAAATAACTTCTTGTTGGGCATGGTGGCACATGCCGGTAATCCTAGCACTCTGGACGCAGAGTTAGAGATGCAGGGGGATTAAAACAAGTTCAAGGCCAACCTTGTCTACACTGAATCCAAGGTCAGCCAGAGAGTACACTGTGAGACCCTGTTTTCCCCATTGGCAGAAAAAGTTTTGGTGAGTGAGATGTGGTAGTTCATGCCTGTAATCCACAATTGGGAGGCTGAGGCAGGCAGGTTACAGTGGGTTGGAGGCCAGCCTGGGCTACATAGTGAATTTCAGGATAGCCTAAGCTATAAAGTACAACTTGGTCTCAAAAAACAAAACCCCTTCATAGTTCTTAACCTCTGCCTAAGAACTTCTCCTTATTCTGGTTTCTGAAGAAAACTTGGAAAAGAATAAACATAACAGAAGCCTGGGGCCTGGAGAGATGGCTCAGTGGTTAAGGGAACAGACTGTTCTTCCAAAGGACCTGGGTTCAATTCCCAGTACCCACATCGTAGCTCACAACTGTCTGTAACTTGAGTTCCAATGGATCTGACACCCTCACATCAATGTACATAAAATAAAATAAAATAAAATAAAATACATTATTATTTTTAAGACAGAAGTTAACAGCCAGGTTTCCAAGAGGAAAGCCACTGAGGGCCACCAGCTAGCCAGTGGGTGGAGGGACTGCCCAAGGATCATGGGCTCCTTTCTCTTGTAACCAGCATAAGGCATTGGCCACCACAGCCTCCTTGCCATCTGCCCATGACTTCAAGGCCACCTTCGGAGCAGCCTGAAGACAGGTGGCTCTCTTCCTTTCTGGCTCACAGAGTGATCCTGCCACTGTATCTGCTGGCCCTGTACCATGGAAATCTGACAAGCCGGCCAACAGATGGCTTTTCTCTCTCTCTCTTTTTTCCTTTGTTACAGTCAGAAAGAGGCCCAGAGGAGGAGCAATCCACAAGCATACACACGGCCCTGCACATGGAAGGCTTGTGAAACTCACTCTATGGGAAAACAATACTGCAGGGGGTGTCATTTTCAGTTGCGTTGCCGCTGGTGTGACAATTTAAGTAGTACTGTGTCCTTGCTCTGCTTGGGCCTGGTTTCCTCTCTTGCATAATGCACACACTAGCTTCTTTGTGCTGTAGATAGCAGAGAGCCCATGGATGGTGCAGCTCCGAGAGCCCTGGGGCTCTCTAATTTCTAAGTCAAGTAGAGACTCTGTGGCATAGACACATCTTTATATCTTATATTTTTATTGCTAAGCCAATATATCAATGTCAGAGGCTAATTTTATTTTTACTTTTTCAAACAAAGCCTTGCTGAGGAGCCCAGGCTGGGCTGGAACTCACTATGTAGCTCATGCCGGCCTCACATTTGTGGCAGTTCTGCTTCAGCCTCCTGGCAATTGGAATTTACAAGCATGTGTCATCAGACCTAGCACAGAAGTGTGAATTTTGATACAACATACAACATTGTTTTCCAAATATACTTTTGCCATCATTGGGTTAATACTAGATGATTTTCTACAATGTCAAACTAAAATAATAGGAGTATTTCTTCAGAGGAAGGCATACTTTTGGTTCCAAACTCTTAGAATAAATCAGACACTGAATAGAAGTCTGGAATGGAATCTGTTTTAAAAATAGACCAATATGCAAGGCTAGCATGCAAAACTAACTGAGCAGCAAATATGGAGGAAATAGTGAAGACTTGGGCTACATATGTTGATTTCTGAAGTGTGACTATGATAATTGAAACTGCAGTACTTATGTCACCTAATGTCTTCACTGCAGTGTCCTCATCACAGTAGAGCTGCTGGCCAAGGGTCTGGAAGGCAGCCCAGGAGGGAAAATGCTTGCCTTGCAAACATGAGCATCTAACTTTGATTCTCACATTTGTTGAGAAAGCCGGGCATGGTGCCCTTTGCCTCTAAGTCCAGCACCAGGCAGGCAGAGAGGACAGGTTTCTGGGGCTTACTGGCCAGCCAGCCTTTGCTAACTGGTGAGTCCCAGTACCCAGTGAAAGCCCTTGTATCAAAAAGTAAGATGGAGCCTGGGCAGTGGTGGGTGGTGCATGCCTTTAATCCTAGCACCAGATAAACGGGCAGGAGGATCTTTGAGGCCAGCCTGCCTGGTCTACAGAGCAAGTTCTAGAACAGCCTAGGCTACACAGAGAAACCCAGGCTGGAAAGCAAAACAAAATACCACCCCTCAAAAAAAAAATCCCAAAATAAAACAATTGAGGAAGACACTTGTCATTGATAGCTGGACACGTGCGCGCGCATGCGCGCGCACGCGCGCACACACACACACACACACACACACACACACACACAGTGTTCTTTTCCTGCACACATGGACACACACTGTGATCTTACACCTGCACATACACATATGCACACACACACATTGACACACATACAATAGAAATAAATGGCTGAATTTGAATCATGGTGGCAACACTTGTTTTGCCTGTGCAAAGCCCTAGGCTTAATCCCAGTACTTGGAGAGAGAGAGATGGGTGGGGGAAGATAAATAAATAATAGTGACATTGGTAGCTAATTTTTCATGTGTAGGTTGTTGAGATTGGTGTTTATTTTTGTTTGTTTGTTTGGAACATAGTCTCACTGTGTAGACCAAACTGGTCTTGAACTCACAGATGTCTATCTGCCTTTACTTCCCAAGTGCTGGGATTAAAAGTGTGTGCCATCATGACAGGCAAAACCACTACACTAGATACAGATTTATATGTATCCCATCTGCTAGCACTTGGTTTCTTCAGCTCTAGTGGGTAGATATCATTACTACCTCCTGTCTTTTATTTTATTTTATTTATTTTTGTTTTTTGAGACAGGGTTTCTCTGTGTAGCCTTGACTGTCCTGGACTCACTTTGTAGACCAGGCTGGCCTCAAACTCACAGAGATCCACCTGCCTCTGCATTCTGAGTGTTGGGATTAAAGGTGTGCGCCACCACCGCCTGGCTATTACCTGTCTTTTAGATAGTTGAGAAACCCTGAGGAACAGGAAAGTCAAACAACTTGTACAATGTTGTATAATATATATTATATACAATGCTATGCTAATGTTATACATATACGTATATATATGTGTATAAAGAAATATTTTCTTATGGTTTTCCCAACATCCTTAGAGTTATTTGTTCCTCTTCCCTTCCTTCGTATAGTCCTCTTTCCTTCTTTCCAATTTAAAGTCTGCTCCCCCATTTTTCTTTTCCCTCTTTATTATCACCTTCTTAATAACTAGAGGATTGCAAATTAAAAGTACTAAGGTTTCAGGCTGGAGAGATGGCTCAGCGGTTAAGAGCGGCACCTACTCTTCCCGAGGTCCTGAGTTCAATTCCCAGCAACCACATAGTGGCTCACAATCATCTATAATGTGATCTGATGCCCTCTTCTGCAGATAAAGCACTCATATAAAATAAATAAATAAATAAATAAATAAATAAATAAATAAACACATAAATAAATAAATCCTTTTTAAAAAGTACTCAGGACAGCTGGGCGTCATGGTGCACGCCTTTAATCCCAGCACTTGGGAGGCAGAGGCACGTGGATCGCTGTCAGTTCAAGGCCAGCCTGGTCTACAAAGTGAGTCCAGGACAACCAGGGCTACACAGAGAGACCCTGTCTCAAAAAACAAAAACAAACAAACAAAAGTACTCAGATTTCATTGCACCCCCTTTAACAGCTAAGATTAAGAAACAGTTGACAACACATGCTGGCAAGGAAGTGAGGAGAAGAACCATTCACTACTCATGGGAGTGCAAGCTGTTGTGTGGTCACTATGGAAACCATGTGGAGAAATCTCAAAAGGCTAAATGTAGACCCACCACTTGGTCCTGCTATACCATCCCTTAGCATTTACTCAAAGGACTCTGTTGTGCTTCCCAGATAAGTCTCAGTCATGCCCACTGAAGCTCTACTCACAGCAGCTCAGATATGGGAACAACCTAGATGTCCTTGGACCCAAAATGACTAAGGTGACGTCATCTTGTCCTGACCCCGTTTTGTGGCATTAGATAGTTCTCATACCTGTAGCCCTCTCCCATCAACAGACACATCCGCCTGGGCAACACATTTGGGATTCGCATGGCCTTGACCATTGTCCAGAGGTATTAATCAAAGTAACTAAGTAAAATAAAACGATGAGAAACAACATAAGTCAAAATAATTGGCACGCTATGTCTAAGATAACACTATGCGATGCTCTGCCAGGAATGAGCGCGTCAAGGCTACTCTGACTTTCCTCCAACGCTGATGTAAATTATGGTCTTTGTGGGTTTTGTCTTTAAAAACTGCATCCCTGAGCTTGGGTACCAAGAGACTTTTCAGAGGCACAAGCCTGCCCTTGGTCTGGCCATCAATAAAAAGAACTTAAACCTTTTAATTAGCTTAGACAGCGTGGTTGGCAGTAACTATCCCGCACGGATCATTTCAAACTGAAGAATGGATAGTGAAAACGTGGTGCATATACTCTATGGAATGCTATTTAGAAAAAAGAAAAATAGGAAAATGGATGGAACTAAAAAATACTTTCCTGAATGAGGTAACCCAGACTAGAAGGGACAAATAGCCCGTTCCCTCTTATTCGTGTGTCTTCGCCTTGAGTTTTTGTTGTCTCTGATGTTGTTCTTTAGGTGTGAGCACGCAGCTTGGAGTCACTGCAGAAAACAAGAAAGCAAAGAGGAACTGGGGGCAAGAAGACGCTCTAGAGGGGACAACAGAACATAGGTGCTGTCAGGATGAACTTTTAAAAAAAGAAAAATAACTCAGCTACTGTAGCTAGGCAGAGTGGTTGGTGAGAAGAGGAAGTCTCCTCCAAGCAGCATCTGACTGGATATCGACGGTATGTTTCTCACACAGGGCAGGGCCGCCGGAAGGGTGAGTGGTCTTTTGACATGAAGATTGTAGAAAGGGGGTCAGGGCTGGAGAGAGGGCTTAGCTATGAAAAAAAAAAAAAAAAGCAGTGTTAACACTGCAGCCAAGCTTGGTGGCACACACCTGTAATTCCAGCACTCAGAGAGGCAGAGGGAGGTAGGCAGATCTCTAGGAGCCCTCCTGGTCTAGGAGTCCGTGACAGCCAAGGCTACACAGAGAAACCCTGTCTTGAAAAACCAAACCAAACCAAATAACTAACCAACCAAGCAAAAACAAAAGCAGTTGCTGCTTTTGCAAGGTATCAGAGTTTGGTTCCCAGCACCTACATCAGGCAGGAAAGGAGGGAGGGAGGGAGGAGGGAAAAAGGGAAGGAGGGAGGGAAAGGAGGAGGGAGACAGATATAAATAATTTTTTTTTCTTTTTTTCTTTTTCCCAAAGAGTGCCAGATGTGGTGATAAACACTTTTTTTAAAGTTATTTATTATGTATACAGATTTCGTTATAGATGGTTGTGAGCCACCATGTGGTTGCTGGGAATTGAACTCATGACCTTTGGAAGAGCAGTCAGTGCTCTTAACCTCTGAGCCATCTCTCCAGCCCCGATACACATTTTTAATCCCAGCAGTTGGGAGGCAGAGGCAGGTGAATCTCTGTGAGTTTGAGGCCAGCCTGATGCAGATTTCCAGTCCACCCAGTGCTATACAGTGAGACTTTGTCTCAAAAAAAAGAGAGAGATAGAGATAGAGATAGAGAGAGAGATAGAGAGAAAGAAAGAAAGAGAGAGAGAGAGAGAGAGAGAGAGAGAGAGAGAGAGAGAGAGAGAAGAAAAAAGGTACCTGTATCAGGTAGATGGTTAAACTAGATGACCTGTAACACACTTTTCATCTGAAGGATGCTATGACTTTAGGCGAGGACCCTTTGTTATAGACACTATAAACCTTTGTTTTCCTTAATGTCAGGTTCCACTTACTAACTTCACTGCAGTTAATCTTTATTTATTTATTTTTTTTATCCGAAGCATTTGCCAATGAGAACATGGCTTTGTAGTTTCTGTAAGTCTTTGTCATCCTGCATGTTGTAATCGTCGAGGTGTTATTACACCTGAGCAGCGTTATGAGGGTGGGGAGGGGGGCGGGGAGACTGGAATATAAACAGGGAAGTGACTGTGCTGGGCTGCTGTGGTCGGCCCTGGCAGGCAGGGAGCCAGACACAGGACTACACTGTAAAGCCTATCATGTCTGTCTGAGGACTGTCCAGCACACTAAATCATCACCTAAGACTTTAAGAGCACACTGGAAAATTATGGGGATAGGACTGTGTATGCAAGCTGATGTCACACTCATATTAACGTAGTTTGTAAGTGACTCAGGGGAGTTCCAGTGACCTTCCTGCTGGGGGCTGGGGGGGGGCGGTAATTGCTCCTTCGGTGGGACTAATAGTTGTCCTTAAACCTTGGGAAGCCCCTCATTACACACCTGATGGCAAAATTTATCTTCCCTTCGGCTCTCCGCCAGGGTGCGTGCCAGTGTACGTGTATGTGGGTGGTAGAGGTTGTTGGCTGTCCTCTTCCTTGCTTGATTTCTACCTTGTTATTTTTTCACTAATCTTTTTTTTTAAGATTTACTTATTTTATTCTATGTGTATAAATATTTTATCTGCAAGTTTGCATGGTGTGCATGGCACTCACAGAGGTCAGAAGAGGGTGTCAGATTCCATGGAACTAGAGTCATGTGGGTTTATGAGCCCCCGGGTGCTGGGAATCGGCCCCAACAAGTCCTCTGCAAGGGCAGTAAGTGCTTTTAGCTGCTGAGTCACCTCCCCAGTCCTTCCACCTTATTTTTTATGTATTCTTACTTATTTACATTTTCTTTTCCTTTTTTTTTTTTTTTTGTTCTTTCTTTTTTGAGACAGGGTCTCTCTATGGAGCCCAGGCTATTCTGGAACTTGCTCTACAGACGAGGCTGGCCTCAAACTCATACAGATCCATGTCTCTGACTGCTATATGCTGGGATTAAAGGCATATACCACCACGGCAGGTTTTTATTATTATTATTATTAATCATCATCATTATTATTATTTTGGCTTCTCGAGACAGGGTTTCTCTGTGTAGCCTTGGCTGTCCTGGACTCGCTTTGTAGACCAGGCTGGCCTTGAACTCACAGCGATCCACCTGCCTCTGCCTCCCAAGTACTGGGATTAAAGGCGTGCACCATCACCGCCTGGCCTTAACATTGTTTTTACCGTTATGTACTGTGCACAATTTCACTCAGACTTCTGTCATTTCTCTGGGGCCGATGGAAAGGTACAGTTTTCATTGCTGTGAGTTGAGGGTGCGTTTGGCCATCACATGCACCAGACTGCCTCAGAGAGTCAGTGCTTAGGCAACAGTTGCTCTGCTTCTTAATTCTATGTTTTCGTCTTGCTCTAACATTTTACAGGGCTATTAATGTGTAGTTACTATGGAGATAGATGAAAATAAGCATAGGATGTTTTATATCAAGTTGTTAGCAAATTTCTCATATAAACATAGGATGTAGAGTCTGGAGAGGTGGTGCAGGGGTTAAGATCCTGTAATACTTTTGTAGGGGGTTGGAGTTATAATTACTTGTAACTTGTATAATTACTTGTCCAGGGGATTTGATGCCTTTCTCTGACCTCTGAGGGCATCTGCATTCATGTGCATATACTCCCTCCCTGACACACACAGTGCACATAATTAAAAATAAAAGACATATTTAAAAAATAGGATATAGAGAGCTAACAGGAAGTCCAAGTAGGAGATCTGAGGCATGATGAGGTGGGGAGTGGGGGAACAGTTAGCAATGCCAAAGTGTAGACAGCGGTGCCCCCAAAAACATTTTTCTCCCCCAAATATTTTTATTCAACTTTATGTTGTTGTTTTGTTTTGAGACAGACTCGCATGCAGCGCAAGGTGGCCGTAGATGCTCTGTATAGCTGAAAATAAGCCTGAACAGCAACTGCCTCCACCTTCTAAGTGCTAGAATTGCAGGTGTATTCCCACATTCCTGCTCCCCACCCCAAACTTTTGTTTTGTTTTGTTGTTTCTAGACAGGGTCTCTCTGTGTAGCCTTGGCTGTCCTGGGCTCACTTTGTAGATGAGGCTGGCCTCAAGCTCACAGCGATCCTCCTGCCTCTGCCTCCCTGAATGCTGGGATTATAGGCTTGTGTCACCATGCCTGGATCACACTCTAATCTTAAAATGAGACTTTTGCTATGAACACTATGAGTCACTGTCATTGAAATGCACAGTGTACCTTACCAGGAAAATATTATCTTTTCCTTTGGAGGGATTTGACCATTTTCAATCTTAGTAACCATTCTCTTAACAAAAGTGGTTGCCTGGTTAAGTCTCTTGATGAAGCTATTTCCCACGCAAGCACATTGTATATGCCTGTTCCGTGCTCAAGTTAGTGGTAATGTAACTCGGATTTAAAACATTAAAGGATGCAGCTTTACTTTGAGTAAATTAAGACTTGCTTTGTAACCTGACCAACTAATGACTAATTATGGACAAACACTCAGAGCAGTGCGCTCTTGGGAACTTCAAAGAGGCTTGGCCAGCTGTAGGTAATTACAAGCGTCCTACGTTTGTGTTACTCATAAGGAACCCAATATGGTGAGGGTGGTGCCCAAGGTCACTGGGTAACTTGAGCCAGAACCCTTGAGATGCTGGTGACTACAGTGGGCCCTCAGAGTCATTGCTTTGTTAGGAACATGTGTTATTTACATATATTAAATAAATATTGAAAGATCAGCTTTGGCTAAAAATACTAAGAGTAAGCTGGTAGCACTGCGTACTAAACAAATGAACTCATTCTGTGATCTTTCAAAGCAAAAATTATTTTGTATCATGTCTGTGTTAGATTCCAGTCAATATCTAAAGAAGCCAACATGATCCCAAAGGGAGGTGACATGAAGTTTAGGCTAAAAAGTGACAGATGTGTTTGTGCAGCAGAGAGTACATACCTCAACTTGCTACATTCTTCTTTTTAAAAAAGTATACTTTGCTACATGTGGAGAGACTGTTAATTTTGAGAATTAATTTAACAAATTCTGTTTTCTCTAACTTTTTTTTCTTATGGCAACATGAGGTTTGCTGAGACCATGTCTCCAGAGAACGTTGAGGCCACAGCTACAGAGTCTCACCAATGTGGCTGCTGAACATGGGGCTGAAAAAGGACAACAGTAGACAGGTCAAAGTTGACCCTCAGTCATATTTACAGGTCTACAGGCAACTTGGGGATTCCGAGAGCAGGAGAAACGGTCTTCCCCAGGGAAAAGCACACCAATTGGCTATCCAATACCAAATGGCCAGCCCTCTGACATATAAGTGACAATGTTCAGACTGAGCAGGTGTCTTTCTATATTTAGGAATGTGTGTGTGTGTGTGTGTGTGTGTGTGTGTGTGTGTGTGTGTGTGTGTGTGTGTGTGTTGTGTATAATATATATTATACTCACAGACATATGAGATAATTTTTTTGTTTTTTATTTTTGAGACAGGGTTTCTCTGTGTAGCCCTGGCTGTCCTGGACTCCCTTTGTAGACAAGGCTGGCCTCAAACTCACAGCGATCCACCTGCCTCTGCCTCCCTAGTGCTGGGATTAAAGATGTGTGCCACCATGCCCGGTTTATGAAATAATTTTTAAAAAATGAGCCTGACGTGAGCATGCTGTTAATCTCAGCACTTGGGAGGCTGAGGCAGGAGATTTGTGAGATTGGAGGCTAGCCTGGCCTACCTAGTAAGACCCCATCTTACAAAACCCAAACCACACAAACAAACCAACCATCAGGAAAAGCCCCAGCAAATCAATTGACTTCAAAGTCTTTCTTCCTGGCAGGTGAGTTGAGCAAATTAGACTCCTGTCTACAACACACTTGCTCTTATGGATCAAGAAGCTGACATTTGGGCTGGGTGTGGTGGTTCATGCTTGTACTCTGGGCACGCAGGAGGCAGAGGCAGAGGCAGAGGCAGAGGCAGAGGCAGGCAGATCGCTGTGAGTTCAAGGCCAACCTGGTCTACAAAGTGAGTCCAGGATAGCCAAGGCTACCCAGAGAAACCCTGTCTTGGAAAGCCAAAAATAAAAATAAAATTAAAATAAAGAAGCTGACATTTGGACTTCCATAAGAGGGGACAGGTGTCTCTCTCTGTCGGGGAGGAAGGAGCAGGTGATTGTGGCACCTTGAATTCTTACACTCTGTGTGCATACCCACCTCCTCCCGAATACAAGGCCTCCCTGTGCTATTCAAGCAGTCCTCAAAAGCCCCCGGAAGCTCAGAAAGGCTTAAACTTTTCATCCCTCTATTTCCACCTCCCAGGCTTCTAGACTTCTTTTCTGTGAAGGGTCTTCCTTTTGCTGTCCAGTATTACCATGAACTTGTGGCCTTTGCTAATGGACCTCCCAAGTAGCCACACAGCTGCCTCCCAGCATGTTCTGGCTGGGTTTTATGTCAACATGACACAAGCTAGAGCCATCAGAGAGGAGGGAGCCTTAGCTGAGCAAATGCCTCCATGAGATCAGGCTGTCAGCAAGTCTATTCAGGCATTTTCTTAATTAGTGATCGATGGAGGAGGGCCCTGCCCACTGTAGGTGGTGCCATCCCTAGGCTGCTGGTCCTAGGTTCTAGAAGAAAGCAGGCCACGAGGAGGGCTGAGGCAGTAAGCTGCATGTGTCCATGACCTCTGCATCAACTCCTGCCTCCAGGGTGCCTGCCTTGTTTGAGTTCCTGCCCTGTGTGATTTCCTTCAGGGATAGACTACAATGTGGAAGCATGGGAGCTTTTCTTCTCCAAGTTGCCTTTGGTCATGGTGTTTCATTACATTAACGAGGCACACTACCACACCAGCTTTTATTAGTTCTTGGTTGGTGTTGTTGTTGTTTGAGACAGGGTTTCTCTGTGTAGCCTTGGCTGTCCTAGACTCATTTTGTAGATCAAGTTGACCTCAAACTCACAGTGATCCGCCTGCCTCTATCTCCCACGTGCTGAGTTCTTTTTTTTTTTTTTTTTTTTTTTTTTTTTAATATAAATACTGGCTTCTGGGCTCACTTTATTGTCTACATCAGTCCTCTTATGAATAGAGTCCAGAACCTCTCCGCCAAATGTTCAAATGCTCAGCACTTGGATAAACTGTTCAGGTGACCAGCTGAAACACAGGCCTGAATCAAGTGATTCTGAACTGGAAGAGACTTTGAGGACATAGAACATCCAACCTTCTTATTTTACATACACAACACCGAAGCCTTTCAAGAGCCACAGAGCCAGTGAGGGGCCGAGAAGTGGGGCTGCAAGTGTCTCGCGGGTTCTCTAAGAGGGAATCGCTGTCTGAGGATAGCTGAGGGCTCCATCCCCGGGGTCCGTGTTCCTTCCAATGGGTCGTTACTAAGCACTCCTGGTAGGAAGCATAATTTCTGACAAAGTGGATTTGGGCTTCATATTGAAGGGCATAAATTGTGAGTCTGTTATGTACAAACAGCACCAAACAATTCACTTCACACTGTTTTATGAAACAATCAGACGCCATGAGGCTGTTCCTTATTGGGATGTGTCCTCAAATGAACTCGTACACTTGAATCTTCCATCTTCTGTTCCTCTGAGTGGCTCGCTCACACACACACGGAGGAAGCTAATCTGAAATTCCGAAATCCCTGGCCTGCATTTAGACATAAGTGTCTTTCTAAAAAACAGTCTTCATCTTAGCCTTAGGACCAGTCAATTGAGTGCCTCCTCGCAAGACAAAATGTCCACCACCCAAGGTGGGCATCCTTGGCACTCTTCCTTTGCTTTGACCTGATGTGTCTTTGTGGTTACAGTCAGTTTGCACAAAGCAAAGAATGTTAGGGAGTAGATACAGATGAAGAGAGAAGAATGTTGGTATTAGCATCCTGGAAGCAAATTGAGTTTGCACGGTCCTGCTCTCCAGACAGTCATAGAGGGGTAGATTGCAGAGCCTGGCTTGGTGGAAGGCATAAAGTTGAGGCACTTTTACCCACGTGTGCATCCACACAGCACTAGGTCACTTTCATATGTTCTTCTGTTCAAGTGCCTTACTTTTCCCTCCCTGGGTTGGTGTTTACCGTTGGGAGGAGGTTTGGTGGTGGTTGTTTAAATTTTAACTTATGCATCTATTTACCCAATACATATCTCTCCAGCAACAATTATATACCAGACATGTTGGCGCGTAGTGTTTATACATACTGAAAAGGAAAAAGAATTAAATTTGCTCTTTGCCTTTATGGCTGAGATTAGTGAGACATAATAACACAGATAGAAGGTACAACTTGATGAGCAATATTTAGGGAGTTGCTCAGAGCTCTCGGAAGTAGAGATTTGATGTAGTTATAAAGTGAAGCCACGGGAAGCTTCACAGAAATGTGAGGAAGTTGGGAGCTGGTGTGATCATGCACAGAGGCACATGGATCTCTGTGAGTTCGAGACCAATCTGATCTACATGGCAAATTCCAGCCCAGCCAAGTGGTGCTGGTGCACGCCTTTAATCCCAGGCACACAGGAGGCAGAGGCAGGTGGGTCTCTGAGTTCCAGGCCAGCTTTGTCTGCAGAATGAATTCCAGGACAGCCAGGGCTACACAAAACAAAACATAACAAAACAAAAACAAACAAACAAAAAGAAGTTGGGGTCATTAAGGAGATAAGAACTTTTTTATTTAAAGCAATCTACATAATGATCTATGATAGTAACTGATAAAGGAATGTAGTATGTTTTCAATTCTCTTTTATTTGGCAGAGGTTAGAAAGGGTCTAGGTTAGGTTAGGTTAGGTTATGAAATGTAAACATTCATGCTTGATTAACAGAAGTGGAGACAACAGAGGGAAAACAAATTTTTGTTTGTTTGTTTTTTGTTTTTTTGAGATAGGGTTTCTCTGTGTAACAGCTCTGGCTGTCCTGGAACTTGCTCTGTAGTCCAGGCTGGCCTCAAACCCACAGAGATCCACCTGCCTCGGCCTCCCAAGTGCTGGGATTAAAGGTGTTCACCACCACCACCCGGCCTGAATTTTTCTTTTTTTAAGATTTATTTATTTATTATGTATACAGTACTCTGCCTGCTTGTACCCCTGCAGGCCAGAAGAGGGCATCACATCATATTATAGATGGTTGTAAGTCACCACGTGGTTGCTGGGAATTGAACTCAAGACCTCTGGAAGAGCAGTCAGTGCTCTTAACCTTTGAGCCATCTCCAGCCCGGGAAAGTGAGTTCTGACAGATTGTAGATGGCTTGCACATGGAGGTAGAGAAAGTTGTCATGTTGACTGGATGGTTCATTGATACTGCAGAACACAGAAGAAAACTGGGAAGAGTATTAGGGGATGGGAGAGGGTGTAATAGGGAAAGGGCAAATCAGTGTCAAGCCTTTGAGAAGTCCAGGAGGATGAGGCAAGTTGTCGATGTGTAACTGCTTGAATCCCGAGGAGATGGAGGTTTAGGCGTGAGATATTAATTCCTGAATCATCTCTGAACAGATGGCAAATGATGAAATAGGAAGGGGAGTGCCTGAGAATATTTTAGACTTGATTTAAATCAAAATATTCCTCCTTCCCTTGATTCTACTATTTGCATTCCTCGCTTTGTGTCTTATTATTGTGGACACAGTAGAAAGCTAATGATAGCTAATAAATATTTGTTTTAAGATAAGATAATAGGGGTTGGGGGTTTAGCTCAGTGGTAGAGCGCTTGCCTAGCAAGCGCAAGCCCCTAGGTTCCGTCCTCAGCTCTGCGGGGGGGGAAAAAAGACAAAATAAGATAAGATAATAAAAGTGTAAACGATGCAATTGGACATTCACTAGGCCCCCCTCCCCCATCCCCCCTCCAGGGCTGAGGATTGAACCCGGGGCCTCCTGCTTGTTGCAAGGCCAGTACTTCTACCACCGATCGACACTCCAGACTCATGGAAATCCGTCTGGTTCCTCTGGGGCATGTTGAAGCCCTTTCTCTAAGTTTGAGGAAATTACCTTCATGCTTGATCAAGATCTTTTAGATATGAGATTTTTAAACCTGGTGGACAAGCATGAATGTGAGTAGAAACCTCCCTAAAGTTATGACACACTGACGCACCCTACTGGGTGTGTTGAAAGTGAACAAGAAAGACGCAAACATTTTCTTTAAAATGCCATTGTGGGAAACTAGCTCTTAGCTGTTAGTTTGGGAGACAGAGAACAGGTAAGATGCTAAGGCCTATTAAATCCCTCTTGGCAACAGAGTAGATGGTCAGTTATGTGCTTCCAATTTAAAGTAGTTTAAAGGTGTCATTGTGTGTGAAAACTCGGTGAGTATGAGATATGCTGCTGGGCTTCGGTGAGCAGAAGTGTTTGTTTCATACTCTGTCCAGGCAGCCACATGCCGAGAGACCACTGTCTTTCATAAGCTGACAGGAATGGAGGGACAACTCTTAACCTGTGTTAGAATCCCAGGATGCTTGCTCTGGCCTTCTAGTGTCTGGGTGACTATTTCCTCCTTGGGCTTTCAATTTTGAGTTTAAAATTGATCCTTTTGCTGGGTGGTGGTGGTGCATGCCTTTAATCCCAGCACTCAGGAGGCAGAGGCAGGTGGATAGCTATGAGTTCGAGGCCAGCCTGGTCTACAAAGGGAGTCTAGGACAGCCAAGGCTTGGATTGCCATCTGCTGTTCACTATAAGTGTTTGCCAGAACTGAGCCAATTGTAGTACCAAGTCATTGAATATCCCGAACTATGGGCTGAGTAAACCACTGGGCTCTATGGAGTTAGCTGCCTCAAGCATTTTATTACAGTAATGAAAAGCTAGTTACTGTAACCTTATACCCAAGAAAGAATTCAAGATCCATCTCAAATTGCAGATGTATAATAAAACTTTGGGGGGTGGGGAGTGAAGAAAGGTCAAATCTAATAACAAGTAAATCATAACATTTTTTTTTCTGAAACATAATTTTTCTTCTTGTTCCTCCAATTTTATCGGAGAAAGTAAAGTAAATTCAATTTGCTTGCAAAATGAGGTTTTAGTCTCATTAAACTTGGCCTAATTATTTGTACAAAGCATAGGCAGAAGTAACTGACCACTTGGGCTCCGTCAAACTTCCACTGCTGAACCTTTAACAAGGAACCAAACTGCACTTCCTTCCTGTCCTGTCCCTGTTCTTCCTTCCTGAGGTGACATTCACATTTATTAACATATAGAAAAATCACCGGAGTGTGGTCACCCAGGAGAGGGACATCCTCCTTTTACCATGGGGCCAGCAAACCTGCCTAAGACTGTGATGGCAAGGAGCAAGGTCGGCTTTTTTATTGGCTCTGACAGCCTTCAGTTCCTTACAGCGGATTGTGTGATCGGGGACCTGGACAAGGCAACCAGGATCCACATTTGTGTCCAGTTACAAGAACCTTCTCCTATGAACTTGTACACATGCCACATTCCATAAAACTAGAAATACTCAACAGTTTCCAAACGCTGGGGGATTAATTGGAGAGAGGTTTTAGTTCATTACTGGTTTTGTTGTGTGGGGGATTGAACCCAGTGCCTTGCATAATCTATGCAAGTGCTATAACACCGAGTTACAACCTGGAAGAAAGGCAAAAACTTCAATTTTGCTCACCAAAAAATATACCGTTATCAATTGCTGCCAGCTATCCATAACCCCAAAAGAGAA
This sequence comes from Acomys russatus, assembly GCF_903995435.1. Lineage (NCBI taxonomy): Eukaryota > Metazoa > Chordata > Mammalia > Rodentia > Muridae > Acomys > Acomys russatus. The sequence continues at coordinate 14,796,587 of NC_067166.1, forward strand.
AAACGTTCTTTTTTTAATTTTTAAGTTAACATTTATTTATTTAATTTTTTGAGACATAATCTCTCTCTCTCTCTCTCTCTCTCTCTCTCTCTCTCTCTCTCTCTCTCTCTCTCTCTCTCTCTCTCTGTTTTTTTGAGACAAGGTTTCTCTGTGTAGCTTTGACAGTCCTGGAGCCTCTGCCTCCCAAGTGCTGGGATTAAAGGTGTGTGCCACCACAGCTGGCTCCATAATCTTTCTATTATGTAGCCTTGGTTGCTCTGAAACTATGTAGAACAGGCTGGCTTTGAAATCACAGAGATCTGCCTATGTCTACCTCCAGAGTCCTGGAGTTAAAGGTGTGCATGACTACTCCCAGTTAAGATTCTGAAAACAGAGCCGGGGCGTAGTGGTGCATGCCTATAATCCTAGCACTCAGGAAGCAGAGGCATGCAGAGTTCTGTGAGTTCGAGGCCAGCCTGGTCTACAAAATGAGTTCAGGAAGAAACCATGTCTTGAAAAGTTTAAAAAAAAGATTCTAAAAACAAACAAAAATAACATTAAAAAAAACCCCAAACCAAGTCGGGCATGGTGGCGCATGCCTTTAATCCCAGCACTCGGGAGGCAGAGGCAGGCAGATCACTGAGTTCAAGGCCAGCCTGGTCTATAAAGCGAGTCCAGGACAGCCAAGGCTAACACAGAGAAACCCTGTCTTTAAAAACAAACAAACAAACAAACAAAAAAAAAAAAGCCCAAACCAAGCTAGGCCTTGTGGCACAGGCCTTTAATCCCAGCACTGAGGAGACAGAGGCAGATGGATCTCTTGTGAGTTGGAGGCTAGCCTGGTCTATACTACAAGTTCCAGAGCAGCCTAAGGTACATAATATAGAGACCTTGACTCCAGCAAAACTAAACGAAACACAAAAATCACACCTTAAGCAAACAAATAACTAAGTCATGCTGCTCATAAACTTCGTGCCAGGTACTGTAGAGGAACTTTATTTTTTTCTTTCTTTCCTTTTTAAATATTTATTTATTATTTTGTATACAGTGCTCTACCTGCATGCACACCTGCAAGCCAGAAGAGGCCATTAGATTACATTATAGATGGTTGTGAGCCACCATGTGGTTGCTGGGAGTTGAACTCAGGACCTCTGGAGGAGCAGTCAGTGCTCTTAACCTCTGAGCCACCTCTCCTGCCCCTATAGAGAAATTTTAGTCCAGCAACGTGGCTGCTTTGATCACATCCAAAGACTCTAGATCTGTGTGATCTGGCTGGCATGCAGACGAGTCCTTAGTGCATACCTTCAATCCCAAACTATGAAGGTAAAGGTAGTTTATAGAGGGAAGTGTTGATGTTTGAAAGTGAGGTCTAATTGAGAGGCAAAGTGATGACTAGAGAAAGATTAGGCAGAATAGGATATGCCCAACTCTCACGAGGACAGAGAGAAAAGGGAAGGTACTTGAGAGAACAGTGCAGAGAGAGGGGGGAGGGAGTTTTACAGAGAGAGGTTGAAGATAACAAGGTAGACACAGGTGGAGACAGAATAAGCCAGAGGATGAGAAGGAGCCAGAAGATTAGAACAGATCACCAACGTTAGTTTGAGGCCAAGCAAAGCAATTCAGTCAGAGGCCATGACAGAAGCCAGTTTGAATCAGTCAGCTTGGAGAGGAGTTCAAGCCAGAACAGCTGAGTTGAGTCAGCCAGCCAGAGTTCAGAAAGAATTAGAAAGGTTGAATGTACTCAGCAATAAGTTTCAGAGGTAGAAAAAATTCTAGGCCTAGATTAGATTGTATGGAGGCTAAAAGCTTCCAGGACTAGGCTTAGGTCAGCAAACAGAAGCAGTAAGCCTCAGAGACAATAATTAAATCAGGTGAATAAAAAAAGTTCTTTAACAGATTATAAACTCAAGTACATGGGGTTTCTTAGAATTGTAGAAACATGCTGGGTGTGGTGGCACACGCCTTTAATCCCAGTACTCGGGAGGCAGAAGCAGGCAGATCACTGTGAGTTCGAGGCCAGTCTGGTCTATGCAGCCAGTCTAGGACAGCCAAGGCTAAACAGGGAAACCCTGTCAAAAGAAATATAGAAAAAGTAAATATGTGTGTCTGTAGGCTAATATGCCTTATTCTATAACAAATTATAATTTTGTGGATTATAAAATGATGTTAATCTACAAAATTTTAGTTTATAATAGTTAATTAATTAATTTTTGTTTTTTTAAAAGATTTTTTTTTATTTATTAAGAATACAGTTCTCTGCCTGCATGCACACCTGCAGGCCAGAAGAGGGCATTAGATCACATTATAGATGGGTGTGAGCCACCATGTGGTTCAGGACCTCTGGAAGAGCAGTCAGTGCTCTTAACCTCTGAGCCATCTCTCCAGCCGCAATTTTTGGTTTTCCTATACAGGGTTTCACTGTAGCCTTGGCTGTCCTGGACTCACTGTATAGACCAGGCTGGCCTCGAACTCGGAGATCTGCCTGCTTCTGCCTCCTGAGTGCTGGGATTAAAGGCATGTACCACCACCACCCGGCCTCTTACCTAGGTTTTTGAATGAGGAGCAGAGTTTCAGATTGAAGAGGAATTTACCTAAGGCGGTTGAGTCTCCATGAAAAAGACAGAAGACCTCCCCCCCACCCCCACCGCAAAAGGTGTGTAGCACCTTTCTGTGCCTTACAAAAAAAAAAAAAAAGATTTATTTTTTTTTTTTATTTATTATTATGTATACAGTGCTTTGCCTGAGTGTACAACTGCCTGCCAGAAGAGGGCACCAGAGCTCATTATAGATGGTTCCCCCCCACCCCCACCCCCATGTAGTTGCTGGGTATTGAACTCAGGACCTCCTGAAGAACAATCAGTGATCTTAACCTCTGAGCCATCTCTCCAGCACTTTTCTGTCCTTTTAAGACAAAAGGAAGGAAAGGTTGAAGCAAAAAGGAAAACACTGGGTCTCAGAGGAGCAACTGAGTTAGCAGTTGCTAACTTGTTTAGGTTTTTTTTGGTTTGTGTGTGTGTGTGTGTGTGTGTTTTGTTTGTTTTTCAACACAGGGTTTCTCTGTATAGCCTTGGCTATCCTGAACTTGCTTTGTAGACCAGGCTGGCCTCAAACTCACAAAGATCTGCTTGCCTCTGCCTCCCTGAGTACTTGCTTAGTTTTGTAAGAGGAGCCATAGGCTATTGTTAGGTCTGGAAGAAACATAGGACAAGAATCACTCAGTACCTGTGCCTCTCACCCCACCCCCTACCCTAAAGCTCTCCAACCCAGGGCCTGGGCTTCCTTCCCTTCCCCCAGCCTGATCCCCATATAACTCAGTGTTTTTGGCTATTCACTCTCTTGGCTCTCATAACTCTCTCGGTCCTCTTGGCCCCTCTTTCCTCTCTCTTTCCATCCTCTTGGCTCTCTCCTTCTTCTCTCGTGGCCCAGGCTATTCTGCTGGCTGTGTTCAAAGCAGTTGTGTCCTCATCTTCACTTGGAGAAAGGGCTGATGCTTGGCTGAGTGGTTTTCATGGGGAATAAGGACCAAACAGCACGAATAGAGGTTCCTAATATCCAGACCCTGGACATCAGCTTCTGCTTAGTCCTGTTTCTTTTTGTTGTTGTTGTGTTTGTCTGTTTTGTTTTATTTTTAAGACAGGGTCTCTCTGTGTAGCCTAGATGGGCCTGGAACTCTCTAGAACTCGATAGGTAGACCAGTCTAGCCTTGAACTCAGAGATCCGCCAGCTTCTTCCTCCTGAGTGCTGGGATTAAAGGTGTGAGCCCATTATCTGGTTGTAGGTTGACAGCTAACACTTTTAAGTTGTGACTTCAATTTAGAGTGAAGGTATTTTTATAGCAGTTTGGCCCATAGACAAAATGTAGTTTCTTTCCACTACCACTATATATGTACATAAGTGGTGAGTGCGTGCGTGCGTGCGTGTGTGTGTGTGTGTGTGTGTGTGTGTGTGTGTGTGTGTTTGTGTGTGTTGGGGTGGGCCTCTTTGTCTGGGCCCCACTTTAGACACCACCTCACCCAAAGAACCAAACCAAACCTCAACAACAAAACGGCACAGAGAAATCCTACAAGCATTCAAACAGGAAGGTGAAAGAGGGGAGTGTGTGTGTGTGTGTGTGTGTGTGTGTGTGTGTTAGTGCTTCTCTATTACAAATCTAAGTAAGCACTATGTGAAGATTCCTCCTCTTTATTTCTAGTGTCTTGATTTTCTTATTTTTTAAAACTTTTTTATTTTTTAAATTTTTTGGTTTTTTGAGACAGGGTTTCTCTGTGTAGCCTTGGCTGTCCTGGACTCACTTTGTAGACCAGGTTGGTCTCGAACTTACAGAGAGCCTCCTGCCTCTGCCTCCCACGTGCTAGGATTAAGGCATGTGCCACCACACTCAGCTTTTTTTTTTTCTTTTTTTGGTTTTTCGAGGCAGGGTTTCTCTGTGTAGCCTTGGCCATCCTGGACTCACTTTGTAGACCAAGCTGGCCTCGAACTCACAGCGATCTGCTTGCCTCTGCCTCCTGAGTGCTGGGATTAAAGGCGTGCACCACCACGCCCGGCTTTTTTTTTCTTTTTATACGTTACTTGTAAACATTTTGAAATAAGTAGATGAGATTTGCTAATGTAAAATCATAGCTCTCGCTTTTAAAAAGATAAATGTGAGTGACCATGGTCCAGGAGCACAGATTCATGTTACCCCAAATATTATATTCTAACATGGTACCAGTTTCACGCAGTGTTACTTCAACAGAAAAAAAAAGCCATAAATCAAGATACTTTAAAAATACATTGGTGAGAGCCAGGCGTGGTGGTGCACACCTATAATGCCAGAATTCAGTGAGGCAGAGGCAGGTGGATCTTCAGGAGTTCGAGGCCAGCTCGGACTACACAGTTAGTCCAAGATAGCCAAAACTGTACAGAGAAACCCTGTCTCAAAACCAGGGGAAAAAAAAGTTCCCATAAGTGGGCTCATTTTTTGTCAGTAGGCAGTTTGTGAAGTTCCAGTAGTGACTGGTGCACACTCTCTTTCACAAGTCGTGCACTGCATTGCGAGCCCGTTCTCCCCGTCACCACAGCCCAGTCATCAGCTCTTGATTTCCTGCGGCAAGATTGCTGCGTTTTCATCCATTGCCCAGCGTGTCGGTGGAAAGAAGCATCTGGCAAGGTTCATCAGGGCCACATCATCCCAGTCGAAGTAGCAAGATATGGACACAGATAGACCATGGGGCCGTCCTGCTCCATGTTGACCTCCAGCTTGGGGGCAGCCTCTGTCCCGGATGCAGTTCCGGCTCACCTGTGAGGGGGACTTGGTGGTCATGGTGGTGATGAGGTAGTGGAGGGTCTGGCCTGGAGCAGCCAGCTGGTACCCACGGTCAAACACTGTCAAAGCAGGAAGCATTGGTGACTCTGGGTAGAGAACACCTCTCACCCTTTCTTGAACACTTATAGCTTATTCCTAAGTATTAGGAGCAGATTTCTAAGATAGGAGTCTTTTTTTTTTCCTGTTATGACTTTAATGTTGTTTTTGACACCACCACCCCTCCAACACACACACACACACACACACACACACACACACACACACACACTCTGTAGACCTGGCTGGTCTCAGACTCAGAGAACTGCCTGCCTTTGCCTCCTGAGGGCTAGGATCAAAAGTGTGCGCAGCCACACCGGGCAGTTTTGAAATGCTTTGATAAGAGGATTCTATAATTCCATTTCAGCTGTGGAAATAAAATGCGACACAACAACAAATAATTCCTAGAACACTTGGGCTATAAACCAGGATTACAACACACACACACACACACACACACACACACACACACACACACACCATCACCAATAAGAGAACCGTTGAAAGCTGAGGAGCTCCCAAATTGTTTTCTTAAAAATAGGTGATCAGACTGTGAATTCAAGGCCAGGCTGGTCTACAAGGCCAGTCCAGGACAGCTCAGGCTACACAAAGAAACCCTGTCTTGAAAAACAAACAAACAAACATAATAGGTGACCAGTTGGGTGATCCATTGTCAAGGCAAATGGGATCCACAGTGATGCATTTATCCAACAGCAGCTCAATCTCTTCACGGAAATATCAGGAATACGTTTTTACCACAAACACGGAAAGAAGTCCTGAGAAAGACATAGAATAAGGAGGTCCCACAATGGCACCAAGTTCACCCTCAGAAGTTGGCTTTAAAAAGAGCTGAGAAGGCAGGGCATGGTGGCACATGCCTTTAATCCCAGCACTTGGGAGGCAGAGGCAGGTGCATCTCAGTGAGTTTGAAGCCAGCCTGGTCTACATAGAGAGTCCAGGACAGCCAAGGCTACACAGAGAAACCCTGTCTCAAAAAACAAACAAACAAACAAACAAACAAACAAAGAGCTGTGAAGGAGGGTTAGGACGATGCTCAATGTTTACAGTTTCAGAGGGTTAGTCCATGACTATGTGTTGGGAGCATGGTGGCAGGCAGGGAGGCATGACGCTGGGGCAGTAGTTAAGAGCTTACATCCTGGGCTGCCGGTCGGGAGGAGCAACAAACTGACTCTGGGATCTGCTGCTCTGTGGCACTGAAAGGCCCTTCTAGAACTGGGGTTTCCTTGTACTTGTCATCAAGCCAACATTTACAGAACGTGTTGCCTCAAGTTTCCCGGTCCTTTTAGCTTGACCACCTGGTACAAGAGACAGTTGTATCCCTTGGAACTGGGACCAAGAAGGAATTTTCTTATTTATGTGGCCAAGTTTTCAAGGTCATAATACAACATAAGAATCTCACCCTATTTTCATGTCTGAGCTCCTCCGCACAGCTGCATTAAAATAGACTGCCCTCTGGAACCTTCTTTAACAAGTGGCTGGAAAGCTGAAGGACAGCAACAATGTCTGGGAGAAGAGACATTGGAGGTGTGCGCTAAGATACAACAGACTCGCTCCATCTGAGGACTAGCTTGTGCAGACCAAATGCTTTCCCACTATTCGCTTAAACTAGGAGAAGAAAAGAAAAAGAAGGAGAGATTGTTGCTGCCTGCTACACTGGGTCTCACAGAGATCCAGAAACCTGGTGAGAAATGCTAACTCTTTTTTTTTTTTAATGGAACTCTTCATGAATTTGAGTGTCATCCTTGCTCAGGGGCCATGCTAATCTTCTCTATATGGCTCCAATTTTGGTGTATGTGCTGCCAAAGAAAGCACGAAATGCTAACTCTTTGACTCTTGGGACTGAGGCTTGCAGAAGAGCAAATGTACTTAGGCCATAGCACTGAATTTGTAGAGGCAAAGGAAAATTTCCCCAGCACCCTTTCACGTTTTGCTGAAATAAACTCCATTCAGTGGGTTTATATTTAAAATTATAGGCTGAAGCTAGGCAGTGGTGGTGCACGCCTTTAATCCCAGCTCTCGGGAGGCAGAGGCAGGGGGATCTCTGAGTTGGAGGCCAGCCTGGTTTACAGAGTGAGTTTCAGGACAGGCAGGGCTACACAGAGAAACCCTGTCATGAAAAACCAACAAATAAATATAGAGTGAAAGGCTGAGAACATGGCTCAGCAGGTAAAGTGCTTGCTATGCTTGCCGGGAAAATGGGAGAAGTGGAGTTTGGATTCCCAGAACCTATGTCAAGGCGTAGGTGCAGCCCACCTGTAGTCCCAGCCAATGGGAGGTGTGGACAGAGATCCCAGAGCATGCTGGGTGGCTAGGCTAGCTGGATTGGCAAGCTCTGGGGTCAAGTAACACATCCTGCTCCAATCCATAAATTTGAAGTGATTGAAGAAAATACTTGATGTTGGCCTCTGGCTCTCCACACACATGTGCACACACATGCATACATGTGGACTCCACATGCCCACGTGTGCCCGTACACATGTGAACAGACATACACACATGCACATGCGAAAAATGTTTTAAATATAAGTTGAGCATTTTCTCATTAAATTTTCTCCAAAGCATAATATTATGATTTGTGTAATATGTCATGTGACCATGGAATAATCTACCTACTTGTTTTTCTAATTTTTCAGTATCACACAAACACATACAAACACACACAAGCCTTTATAGTGTGGGTTTCTAGAAGAGGAAAAACCACATCAACAGAAATAAATATGTAGCCAGGCGTGGTCACCCACGCCTTTAATCCCAGCAACTTGGGAGGCAGAGGCAGGGGGATCTCTGAGTTCTGTGCCAGGCTGGAAATCAAATGTGCCACGCATGCACTGTACTGTATCCTCACTCCTTATTGTAATTAAAATACCTTTCAAAGCTAAAAGGATACATAGTATTTCACTGCCATTCATATTTGTAGTCATTCATTATTAATAGAATTCAAAATGTTTTCTATTTATTAGCTACTTCTTTGTGTGTTCACTTAATTTTCTGAGACAAGGTTTCATGTAGCTCAGGCTGCCCTCAAACTCAAAAAAACCTTCCTTCCTTAGGCCCCTAAGTACTGGGATGGCTGCTACTTTTTTTTTTTTAGCTGCTACTTTTATTGCATGGTATAATCCTTCACTGTTGTCCATTTTATGTCTTTACGATATGTTAAATCAATAGACATTACAGAGCAGTTTTAGGTGTACAAAAAAAAAAAAGGCTGGAAAGTAGAGGTTTTCCATACACATTACCGCCCACTCTCTCAATACCTCCCCCTCTTCCCCTCCCAGCGTTTCCCTTAGTTGTTAGCACCTTGCACTGGTGTAGGACATATGTTACTGTTAATGAGGCAAAGTTGTTACCTGACTGTTCACTGAAACCCGCATTCCTCCTTTGTGTTTTAGGAGCTGCTGTCTCAGTGTCCTCAAGGGACTGCTTCCAGACCCCTCCCCCAGAATTCCAAAATCCATAAAAAAGGATGCTCAAGTCCCTTATGTTCAAGGGCGTGGTGCTTTCACACAACCCACACACACGGATGTATTCTCATTTGTATACAGGTCAAGTCATCTCTGACTTACTTCTAGTACCTAATAGAATGCAAACACTACCTAAAGCGTTTTAAAATGGTGTCCTTCCGTGAGTAGTGAGAAGACAATATCTGCACATGCTCAGTACAGATTCAACTGGCACCCATAGGTAAACTGCGAGGCTGGCTGAATCCACAAAAGTAGAATTCATGGCTACAGAAAGCCAACAATACATTATGGGTTTCGGCAGATGCCTATGACACGGATGTACTCACCACTGCAAGCTCACACTGAATAGTCCCTAAGAGCCCGTGCTCTGCAGATTCAGCCTTCCTGCCCTCTATCCCCTGGCGCGCCCAACCTTCCTACTGCTTCCACAGCCTTAGCCTTTCCACAATGTCCCAGTGTTGGGACCACACAGTGTGCAGTCTTCAGACTGGCTTCTTTGACTCAGTAACAAGTATTTAGTGTTCTTCTCTGTCTTTTTGTGTCTTGGTAGCTCGTTTACTTTTGTTGCTGCGTGATATTTTAGTGTGTAGATGATGAAACTGTGGCTTATTTGCTCATTGATTGAAGGACTACTAATTTGCAAGTGTATGCAGCTCTAAACAAGCCAGCTATAAACATTCATCTGCAGCCTTTTAGTTTTTGTTTTCGAGACAGGGCCTCAGTGTGCCATCCAGGCTGGCCTTGAACTCATGGTCCTCCTGCCTTGTGCCTCTAAGTGCTGGCATCATGGCAAGTCTCATTTATGTGGTGACACAAGCCTGGCTCACATACAGGCTCCCTTGAGTACAAGCCAAAGGATGTCACAGTCTATGGTAGAGCATATTCGGTTTGGTAAGAAGCTATTGTCCTGTGTCCCGAAGTGACTGCACCATTTTGTATTCCCACCTACAATGAAGGAGAATTCCTATTGCTTACAAAATGTCTTAAACACCAAGCCATAGGCTATTTGTCTATGAAAAAGAACTACCTGTCACATATAGAATACTGTTTCTCCTCCCCCTTACTGACTTTGTTTCAGTACTCCTTTAAAAAAATTATTTATGGGGCTGGAGAGGTGGCTCAGAGGTTAAGAGCACCATCTGCTCTTCCAAAGGTCCTGAGTTCAATTCCCAGCAACCACATGGTGGCTCACAACCATCTATAACGGGATCTGGTGTCCTCTTCTGGTGTGCAGGTGTACATGCATGCAGAACATTGTATAAATAAATAAATATTTTTAAAAATTATTTATTTATTTTATAGGAGTGCTTCTTTATCTGCAGAAGAGGGCATCAGATCACATCGTATATGGTTGTGAGCCACCACGTGGTTGCTGGGAATTGAACTCAGGACCCCTGGAAGAGCAGGAGGTGCTCTCAACCACTGAGCCATCTCTCCAGCCCAGTACTCCTTTTCAATGGTTAAAATTTTCCTTTGCTGGCAAGGATTTATCAATTTTTTTTTTTCCGAGACAGGGTTTCTCTATGTAGCCTTGGCTGTCCTGGACTCATTTTGTAGACCAGGCTGGCCTCGAACTCACAGCGATCCGCCTGCCTCTGCCTCCCGAGTGCTGAGATTAAAGGCGTGTGCCACCACGCCCGGCTCGGATTTCTCAATTTTTTATTCCTTCTTTCTTTCGTCCTTCCCTTCTTTCTTTAGACAGGGTCTCACGATGTAAGGCTGGCCTGGAATTTACTAGGTAGACCAGGCTGGCCTTGAACTCAGAGCTATATCTAATCTTGCTTTCCCATGCTGAAATTAAAGGTATGCACTATCATGCCGGCTAATTTAAAATTCTTTGTTGTTGCTTTTCAAGACAGAGTTTCTCTGTGTAGCCTTGGCTGTCCTGGATTCTGCTTTGTAGATCAGACTGGCCTCGAATTCACAGAGATCCTCTTGCCTCTGCCTCCCAAGTTCTGGGATTACAGGCGTGCCCTCTTCTGGCATGCAGGTGTACATGCAGGTAGAGCACTCATACATCAAATAAATAAGTAAGTAAGTAAGTAAATAAATAAATCTTTTAAAAATATTCTTTAAAAAAAAAAAAAAAGCCAGGAGGCTCAAGAGATGGCTCAGCAGTTTAGAGCATTTGCTGTTCTGGTAAAGGACCAGGATTCAACAACCAGCACCCACAAGTCTCAGGGGATTGGATGCCCTCCCAGGTGCTGGGATTTTAAAGGCTAAGGTCTCATTTTTTAAAAAAAAATTTAAATAATTTGAAAATTACATTAAGAAAATATTTTGTATAGCCGGGCCTGGTGGTGCATGCCTTTAATTCCAGCACTCGGGAGGCAGAGGCAGGTGGATTGCTGTGAGTTCGAGGACAGCTTGGTCTACAAAGGGAGTCCAGGACAGCCAAGGCTACACAGAGAAACCCTGTCTTGGAAAACCAAAAAGAAGGAGGAGGAGGAGGAGGAGGAGGAGGAGGAGGAGGAAGAGGAGGAGGAAGAGGAGGAAAAGATTTTGCAAGAGCCTAAAAACATTTCAGCCGAGCACACTCAAAGTCTTTTCTCAATTAAAACTAAACAACTCATCCTAAGACAGGGCTTTCCGTTTTCCCTTTTATAACCTGCCGTTTGCCTGTGGCCACATCTATCTCCTTTCAATCTAGAGGAAGCGCTGTGTCCCTGCAGGGCAAATGTCCTTGTCCTCCACTCTCCTTTCTCCTTTTCTTTCTCCCTCGTCCTCTGTCTCCTGTCTTTGTCTCTTGTTTCCTGCCTTTATCCTTATCCTTGTAGGACCCCCCCCCCCCCCCCGGTGTTTATGATATTAGCCCTCTATCAGATGTGGAATTGGTAAAAACCTTTTCCCATTCTGTAGGTTGCCATTTTGTCCTTCTGATGGTGTCCTTTGCCTTACAGAAGCTTTTCAGTTTCATGAGGTCCCATTTGCTAATTGTTGATATTGGTGCCTACACTACTGGCGTTCTGTTCAAGAAGCTGTCTCCTGGGCCAATGCATTTAAGGCTATTTCCCACTTTCTCTTCTATTCAGGTTCAGTGTACCTGGTTTTAAGTTGAAGTCTTTGATTCCATTTGGAACTGAGTCTTGTGCAGGGTGACAGGTATGGATCTATTTGCATTCTTCCATATGCAGCCACCCAGTTTGACCAGCATCATTTGTTGAATATACTGTCTTTTTTTCCAATGTGTATTTCTGGCCTGTTTAATGAAAAAAAATCAGGTGTTCATGTATGTGGGCTATATCTGGGTCTTCAATTCTATTCCATTAATCAATGTGCCTGTTTTTTTTTTATTTTAATACCATGTTGTTTTTAGTACTATAGATTTGCAGTATAATTTGAAATCAGGAATGGTGAGACCTTCCACAGTTTTCTTATTGTTCAAAATTGTTTTTACTATTCTGTTTCTGTTTGTTTTGTTTTATGTCTGTGTTTCCATATGAAGCTGAGAATTGTCCTTTCAAGATCTGTGAAGAATTGTGCTGGAATTTTGATGGGGGATTACACTGAATCTGTAAATTGCTTTTGGTAGGATGGCCATTTTAACAATGTTAATCCTGATTCCTGAGATTGGGAAATCAAGATGAGATTTTTAAAAGAGAATTTCAAGCAGTGAGAACAAAGGTTTGGAAAGTCTTGAGTTCCCTTTTAGTGGCTAAAATACTGTGGTTATGGAAAGAGTGAGGGAAAACTGTGATGTGGGACTGAGAAGGGCCCTGGGGTGTAGCTGGAGGCAGGCACAGGGATGCAGTCCATTGTATGTAAAAGCTACTTCCAGAGCCTACCATTAGGAGGGCATTTTGGAGTGGCCGGTGTGGAGTCAGGAACCAAGCCATGCTGAGAGTGATCTCTAACAGGGGTAAGCTGTGGGGTGGGGGTGGGGTGGGGGTGGGGTGGGGGTGGGAGAGGGAGAGAGATTCAGGGTCAACTAACCAAATAGGTGTTTGTTTTCTATACTCTAGGATGGCTAACTGGTGGACTGGCATGCCAATCCTTCACCTCTCAGCGCTGCTGTCTGGCAGACCCACCTCCTGCCCTTCCTTCCTGTGTATGCTGGGGAGCTGATCCTTAAAGCAGTATTACCAAGCTCTCTTGTCAGTCAGCTTCTGGTCATAGAATCTGTCTTGGGGTTCTATTGCTGTGAGGAAACACCATGGCCAAAAGCAACTTGGAGAGGAAAGAGTTTTTTGGCTTACATACATCTCCTAAATGACAGGCATGGAAACCATGGCCGCAACTCAAATCAGGTGGGGCCCCAGAGGCAGGAACTGATGCGGAGGCCACAGAGGAGTGCTGTTTACTGGATTGCTCCTATGGCTTTCCCAATCTGTTCTTTATAGAGTCCAGGACCAACAGCCCAGGGATGGTCCATCCACAGCGGGCTGGGGCTTCCTCATTAGTCATTAATTTAAAAAATGCCCCTCAGGCTTGCCTGCAGCCTGATCTTATGTTGGTATTTTCTCAGTTGGAGTTTCTTGCTCTCAGATGACTCTAGCGTGTGTCATGCTGACATCAAGCCAGCCAGCCAAAGTGTCTGTCCCAACCTCCCTGGGTTTTTTTTTTTTTTTTTTTTTTTTCTGTTTTTTGTTTGTTTGTTTGTTTTCTGACCTGGCCCTGACTGTTAAAATGGTTATGACTGGACAAGGGTTGGGATGTCCCGGAGGTGGCAGGAAAGGAAGAATCAAGGTTGGATCTGTTTCCCTGTTTGGGTTTTTTTGTTTTTTGTTTTTTTGTTTTTTTTTTTTTTTTTCCTGGTTTTTCGAGACAGGGTTTCTCTATGTAGCCTTGGCTGTCCTGGACTCATTTTGTAGACCAGGCTGGCCTTGAACTCACAGCGATCTGCCTGCCTCTGCCTCCTGAGTGCTGGGATTAAAGGCGTGCGCCGTCGCCACCACCCAACCTGTTTCCCAGTTTTTGGTTTTGTTTTTTTTTTTTTTTTTTGTTCTTTTGAGACAGGGTTTCTCTGTGTATCCTGGAACTTACTCTGCAGACCGGGCTGGTCTTAAACTTAGAGAGCTGCCTGCCTCTGCCTCCCCGGTGCTGGGATAAAAGGTGTGCACCACCGCCTGGCCTATTCTCCAGTTTTATTCGAAGTAAGCACTGTACTTGTGATAGCCTTCACGCCTCTCTGTCTTCTCCTTCATTCTTCACGAGGCCTGTCAGGTTTATTCTAAAAGCCATGGGGAACATGCCTGTCTTGGCCACTGTTTTATTGCTGTGAAGAGCCACCACGGATGGCCAAGGCAACTTTTATAAAAAGAAAACATTTAACTGGGGACTTGCTTATGTTTCAGAAGTTTAGTCCATTATTAGCATGGTGAGAAGCATGGTGGCCTGCGGGAAGACATTGGAACAGTAGCTGAAAACTAGATCCTGACTCATGGGATGGGGGTGGGGGTGGGCTAGAGAGGAAGAAAAGGCAGGAGGGAGGGAGGGAGAGAGAGAGAGAGAAAAAGAGAGAGAGAGACAGAGAGAGGGAGAGAGAGAGGAGACATACCTGGGCATGAAACCTCAAAACCTGACCTCAATGACACATTTCCCCCAACAAGGCCACACCTCCTAATCCTTCCAAGAGTTCCACTCCCAGGTGATTATGCATTCAACTCTAAGAGCCTGTGGGGGACATTCTTATTGAAGCCACCACAATGCCTTCTTAAACCATTCCAAAATTCCACATTACCTAGAATAAAGAGCTAAAGTCTACCTCGGCACTGTGCTGCCTATCTTTCCTCCTTTGTTCACTCCATCTAGTATTGACCCTCTTGCCATTCCGTAAACTCTGCCTCAAGGTGTTGCAGGATATTTGATCCCGTTTGAACCCTGAGATCGTGAACTGGAAAAACCTGTCTTGTGTTTGCTGTGGTTCAGCCCTAACACACACCTTTAATCCAAGAACTTTCTGTTCATTGTGAACAGGTGGTTATGGTGTGACTCAGCCCCAGGACATGCCGTTAATCCAAGAGCTATCTGCACACAGGATTTAATAAAGTTAACCCTAGGTCAAGAGGTGGAGCAAGAAACCAGCTGACATGGAGTAAAGAGTAGGAGGAACTTTGAGTTGAAGGGTATTTAAGACAGCATGGAGAAGAACACACACATAATACAGACCAAAAAATTAGTCTTAATATGTCTTTAAATATTCTTAATAAGACTTGTCAACTTTTAAGGACAACTTTGGTAGAGGTGGGATTGAGACACAGTTCACACAGGACGGGCAGCATCCTTTGGGCCCAAGGTTCAGCTTTCAGTAACTTTTGGTAAGTCTAGTAAGCTTTAAACTGTACACACTAGGAACATATACATATCTGTGAGAAATGCTATTGTCCAACACCCAGTGGAAACTCCCTATTCCCCTCATCCATGCAAACACAGGGCCTTACCTAGCTGCCAGAATGGCTGCCCACGCTGTGAGGGAAGGAAGCCTGGTCAAGGCACTCACTGAAGGCCTGCCTCTTACCTCACAGTTGGCCAGTTGGTTACTGTAGCATTCTTTCTTTTTCCTTTTTTTTTTTGAGGGGGGGGTTGGTTTTTTGAGACAGGGTTTCTCTGTGTAGTCTTGGCTGTCCTGGACTTTGTACACCAGGCTGGCTTTGAACTCACAGAGATCTTCCTGCCTCTGCCTCCCAGAGTACTGGGATTACAGGAGTGTGCCACCACACCCAGCTTCCTGTAGTAGTCTTCTGCTCTGGTGCCCTGAACCTCTCAGTTCTTCCCTTCCTGAATGTAAGAGAAACATGTAAATGTAGAACTCGCTTTTTCTGACTTCCATTTTGATCCTTTGTTCTTCCAGCAAGCCACTGAGAAATGAGAAGCGGTTGGTCCCTGGCCCAATTTTGTACTAAGTATCACTAAGTAAGTACCTAGCGCATATAGTCAACTTCCTGTGGGCTATGTATATGGCGGTGGCCACAGAAGACTATGCAGTTCCTAGGAAATTCCTTTCTTCTAGTCATAGCTGGGTGCCACATACTCAGGTGGTTGTGTTGCTGGTGGAAAGAGGCCAGCTGCCCTGCTGTGTCAGGAGGACCAGAGAGCATCACTATGTATGGCACACAGATCATGGTAATGATGTAATAAAATAATAATAATAATAATAATAATGACTATGCTGCTGGTTTGTGTTATGGTATGTGCTTTAAAATCATTTAACCCTTTTTATGACCTCAGCTCTATTAAACCTGCTATCACACAGAGCCACATTTTTAAAGAAACCCAAGTAGACCTTAAAAAATGAAAATGTAGGCTGGGTGTGGTGGCGCATGCCTTTAATCCCAGCACTCGGGAGGCAGAGGCAGGTGGATTGCTGTGAGTTCAAGGCCAGCCTGGTCTACAAATCGAGGCCAGGACACAGAGAAACCCTGTCTGGTAAAAACAAACAAAAAATCGAAGTTGTACTAATCACCTGGTACCCAAGGAAACGCATATGAGGAATCAGCAGAGTCCTTGCCATTCTTTGTGCTCCTGTCTGTATTAGTTACTCTTCTGTTGCTGTGACAAAATACCACAGCTAAGGCAAGGTATGCAAGATTTTGTTTGGACCTATCCAGAGAGGATAAGAGTCCATTGTGACAGGGAATCATGACCACAAGCATCAGAGGTGGTGGCAGGAACAGGAAGCTGAGGCTTCACGTCCTGAACCACAAGCCAAGCACTAACTGAGAATAGGCAGACCCCACACACTCACCTTCCACCGATGTACCTCCTCCATGATGCCATGCCTCCACTAATGTACTTCCTTCATGATGCCACACCCCCACTGATGTACTTCCTCCATGAGGCCACACCCCCACTGATGTACTTCCTCCGCTAGGCCACACCCCCACTGATGTACTTCCTCCACTAGGCCACACCTCCCAAACAGCCTCGCTACTGGGGACCAAGGGTTCAAATGCTGAGACTATGTGGGTCTTCTCATTGAAAACACCGCACCATCTCTCCCTACTTCTGGTCACCTTTCCTCCCTCATTAGCTTGAAGCTCACCCAGGGCACGCCCGCCTCCTTACCTCAGATTCGTCAGAGCATTGACTGCCTAGGAAAGGGTAGGACTTAGAAGCTGTTGCACTAGTGACTCATCATGTCTCGCAGGAGGCTTTGGCTTGGCTCTCAGCCTAATTGGGTCATTTTTAATTCATAGCAAGCTCTCCCCTTAATCAGAGCAAATCTGCTCAGGCTCAATTAAAGCTCTTTGGAGACCCTTGTTTTCTACCTGCCACATTCTGTTTGTTGTGTAAACTAAGTCAGTTGAGAAAAGGTGTACGACTATATACCATACACAATAAAAAGGCCGCCAAGCCTGCACGTTATGCATAACTGTATGAATGGATTTACAAGGCCCCAGTGAACTGGTTTCCTCCAAGAGTCTAGGTGAAGAGGAATTAGTTTCTTTTCACTGGCAACAAAAAGGCAACTGTTTGACCCATTTCCTTAATGCTTTACCATTCTCCTATTGCTTTCAGGAGTAAGTCCAAAGTCTTTGTCAGAGTGAGTTGGTGATAGAACCTCCACCACCTCTTCCTGCCCCATCACTCAATCTCTCCTCTCTTTCCTCCGCCATCTTTAGTTCTTCTGAGCCATTCTCCTTCTGATCGCGTGGCCCTTGCCAATGCTGTTCTCTCCCTGCCCTCTCCTTGTTAAATTCACATTGTGTACCTTTGAGGCTACTGTATTATATTAGGCATATCTTTCCGAAGTCACCCTCTGATAGGTGCCTCTCAACTTCCCTTTCAGAAGGAGAAAATACTGCATATGCAATTGGAAGATTATCTGCTTGGTGTGTTTGCAGGTGGCGTCTGGATGCTGTGTGTATGCCTGTTAGAGTAACTAAGTGAACACTTGCCAGGGAGGGGGAAGGGAGTAAAGATTAGGGAGAGAGTGACAGGGGTGGGAGGAAGGACAGAAGGGAACTAGTTAGGGACCAGGAAAGATGGGAAGGCAGGGCATGCCCACCAGGTACCCAGAGCCCATTGTAATGAATGGTTCTGTTCACTGTTCTTGAACAGTCATTAGTGTCTGGGTTTAGTATTCTCAGACTGAAAATACAACTTGAAAGTTGTATTGGTAGTTCTGTTGCCTTAAAATTTCTATTTTACAGAAATTTGGGATATTTTTGTTTGGTACTTTCTGGAGGGAAAAGGTCAAAGAAAATTCATGCTTTGCTTTCTTCAAACTGATATTATTCTGAATTTTTGTGTTCTTTTGTTTGTTTGTTTTTGCTTTTGCTTTGTTTTGAGACAGGGTTTCTCTGTATAACAACTCTGGCTGTCCTGGACTCGCTTTGTAGACCAAGCTGGCCTCAAACTCAGAGATCTGCCTGCCTCTGCTTCCCAAGTGCTTGGATTAAAGGTGTGTGCCACCATGCCCTGCTTCGTTCTTTTTTCTTTTAAACAAAATCTTGTTATATTAGCCTAGACTGAAATGATTGCTCTTTCTCTGTTGTTCCTTGTTGATGTGTTTGGGTTTGAGACAATGTCTTATTATGTAGGCAAGGCTGGCCTCAAACTGGAGTTCCTCCTGCCCAGCCTACTGAAGCCGGGTTTGCAGGTGTGCATTACCACACTTAGTTTCTTTTAAAATAGCCTCTAAGGAGCATAGCTCTTCCCATAAAAATCAGTGATGTAATGCTACCAGAAATGAGAAGATAGACACATCTAAGTAGACATTGTGGTGGTTGGAATGGGAGTGGCCCCAATAGGCTCACATGTGTGGATGCTTGGCCATAGGGAGTGGTGCTGTTAGGAGACACGGCCTTGCTAGAGGAAGTGTGTCTCCGTGGAAGCTGGCTTTGCAGTCATAGATGCCCAAGCTATGCCCAGCGTGGCTCGCAGTCTCCGTCTGCTGTCTGTAGCTCAAGCTGTAGAACTCTCAGCTCCTTTCCCAGCACCTGGCCTGCCATGTGTTTCCCCGCTATGACAATAATAGACTAAACTGTTGGGACTATAAGCCAGTCCCAATGTACAGTTTTTCTTTACAAGAGTTGTCGTCGAGGCTGCAGAGATGGCCCAGTGGTTAAGAGCACTGACTGTTGCTCCAGCAAAGAGCACACACCTCTAACCTTCACACACACACACACACACACACACACACACACACACACACACATATATATATATATATGTATATATATATGTGTGTGTGTGTGTATCAGTAATATATATATATATTTGTATTATATATATACAAATATATATTATACAATTGGCTTATAAAGCCCCAGCGATTTCAGTCAAGACAAAACTATAAGTAGTCCACAGAGGAAAGGGAGTGTTGAGTTCTGGAATGACCTAGCACACATTTTTCAATGACACAGATTACTGTAGGGAATCTGTTTATCCCTGAGGTCCAGGCTTGGCAGCTAAATGAGCAGGATGATATTTATAGGTAAGTGGTAAAGGTAAGATCCCTCCAAACCACATCTAGCAAGCCGAGCATCACACTTTTATGAAATTAAACTGAAATCAAAGTATCTGATGGTTTGATGATTCATTTCCTATTTAGCACATTTTTAAGTGTCTTCAATGATTCAATTCAATATTTTTTATTTATTCCATTCATTTTAATAATTAAAATTAGCAAATATTTTCAATAGTCAATTTAGCTAAATGTTTTACTTAGCAAATATTTATTCAGTCTAGTATGTGCCAAGGATATATTGGCAGCTGGAGATCTTGCAATTAACTCTAAACTAATTAGCTTATTGCAAGAAGGTGTGCATAAGATCAGTAAAATCAGCAGACACTTGGCTACTCAGGCTGTATTCTTCCAACGTGTTAGGCTTCAGGCAAGCCTCATTCTCATCTTCTGGAAAATAACAATAGCCTGTTGCTCTTATTCTTGCTTCAAGACTCTGAGAGACAGTCACGCAACAAGCACCCAGGAAATGATGTTATTATTATCACAATTGTTTTTCTCCTTCCACACAGGCACCTGTGATGATGCCAGTTTATAGAAATAGGCGCTTGATAAGTGCTGTTGAATCAACAAATGAATTGGCAAACAACAGAAAGCAACACCCATCTAATGATCCATCCCATTTGTGGGTAAAAGGCAGGACACGGTTGGCAGGTTATTCTCATATAGTTCCATTTACGCTGGGCAATGCATTCTATTGTCACGTATCTTTAACATGGTCCCCTCTCTCTCTCAGTGTTCACAGGAGTCATAAATCTCCCTGTTAGAAAGCTTTTCTGTCTATTCAAGCATTTCCCCATCTCGTTTATTAGCAGAGTCTTTGGTGTGTGAATTTGGAGGCTCTTTATAAATTATACAAAACAGTTCTAGGAAATCCAAAGGTTTCCTAGAAGCATAATGATCTAGTAGGAAAAGCCTTTCACATCTTTGAAGATTCCTGAGGTGCTGAGGGAGACCATGGCTTTAGAGTCTTGTTGGGATCAAAGCTATGAGGACCGTAGAGAATACATCATTGCCAGGACCTTTCTCCTACATCATGTGGGAGTTATGGGATGGACTGAAAGGTCACTTCCTTAACTTTCCAAGGTAAATGGCTCAAGTTTCAGGCATCCAAGGTCTTCTGTGGGATCTCTTTTTGTTTGTTCCCCTCTTTCTATTCCTCCCATCCCCACCCCCCATCTGTCTCTGGCAGCATCCTCCAAGGACAATACCAACAAGGTAGAATGTGGAAGAGAAGAAACTGCACCTGAGATGGTGGGCTTTGTGAGACAACACAGTGAGATACTGTTTGCACGGATAGCCTGAACTGTTGGTGCATTTCTTTTCTGTTTAGTTTTGTTTTTGGACACGGCCTCATGTAGCTCCGGCTGGCCTCACATTGCTTATTCTTGTGCCTTAGACTCTCCTGTGCTGGGACTACAGGTGTGTACCACCACACTCAATGGAGTGTGTTCTTCAGCCTGACTCGGGTCCTGTTCTTCGCTCTGATGTGCTAAGTTGGATGTGTGGGTTATTACAACTTCAAAACTTAATGAAGGCTCGTCAATGAACCACTCTGCCTGCTTGCATGAACACCAGTCTTAAGTTGCTTGAGGAAATATGTATTGAGTTTCCTTCAAAGTAAACACCACTGTTCTTTATTATACTTGCTTTCTGGTGAGGGAAAAAAAAATACACAAGCCATTCTGTGGGTTCTCCCTTTAGCTGATGTTGCTATTGGCCGTCTCCTGCCCTGTTTGAAAACTACGGCTCAGATACTGAATTGCACACGCAGTGGAAGAAAAGACTTGGGAGTTTCTTTTGTTCTTTTCCTGGCTGTTTTTCATTCTCTGCACGCCCACTCCTGCCCACAGATTCAAGGCTCCCGTCTCTCACTAACACATATTTCTGCCTACAATGTACTCGTTAATTTACACAGCTCTGATTCATCTCAACAGTCACATGCTCCTGACAGGTGGATGCCCCTGGCCAGTCACCTGGAGCCACTTTTCTGTAATAGCAACTGTGGTTCACAGTGCTGCTATGCACCACCCTTGTTTTCCTGCGGAAGATGTGACAGACAGGATTCCAGTTCCTTGTATTCGTAGCCCTTTTCCACCCTCATGGAGTTTTTCCTTTTGTTTTGGTTTGCTCTTTTTTTTTTTCTGGTACTATTTTTTTCAAATTCATTTTTCTAACCTACTCCAACGTTCTTTCAGGTATTGTGCTATCCTTATGTTGTTGTTGTTGTTGTTGTTTTTTTTTTTTTCTCACCTATCCTGTAAACAGTAATTTGTTGCTCTGGTAATATTACTGGTCCAAGCTGATTCCTGTGGAGCTCTGCAAATTGCAGACAAGAGCGTGGAAGCTGCAGCCGTTGTTAGACGAAGTGGATGAACCTGGCTTGGCGCACAGTGGGAAGGGTCTCCCTGTTAGCTCTCATACACTACGCTCTCTGCGTTTCTTTTACTTCTTGGCCCCTCAGAAACTCAGGACTCTTACATTCCCTAACTCCCACGACGAGGAGGAAGAATAAACAACCCTTGGTTTGGTTGAGGAGCTTGCTACATCTCAGTTTCCAGCCTGCCTCCCTCGTTAGCTACCAGTCAATCAGCCATTCCTCTACCACATGCCCGCCTTCCTCCAATCACAGTTGGCCGGGGTAGGAATGGGTAGCTGAGGCCAGCTGCCAATTAGATTCTTTTTTTGTTTGTTTGTTTGGTTGGTTGGTTAGTTTTGTTTTTTGAGACAGGGTTTCTCTGTGTAGCCTTGGTTGTCCTGGGCTCGCTTTGTAGACCAGGCTGGCCACAGCGAGCCACCTGTCTCTGCCTCGGAGTGCTGAGATTAAAGGCGTGCACAACCACGCCCGGCCTGCCAACCAGGCTCATTTGAAAACTTCAAGTACCTATTGGATTCACAGCTCTTGCCCTTCCTTCAGCTCTTGGTAGGCTGGTAAGGTCGCTCTGACTTTCCGGTAATCTTTAAATTCCACCACACAGTCCCTCCGGTAAGATGGGCTCTCCACCGAAAGGGGGCGTATTTGAGCAGAGTTCTATTCCTTTCATGTAGGAGTCTTCTGGGTACTGTGGGTGGGATTGCTCCAAGGTCGAGGCCTTTCAAGTAGAGAGAGAGCGGAAGTGAAGGTGTAGATGGTGTATTCAGTGATGAACCCCGGGAGCCCCTGGTGGAGGGTGCAGGACACTTGAGGAGCTGTCCACGTTGTCTGCTCCTGGAAATCACCTGGGCAGCCCCGAGGCTCTGGGGTTGAGGACCTCCAGATCATATGCTGTAACAAAGGCAGGCTAGTTGTCGTCATCGGAGTCAGGGAAACGCCCCAGGTTTCTAACACTTAGTTAAAATGCCAAACCAAAGCCATAGCCAAGCCATGGCGTCCTAGATACCGGAGAGCATTGGTTCTCAACCTTCCTAATGCCGAGACCCTTTAAATACACCCCTCATGTTGTGGTGACTCTCCCAACCGTAACATTGCTTCATTGCTACCTCATAGCTGTAATTTTGCTACTCTTACGAATCATAATGTTAATATCTGATACGCAGGATGTCTGCTATGTGACTATTGTAAAAGGACATGGCCCTACAGGTTGAGAACTCACTGCCAAAGAGGATTCGGCCTGACTGTTAGAACGGAAAGCATCCCGTTTCAAGGACGGCTTGACAGTTGAAGTAAACGAAAGGAGGGTGTGGGCTGGGTCACCTTCGTGGATGGTTCACATTTTCTAGGATGATGACCGTCAGCTGGAAGGAGGCGGTCAGGCTTCAGTAACTATGGAGGAGGGGTTGGGCGGGGGAGGGGCCTGGGGAGGAAGAAGGCCAGGGGGATCCTGGGTGGTTGCAGGAACAAGTCTCAAGGGAGATGGATGTGAGGAGGAGACCCGGACACTGCAGCTGGAGCCGGGAGGGGCTGTAAGCAATCTTTTCTGGTTTTTTTTGGGGGGGGGCGGAGGGTCTGGGAGAAATGAGAAGGCACGCGCAGGGCTGCGGTGAGGTGGAACTGAAGAAGAAGGGTGGGTCCGAGCCAGAGGAAGAGCCTGCAGCACTGCAGGTGGAAGATTATTCATAAATGTTTTACAGAGAGGAGTGAGCAAGGTCCTTAGGGATGCAGGGCTTGGCCCGTGCTGGGTTGGGGTCACCATCTGGCTCGACTGCAGCCCATTTGATGGCGGTGGCGCTCGCACCTGGGTGGAGGGATGATCGCTTATATCCAGAGTGTGCCATCTTCAGCACCCTTTAAACTGCTTCATACATTTAGATTTCTTACTGGGCCCCAAGAATTGGAGCCAAAGCATGCATGCGCGTGCACATGTGTACAGACACACACAGAGGCACGTGTGCACACACATATACATACATACACACACATCGCACACACACATACATGCACATACATATATACAAACACACACACATATATGTTTTGCTTTCCCCTGGTGTAGAATGCTGGCTCTCACTCCCATACTGACAGGCTTCCACTTTCTATGTCTCTATAGAAACACCATTTTTTTTTTTCCAAATTACCATCCAATTGGGATTGATCCCCTCATATGTTCCTGGGCTTCTTTCTTTCTTCTTCTTCTTTTTTTTTTTTTTTAATAATTTTTGTTTGTTTGTTTTGTTTTTTGAGACAGGGTTTCTCTGTGTAGCCCTGGCTCTCCTGGCCTCGCTTTGTGGACCAGGCTGGCCTCGAACTCACAGCGATCCACCTGCCTCTGCTCCTGAGTGCTGGGATTAAAGGCGTGTGCCACCACCGCCCAGCTTTATTTTGATGAAAAACATTTTTTTTCACTTTACATCCTGATTGTAGCCCACTCCCTTGTCGCCTCCAGATCCCCCCTTCCCCATTTCCCCTAGTGCTCGGAAAGGGGAAGTCCCCCTCCTCCCCCTAACATCTGATCTCAGCCTCTCCAGCCTCATCTGGACTGTTTGTATCGTCTTCCTTTGTGGCCTGGCAAATTATCCATAAGTAGTTCCTGGGCTTTGAAGGTGCTGGAGTTACAGTACCTTGTGGCTTGACTGTGAAATGTCTCCAGCAGGCTTAGATAAGCTTCCAAACACATGCTTCCCAGAGATGCTCCGGAAGGTTGTAGATGCTTAGAGACACTCAGCCTACACAGCAGCAGCGGCTCGCTGGGAGTGAGCCTTCGACATGGGATCTATTTCTGGTGCCTGTCTAATGCTCTTCCTCCTTGGCTGGCCAGGTGTGAGAGCCTCTACCACACTGTCTGCCAGGTGCTCTTCTGGGCCATCGCTCCCGTGACTGGAACTGTGAACCCCAAATAAGCGTTCCCTCTCCTCAGTTACTTCTGTCAGGCCTTTGGTGACAGTGGCCTGAAAAGTAATATAAGAGGTGGGCGGGACGATGTCCTTGTCCTTGTGTGGCCTAGGGCATAGGCCTGGGGGAGACATGGACACGCTAAAGAATGAGAGCAAAGCTGTTTGGCAAAGTGACCGAGGCGGGAATCTGGGTGGTTGGAGCCCTGTAAGCATTGAAAAGGGTCCCTGGAAAGCATTTGACGGGAGGCATGAAGGAAAAAGCTAGTGGCGTATGGAAACCTGGAAAACAGCGCACACCTGCCTAGATAACAGGTTGAGGATAAGTTCTTATTGGCTTGCTGGCCGAGCACTGCCCACGGAGCTGCATCATGGCAGGCCTACCCACCTGCTCCCAATGGGGGAGAAGAGCAGAGAGACCTTTGTCTTTGTTGGCACATAGTCTATGTTTGCATCTCCCATGACAAGAAAATGGTAGCGCCGCCAGTGTTACCCACAATGCCAAGTGCCTATGATCTTGCTTTTGTAGTGCCCTAACACCGTCGGTTTAATTCAGGTTGTGTGGTGACGCCGGCACCACATCTTCCTTGATGAACGGAATGTCAGTGACTTCTGTGTCTTGCTTATGAGGACAAGAGCTGATCTTGCCAAAAGCCCTCTGGGGACCCATCAGTAATTTACTTGCACAGTACGTTTCTGTCAGATTTATCATTAGGAATTTCTTTTTAGAATTTGTGTGTGTGTGTGTGTGTGTGTGTGTGTGTGTGTGTGTGTGTGTCTAGGGTACCTGCAGAAGCCAGAAGATGGCATTGGCTCCTGTGGATCTGGAGGTACATATAATTGTGAGCTGCGTCATGTGGGTGCTGGGAAGTGACCGCTGATGCTATGGAGAACAAGTGCCCTTAACCACTGAGCCATCCCTCCAGCCCTGTCATCTGGAATTTTATAGTCTAAATGTAGGAGAACACATCTTTTAAACTTGTCTTTAGTTGTTAAGACATCATATCTCTGTGTAACAGAGCCCTGGCTGTCCTGGACTCTCTTTGTAGACCTGGCTGACCTCAATCTTACAGAGATCTGCCTGCCTCTGCCTCCCAAGTGCTGGGATCAAAGGTGTGCACCACTACACCCTACCTTTAATTCTTAAGTGTTAGCAGCAAAATGTGGCCTCCTGGGATTCTGACTGTACTCCTAGCAGGCCACATACCTCTATGAGGAGAGAGGGGATCTGGATGACACTAGAAGAGAGGTCTTGTTCATTCAAGGAATGTACCTTCTTCATCTCACAGGACTTCACACCAGCCTAGAGAGCTCTCACAGGACTTCACCCCAGCCTAGAGAGCTCTCACATGTCTTCACCCCAGCCTAGAGAGCTCTCACATGACTTCACCCCAGCCTAGAGAGCTCTCACATGACTTCACCCCAGCCTAGAGAGCTCTCATATGACTTCACCCCAGCCTAGAGAGCTCTCACATGACTTCACCCCAGCCTAGAGAGCTCTCATATGACTTCACCCCAGCCTAGAGAGCTCTCATATGACTTCACACCAGCCTAGAGAGCTCTCACATCATTTCACCCCAGCCTAGAGAGCTCTCACAGGACTTCACCCCAGCCTAGAGAGCTCTCACAGGACTTCACACCAGCCTAGAGAGCTCTCACAGGACTTCATCCCAGCCTAGAGAGCTCTCACATCATTTTACCCCAGCCTAGAGAGCTCTCACATGACTTCACCCCAGCCTAGAGAGCTCTCACATGACTTCACCCCAGCCTAGAGAGCTCTCACATGACTTCACCCCAGCCTAGAGAGCTCTCACATGACTTCACACCAGCCTAGAGAGCTCTCATATGACTTCACACCAGCCTAGAGAGCTCTCACATCATTTCACCCCAGCCTAGAGAGCTCTCACAGGACTTCACCCCAGCCTAGAGAGCTCTCACAGGACTTCACCCCAGCCTAGAGAGCTCTCACAGGACTTTACCCCAGCCTAGAGCGCTCTCACATCATTTTACCCCAGCCTAGAGAGCTCTCACAGGACTTCACCCCAGCCTAGAGAGTTCTCACATCATTTTACCCCAGCCTAGAGAGCTCTCACATCATTTTACCCCAGCCTAGAGAGCTCTCACAGGACTTCACCCCAGACTAGAGAGCTCTCACATGTCTTCACACCAGCCTAGAGAGCTCTCACATGACTTGACACCAGCCTAGAGAGCTCTCACATCATTTTACCCCAGCCTAGAGAGCTCTCACAGGACTTCACCCCAGCCTAGAGAGCTCTCACAAGACTTCACCCCAGCCTAGAGACCACAATGGTCTTGTCTAGAACACGGCCTGACATGTGTAAGGGATCCTGCGGTGAGTTAACCACCCCGAGCAACGCTGGAGGCTGGAGCAGAGGTGTAGCCTCCATACATCACCAGAGGCAAGGGCAGCAGAACTTCCATGGCCCACAACCATGACCTTGTCCTATGTCCGACATGAAAACATCCCAAACTACAGTCCCATACTAGGTAACCCATTCTCACAAGAGCTGGTGACAGGAACAGCTGCTGGCTAATGAGAATCACCCAGTCCCTGGGGTCCCCTCCTGGAATGCAGGCCTATGTGATTCCCAGGGCTTCTTGGGGCAACCGGCGTGGGACGCAGATGAAGGACGTGAAACTAAAATACAGAATGGCACTGAGCACCAGAACCCGGGAAACCAGGACTGGATCCTGTGTCATCTGCTTCAGACTCGGGGGTGCCTCTCCCAGGGAGGGACAGCTGGCACTGGCCACTCCTAGCCTGGAGGAGGAGAGAGTTTTGAGGAAGGTACCTCGGGCCACTGGAAGTCATATAGGACCTGGCGCGGGAAGGGGTGTGGGGCCCAGGCAGGGATGATGGCTTGGGTCCACAGGCTGAGCTAATATATGTCTATGTTCTTGGGAATGGTCCAGGCTGGAGTTATCGCTCTGGGAATCATCACCCAGCTGAAAATAGCTTCATGAGCGAGGAAAATTCTGAGATTTCTCATTCTCAGACTTTCATCTTCTTCCCCAAATGTGAGAAGCCAGTTGTCTCTTCCTAGGAAGACACAGCTCTCTGAACCAGGGATTAGGCACTGCGGCAGTTTCTAGAGCCTCTATTGCTTATGTAAATATGCAAAGAGCTCCCAGCCCTGGAAACAGACAACTGTACTGTGAAAAGCCACAGACCTAGACCCCCCTTAGGAAACTGCTTGGTTTGTGCGTGTGACAGTTTGAGTTTTCAGTACCAGGCAAAGGCTATGCTCTTAAGCCCTCCCTGCCTGCCCTGAACAGTGTTATTTCAGTCTGATGTCTGTTTAGCTAGGGGAATAATTAATTAACAATTACATCTGCTGGAAACACACCACCAAGTGGCACTCGGTAAATATTGACGAGGACTGAGCCTACTATTTACTGGTATCGTCAAATTAGGAGGACAACTGTGATAATGCCGCAGCAAAATATCTGAGGCTTTGTCATCTCACCGAGGAGGAAGTGAGGGCCAGAGAGCCAGGGAGGAGTGGTGACTTTTTGGACTTCTGGTAAGGCAGAGACCAAGCCAGAACCCGTGCCACTAACTCCTGACCCGAAAGTCATCTGCTACTTCTTTTCTGCTCTGTTGCCTTGGTCTGTTGCCTTGGTGGGCTTTTTTTTTTTTTTTTTTTTTTAGAAATGGCTGAGTCCGGTTCAGATGTTTGTGACGTCAGCTTCTCCAAAGAACAGTAAAATCTCATTAAGTCCAAATAATTGGAAGAATGGCCAGGCTGAGCTGGAGAAAGGTTTGAGCTATTTTAAAAAGATTCCCAGCGTCTTCCTTTCAAGGCCGTGTGGTAAATTAGAACAAGTACTTGCAGAATGGGGCCACGTAGGTCTAACTGAACCCACTCAGAAAACAACAAACATTTATGTACTCTATAAATGGAACATTGATTATTTGCATGTAACTGATGGTTGCTAAAGATATTTTAGGAATTTGGGGAAATATCTTTTTTTGCTAAAAGAAAAGCTGTTTTCTTTGAAAGCTTATTATTATTTATTATTATTTTTGCTAGGTGTGGGGTGGCACACACTTTTATTCCCAGTACTTAGAAGGCAGAGGCACATGAGTTCAAGGGTAGCCTGGTCTACAAAGTGGGGTCCAGGACACTGTTACACAGAGAAACCCTGCCTAAATAAAAATAAATAAATACATAAATAAATTGAAATAAAGCTTATTTTCATGTTTCATGAAGAAACTCGCAAATATAAAAGTAAACATAGGCCAAATCACTCATCAAAGTTATCATTAGTTAATCAAATTTAATGACAAACTATAAAGCTAAAATAAGAATTAAAAACAACTGAGAGCTCTCCACCCCACTGTCACTCCTCCTAAGTCCCCTCCTCTTCTTTCTTTCTTGTTTTGAGATGTGGTCTCCCAATGTAGCTCAGGCTAGCCTCAAACTCATGATCCTTCCAAGTCAGCCTCCCTCGGGGGTAGGGTTTTGGGGATGCGCAGTACACTTGGTGTTTTATATTTTAATGGCAAAAAACAAAAACAACAAAAAACAAAAAAACAACAAAAAAACCCCAGAATTGCCCAATCAGTCCAATTTTTAGAAAGCAACACAAATTCTGCTACACACTAAGGACAACCACATTCATCCTAAGAATCTTTCATGGTCTGCCTTGAATTCTCACGAGAGGGCAGTTACCAGTAAAATAGAGTCCTCAATCTAGCTAGTCTCTCTCTGTCTCTGTGCACCTCCCTCTCCGCACCCCCCCCCCCCCCCCCCGTCACATTTACAGTTTTTCTGTGCTCCACCACTTTGGTTCACAGCAGCACATTTTCACCCCGCCAAGGCCAGCAGAGCGCCCCCAGCTGCTTTGAAACTGGAAGCCTTTGAGGCTGTTGCTTTCCCTCACCGTGCCTTTGAATTTCCACAGGTGTCCAGCCAGCCCTCCCTAGTGCCTTTTGTGACCAATCCCTGCATCTGCATGTCTTCTGTGTTCTGTTGCTCAGACGCTGAACATTCATTATGAATGTTCTGAGAAACACGAGCCTCTTCATCCGTTCATCCGTAGCCCTTTTTTTTTTAAAAACACAAACAAGGTCAGGCATGCTTACTCCTGAAACAGCTCGTAGGTGCTTCTATTTTCCTCCCTCGAGTTGGCTTTTTCCTTCTTTATCGCTTCGGTAAGCAGCTTGTGGCCAAGGGCACGCTGTTGAGTAATGGGTGGCTATTTGGGAAAAACAGTCTGTAAAGTTGACAAGCACGTGAGCATGCTCACCGCGGGGGGCGGGGGAATTCTAGGGAATCTGGTTGAAGACATATAAGGCTTTTCTTGCTGGTTTGGTTGTCTTGGATGCTATTCAAAGATTCACATGTCTTAGGGCTGGGGAAAAAAAAAACTGACCAAAACAAAATGAGATACATTTCTGCCAAGTAACATGAAGCAAAGGCTTTTCAGGTAGTCCCTGCTGGCGAACTGCTGCCCCCATCTGGAGACGTTGGGAACTGAAGATTTTTTGTTTGTATTTTGTTTGGTTGGTTGGTTGGTTGGTTGGTTGGTTTTTTGTTTGTTTGTTTGTTTGTTCCAGCCCAGGTCTTGCGTCCCCATGCGTCTGCATTTGCTTGGCTGTCCTATGCAAGTGTGTCTCGCTGAAGTTTGAAGAAATGCCAGGCCATAATCTGAAAAATGTTTTCGGTTTATCCCGAATCCGAGTAACTCCAAGGATTTCTCCGGGGCCGAGACTGTCTCCTTACCTTTGTGAACCATCTGTTCTGGGTCCGCTCTGCTAAGAGGTTAAGTTAAACCACCTCACCCTTCTTGGCAGCCTTGGGCTAGCAAGGAGTGCTTTCTGATTTGGCATTCTGCCTTAGAATTTCTGTCCTTAAAAAGAAGCGTTTGAGCCGGGCGGTGGTGGCACACGCCTTTAATCCCAACACCCAGGCAGAAGCAGGTGAATCCCTGTGAGTTCGAGCCAGCCTGGTCTACAAAGCGAGTCCAGGACAGCCAGGGCTACACAGGGAAACCCTGTCTCGAAAAACAAAAACAAAAACAAAACAAAACAAAAAAAAGGAGCGTTTAGACTTTGATGTCTAAGCTACCTTGGGCTCTAGTTCCGTTAGGAAAAAAAAAACTTTACTGGAAAGAAACATTTATTTTAACTCAAATACACCCTTAGGCATTAAATGAGCCCTCTCTTTATGAACAAGAGTTCTGGAAGCAACATGTGCTTGGAGGAGGAGCTGAATTAAAAAAAAAAAAAAAAATCAAATGATGAAGCCCACCACTAGGAGACAGTGTTGATAAAAAGTTCAAGAACAGCTTCCCCATAATCTTTCCTTCTGATGAGATTTTTTTTTTTACCCTTTAAATCAAAGGATATAAGAATGATGAAAGACTGTAATATTTTTGTTCAGTATTAAAGTTCTGGAAAGAATATTAAAGGGAAATACATTTTTCAGAGTAAGACAACGCTAAGTCTGGTGGCATTTCTATCACCTGAGATGGAAAAATACTGGGCTTGCTTTGAGAACATGAAAGAACCAGAAGATAGCATCCAGCTCATGCTTGTTTGGCTTCCTCGGAGGGGCGTGCTGCATTAGCTCTGTGTTCTGGGAGCAGGGTATTAACTGCTAGAAAATTCTAGAAGTTTCTTTTCCCTTAATACAGGCTATCTTTTTTTAATATTCCAGCATTCCCATGAAGCAAAGAGTGCTGCTTTTTTTTTTAAAAAGACGGAGAGATCGAGGCATAGAGATTTTTGTACAAGACTAGAATTGCAGAACCACAATGAATCAGGTGTGACCATGACAGTCTCGCTGCTCTCGTTTGTCTTTTTTTTTTTTTTTTAACTGAAGACTTCAGGCACATATAGTGCATTTTAATGAGATCCAACCCCCCCCCCCCAACTGCTCCCATAGCCCTGCTCCCACCTTCCCCTCTCAGCTTTATGTGTTCTTTTTAAATCCACTGAACACTTGCTGCGTCACCAGGATGTAGGTGGGTGCAGGCCTATCCCCTGGAACATACAAAGGATGGCTGCAGGGGAGGAGTGAATGGCGCTGCTCCTTTTAATAGCTGGAAAGGATTACAGTTTTGAACCAGAGTAACAAACTGGCCTGGCAAGATAGGCCCACCCGTAGGCTCAATCGTCTTAACAATTATACTTTTGTTATGAACTCACTAACAGAGCGTACCTCACCTACAACCCGATTAACCCAAACAATAGGAGAAGGAGATTAAAGAACACAATAGTGAAACCTTAAGGATATCAGTTTCGAGGAAAGATTCTCCTGGTGTGGTCAGCAGGACCTCAGCAGACTAGCAATTCCACCAAAGTGACTGCTGAAACCTGGAGCAACTGGAACCCCTGGAGCCTCAAGCCTTGAAGCCCTTCCTGGAGCAGTTCTCTCTAGGAGCATCTCTTGAAGTGTTGATGAACAGCCAAAACAATCCCAAGTTCCCCCCCCCCCCCCCCCCCCCCGTCTCTCCCTCCCTCCCTTCTCTTTTGGGCCCATAAATATATCTCCTCTGAGTCTCTACTAGGATATTTTCAGCTGGCAACATCCAAGCTCCCTCACGAAGTGGATCAACTTCCAAGGGGATAAACATCCTGCTCTCTCTCAGGAGTCTGTTCCCCATCCCACACTTGGGATCAACACAAAACCATGTTTTATCTCCTCTTCACCTACCAGTGTAAAAGTGGCACTTTCTGGTTGGACCGTGGTGTGTTCATCCCTGATGTAACACATATATCTCAGTCCCTTCCCACCCCCGAAGGCTCAGGTATCATCAGAAAGGAGGGTGTGGGAGGTAGTGGATGACTGCTAGGAAAAGGTGTGTCTTGGCTAAAAGGCCCCCCGATCAAAAGCAATCTGGTAAGGAAAGGGTTTGTTTCATTTAACAGCTGGTAGCCCATCCCCCAGGGATGTCTGGGCAGGAACCTAGAGGCAGGGACTGATGCAGAAGCCATGTGAGAACACTGCTTACCGCCTCGCTCTGTTTTCTTTCTTACACATGCCAGAACCACTTGTCCAGGCTTGGCACCACATATAGTGGGCTGAGCCCCTCCCACATGAATAATCAATGAAGAAAACGCCCCTTGGGCTTGCCCATAGGCCAGTCTGGTTGGGGGGAATGTTTTCTCAGTCAAGATTTCCTGGGGGGGGGGGTGTTTCTGGACACAACAGGTGATGGCATACACACGCTCCCTTACAGTAGTTGTGGTCACGTGTACAAGGCCTACACAAGATCAACCCAGCCAAAAATCCTAGCAGGAAGAGCTAGCACAGGAGCAACTCACAAAGTCCCACCCCTAGCTGAAGAGCTAGTGGCTGTTGATGGCTTCTGTGGGAGATGGCCCCTACTCATTCCTCCAATAGATGGACTTAGACCCACCCACGCATTGGTAACTCTGGTCCTCTGGAAGAGCAAGGATGCTCTTAACTGAGCCCCTCGTCCCTGCCCCATCTTTAAATTATTATTATTTTTAAATTTGCTTTTTTTTTTTTTTTTTGAGACAGGCTCTCACTATGTAGCCCTAGCTGGCTTGGAACTCGATAAGTAGACCAGGCTGGTCTTGAACTCACAGAAATCCTCCTGCTGCTTCCAGAAGCAGAAGCCACCATGAGACTAATCCTAGCTGTCAACTTGACCACATCTGGAGTCAACTAAAACCCAAGCAGCTGGGCACATCTGTGAGGGATTTTTCTTGATTGAATCACTTGAGGTGGGAAGACCCACCCTAAGTCTGGCCAGTACCTTCTAAGAGGAGCCTATATAAAAGGACACAGGAGAGGGAAGCTTTTGTTTTTTGCTGCTTGTGCTCTCTCTCTCTCTCTCTCTCTCTCTCTCTCTCTCTCTCTCTCTCTCCTCTCTCTCTCTCACTGAGGTGTTCATCTGAGGTGTTCCTGTGTTCCTACTTTTTTTTTTGCGACTCCAGTGTGTACTGAAGACCAGCTGAGACATCCAGCCTTGTAGACCCTTTGTCGGGAGCCAGTCATTGTTGGACCAGGCAGACCACAGCCTGTAAATCACTGTAATAGACCATATGCCACTGTAATAAAACTCTTAATTAATATTCATCCTATCAGTGCTGTTCATCTACAACAGCCGTTCCCAATCTTCCTGATGCTGCAATCCCCTCAATACAGTTCCTCGTGTTGTGGTAACCCCCAAACCACCAACAAAAATTATTTTCATTGCTACTTCATAACTGTAATTTTGCAACTGGTATGAATTATAGTGTAAATATCTGATATGTAAGATACCTGTGAAATTGACCTCCAGTTTCATTTGACTTCCAAAACGGTCACAACCTACAGACTGAGAACCGCTATTCTAGAGACTCCTGAATATATCCACCATACTTGGCCACATGTTTTGTGTTTCAAGACAGCGTTTCTCTGTGTAGCCTTGGCTGTCTTGGACTCGTCACTCTGTTGACCAGGCTGGCCTCGAACTCACAGAGATCCACCTGTCTTTGCCTTCCTGGAGTGCTGGGATTACCATGCCCAGCTACATGGTTTTAAAAAATTCTTTTTCTTCTACTGAGGGACATTTAAGCTGTTTCCATGTTCTGGCTGTTATAAATAAGGCTGCTATGAACATGGTTGAGCAAATTTTCTTGTTGTGTGCTGGCGTATCTTCTGGGTATATTCCAAGGAGTGGAATAGTTGGGTCTTGAGGAAACCCTATTCCCAGTTTTCTGAGATAGCACCAGATAGATTTCCAAAGTGGCTGTACTAGTTTGCATTCCCACCAGCAATGAAGGAGTATTCCTCTCTCCCCACATCCTCCCCAGCATGTGGTGTCACTTGAATTTTTGATCTTAGCCATTCTGATGGGTGTAAGATGGAATCTCAGAGTTGTTTTGATTTGCATTTCCCTGATGACTAAGGAGGTTGAGCATTTCTTTAAGTGTTTCTCAGCCTTTTGCTATTCCTCTGTTGAGAATTCTCTGTTTAGTTCTGAGCCCCATTTCTCAATTGGGTTATTTCGTTTGGTGGTGTTTAGTTTCTTGAGTTCTTTATATATTTTGGATATTAGACCTTTGTCAGATGTAGGGTTGGTGAAGATCTTTTCCCAGTCTGTAGGCTGTCGCTTGGTTCTGTTGACAGTGTCTCCTACCTTACAGAAGCTTCTCAGCCTCACGAGGTCCCATTTATTAATTGTTGACCTTAAGGCCTGGGCTGTTGGAGTTCTGTTCAGGAAGTTTGTCTCCTGTGCCACTGTGTCCCAGGCTCTTCCCCACTTCTTCTTCTAACTGACTTAGTGTCTCTGATTTTATGTTGAGGTCTTTGATCACAGGGGGAGGAGGTCCTCCTCAGTCACAGTCATAGGGGAGGGGAGTAAGGGAAAAATGGGAGGGAGGGAAGAATGGGAGGATACAAGGAATGAGATAACAATTGAGATGTACTATGAATAAATTAATAAAATATATTTTTAAAAATTATTATTATTAGATTTTTAAGCTACCAAACTGATAAACTCACTGCTCCACATCTGGCTGATCCACCGAAGCACTTCAGTGGGTACAGGTTTGAGCAGCATAAAGAGGGTGGCCTTCTACCGGTGTCACCTCCCTCC
Source organism: Acomys russatus (assembly GCF_903995435.1). NCBI lineage: Eukaryota > Metazoa > Chordata > Mammalia > Rodentia > Muridae > Acomys > Acomys russatus. The sequence goes on from NC_067166.1 coordinate 14,831,646, forward strand.
CCAGCATGCTTGTGTTTCTTAGTGGTCAGCGTGAGTCTGGAAATGGAGACAATTTTGGAATTCTGGACTCAAGCCCCAGGGCCGGGAATCGTGGCACAAGCCTGTAATCCCAATACCTCATGAGGCAGAGGCAGGCGGATCGCTGTGAGTTTGAGGCCAGCCTGCTCAACAAAGTGAATCTAGGATAGCCAAGTCTACACAGAGAAACCCTGTCTTAAAAAACAAAAAACCACTAACAGGCCAAAAAAAGAGCCCTGAAGGTTTTTAATCAGCATGTTTTTCTTTTTATTAATGACATGTAATGGAAGGGGATAGAACAAAAAATTCCAGAATGAATTGTTCCTTTTTTCTTTGTGGTTATATGCTAAGTTTTACAGAGCTGTTCCATACAATGTGTCTCACTAAGGGTCAATGCTCAAAAGATCGTGGGGGGCTCATTTCCAGAAGCACCTTGAATAAAGTGGGTTGCTGTGTCACTTATCATATGGTCCCTGAGATGTTACTAGATCACTTATGGTGACTTATGTCCCACCCTCCTACCTGAAATGAGCTTGACATCTGAGTGACTTTCTCTTCGCATCAGTGATCTCTGTAAGGCCTATTGCACGGCAGGTGCTTAGGAAATCTGTTTAGGGTTTCTGTGGACTTTTCCTTTCTTTGCATCTAAGTAGATAGCTAAAGCATACTTCTGTAAGTGTAAAATGCCATTTGTGATTCTGTTTCGTCTCGCTAGATGATAATCATAGGGGTAGGCTGGTATTAATGCAAGCATCGGCTTTTAGCTACATTTTCCTTCTGTGTGCGCACTGTGGCCTGGGTGTAGACGAATTCACCCCCCTAAATGGTTGCCCCGCGGCTACTGTGCAGACTTGAACTTCTGTTTCTCAAAGAGCTCTCTCTGCTGCTGCTCGCTGGTGGCCTCCCGCTGCTGCATCAGCTCAGCTGTTCCTTTGGTCACCCCCCAGGCATCTGGCTTGGACATTGAAGGGTTATATGGCCTGCCAGAAGCTATCCGGAGACTCTGCCAGTACTCCTTTCTGGCCCTGTGGAAACAAAGCACATGTCAGGATCTGCAATATATCCAGAGCACATACCAGGATCCCTCAGCCCACCCTCAGAGCCTTTCTTAGTCTCTGAAAGTACTAACATGCAAACATTTGTTTACGAATCCAGACGTAAGGCGTTTTCACCACTTAACCCTTTTAGGTCTTCTTTGAACCCAAACATAGAGATGCCTAAAATGTAGAATCAGGATATTTTCTATCTGGTATATATAACCTTTCCATCCTAGTGTCCTGGCCACATTAAAAAAAATCTCTTATAATCTGGGTGATGTATACTTTTAGTCCCAGCATTCGGGAGGCAGAGGCAGAGGCAGGCAGAGCCCTGTGAATTCAAGGCCAGCTTGGTCTACAGAGTGAGTTCCAGAACAGCCAGGGCCACACAGAGAACTTTTACTAGACTATGTTAAGTGTGCAAAATAACGTCTCTCCACATGCCACTCTCGTGTGTGTATGTCATACTTTGATCACACGCACCCCTGTGTTCTCTCACTTTCTCCCTGAAACTTGTCTGGAGACAAGCTGGCATGTGTGACTGGATTCTCCCTCCATCCTATATTCATCATCTCCTCCTGCTTCCGGCCTCATGTTAGTAGCCTGTCTGGAAGGCATCTACACTGGCTACTTTATTTGCCAAGCTCTTGAAACTCTAACCTTCCTATGGGCTCCCCATCACCTCGGCGACAAGTTCATCCACCAGCGAGCACACTGATGGTAGCGGACCTACCCCTGCTGGTCCCGGGAGTCTGCTTTCTATGGAATTCTGCCTCCTCTCTGCTCTCAGACTTGCTCAGTGCCCCCTGCCTCTTTCCACCTCTTCATGCCTCCCATCAGCCTCCTCTTTTGTCTGGCAGTGTACTTCATCCTTCAGAATTCAGCTCCGGCTGCAGCTTCCACAGGCATCCCTCAGGAGCCCCCTTCTGCCTTGTGTCGCCGTGGACCATTAGGTCAGAGCCCGCACTGCTATGTGCGTGTGTCTCTCTCTTTGTATTTGAATTCATCATGTCATTTGAACTTGCTTGCTTGTTTCTCTGTCCCTTAGGTTAACTCTTTGGGAACTGGAGCCCCCACCCTCCTTTTCTACCTGGTAGGATCCTATTTAGCTTTCAAAACCCAGCTTTCAACTCTCCCCTTTTTTCTGATATGTTGTCCTAGCTGGCAGAGACAGTTATTTTTGTCACTCCTCGAAAGCTGCCACCGTGTAGTACAATGGCTTTATCTTTCTTCTGTTGCTTTTCCCTTTCTATCCTATGTCCCATGCAAACCACGTTGGACTCAAACTCACTATGTAGATGAGGCTGGCCTAGAACTTCCTATTTTCTCCTTGCCGCCTTCTAAGTGCTGGGATTATACCTGTGCACCGCCGTGCCAAGCATTGGTTTTCTTAGCCACTCCTCCTTGTGAGACTCTCAGAGCCAGGTCCCACCCTCCCTCCCCCCCCCCCTTTTCCCCTTCCCTAGTCCTTAGAAAGTGGAAACCATCCTCACATACGATCTGAGCCCAGCCTATCAAGTTTTATCTGGGCTGCCGGCATAGAGCCCAGCCCGGTGCCAGTTGTAGACTTATTTCCTTGCTCATCACCACCACTGGAATGTGAGTTCTGAGGAAAGATCTTGCCCATCATTACCACCTCATTCCTAGCTCTGAAAATCAGGACACAGAGCACTTAGCATTAACATAAAGTATTAATACTTAAATGGACACTGCATGCGCTGTGCTTGAGTGGGGCGCAGATTTGCATTTGCATGCTCTTTAAACTTACAGTCTATCTTAAACCTTCTCCACAAGTCACCTGGCAAGACGCTTTCTAAGCAGCTCAGGAGAGACTCTGAGGAGGAGGGCCGACCGGGGTTTGCCCATCCTCTTCGCACGGGACATGGGAGGAAGGGGTCCTGAGGGGAGCAGATGGAGTGGAGGAGTACTGACCTGGCTCTGACCCAGGGTTTGGTGTGCATGTTCAAACCACTTCCCCAGCTGCCATGTTTTTCTGAAGCTGGTGGCAGGAACCCCCTTTCTGGGGCCAGCTCCTCTGCAATCGCCCTGATGTGGTAGGGCTCAAATCCGCAGCAGCCGCCGATGTACCTGACCCCCAGGTTGTAGGCCTCTCTGGCATATTTTTGAATATCCCATCTGGTCGCAACTCTGGGTTCCAGGCCTGGAATAAATGATATTAGGTCTGAGTTCTTTTTTATTAAAAAATAAAAATAAAAAATAAAGGGCTGGAGAGACAGCTGAGTGAATTAAGAGCAGTTGCAGCTTAGGCATGAGGAATTGGGTTGGGGCCATGTCAGGTGGCTCACAAATGACAGCCTATAGCTTCAGCTCCAGATGTGCACTCTGCTAGCACCTGCAGTCTCATCATGATCATGTGTGTGCATATACATGGGTGCACACACACACACACACACACACACACACACACACACACACACACACACGAGCATCACACATGAGCATGCACACATGCTCAAACACCACACACACATGCAAACCACACACACATGTACACACGTAAGTGTAGACACACGAGTGTGCACATGTGTACATACACACACATGAACACACACATGAGTGAGCACACACAGACATACACATGCACATATTCAAACACCACATATACACATACATATATACATGTACACACACATTTACACACTCACACACACCAACAATTTAAAGTAAATCTTTAGAAAGGGTGGAATATGAAAGAGCAGAATACCTGATGCCTCCTCTGGCCTCTACATGTATGTACATGAATACATGTAAACATACACATGGGAGTACACACATACAGACAACCACACACAAAATTAACATGAAAATTTTAAGAGGGAGTGGGGCTTTGGAAGTAATTCATTGAATTTTATTTTGTGATTAAAACATTAAAAATAGATGGCTGTGGTGGTGCACGCCTGTAATCCCAGCACTTGGGAGGCAGAGGCAGGAGGATCTCTGTGAGTTCAAGGCCAGCCTGGTATACTGAGTGAGTCCAGGACAGCCCAGGCTACACAGAGAAACCCTGTCTCGAAAAACAAAAACAAAAACAAAATTAAAAATAAGGGTGAAAGGATATTCTCGAAGGCCACACACTTCAGGAGCAGAGCTAGAACCAGGACCAGCCCTCTCCAGACGCCCCCGCCCCAGACGACAACCTTTTCATCAACTCTAAGGCACAAGTCACTAGCTGTCACCTCTGGGTCACAGTTAAATTCATGGTTACTGTTTCCCTTAGCAGTCCCTTTTTCCTTCCGTGGCCTAATACGGAGGGAGTTTTGGCTTCAGGGACAAAAGCTAGGGGGCAAGAGATGACACTCACAGCTATTTCTCTACCATGGCAAAAGCTCTCCGGCTACATAAATTCGTTTGGAATTTTTCAGGCAAAGATATTGAGACACTCCATTAAAATGGCCTGTCTTACCAAAGGGGAATTCTGGGAGATCGATAAATCCCTGTTTGCCGCAGTCGGGGGTGTGGTAGGCCAAGGGCTGGCTCATCAGGTAAGCTTTCAAGCGGGCGGCCTCCAACCCCTCTTTCATGAGCTTCACCGTGTGGAGGCTGGTGGTGGGGTCGAAGTGGCAGTTCACACCGACAATGGAGGCACCTGGAAGTGAGGGGAACATGTTAGCATAGGGGAGACACCAGATTCTGGCAGCTTCCATGCTCCTGGCTCTGCAGGAAGCTGGTACTCATCGATGGACCGAAGGACAGTGTTTGGTCCCCACGCAAACCTTTATCATCTGTGAGGAAGAGCGATTGAGAGCATCCAAGAAGTGTGTTCTGAGAAGTCTGGTATAATTGAAGTGTCACTTAGGCACATTGGGCTGTCCATCTTTTTTTTTTTTTTTCCTTTCTTTCTTTTCTTTTTAATCATTATTAGAGGCTTTTCTTTCCTTTAAGTTTTGGCAGTCCATTTTTCAGTGTTCGACATTATGTAGCAAGCGCGATAATTTTTCAGCACTCCCAGCTGCTGGATTGCACCTGTGTTTAGCATTATGCTGCTCACGCAAGGCCAGAACAAATCTCCCCTCTCGCCAGGCATGGTTAATACATTCACAAATGCGTCTGAGGCATAGTAGCCGAAGGTCATACAGAGAAAAAGGTTCATTTGTTGTTGTTTTGAGACAAAGTTTCTCTGTGTAGCCTTGACTACACTCAATTTGTAGACTAGGCTGGTCTTGAACTCAGGGAGATCCACCTGCCTCAGCCTCCTGAGTGCTGGAATTAAAGGTGTGTGCCACCACTCCCAGCAGTTAATGTTTTTGTTTCTTATTTATTTATTTTTTTTTTACTGACTTTGTTTGTTTGTTTTAAAATCTGTTTTCAAGAAAAATTTTTGTAGAGTCCAGGGCAGCCAAGGCTACACAGAAAAACCCCGTATCAAAAATCAAAAACAACAACAACAAAACCCCACAAAAACCAAGAGAGACAGAGAGAGAGAGAGAGAAGAAGAAGAAGAAGAAGAAGAAGAAGAAGAAGAAGAAGAAGAAGAAGAAGAAGAAGAAGAAGAAAGAAGAAGAAGAAGAAGAAGAAGAAGAAGAAGAAGAAGAAGAAGGAAGAGGAGGAGGAGGAGGAGGGAGGGAGGGAGAAATTTGTGTCTAGGATTAGTGATTTGAAAACAAAACTCTCAAGACCCTCCTTCACTTGAGGTGGCTAATCACTTTAACACCTCTCACAGGGACAAAGTGCTCCTTTGTGCGCCAGCCTCCCGGTCAGGCAGCTTCACAGAGCTGCCACCTAAAGTGTTTTTCTGAAATCTGTTATGGTGATGTTTGATTTAATAAGACAAAATACATTTTAGATGTCTCATTTCATTAAAAAAATTTTTTTTTATTTGGTTTTTCAAGACAGGGCTTCTCTGTGTAGCCTTGCCTGCCCTGGAACTTGCTCTGTTCAACTGGCCTCAAACTCAGAACTCACAGGGATCTGGCTACCTCTGCCTCCCTTGTGTTAGGATTAAAGACATGTGCCACCTCTACCCAGCCTAGATGTCTCATTAAAAAAAAAAACTTTTATAGTTATTACATCCTTAACTGTGTCTGGAACCAGGATGACCAATAATGACAAGTGTTAGGTATGGTTTTGGAAATTTCATCATCTAGTAGATTTGAAAAGGACAACAGGCTATTAAAAGTACCACTCTCTCAGGAGGGCATTGTGGTGCACACCTCTAATCCCAGCACTCAGGAAGGCCGAGGCAGGTGGGTCTATGTGGGTTTAAGGCCAGCTGGGTCTATAAGTGAGTCTAGGGCAGTTAGGGATCTTATTATACAGAGAAACCCTGTCTTTAAAAACAAAACTAAACAACCCTCCCCCAGAAAAAAAAAAAAAAAGCTAAAAACTGAAATCAAACTGAACCAAACCAGTTCCACTCTCTCAAAAATGAAAGGGATTCCCAAATGGAGTATCTTTCTTCTTTTTTTGAACTTAAGAACTTTCAGTAAAGGGTTGGTGGAGATGGGTCAGTGAGATGAGCACTTGCTATGAAAACAAGAGGATCTGAGTTCAAATCCCCGGTGCCACCAAACTGCTGCCATCAACATGCAAGCCTGTGAGCACAGCCCTGGGTGGAGGGTGGGGGGTAGGGGTAGGGGGGATGACAGTGGGGGGGGGTTGAGATGGTCCAATCCCAGCAGCTTGCTGGCCATCTTGCCTAAGCTAACTGATAGGCTGCAGGTCAGTGAGAGAGATCCTACCTTCGTTTATCTAACGCTTTCCGTTGGAGTTTTTGTGGGACTAAGTCTCACCTTGTGGCCCAAGCTGGTCTCAACCTCTAAGCAATCCTCCGGCTTCGGCTCTCTTGGCCACCCACCCCTCCAGCAATGGGGATACAGGTGTGCACACCACACCCACTCCATCTTGATCTTGACCTTTTGACTTTAATTTTGATTGTGGAGCTCCCATAGCTTCTCTTTCTTTGCGTATTTTATTTTATTTGTTGTTATGCTTACTTTTATTGTACTGGTTAATTAATTATATATTGGCTATTTATTACATACTTGCTAGATGTAAGGTTCCTTGGAAGGAGAAATGTAAATACAATATGGTCTGACATCACAGACTTTGTGTTTTTTTCTTGATTAAAAGCATGTGTCATCACTTGAGCTCAGACTATCTTTTAGCTCAGTATTTCCCAAGATTTGGCCCATGAACATAAGGTTTTATGATGAATTAAGATAGATAATGGCTATTCATCACATCTCCTTCTTGGATATTAACAAGAGATAAGAATGTGTCGAAGAAACAGAGAATTCTCAACAGAGGAATATCAAATGGCTGAGAAACACTTAAAGAAATGCTCAACCTCCTTAGTCATCAGGGAAATGCAAATCAAAATAACTCTGAGATTCCATCTTACACCCATCAGAATGGCTAAGATCAAAAATTCAAGTGACACCACATGCTGGGGAGGATGTGGGGAGAGAGAAACACTCCTTCATTGCTGGTGGAAATGCAAAGTAGTACAGCCACTTTGGAAATCTATTTGGTGCTATCTCAGAAAAATGGGAATAGGGCTTCCTCAAGACTCAGCTATTCCACTCCTTGCTTGGAATATACCCAGAAGATGCTCCAGCACACAACAAGAAAATTTGCTCAACCATGTTCATAGCAGCATTATTCATAATAGCCAGAACATGGAAACAGCCTAAGTATCCATCAGTAGAAGAATGGATAAAGAAACTGTGGTACATATACACTATGGAATACTACTCAGCTATTAAAAACAAGAAATTCCTGAAATTTGTGGATAAATGGATTGAGCTAGAAATGATCATAATGAGTGAGTTAACCCAGAAGCAGAAAGACTCAAATCGTATATACTCACTTATATCTGCATACTAGCCCAAGGGGCATGTCCCACGAAAGCCTTCACTTACCAGGAAACTGGGACAGAGGGGAGGATATCCTATTGGGACTCTAGATGAGAGAAGCATGGGAGAATGGCAAAGTAGAAGGATCCAGAGGGTCCTAGAAACCTACAAGTAGAACATTATGATAGGCAGATTTGGGCCCAGGGGTCATGCTCAAACTAAGGCACCAGCCAAGGATAATACAGGCGGTAAACTTTAAACCCCTACCCAGATCTAGCCAATGGTCAGAACATTCTCCACAGTTGAGTGGAGAGTGGGATATGACTTTCTCACGTACTCTGGTGCCTCACATTTGACCATGTCCCCTGGAGGGGAAGACTTGGTGGCACTCAGAGGAAGTACAGCAGGTTACCAAGAAGAGACTTGATACCCTATGAGCATATACAGAGGGAGGTAATCCCCCTCAGGAACAGTCATAGGGTAGGGGAATAAGGGGAAAATGGGAGGATACAGGGATGGGATAACCATTGAGATGTAACAAGAATAAATTAATAAAAAATAAAAATAAAAAGAATGTGTCAAAGATTTGGCTAAGTCAACAGTGGAGATCCAGGCACAAGCAGGATTAGTGTGGCGTCTGATCTATCAGCATTCTCACAGATGGAAAATGCCAACTGAAGACATTCGAAATGAGTGTTGTAACTGACAGTAGCATGCTTCTCTCTCTCTCTCTCTCTCTCTCTCTCTCTCTCTCTCTCTCTCTCTCTCTCTCTTTCTTTTTGTGGTTTTTCTAGACAGAGTTTCTCTGTGTAACAGCTTTAGCTGTCCTGGAACTCACTTTGTAGACCAGGCTGGCTTTGAACTTACAAAGATCCAGTCTGCCTCTGCTTCCCAAGTGCTGGGATTAAAGGCATACACCAGCACCGCCCAACTGACAGCGGCATGCTCTAAGGGCAGAGATGCTCATATCAGATACATGGAGGTAGAATTTGAGCTAAACATTGGAAAATGAGCCTGGTTTCTTAGGCACAGAGTGCTCAGGGTTGAGCCAAATAAATCTGGTTGATCTAGTGGGGTGATTTTAGACAGATAAATGAGAAAAGTGAGGCTCCCTATGCCTGGTGCACATGAAAGGCCTGCATATGATGGGAAAGGCCCAGACTGCCTGCCAATTACCAAGGTCCCCTCTGACCTTGGAGACCACTAACTTACCCCCTCTTAGTTTTAGAGTTCCCATAAAAATTAGGATTATATACTTTCCTTCCTACGCATAAATATTTCTTACTGTTAGTGACAAGTGTGAAAACGATTCTTATGAAAAATCAGGAGGTGGGTAAGAACCATAAATTAGACAAATCACTGACGTGTCTCTAGCTCACAGAGTGAGTCTCTCTTCCTCTGACACTGAGTTATAACTTGGATTTAAAATGCGACAGTTTGGAAAACAGTCTGTGCATTTCCCTTAATTGAAATGAAACCCAATGTTAGGAACAGAAATTGGATAAAAAGATATATTAGGTGGTCAGCATTTCATATCACAGTTTCTTTTGATTTATTATAGCAATTACACGAGGCAAAGCAAGCTAGCCACTATAAGAAAGAAAAAACTTTGGCAAACAGACAACTAACTTTGAAGTTATTAATGTTTAAAGATCCTCGACTCGAGACACGTTTAAATAAAACACAATTTCTCCTAATGTTTCTTTTGACTTATGCAAACATCCTTCTTGTTTCAAAGCATTAGGCCTTCAACATATGTCTGGCTACCCATTGCAAAAGGCTGCCATACGTCTGTGGCTTGGGGATTCGAGAATGAAATTTTACTGTTCTTTAAAAATATAAACTCATGGGTTGGGGAGATGGCTCAGTGGGTCCTAAGTTCAGATCTCTGGTCCCTGCATAGAACAGCTGGGCATAGTAGCCCGCACCTATAGCTCTTGTGCTACTGTGATCAACACAGACAAGTGGACCTAGGAGCTCAGTGGCCAAGCCAGCCTACGTAATCAATGACCTCAAGGTTCAGTGAGAGACCCTGTGTTAAAAAATAAGGAGAATAAAAGAAAAAGAAAGAAAGATGAAGAGCAATAGAGAAATACACCCAAGGTTTTCCTCAGGCCTCTACATGTAAACACACATGCCACAACACCCCTTCCGTTCACACACATGAACATGTATACAAAGCAAATTCATAGATTTTCTGTGTATGTTTTCTTGGTATATGCCAGAGTATGTATCAACTCCTGAAACAGTGTGCATTTTCTTTGTTACGTTTAAAGCCTGACTAGTAGCAAACTGACGGAAATCTATCATTACCTGCTTTTACCAGCCGCACTGCACACTCTCCGGGGGACACCCCATGCAGATCCCCTTCAGGCCCAATGCACATGGTAGCCGCTACAGGTTTACCAGATGTTTTTAAGGCTTCCACTGCCCACACAGCTTCTTCAACATGTTCAAAATACTGAAACCGGTGAAGAGAAGAACACATTTAATCATGTTCCCCACAAAACAATAAGAACATTATCACATGAGGAACTGCCTAGCAACAACTCAATTTCTAAGCATTTTTTGACCCAGAATAGAATGAGCGACAGCTTCTTCCTCCTTTTTTCCTAGACAGGGTTTCTCTGTGTAGCCTTGGCTGTCCTAGATTAGCTTTGTAGAACAGGCTGGCCTCTAACTCACAGAGATCCTCCTGCCTCTGCCTCCCAAGTGCTGGGATTAAAGACGTGCGCCACCACCATCTGGCTCTTTCTTTCTTTCCTTCTTCCTTCCTTCCTTCCCCTCTCTTTCTTTTCCTCCTCCCCCCTCTCCTCCTCCTCTTCCTTCTCCTCTTCTTCTTCTTCTTCTTCCTCCTCCTCCTCCTGCTCCTCCTCCTCCTCCTCCTCCTCCTCCTCCTCCTCAAGACATGGTTTCTCTGTGTAGCCCTGGCTGTCCTGGACTTGCTTTGGCATCAAACTCACAGAGATTCATCGCCTCTGCCTCCCAGAGTGTTGGAATTACAGGTTACCATGCCTGGGCTTGGAGCCACAGTTTCTTAGTGTGAACAGAAGACAAAAGATTTGAAAACTACTGCGTCCAATGAACTGTGTCAAAGTTAGCTGAAGTCTTAGATGAAAAAAGATCCCCAAAGCTAAATACATAGTGAACCCCCCACCCCATGTTGACGTGAGAGTAGAAGGTTAGAGAAAGGGGTTCCGTCTGAACTCGGGCCATCTTGCTCACCTCTGCAATGAGGAAGTCCACGTTCTTCTTCATGAAGACCTCTAGCTGCTGGTGAAATATTTTCTTCACTTCTATCTCACTCTTGCAGCTGAGGTATGAAGGTGTCTGGCTCACACCTCCGGCAACCAAAGCGTCTCCTTCATCGGCCACTTGCCGGGCGATGTCGCACGCAGCTTCATTGACCTTCTGCCCCTAGAGCAGGTAAGTGGAGGACAAGTGTAAACTTACGTGTGAAATCAGACGGCAAATCAGTTACATGCCCGCCTCTCGATTTTCTTTATTAATCATTGTTCTTGTTCCAGAAAACAAGAGTTATGTAGATCAATGCTTGATCAAGTCCAGCAGTTTGAAAAACTACACTAATATGAAAACAACGACAGCTGTGGTGAGGTCTAGGCTAGACGGTGTTGTCAAAAATCTGAGAGGACAGCAGTCTATAGATGAAAAGAGCTAAGCTAGGATTTTATATAACCTGAACTTAGATAAATAATTGTGACAATGGACAATAGCCTTTATTAATTAATAAGAGTAAAATTCAATTAAGATGATGACCAAAAATTCATGACTGTGTATTTCTCCCATGATAAATACGTGCCTCATAAGGCACATTCTAATAATTTAAGACATTTAAGGTTGAGCTGGTCTTTCTGTTTGTTTGTTTGTTTGTTTGTTTTAAATGGAGTCTCACTTAGCCCAGGTTGTCCTTGAACTCCCAATCCCCCTGCCTTCCTCTCACAAGTGCTGGGATCACAAGCTGGTACCACATGGACCATCTCCCTTTTGTACTGAGATAGCGTCTCATCCTGTTGCCTTCAACTGCTGAGCTCACAGGTCCTCTCACCACAGTCTCTTGAGTGGCTGGGAGTGCATATGGGGCTAACAAGCCTGCCTGCTCTAGGGTGTAGCTTGCTGGCAGGGCTCTTGCCGAACACATTTGAGGTACTGGGTTCTACCCCTCACACTGCAGATAATAACCACAACATCTTACCTTATCCTTGAAAAATAAAGCAAAGCAAACCTTCTACCACCCCATAACCCCCAAACGCAAAAAATAAACACCCCATACCACAGGTCATTTTAGGACTCTCCCCCGCCCCCACTTCCGGGTTCATTTTAGATATGACTAGATATGACGAAATATCAGCCTGAATGGACAAGTGATTTGGCAATGACAAAAGTGCCTGCAGCTACAGCTAAACTTCTCGGCTTCCTGCTCCCTGTACTCTGCGCGCCTTCGACCTCAGCACTCGGGAGGCAGAGGCAGGCAGAGCTTAGCGAGTTCCTGGTCAGCCAGGCGGCATAATAAAAGCCCAGTCTCCAAAAAAAAAAAAAAAGGTATGGAGATGTATGGACTTGTGAGGACGCCACTTTTGTTTAGCCACGTAAGAGCAGGCTGGGCTCGTTGTTGAGTGTGTCTTTAACCTGCTTCACCAGGGGCCTTCCTGTTAATCGTAATGAGTGCAGCTCAAAGCCTGAGAGTGTGAGTCCAGAACAGAACTCCAGCTTTGCTCCTCCGTGAGCACTTGGGTGGGGGAGTGTCTATGATGCCCGTCACGGGTGGCGGCGGCCCTGATGGCCGATACTCACAGATATCTTCTCCGCCACATAGTTTCCTCTGTTCTCCAGCTTGTCTTCACTGGCATAGAAGGTGAAGGTCTGCATGACATTCGAACCAGCCCTGAGGAACTCCCGGTGAAGCTGGCGAACTGGGGAGAGCGCACAAGCAAAGCTGTGATCTCACCCGCTCACCAGCCTGCAAGGCTCTCAGGCAAATGAACATCAAAATGGCTCCTTCACCTGCCTGCCATTTGTACGTCTGGGCTTAAGGAGGGGGAAAGCTGGGTCTCCTGGAACCTCCCTCAAAGCTGTCAGGACTAGGTAGCTGGGTGGTTGGAGAGGGCAGCGCTCAGGGGCGACGTATTTGCGTCCTGTTTTTCTTGGTTTAGTTTGCTCTTTGTGACCTTGTTTTTCATTCATTGACTCTCTGTGGAAGGCGCTAATAGGAGGGGCAACAATCTGTTGTCTTGTCCTTGGGAGATCTCATGATCCACCCAAGGATAGCTGTGTGGGTGGGCTCTGCAGGAGAGACTGTCTACTGTGAGGAGAGAAGCAATGGGGCTGCGTGTTGAAGAATCCCAGGTTCTCGCTGGGTGGAGGTGGGCAGGGAAAGTCCCTGTAGTGGGACTGGCCTGAACAAACACAAAGTAGGATCAGGTTTGGCATTTGGGGGAGTGACAGGAAGTCTGCATGGGACACTGAAGAGATGTTGGAGAGGTTGGCAGGAGATACAGGTAGAAAGGCGGGGCTGAGGATAGAATACAATGGCCACCAGTCTGCTAGCCTAAAGACCATGCTCTGGACCTCAGGTGATAGCTGTGACTAGCCCAGTGGGGTTGTTTGTTTGTTTGTTTTCCTAAAAAACTTATTTATTTTTTTATGCATTAGTGTTTTGCCTGCATTTATCTATCTGTGTGATGGTGTCAGATCCCCTGGAACCGGAGTCACAGACAGTTGTGGGCTGCCACGTGGGTCCTGGGAATTGAACTCGGGTCCTCTGGAGGAGCAGTCAGTGCTCTTAACCACTGAACCATCTCTTCTGCCCCAGCCAGGTGGTTTTTGTTTTTGTTTTGTTGTTTTGTTTTTTGGGCAAAAAAAGTTGAGTTTCTGTTTGCTTGTTTTTTTGAGGAAGGGTTCTCATATGGTGGAATCCTTGGTCCCCAGTTGGTAGAACTATTAGGAAGGGTGGGGAGTTTGTTGGAGGAAGTGTATCACTGGGGGCTGGTTTCGAGAGTCAAAAAGACTCTCCCCATTTTGAGGGTTAACTTTGCGTCCTCCTTATGAGAAGTGAGCTCTCAGCTAACTGCTGCTCCAGTCGCCTGCCACTGTGCCTTTGCTCTGCTGTCATGGACTCTAAGGCTCAGAAAACATAAGCCTAATTAAACACTTTGTTTTATCATAGTGTTTTGTCACAGTGATAGAAAAATAACTAAGAAAGGTCTCATGTAGCCTAAGCTAGCCTTAAACTTGTTATGTAGCCAAGGATGGCCTTAACCTGATCCTCCTGCTTCTACCAGCATTGAAAGATAATTCTGGAGGCTTGGCAGATATAGGTCAGTGATTAAGAGCTGCCCTTGCAAAGGTCCCATGTTTGGTTCCCAGCACCCATGCCAGGAAGCTTACAATCACCTGCCACTCTGGATCCTGAGATTCCGATGACCTCTTCTGGCCTCCCAGGGTAATTCCTCACTTCACCCATATAATTAATAAATCTTAGGGGAGAGAGAAGAAGTGGGGAGGGAGAGATGAGGAAATGAATGTTCTTGGGTTTTTTTTGTTTTGTTTTGTTTTGTTTTTTTAGTTTTTTGAGACAGGGTTTCTCTGTGTTCTCTTGGCTGTCCTTGACTTGCTTTGTAGACTAGACTGGCCTCAAACTCACAGAGATCCACCTGCCTCTGCCTCCGGAGTGCTGGGATTAAAGGCATGCTCCACCACATCCAGCTATGAATGTTCAATAAAATGAGAATTGGAGCACTGTTCTCAACTATAAGCCCTTGGATGGACGGCAAGTGGGAACAGTTTCATGGCTGAAAAAGAAGAATGTGGGAACTGTTTCCCATATAGTTACCTATATTCAATTTAAAGAACAGTACTTGACTCTAAGTAATCGCCTCTCAACCTATGGTGCTCACCAAGGCCCCTGAGTGCTTTTTTAAAATGATGGACTTGAGGGAGAGTCAACCCCACAGATACCCTAACTCCCTCGGGGTGGGATCAGGCATTACTGTTTGTCTTGTTTTTATCCTTTTGAAGGTTCCTGGTTGATTCTTGTTTTCAGCCTTGCTGAGAACTGTCATGCTAAGACAGATGGAAACACGCATCTTATAAAATGAAAAATTTAGTGTTTGTTTTCGTCAGGGGAATTAGCCAGGCAAAGGAAGGAACCAGCAATCCTGCCAAGCCCTGGCATGTGTTTTGAAATGCTAGAGGCCTATAAAAGCCAGCCTAGGGCAGCTATGTCAGAGACTGAGAAATTAGCTAGGACACTGGAGATAAAGGCTAAGGCTGGAGTGGGGCCTACGCGTCTGCATAGTACCTAGAATGCAGGCAGAGCCTCTGTGCTCTTGCTTTTAAATGGGTGGACAAGTGTGTGGGAAAAAAAAAAAAAGCTCCGTGATTTAGAAAATAGCCTCGCAAGCTTGAAGCCAGCCCTTTCATGATTTCACTCTTTTTTAATCATGGAAACTTTAGCTCTCAGTGGGAAAGGAGCTTAAAGCACACATCTAAGCTTTAAAGCTCATTTTAATTAGCACAGGAATCAAATAAAAACACCTCAGAGGGAATACCTGTCAATCAAACAAGCATGGAGCTGCTGAGATCTCAGGCACTAGGATGGCGTGATTTATAAAGTCCACCAAGGTGATCCGGATGGATTTCCAGAAAGCCTATGAAAAAATCCTGGAAGGAGACACTACCTGTTTGTGTTACATGTGTGTTCTATGATACAGGCTGTCTGTCTTTCTAGACTTTCCTAGGGGGCAAAGGTCCAAAATGACTGAAGATATTTCTTTACTTTGAAACTATTTGTTTCCTCATATTCCTTCTCTGTCTCCCTACCTCCCTCTTTTTTTCCCCCTCCCTCCCTGCCTAGAACTCACAGAGATCCACCTGCTTCTGCTCCTTAAACGCCACCACACCCAGATGAGAAATCCAAGTTTGTGAGGCTCCACAGCAAAATTCTACAACAGTGCTTCTCAGCCTTCCTAAAGCTGCAACTCCTTAACATAGCTCCTCATGCTGTGGTGATCCTTCCCCCACCCCAATCATAACATTATTTTTGTTGCTACTTCATAACTGCAATTTTGCTACTGTTACGAATTGTGATGTAAGCATCTCTTTTCCGATGGTCTTAGGGGACCCCTATAAAGGGCCGTGCGACTTCGGAGGGGGGGTCACGACCCACAGGTTGAGAATAGCTGTTCTACAGTCAAAGACAGTTTTCCAGTGGCATGTTATGTTGGCAGGAACATCAGTTGGGAGAAGCATGTGATGAAATAACACTGGGGTATTTCTTTGCAGCTGTGAAATGCTGGCCAGAAGGAGCCCCAGTTCCCAAATCATGTTTTCCAGCAGTTTGCTCACTCTAATAATGAGCATTCCTGCGTGCCTGGAGTAAGTGCCCACCCCCCCATCATCGAGAGTTCCTGCCAGGCTCTCAGAGTGACACAGTTAAGGGAGGCCATTAACAGGGACAGTCTCTCAAATGGTTGAGTGAGTCTATCTACAGTTTGGGTACCATCAGCAGACCAGAGGAAGATAACGGAAGACTGAGAGTAAATTGTTTCAATTTAAGGCAGAGGGTGGCAGCCAGGACCTCCAGGAAGGCTCAGGTACAGGCGACTCTCCTGCATCTAGAAAGCAGAAAGAGCCGAGGATCTGGCCCTAGACAAAGTGACACAGAAGCGAAGCTCCCAAATGCCTGGATATCAACCAGATATGCCTGCTATGTTCAAGTCAGGGCACTGATGAGAGAGAAACGGGACTGCAAGGCAGAGTAGAATCACTCACCCAAAAACTCTGAGAACCCAGGTCCCTCCCAGAATGCTCTGGGCCAGAGTAGTCCATTCCTCTGCTGTGCACATGTGTGTGTGTGTGCTTGTATGCTTGTGTGCATGCGTGTGTTCATGTGTGTGTATGGTCCAGAGGTGGAGATTGAATGTATTTCTCAATTGCCTTCCACCTTATTTTTTGAAACAGGGTCTCTCGCTGAACGTGAAGCTCACTGGTTTCGGTAGACAAGCTAGCCAGCAAGCCCCGAGGACCCTCCCATCTCTCCCCATCGTTTGGATTACAGGTATCCAGCTTTTTTTATGTGGGTTATGCGGGCTGGAACTCAGATCCTTGAGTCTGAGGAGCAAGCACTTTAGCAGCGAGACATTTCTCCAGTCCCAGTTCCACCCTTTTAAAGATGAATGCTTCCCTCTTGCTTAAGAATCTGCAGAGACCGCTACCTTGGAAGATAGGACTTGTTCCTTCCTTGTCACTATTGTTTGGTGACTTAAAATAAAAAAGAGTTAAGGCAGATGGGATTGGGTTTAGAACGGGAAGATGCTTGACTGCACTTAGGCCTGGGCTACAGGACCGTGAACTGAACAAGTTGCCAAATGTGCAAATGGAGAGATGGGATGTGGTGTCACAGGCCTTAAAGCGTGTAAGAGCAGGACAGACATGTGGAGGGGAATGACCAGAATCTAAGCTGGTTAGAACGAAGGATGGGGGGGGGGGCTTGATGAGATGGAAGGATGGGAGAATTACAGAGAGGGAGCAGACAGACAGGAGGAGCTCGTCAAAGGGGGCTTGCTGTCAGCATACCATAGGTGGTCATGTCTTGGTAACGGTGGCTGAGGTACAGCAAAGGGAAAGTTCACTGGGGAGGAGATGTAGGCATTACCAAACTGCTGAGTGGATTGCCTGTGTGAACACTGAAGGCATAGATTGGTAGGGGGTCAGGGCAGGGGAGGGGGAGACAGCAGCCAAGGAAAAGACAACACCAATCCAAGTTCTAGACGTCTGAAGTGAAGGGCAGGGGCCAGGTGGTGGGTGGCTGATAGAAGCAGTGAGAAACATTGCGCTTTGTAGCATGTGAGTCTATACTGATAGCTGGCAGTGCCCAGGATCAGTAAGAGGTATGGAAAACATTGCTAGCATGCACCTCTTTCGTTCAGCACAGCACACGTTATTACAGCTTAGAACCGAGGGTTCCACCAACCTGCCTCAGGGTGCTCCACAGCAGCTTCCGGTGTCCAGGGCCCCGCCTTGACATAGCCCCTCTTTTCCAGCGCAAAGACAAACCCTCCATCTCCAATCACAACTTCTCCGGCGTTTAAACGTTCTAGGATCCCCTGAATTTACAGCCCAGGGAGAGAAAGGAGTTGGGTTTCAAAGACGAGTCCTATTTTTAGTGGTTTTTGTTTTGTTTTGCAAATATTTCAGTGCTGTGTAACAACTGCCACTGTGCTCAGGTGTGAGGGATGAACTTTGAATTGCGAATTGGAAAAGGGCTTTATAGACTCGAAAGTAATTTACTAGTATAACCGTTTTTGTAGTCACTAAGAATCATGATCTTTAAATTAAACATACCCTATCTTCAAATTCTCTCTCTCTCTCTCTCTCTCTCTCTCTCTCTCTCTCTCTCTCTCTCTCTCTCTCTCTCTCTCTCTTTCTCCCTTCCTCTCTGATTTTGGAAATTAAAGCCAAAGCCTCTGAATAATTTATCCAAGGTCCTTACAACTCTCTCATCCTTAAATGGTTTCTAGATTTGATTTCAAACAGAGGTGAGGGAGAGTGGAACAGCTCTGCAAAAAGGTGAATAAGCCTGAGGGATATGTTAGGACGCACACATTTGCTGCATTCTGGTTACTAGCCATACCAGTGGATTTTTAGAAACATTAAGAGAAAACTGGCTGCATAAACAGCATAAGGAATCACAGGCTTTTGCACCAAAATCCCTCTGCATCTTCGCAGAGCCTCCTTCATTTTAACCCTCCTCCTCCACAGTCCCACCCCAAGCCATTATGATATCAGGAGCGAGCTCAGGGGGGAAACCTTTGAGATCTTCACTGTAGAACTGGAAGTTACATGGGGTGTATGCTCCCTACTGCCTTATATTCCTTTTGGACCCGAATAATTTCAAGCCTAAATGTCTGTGAGTTAACAAACAACTATAAAGAGACAGAATTGCTCATGCGTAATCTTGAAGTTAAAATATTCATCATGACTATGATATGTCTAAATATTACATCTTAAATTTAAAAGTATATATGTATATATAAATTAGCAAATATATGTTTGTGATATATAGATATATATTATATGTAATATAAATATATATCACATGAACAGTGGTCCCATAAATAATCTGTGACTCACTTCAGGTGGAAATAATTAGTGATATTATGGCAGTTAACAGCGCTCACTGAACATGTTTTCAAATTTCAGAACCACAACTTTTTAACACACAGTATACATAGCAAGGAAGGAGGAGGAGGAGCAACTTAATTATCACGCCAATCATGTTGAGTGGTTATGTCAGCATACACTTAGATTCTATTACAGTTTTTAATTCTCTAGACATAAGAATTTTTTTGTTGTTATTCCTAAGCTAAACAGTGCCACGTGCTATGAAAAGCTTAGAGTTTTGTTTTGTTTTGTTTGTAAAAAAAATTATTATAAAGGAGTATATGTAATATCAGCTTATTTTTTTTCTCAGTTTATTCTTTTAAAGTGTGTCTGCCTAGGCAACTAGCAGAATATATATCAGAATGTTGCAGGCTCTGTTTGTGTTTTAACCAGTTTGGTTTTTGCAATGAGTAAGTGTCCTTGTGATATCTTTTTTGTTTTGTTTTGTTTTTGTTTTTGTTTTTGTTTTTGTGAAACAGGGGTTTCTCTCTGTATAGCCTTGGCTGTCCTGGACTTGCTTCACAGCGATCTGCCTGCCTCTGCCTCCCAAGTGCTGGGACTAAAATCGTGTGCCACTGCGCCTGGCCCTTGTAATACCTTTTAAAGGCAAATGTGTAGGCATATTGCTGCCCTTGTTTTAACATTTATGTGAGAAAAAGGGTATTGGGGAAGCACCCATATGTCCCTCCTTTCTTGATAATTCTCTAAAGTGCGTACACCCACACCCCACACACAGTTACTGTTTTTTTTTCAGACATGGAGGCACTGTGTAGCCTAGGTTGGTCTTGACCTCTGATCTTCTTGCTTCTCTCTCCTGAGTGCTGGGGTTTCATGCACATGCCATCAGACCCTGCTGCAGAGTCTTTTTTGAAATGGTGACATTTCTAAGCTTGAGTTTGGGAAGTGGGTTAGACTCCAGGTTTTACACCCCAGATGGGGTGTATGTGTGTGTGTGTGTGTGTGTGTGTGTGTGTGTGTGTGTGTGTGTGTGTGTGTGGTGTGTGTATGCGCAATGGGTCTTTCTTTGCAGTCTGCAAGGGACTTGCATCATTTAGTAAATCTATGCACTGGCAGTAATTCAAAACTTACTTAAATCTCACACCACCCACATGCGTTTACCTCTAGGGCACTGTGCTTCCAGTTTTTAATAGGATTAGCTTTCTTTCTTGAGTGGATGTCTTGTTTGAGTTGACGCCTGTCCCTTTACAAACTATGCACACCCAGGTGCTTTCCGAGCAGGCATGCCCCGCTTTCATGGGTTACTGACGGTTATAGTCAGCCTGGCTCCATCTGTGTCTCAGACACCTCCTGGGCTTGATATCAAAGCCAAGCTGATTCCCTTCTCTCCTCTGTTCCCTAACCCAGAAGGTCTGATTTAGACTGAACTCCTGTGTTCAGCAGGCCACTAGGAAGCAGAAACCCGCTTTTTCTTAGGTGAAAACAAGACTCACAGGCTTTTTTCCCCCCTAAGGCTGGGCAGTGGTGGCACATGCCTTTAATCCCAGCACTTGGGAGGCAGAGGCGGGTGGATTGCTGTGAGTCTGAGGCCAGTCTGGCCTACAAAGCGAGTCCAGAGTCCAGGATAGCCAAAGCTACACAGAGAAACCCTGTCTAAAAAAAAAAAAAAAAAAAAAAAAAAAAGAAAGAAAGAAAGAAAGAAAGAAAGAAAAGAAAAAAAAAAAAAAAAAAAAAAAAAAAAGAATTTCATGAACAGCCCTTCCTCAGTGTCTTACATACACTCGACTTATTTGTTTCTGAAACTGTTTTTTGGTGCTTTTGTAAGAAATTTTCTTTGGTCGTTGAAAGAAATTGCAGATGAAACCTACCATCACTCCCCCACAGTCCTGTCCTCCTGAAGGCAGCTGCCAGGGTGTGGATGAAAGGAGGCTCGAGCCAGGAACTGTCTGGCAGTCAGGTGGGCTCTGTAGCTGCCTGCCCCTCCTGCATCGACAGTCTGCAAGCCACCCTCCAGGGACACCACCCCCCCGGGGGTGGGGTGGGTATTGTACCCATGGGTCTGTGAGCAGCTTCCCTGGTCTTTCGGGGTGCTGCACCCAAAAGTTGAGAGTCTAAGGGGCTGGAGGGGCGCCCTGACATACCGTGTGACTGTGGGGATGCCTTGGGTCCAGAAGGCAATCATCCCACAGATCTAGGGTACAATGTGGTCCAAGTGGAGGCAAGAGTGCAGTGTGGTCAGAGGCTGTCCTAGGCTCTGTGTAGGAGATGCCTCGAGTCAGACAAAAATTCTCTGTCCCTTCTAACCTAAGGCTGCCAACTAGGAGGATGCTATGCCGCAACCAGGCTCCAAGTACCCCTCTGTGCTCGCTGACGTTGGGAGTACCCAGCTGGTGGTGTATTGAGAGCGCCCTGGGGTTCTCCCCAGACTCACCTTCTTGGCCTTCTTGCCGGCAACCGGTGCCATCTTTCTGGTGTAGTGAGTGGCGCTGGACACAGCTGCGGATGGGAGGGAGGAGAGCTGTCCCCACAAAGTCTGTGCTGCTGAGCGCCCACAGGTCTCTTTATACAACAGCTAGGTTTCCCCAGCCTTGGCCAGGTCCAACACATGGCCTCAGGCAGGGAACACGCCCACCAGCCTTTGAATCAGGTCAGGGGCTAACTGGGAAGTTGCCGGCCAGAGGAGATGTTGAGATTGGTCTCCCAGATGGGTGGAAACACCAAGAAGTAAGATAAGAAGAAAGAAAATAAATAATTAAATAATACCGAGGTCACTGCTTGCTCATCTATCAGCACACTGCCCTTTTGGCCAGTCACAAGCCTCTGACCTTGATCTGGGGTCAGGTACCCATGACCCACTTAAACTGCCAGGCTGGGCCCCTAAGAATTCCACTCAGTGCCCAAATATTTGACGAAGGTGAAGATTCAAGCTTGTTGCAAGAACGTCGTGCAAAGTGTAATCTGCACGACCCACACCTGGCGTAAGTAACTCAAACTTGGCATTTGCAGAACTTTTCGATGCCGATCCTCAAGTGGCGGTCCGTTTTCAGTGACCTTACAAACAGGCTTTGCAGCTTCCAATAACCCTGGCTTCTAGTAGGGATACCCGAATACCTGGCAAGCTCAGGGTCTAACATGTAAAAGGCAAAATGGAAAAAGACTCTGAAGACCTTAAAATTCCACTTGAAAAACAAGGGTGAAGCAAGCCAGAAGGGATCTGGAAGTCTCAAGCTGTGTACTGATGGCAGAAAGGTGACAGTTTTTAACCTGTTCTTTGTGATTTGTAGTTTTCCCCTAAATATTTAAAACTTATATTGATTTTAAAAACACTATAGAAATATCACTTTTTAAAACTGTACAACATACTAGTAAATACTTAAAGGGAACAAATGGTGTGAGGGTTCAGAACCTTTTATCCAAATACAAAAGGATGGGGGGGCAGGGGCAGGGGGAAATTCTCCGCTAGAACAATGACCTCAATTTCACACATGCAGAAGAAATTACAGTGGCAGATAACACATTGGTAAAAGTTTAAAGTGATATATGAGTGATATGCAAGTCAAAAACTTTTTTAAAAGCCCATTTCCCTCTGATGAATATGTAAATGAGAAAAAGAGAAAAAAATATGTTGAAAGTAATTCAAGTGACAATATTTTACTGCCTCCCCCACCATTCTACAACCCTATACACTATACACCATGCTACAACCCTATACACTATAGGGAGCCAGCAACAATGAGACACACATGATGTCATCTTTTGCAGGGTCCAGATCGTCCACCACTACTGTCCTGGAGAAGCTAAGTAGGTTAGCTAGTTAATGCCCTCACTGATAACCACAGCAGTAACGGCCAGTATTGCTGAAGTGCATTGTGGTCTTCAAGCACTAGAGGGCTCTATCAGGGTTCTGCCTGTCAATAAAGTCAATATTTCCAGCTTCACAGGTTCATCCAGACTCTGCAAAAACAGTGGGGATTTTAAACTAGCAGTTTGGGGCTGGACAGATGGCTCAATGGTTAAGCGCACTGGCTGTTCTTCCATAGGACTCAGGTTTAATTCCTAGCACCCACATGGCAGCTAATAGCTGTTTGTAACTCCACTTCCAGGGGATATGATATCCCCATATAGACATATATGCAGGCAAAAGACTAATGCACAAAAACAAACAAACAAACAAACAAACTAGTAGCTTTAAAATGAAAACAAACCATAAAGTTTTCATGAATAATATAAATACATGGTAATTAAAAGATTGTCCTAGCTGCTATTGCAAATTCAAGTCCTTGCTCTGGAGCTAGCCATCTTTAAAAAATTATTTTTATTATTTTAAATTATGTATATGTGCATATTCCTGTGTGTGTCCATGTACTTAAGTGCAGGCGACCACAAAGACTTGAGGCATCAGATCCCCTGGAACTACAAGCAGTTGTGAGCATCTGGATATGTAGTTGTGAGCATCTGGATATGTAGTTGTGAGCATCTGGATGTACAGTTGTGAACATCTGGATGTATAGTTGTGAGCATTTGGATATACAGTTGGAGCATCTGGATGTGTAGTTGTGAGCATCTGGATATGTAGTTGTGAACATCTGGATATGTAGTTGTGAGCATCTGGATGAGTAGTTGTGAGCATCTGGATGTGCAGTTGTGAGCATCTGGATATGCAGTTGTGAACATCTGGATGAGTAGTTGTGAGCATCTGGATGTGTAGTTGTGAGCAGCTGGATGTGTAGTTGTGAGCATCTGGATGTGGGTGCTGAGAACCCAACTCAGGTCCTCTAGAAGAGCAGGAAGTGCTCTTACCCACTGAGCCATCTCTCCTGACCCAGGAACTCGTCACACTACATTTCCAGGGGAATGTTATGCCTATTTTTGTTATATAAATAGATAAATGAATATTAGCAATCATAACCGAATGCAGGGATTGTTAGTCCTTCGAAAGCTTACTCCTTCCTACTTTCCCTACGTGGCTTATAGGCAGCTGCTGCAGTATTTTTATCTTTCCTCGACCCTTTGTTTGTTGTCCTAACTTTTCTTTTACCCCTAAACTAGATCTATAAAAACATCACCCACCTGCCACTTCCGTGTTGGATACTAAAATCTGCAATTCACTGGGTGGTACTGTGCCCAGGCATCAGCTGTGCCTTCACGTGGTTGTTAGTTATCCCTCACGGCTCTCTACAGTGGCACCCTACACAGTCCTCAGGCACCGTGAGACAGGTGGGCAGGAAGAGTCCTAAAACTCTGAAGACCGCCAAGTCCTTGCCTCTGGTTCCAAAGAACTAAGTCCACTTGAAAACCAGAGGCAGCACGCTGTGTCATAGCCGGTCTTGGGAGAGTGCCTGCGGTCTTTGATCTCTGCTCCCAGAAAGAGAGGCCGTAAGGCTGAAGTGCAAAGTGTTCAGGGTTAAAAATAAGTCCCAGCGGAAAGAGGAGGGTTTGAGCTGGAACCCCCAGCCTCCCCCCCCCCCAAGTTTCATAACCTCAAGAGAGAGGTTATTGTCCTGTGTTCAGTTTTCGCTTTGCTCTACTCAGAAGCATTTATTAAATCCCACTTGACAAACATGAAGCACTGTGAGTGCGGTATTTCAGACACCGTGCGCGGAGGTGGAGGTCAAGGGCGCCTCCTCCTTCACGTTCCCCAGTGAGGAAATAGATGGTGTCTCACCAGACTGCTAAGGTCCATTTTATCAATACATAGGTGGGAAATGATCAAGACTTTCATCTTCTGTTTAATTGGAATTTCCTTTGAAAGAGAGTCAGGCCTGAGGTGTAGCTCAGCTGTACAGTGCTTTCCAAGCATTCAGAAGTAAAGCTGTGAGTTTGGCTTCTAGCACCTCTTAGACAAATAAATGAATGACTAAATAAATAAAACAATTAAACATGAAATTGGCTTTCCTCAGATTTTTTTTTTTTTAATTAAAACATGAGCCACTGAGCTTTAAGCTATTGAAGATGCTTTGTGTTTTAATACTGGGTTTAACAAAGTTTTGACGCCTGTGTAGAGCTCTTTGCAAACTGGTGGCATAGAAGTGTAGCCAATATCCATGTTTGTTTTGGCAGAGCCAGTATTTATTAAAAAGGGAAATGTGAATTCCTTTGTGCAGGGCGTTCACCTCTTCCTGTGTGCTATGCACACCACACCCAGTGTGCTGCATTCAACTGATTTGTGTGCTTTGCAGCCTATGCTGAAGGGGTGTGTGTTGTTTTTAAAAACAAAATCCCAAATGTTCGATTTTACTAATAAAATGTCAGGAGCCAGATGCAGGACTGAGAGAGAGTCTGCTAGCTCAGAGAGGCAGGAAAAGCACCCAGCTGATCTTCCTACCCAGCCAGAGTCCCAGAGGGAAAAAGCCCTTCTCCTTCTCCATGCTGTCTTACAAAAACAAAACAAAAGCCTTTTCACTCTGGAAGTCCACTGTTTGCCCTCCAGACCTTCTTTCACTCTGTTTTTGTTTTTTCCTGTGTTCACTTCCTATCAACTGGCTGCTTGCTCTTCCTCTTATCGTAGGGTTAACTTTATTTAATCCTGTTTACAGAACACTTTTGGATTAGAGGTGTATGCTAGGGCTGAGCTACATTATAACCACCTATTTACAATAAACAGAAAGTTCTTGGTTAAAGGTGTGTGTTAGGGCTGAGCCACACCACCATAAGAAACAGATTTTTTTTTTTCCAGTTCACAATGTTGGTGTTCACAATGGGATCAAATAACCTACAACACATGTGTGTATGTGTGTGCTTGTGTGTTTGTGTGTGTGCACACATGTGTCATTCGTGCCTTTGTATAGGCATGTATGTGTGCAGGCGTGTGTGTGTATGTGTTTGTATGTCTAGGTGCTTGTAGGTATGTATGTGTAGGTGGATGTAGGTTTGTGTGTGCTTGTAGGTGTGTATGTGTGTGTGTGCACATGTGGGAGGTGGATATGCATGCATGCTTGGCTTGTGGAGAGTAGAGATCAATTTCTGGTTTAACTCCACAGGTACAGTCTGTTAGTGTCACAGCACCAATGTTACATGAATCCGCTATGAAACATATCTGGTATAAGGATGTTTATTTGGGGGAAGGGAAGGGGAGGGGAGTTAGGGCCTTCAAGAGGAGGGGTAGAGGTGGATAATTGAACTTGTAGACAGAGAGACAGACAGACAGACAGACAGACACAGAGCTATGAGGGCAGAGGCGGATATAGAGAGAAATCGTAGGGACAGACAGAGAAGGAGAAAGACCAAGAGAAACAGAGAGAGCTGGAGTGGTGGGTGGGTCCTTTTGTCCCTGACACACCAGTAGCACCTGGTGGCAGGTGATGACGTAAGACATTGCTCGGATCCTGAAGGCAGCCTAGTGGGCTCGCCTCTGAACTGACACAGTCCACCTCTTTTGTGTGTGTGTGAGTGTGTGAACTGTGTGTGTGTGTGTGTGCTCTTGGGTGTGTATGTGTTTATGTTGCACATGGGTGCCATTTCACACACATATGTACACACACATCATTCTCATTTCTGTTTCCTAGTCCACTGCATCTAAAGAGGAACTGGGAAGGCTTTAAAGTGACTGCTGATAAAAGAGAGTTGTGTCTAGGTGAAGAATTGTTCTGGGATAGATTGCTGTATAACTTTAGTCAACTTTTAGATTATTGCTAGGAATGCAGCCCTCTGCTGAGTTATAAAAGTAGTAATACCTTCTCAAGTACCAATGTTGCCATTGTCCACTAGCTGCTGAGCCTCAAAACTACAGGAAGGTTAGTTGGGCATGAAAGCACATGCCTGCCTCAGGAGCTTTCCGGGGTCTCACTCGAGGTTCAATACTAAAGACACGGAGACGTCTGTCTAGTATAAGACTGTTGGCCGTTCTGCTGGGGCAGTCCCTCGGCCACCGAGCCTCTGCTTCCATCATTTCTTCTCTCTCCTCCATCCTGCCTCTCCGTCCTTTACCTGCCCAGCCCCAGCCCCAGCCCCAGCTTCTAGCTCTTTATTTATCAAAAGCCACACTCTCTTCTCATACAAAAGAGCTATTACAGCCTGGCATGGTGGCAACACTCTTATAATCCCAGCACCCTGGGAGGCAGAAGCAGACTGATCTCTGGGAGTTTGAGGCTAGCCTTGACTAAAGAGCAAGTCTAGGACAGCCAAGGCTACACACAAAAACCCTGTCTTGAAAAACCAACCAACCAAACAAACAAAAAAAAGCCCAACAAAAGAAAACAAAACATTCCCTCAAACAACAACAACAACAACAACAACAACAACAACAACAAAACCTATTAGCATAGTAGGAGAGATTTGGCTTACTTATTCTGAGCCAATCAGCAGAGGACTGCTTTGGAGAGTTTTGCCTTTGGGTGAGATTGGGTGCTTTGTGGCCTTCCTCTTCCCCTTTCAACATGATAATCTCAGAGAATCCTCTTTTGGGGCAGATGAGGGTGAGACAAACATTTACATATCCAGCCAGCACTGCCTTTGCCCGCACAGCCATTAACAATTGAGAATACAGGGCACACCTTCAGAGGCAGTAAATACAGTATGTGTGTGGGGTAGGTCACCCCAAAACAAGCCTGTAATCCTAGCACTTTGGAAACTGAGACAGAAGGATGGCAAATTTGAGACCAAAGAGGGAGCAAGTCCCCTTATTTCAATAAACAAACTAAATCAACCAAGTAAGCAAGCGAACAAAGAAAAAAAGAACACAGAGAAATGTTAGTTAGTTAGTTACTAACTAGTTATATTAGTTAGTACAGGTGCATGGGAGTCCCAACTAGTGAAAAAGGACTAAAAGCAAATTTACACTTCCCTAGTTTCACCTTTTCCATGTTTATAATCTGCCCAACATAAGACAGGGTCGCACTATGTATACTTGCCGGTCCTGGACTCACTATGTAGAGCAGACTGGCCTCAAACTCACAGAGACCCACCTGCCTCTTGAGTGCTGGGATTACAAGTGTGTGCCACCACACTTGGATAGGAGT
Source organism: Acomys russatus (assembly GCF_903995435.1). Taxonomy (NCBI): domain Eukaryota; kingdom Metazoa; phylum Chordata; class Mammalia; order Rodentia; family Muridae; genus Acomys; species Acomys russatus. Next base: position 14,859,612 of record NC_067166.1, read on the forward strand.
TAGTACTTCATTTGGGTAGCTGAGGGCTTGATCCACTTATCAGTGAGCTACCATAAGCATCTCAGAAACATTCTTTTATTTCCCTTCCCCAAGTAGCTCTGCCTGTCCTGGAACTAGCTCTGTAGATCATCAGGCTGGCCTCAGACTCACAGAGAACCAGGTGCTTCTGCCTCCCGAGTGTTGGTGTTAGAGGTGTGTGCCACTACTGCCTGCCTGTCATAAACATTCTTTTCTTCTTCATCTCCTCCTCCTCCTCTTCCTTCTCCTTCTTTTTGTTTTTGTTATTGTTTTGTTTTTTGTTTTTTGAGACTGGGTTTCTCTGTGTAGCTTGGCTGTCCTGGATTCACTTTGTAGACCAGGCTGGCCTCATCCATGTTTGGATGCTTCCTTAAAGTAGGTGCAAACAGAGATTGAAAAAGAAAGAAAGAAAGAAAGAAAGAAAGAAAGAAAGAAAGAAAGAAAGAAAAAGAAAAAAGAAAAGACTCTAATCCCAGCCCAAAGAGTTAAGAACTCAGTGACTGTAGGTGCAGCAAACAGTTCTATTCCTTCAACTCAATGCCCTTTCTACTTCCTGTCATCTCTCTATCTGTCCTACAGACTTCCTTTCACTATGTTTTCCCCCAGTGTTCACTCCCTGTCTACTGGTTGCTTGCTCTGCCTCATAACCTAAGGGTAACTTTATTTAATCCTGTTTACAGGATTAAAGGTTTGTGCTAGGGCTGAGCCACACCACAACTAGAAATGGGCTTCTCCAGTACACAGTCTCAGGGTTCACAGTGTGATCAAATATCCTGCAACAAAAATTGGATTATAATAGGAGCTGTGTGCTCACATCAGACCCTGACAATATTGCATAAGAAGGTACAATTACTCTTCCACAGGGAGCTGGTCTCTTGTCTTTCTTTCTTGTTCATCTCTCAAAACTCAGGCTTGTGGTCTCCCTGGTACATAGTGGTATCCACCCTGTTTTTCCCAGAGCTGGGTTAGGAATCGAGTCATCTTCCACTGTGGTCCGATTGCTTTGGTGTCCCCGACCCCACCCTGCATCTTACAGGCTGAAATCCTGGCCTCTTGGTTGGTTATGATAGAAGGAGGAGCTTTGGGAGGAGGCTGGGCCTCCATGTCGTCGGGACTCTGGTGGATGAGATTAGTACCTGCCATGATTTGGGCCTGCTCTGAGTGTGTCTCTCAAGGCTCCAACGTGATTAGAATCTTGGTCCCAAAGGCAGCATTTAGTGTGCCTCTTTAGGTCATGAGCCTGTGTCCCCGGAGGAATCATGGGAGGCCAGACTTCTGGTTTGGCTGGGTGAGCTTTTCTACACACACAGGAAAAGGAGGCAGAGTTTTACATTATGGCCTCTGTGGCATTGGTTTTATTTTCCTCCTTTTTCATGTCTGAGGCTTCAACATACCCAGAGGGAACAGAAATGAATCTTTCCAGAACAAAGCAAGCCAAAGTAGCCTTTCTGGATGGATGTTGAAGGGAGGAAGGCTTGGGCTTGTTTGAGCCAAGCATCCTGCCTGATGGCTGTGTTGGGGAGGCTTGGGGAACAGATTCTTGGAAAAACAATGAATAACTAGGTCTTCTAACAGTGACCTTGAGTAAATCATTGGAAACTTTCTGAGCCTCTGTTTTCTCACATCAACGTTAATGGAGTTGAACCAGAGAAAAGATCCCCACTGGGATTTTAAATGCTACATATCTATTTTACTATTCAGTCTGAAAGAAGATCTACAAAAACAAACTGAGCAGGTCTAATAAGTGAATGCAAATACTCTATTTTAAATCAAACTCTATAGTCCCTAACGTTTCTGAGAAACTTAATGGATTTTTCTCCCGTTATTTTATTTTAGTTTTTGGTTTTTCGAGACAGGGTTTCTCTGTGTTAGCCTTGGCTGTCCTGGACTCGCTTTGTAGACCAGGCTGGCCTCTAACTCCCAGCGATCTGCCTACCTCTGCCTCCTGAGTGCTGGGGATAAAGGCGTGTGCCATCATGCCCGACTTATTTTATTTTTTTAGTTGTAGTCATTGGTACTAACTCATAACTCAGCTTGTAACTTTAACTATATATTAAATATGATATAGTTCATAAATGATTAGAGGCTAATATAATAATATCATAAAGGTACTTTTAGTTAGTTGAAAAGAAAAAAAAATAGAGATAGCTTCAGCTCACCCGAAAATCCAGCTGGTCTGATATTTGATAGTTTCCTCCCTCAATCTCCAACATGCTAAGATTACAGAACTGTGCCATCATTTCTGGCTTGAACTTTTTTAGTGGTTGGGATGAAGTCCATGGACCCCCAGGTTAGCCTCAAACCACTTGTTTTCCTCAATTCCTGATCCTCTGGCTTGTACTCCTAGGACTATTGGTATGTGTTACACACCTGGTTTTAGCCTGAATATCTGATTTCTAAATTGTCATGTGGTCATGATGTCTGTCTGCCAGATATTTGTATCTAGGGACAGTTTTAGGAGTGTGACCTTCCTAAAGCCCCCAAACACACTTTCCCAGATTTCCTAATGTCTGGGAGGTGTCAGGTCTTGACTTAGGAACTGGTAACCAGAGGCACAAAGTTGAGGCCAAGTGAAAATCAAGGCGTGGGATGGAATGAAAGGGAGGAGCCCGGTCGGGTGGGAGGACACAGTTTGTAGGAGTGGACTCACACCCAGCATCAGCAGCTATGTGCTTCCAAATAAACTTGAATAAATCCTCTTCTGGCTTAAGCTAGTTACAGTGAGTTCTGTTGCTGGCAACAGGGAATTTATGGATAGATGTATTTCTCAAGAACTCCCCTGTTCATCCAGGATCTAAACTTTTACTTTCTAAGCAAAACAGACAAACAATCTTCTGGTTGTCTGACCTTACCTGAAAAACCTTTCTACTCCATAAAACACCAGGGAACGCTTTAGCAAACAGTCATTTTTTTTTTTTTCATTCAACAAATCTTATGCTCAGATCTGAAAATGGTCCTGTACTTCATAAGGTGTAGTGGGGTCTCTGAGAGCCCAAATTGTTTTAGATCTGAGAAGGACATTGTGAGTTGCCGTGCCTCCCTAAATACGGACTCATCCTGTGCTAGGTACACGTTTTACTCCACGGAGTCCTCCCTATGGCCGCAAGAGTTTGTGCAGGTCTCCTTCCTAAATATGAGAAGTAAGCAGCTTGCCTGAGCTAGGGCTCTTATCCAAGGTACCCAGCTGCAGGTAGCAGAGCCAAGGGGCAGAGGTGGTCTGTTCACTACGGATGCCCACTTGGGATTCTTAGCTCCCTCATGGCAGGCATTCCTAGCCACTTAGAGAACCTCATTTATAGTCTTCCCGCTCTTCCCTCTGAGTGTAAAGCTGTATGCCAGTGGTCCCAGTGAGACCGGGAAAGAGGCCACACTCCTCTTGCTGTCTTTTTTTTAAGTTTTATTTTTTTATTAATGTATTCATATTACATCTCAATGGTTATCCCATCCCTTGTATCCTCCCATTCCTCCCTCCCTCCCATTTTCCCCTTGCTCCGCTCCCCTATGACAGTGACTGAGGGGGACCTCCTCCCCCTGTATATGCTCATAGGGTATCGAGTCTCTTCTTGGTAGCCTGTTTCACAGGCTTCCTCTTGCTCTCTTAAAGACAGAAGAGTGAGCCTACAAGGCAGACTACAGCCTTCCCTCCATTTCCTTTGGTGAGGTTTGACAGGGGCCAGGACTTTCAGAAGGACTGCTGGGGATGCTAAGCAACACCTCCTACCATCCCCTTCTCCCCACTGACAACCACCATGCAACTGCAAACCAGACCAACCAACCAACCAACCAACGAACAAACAAAACCCTTCCGTTGTCAAGCTCAGGGCTTGGCTGGGTGGCAGTGCACAAGGCCCAGGGGTTGATCCACAGAACTGAAATGAAGAAGAGGAGGAGGAAGGGGTGGGGTGAGGGTGGGGGGAGAAAGAGTGTCACTTTAAAAATAGGTCCACTGTTCTATTATGATTCTGAATGTCTGCTCTGGCCCATGGAGAGGGTAGAAAGCAGGACAGTGAGAGACTTGGGGTCATCACGATGTCTCCTAATTTTTAAATTTGAAATATCCACCACACAACATACATGGTATAAGATTTATTGTAGAAGCATGGGGAGAGAAGGAAGGGGGGAGTGCCCTAGGAGGAGAGAGAGAGAGAGAGAGAGAGAGAGAGAGAGAGAGAGAGAGAGAGAGAGAGAGAGAGAGGAGAGCAAGACAGGTGCAAGAGGGGAAGAGAGGAACAAGAGATGAGATGGGTTTGCCCTTTTATATCCTGGGCAGGGGGCACAGCTAACGGTAGGCAGGTAATGATGTCATAGGTTGCTAGGCAGACTAAGGGCAGTATACTAACACTAACAGCTGTAAGCATATGTTAACTAGGACAAATGATGGGCACATGGTAAGAGGAAGAAGCACTTCTAGGGAGGTGTGCGGGGTGGTTACAGTCGTGCCCCTCTGGTGACAGCAGCATGTACAGCTTCCAGCTTCCTTACCTGGGAAAAAGCCCGGCTGTCCTGGCTACAGTGTCCTTCATCTCTCATTCAGAATGTTATGATCTACCAGTTTTGCTGTTATTGTAATTGTTTGGTAATAGCTTGGCCCACATTAGCTGTGTTAGCTTTTCTCTTTAAAGACTTAAAAAATGGTTCCTGGTGGCCGGAGGGACCAGATCAGAGAAGGACTGCCGTGTGACTAAAGCCCATTATCCACATGTATGAAACTGTGACCCTGGGACTCCTTACTTTGAGGGATTAACATACTCTAATCAAATGTTATAAACATGTTACAAAGATATATCACACGCCTACTCTTAGTCACTTTTTTTTTCGAGACAGAGTTTCTCTGTGTAGCCTTGACTATCCTGGACTTGTTTTGTAGACCAGGCTGGCCTCGAACTTGATCTGCCTGCCTCTGCCTCCCAAATGCTGGGATTAAAGGCATGTGCCACCATACCCGGCTAAATACATTTTTAAAGAAAGATTTACTTATTCACTTTCTGTTTTGTTAAAAATATCTGATGCACTTATTGTATATTATCAAAAAATTTAAAAGGAGAAGAAAATCTTTTATGGTGAATATTTAAAAAAACAAAAACAGAACAGTTCCCATCACCAGATGTGGTATTACATGCCTGGAATCCCAGCACTTGGGAAGCTGAGGCAGGAGCACTGATAGGAGTTGGGGCTAGCATGGTCTACATGCAAGTTGGGGCTAGCATGGACTAGATAGTGAGAGTTATTAAAAGACAAAACCAGAGAGGCAAGCCAATAAATAAACAGAAACACTGAGAAGCTGGAGATATGCCTCCAGTCAGGGAAAAACCTGTCGTCACATAAGTACAAGGACGCCAGTTTGAATCACAGCACACATACAAAAGCCTGGGACAGGGGCATGTGTCTGTAACCCCAGTGCGGGCGGCGTGGGGATGGGGCAGTGTGTGTGTGTGTGTGTGTGTGTGTGTGTGTGTGTGTGTGTGTGTGTGGTGTAGAGACAGAGATATCCCTGAGGCTCACAGGCCAGTCGTTCTGACTGAATTGATGAGGCCCTGATTTGCAGGAGAAAAAGACATCAGACATTGATCTGTGCCTCACACAGACATCGTCACTCACCCACAGGTATACATGCATGTATCACACGCTGGTGCATGCACACACGTGCACAAAGCCAGACAACCAAAGACACAAACAAATAAAAGGGTTGCCACATTTTAAGCCGTATTTTAAGTAGTAATGTTGTATCTGTGGCGGAGCCTTTTTTTTGCCCCCCTCATCTTGAGTCCCAGCTCTTTTCTCTATAGTAAATGTTTTCTCGTCTACTCTGGTCTGGGCCCTTCTTCCCCTGATCCATTCTGCTTGTCCAGCCTGCCATTCCTGATGCTGTCCACCCTGTCAACTAGCTGGTCAGGACCCTGCCTGACTCTAGTTTGAATACAGGAGCCATTATGCTATACTGTTAAAAATAAGCTTCCATTTGCTGTAAGGGTTAGGGTTACCTGGACCCTGACCTGCCTCAACCCATAACCTTGACTGTTGTTTGTTTGTTTGTTGTTTGTTTTTTGAGAACACCCTAACCTTCCCTAGTTACCCTCCCTAATAAACTGCATAATGAACACATGTGTTTTTTGAGATTTTTCTGTATTTCCTTATTACTTCTGTAAACCTACTTTGCAATACTTGTGATTTTACTCCTTAAAGGGCACCCAAAAATGGACTCAGGGCTGCTTTCTTTAACCTGAGTTAGTAGGCAGTTGCTGGCTAGCTCTTGGGCATATCCCAATAAAAGCTAAGGTTAATTCAAAATTGGCTCAAAATTGTGGTAGTGGTCCTATTCTCACCCAGTGGTATTAACACAGTATCCTCAACTTTGGTGTCACTGAGCCACAGGATATGGTGTTGGTCTGTCTTTTGTGCCAAGGTCTTCTACCTGTCTCCCTGCAGTATCCTGATAACAGAGGCCAGCCCTAAAATGTGCTGGCCAGAATTCTGTAGTCAACAGACGTGCGTTCTTCTAAAAGTTCTCTCAGCATTTTCGTTATTGATTAAACAAAGTATGCGCCCGTCTTCAAGGCAGCTGTCTGTACAGCCAAAACACGTTGCCTAACTTTGCTTGTGATTTTGCATAAGGTGTCAGGCCATGGCTGTGCTCCGTGGCAAAGCAGGGATTGTTTTTCCAGCTAACCTTCACCCCTAGCTGGCTTCCAACACTAGATGCCCCTCAACTCTTCGATCCTTTCACTGCCAGCTATTTGCTGGTTTGCATTTGTGACTCTGCTCCCAGCAGGGTTTATCAGAAGGCCATCTGCTCTTCTTGATAACTCTCTAGGACAGCAAATATCTACTGTGGAACTGGAAAGAGCTGGTTCAAACCAGCTTTTCTTAGTTTCACTGGTCAACAGTCTTGCAAGGGGTGAAGGTACCTCTTTTTTGGTTTCTTCCTACCAAATCAGAATCTGTGGAAATCTGGCCTAAAAACAAACAAACAAACAAACAAACAAAACCCCCTCACCTTATATGCTAAAATATTGAAGGTAAATTATAAATGGTAATTTAACATTTAGTAAGTTTTAAAATTTTTTCTCCACAAAGTTAAGAATTAACTGCATTATTGTAATTAATTTTAATTCCTTATTACCTTATTATCTGGTTAATGTTCTAATTCTCCTAGTTGTTCCACAGGACCAAGGTTTGCTAAGGAGGCATCATCTCCCAAGCAGGTGCCCATTTGAGACCACACAGTGTATCAGGTCATTATGGAATTGTCTCTTGGGGGGGTTATGTTTAATATAAGAAAGTGATAAGATACCAGAAAATAAAATATAAAGCAATAAGATAATAAGAGAATAAGATGCCAGGTGATAGATATAATATTAAATGAATTTATTAAATGATTGTGGGGGAGAAGGAAAGATGGAGGGGTACCCCAGAGAGAGAAAAAGAGGGATGGAGGCAGAGGAAGAGAGAGAGAGAGGGGAAGAGGAAGAGAGGAAGGGGCGAGGTAGACTGTCCTTTTATATCCTGGGCAGGGCCACACCCCTCATGGCAGGTAGGCAATGACATCACAGGTAGGCAGATTGACGCAGTATTCTAACATTAGATGATAAGATAATAAGATGCTAGATATTATATTATATAAGGTTTATTAAATGAGCATGGAGGAGAAGGAAATGGGGGAGGGGTACCCCAGAGAGAGAGAGAGACAGAGACAGAGGAAGATGGAGGAAGAGAGGGGAAGGTAAGAGAGGGAGGGGCGAGGTTGGTCTGTCCTTTAATATACTGGGTAGGGCCACGCTCTCATGGCAGTTAGGCAATGGCATCACAGGTAGGCAGACTGAAGCAGAATTCTAACAGGGGGTGCTCAGCTCTTACAAGATGGCATAGGACCTCCCCATAGCCCTCAAATATCCTCTAATTCACTCTAATAACAAACATGGTGCACAGGGTGTGTTCATAATTACTACACTGCACTGTTAATAATGCAGTCGCCGCACAGGCTAAGTACAGGTGCAACCCCTGCTCAGGCCCTTAAGTACTTTCAGTGTGCGGTTGCTTGCATCCATGGGTGTAGGACCTCACAGCATGTAGGCCTGGCTCTTTATAGATGAACACTCTCATGGTACTCCCATGGGAAGGAAAGCAGCCGCTCTGGAAACAAGATTTACCTGGTTGCTTCTTTGGGTGGTATGTGTGTCTTGCTCCTATACTGCCCTCTGAATGTCTCCTTTAAAACTCATGCTGAGACAGTCTCCAAAGTCTTACATAATGCACTCAGAGGGAAGGCCTTTGAGATGTGCTCCCCTGAATGTTGGAGGTCATGAAGGTGGGCCCCTCAAAATAGTATTAGTAGGTTTCATAGAAGACAACTATCAACTAACACACTAGCTCTACATCACATCTAATGCCCTTCACCATGCTGTGACACCGCAAGATGGCTGTCACCATTCATGGACACTGTGCTCTGGGGCTTCCTAACCCCTGGGACATTTATTCTTTAGAAACAGCCAGTCATAGTATTCAGTTATAGCAGTGGAAAATGAGCACAAACTTTCTATGTTCTCTCAGCTGGCTTCATTGGATTTCACTCTGGCATTCTCGGCGGCTATACATCCCTGGTGGTGTGGACTTCCTGTCCTGTGCTGTTACAGGGACTCGTGGTGTCTGGCTACCGACCTCACAACCAGGAATCTTTATATAACTTGTCAAGTTGATTTATTTCCTGGAAAAGGTAATGCCCATCCACAACAAATTCAGACTAAATAGAGTTGAGTGAAGAGGGGACCTTGTCTGGCATTAGACTTTCAGTTCCCATACATTTATCCAAGGAAGGGAAATGCACCTTCCAAGAATGGTCTATAGTCACACACAGGTGCAGGCATCACCTAACACATCTGGGAGTGTCCTTCTATTTCACAGCATGCTGATCTAACATGTCTGTCTGTCTATCTGTCTGTCTGTCTCTCTCTTTCTCTCTGTGTGTGTGTGTGTGTGTGTGTGTGTTGCATGCACACAAGTGTATACCACATGTGTAATCAGATGTACTTGCTGTAGTAGGTTCTTTCTTTCTACCATGTGGGTTCTAGAGATCAAACTCAGGTCATCAGGCTTGGTGGCAAGTGCCTTCACCTGGCCAGCCATCTCTCCAGCTTTAATGTGTCCCTTTCAATGACTTTATACTTTAAAATATGTAAATGTTTGAGAATTCACTAACTTATGTTATTGTTGGATATTGAGGTGGTTTCCAGACATGCACCTTTGGACATATATCAAAATACTGGTTGCATCCTAGTAAGGAAATTGTTCATACAAGGATGTATAACTTGAAACTTTGGCCATTGTGGGCAAATTGTTTTCCAAATAGTTTACACTGTTTTACATTTCTATATAGTGTTGGTGCACAGGAGTGTCGGTGCACAGGAGTGTCGGTGCACAGGAGTGTCGGTGCACAGGAGTGTCGGTCCCCTGCATCCTCATCATTGTAAAGACTCATCAGCTTCTTGGTCTTGTCAACACACATGGGAAAAAAAAAGACATCTCATCTTTGCTTATCTTTTCCTGTGCTTTAGTGGATTGAGGTAATCTATTCTCTAATTTGTAAAGTCAGCAAAGTCCCCGTTAGCCTATTAAACACATGCGAATCTTTTTGGCAGGATGTCAGCACTTGGATTCTTTTATCTATGTGCGTATTATTTATCACCTGCTGCCTTGCTGGCTCCAAAACAACATAAAGAGAGTCTTTCCCACACTCCCAAGGAGGGTCTGTTTGAGGGAAAGATGATGTCACCTTTCCATTGCTTTTGATGGTTTATCCATAGAAGTAACACATCAAAAGTTTGTTTGTTTTTAGAAAGTCTTTAATGGAAAAGAGAAAACCTTTAACAGTTCTGGGCAGGGAGGGTCAGGTCATGTGGGATACAAATGAAGAGCTGGTCCCCAGGAGTCACTCAAAGGGAGAGAGCCTACTCCCCGGGAAGGGAAGTCATGTTGGGCTGCACAGGTTCTGTTAGGGACTGTGTGTGCCTCCACAGAAGTGGCCTGTGTGCTGTATCAATGACTGCAGATCCAGTGCCCAGCCTGGCACAGCATCTCTTCCCTGTGTGTTGTGCTTCCACAAACATCTAGCTAACAGTGTCCTGTGCTGTACCTGGAGCAGTGAACATGGAGATTATTCTACTAGCGCTGATCTAAGAGCTTTGCCTGGGCTCTGGCTAATATCTGCTTATAAAGCCCAATAAAACTGGGCGTCCTGATATTGTTGCACCTCTCTTGTATTGGGTGCTTGAGTGGAAGAAAGGTTGACCTCAAGTACCTTAAGATTTGTGGACGAGTGCTTGCTGATGCCCGTTGCACTTCCTTCATTCATCTTTCCCTCTGCTTAGACTAAGAGGATGTGTGTGTATTCATACACATTTAAACATTTTTGTCTAACAATTTTTTTCTTTTATGGCTTTTTCTTCATGGAATTTTGGTCAAAACTTAGATCAATCTTAAATTGAGAGAAAGAAAAAATACATTACATTAATTTCTATATGTGTGTGCATGTGGACATGAGAGAGAGAGAGAGAGAGGAGAGAGAGAGAGAGAGAGAGAGAGAGAGAGAGAGAGAGAGAGAGAGAGAGAATGCATATGTAAGGTGGTTGACCAGTTGTCCCCATTTTTAACTACTCCAATTTCCCCTTGCTGATTTTAAATGCTCCTTTATGCATATTGATTTCTCCTACTGCCTTTTTTTTTTTTTTAAAAACACAGGTAGCCTGTGTATTTTTTATTTAATTTTATTCTTTTTATTATTATTTTTAAGTGTATGCATATTTTATGTGCATACAGGCCTATGTACCACTTTCATGCCCTGTGCTCAAAGAGGCTTGAAGGAGGGCATCAGATGGTTTGGAAACAGGGTCACAAATGGTTATAAACTTCCATGTGGGTGCCAGGAATTGAATCTAAGTTCCTCTGGAAGAGCAACAAGCACTCTTAACTCCTGAGCCATCTCCTCAGGCCCATGCCCCATGGTTTATTTACTCTGTTATATACAGTGATTGTCTGGCAATGCCACACTTTCCTTAGCACCCTTTTTTTTTTCTCCTTCTGATTTTACCTTGATCTCTGCAGTCTTGTTTCATATGAACATGAGAGTTTGCCTGCCTCTTTCTCCTCAGTGCGATGATATTTTTCCTCAGGGTCTTATGACAGTTGTTAATTGGTTCAGAGTATCTCACCACCTTTCTTTGAGCAGGTGAGTGTATTTATTGAAGTCTTATTCATTACCCCCACAGCAGCATAACTACAATCTCCTTCAATAGTCTCTATGTAGCTCATGTTAATTTTCTTCCTAGATAATTATTTTGCTGATTGTGAAATGACTATTTTCTTTTATACTTTCAAAAGAGTTGTCAAGTAAAAATAGAAGAGCTTTTGTATGTAGAAATTTAATCCTCATATTACTGGACTCTCTTACAGCCTTTTGGAATAGTCTTTCTGTACAACCATTCCTTCTACCTGAACAATGCTTTTATCTTTGCTTTTCTGGTATTTTAAATTACGAGTTGTCTAGTATTGTGAGAACAAGGTGAATAAGACAGGAAGTGCTATGATAAATTCCAGGCTGTGTTTAGAAGGATTTGTTTTGTTTTGTTTTGTTTTGTTTTAATGGCGCTGAAATACTTTCCCCTAATATGTTCTATTGTTATTTAAACTGTGATCCAATCACTATCTAAGTCTTTCAGTCTTTCCACATAGAAAATCAATCCTTTAAAAAATGTTTGCGCCATGTATGCTCACACATAGCTGTAATCTTGGCAAGTCGAAGCAGAAGAATCCTCAGTTCAAGGTTGGCCTGGACTACACTGTGAGACTCTACCTCAAAACATTTGTTTTTAATTTAATTTGTGGCTTGGAGGTGTAGCTCAGTGATAGAGTACCTGCTTAGCATGTGCAAAGCCATGTGATCAATCCCGAGGACCAAGATAACTGAGCTCTAACTGTGTATCTGCTTATCTCTTGGGAGCCTTACCAACTTTAGTGTCACCAACGTCTTAGGCAAGGCCACTGAAACTCTACACCCAAAGTGAGACCTGCATGTTTAACTACGTGAGGTGACTTTTGTCCTGTCGATAATGTTCCAGCTGCCCATCATCAAAACAAAACAGCACACACAAACTAGCTTATCCAGCAGTCTTCTTGACCCAATTCTCAGCGGCAGTGTCCTGTTTCATTTGGGGAGCACAAGGCACAGGCTGGCTCAGGTCCGTCTTCCTTGCCACCGCTCATCTTGTCTTGTTACTTCCGAACATCTTTGTGCACTCCACTTTCTTACTCCTGTCCCTATTCACATCTTTTAAGCCATGGCATCCCTGGGATGCTCACATTCTGAACGATACACTTGACATTTTTTTGCAGCTGTTAAAACTGTCAACCTGGAAAGCGGGTAAATGGCCTCACAAGGTCTAAATGAGCTATTCTTTGTTTATTTGAGTCCCAACCGAGTTTCCTTCTTTTTATAGCTTGATGCATCCAGATTTAAAAACACATCTTTACCATCTGCCATGTCAGTTTTTTTTTTTTTAAAGATTTGTTACACTGTTTCCAATACCGAATGCCACAGAACTAAATAAAGGGCTGTGTAGACCCAGAAGGGACAGCCCTTCCCAGTGTAGCCTGTCCACTCCCACTCCTCTCGCTGTGCCATACACTTCCCTCTTCACATGACCTTAACCTAGTCATCATGTCGGTCTTGGAGTGCAGGCTGACTCTCAGGCACTAACAACATACCGAGGCTTTGATTCACATTGAGCCAGCATAAGGACAAGGGAACTACAAACCTGCACAGACACAGACACAGACAGACAGACAGACAGACAGACAGACAGACAGACACACACACACACACACTGCAGTGCATTATGCCAGGTGCTGCTTGAAATACCTTATTATCTTATTCAATCTTTTTAACAACATCTCAGTGAGGATACTTCTGTGGTTCCTTTCATTTCACAGAAGAGAATATTGACAGAAAAGCTAAGTGACTGTCACACACAGATGGCACATGGCCAGTGATGTCTCCAAACCTTTTTTGTTTTGTTTTTGTTTTTGTTTGTTTGTTGTTGTTGTTGTTTGGAGTAAATTAAAAGGAGATCTAGAAAGCCCAATAGCTATCTTTAAAAAATATATGTATGAGCCTGAGTGAGTCTTTGTGCCCCACGTGTGTGCAAGAGCCTACAGAGGCAAGGGGACAGCATAAGATCCCCTGGAACTGGATTAAGAGGCAGTTGTGAACCACCATGTGGGTACTGGGAACTGACCCTAGGTCCTCTGCCAAAGTAGCGCATGCTTTTAACCACTGAGCCATCTCTCCGGCCACACGGAGAACTACTGACAGCAGCTTGTTCTGTGGATTCTCAGTCCTAATCTTTGGACCAAGTGAAGGTCGTAGTGAGCAGATTTCTGGCTACTATGGAGTCACTTTCTAAGAATAAGCCGCATCTTAAAAAGAAGTACGGGTGTGGTGGCGCACGCCTTTAATCCCAGCGCTCGGGAGGCAGAGGCAGGCAGATCGCTGTGAGTTCGAGGCCAGCCTGGTCTACAAAGCGAGTCCAGGACAGCCAAGGCTACACAGAGAAACCCTGTCTCGAAAAACAAAAAACAAAACAAAACAAAACAAAAAACGTACAAACAAAAAAAGAAGTACACGGTCTTTAGAGGTGGTGAGGTGCCAGGAAGCGCTGAAGAATGAGTTCTAGCTCGTTATTGCAAGGGACTCCAAGGGCCTTGATGTGCTTGTACAGAATTCACTCTCTAACTGCATCAGGTGGCATTCTGCTAAGTGGTAATGGTGAACGAACCCCAGGTTGTTATCGTTACAAAAACAACCACACCAGGACTCAAGGATTGATTCAGTCTCCAGGAAGTTGACCGTCAGTGGTTTATAATCTAGCTCTGTGTGATTATAAATATGCACTTACAAACTCTGGGACGTGAAAGCAAAAACATCATCTTTGAAAGCAAAGCATCGCGATTATTCAATAACCCTGCCATCACTCACAACGGCTTGGCATCTCCTCTTCTGAGAGACTGTGTTTGTAGCCACACTAGAAATTATGGGAGCAAAGCAGACCAACTGACTGCTAGTTCAGAGCACTGCTCCCCATTCCTTAAACACCAAGCTTAGACACCTGAATTATTCACCAAGGTTGCTCCGTGCTGACTTCTGGTTGGCTCTTAGGGTGTTGGGGCGTGGTCCAGGTGCCTCAACATCTACACTGCATCTGAGTGGGGATGCTCAGGAGGGGTGTGCCGCTCAAAAGGAAGGGAAGGCAGCTCCTCAACGCTCAGTAGCTGGAAGAACAGGGAAGGCTAAGGACAGCAGCGAGGTCGGTTCCAGACGGGGCTTGCTGTGGTTTCTAGCTTCGGAGTTTTCTTTCTCTGCTCCTTATGCGTCCGGCTTTGATAGGGAAGGACAGAAAGGTCTTCCTGAAGCTGGCAGCAGGCTCTCCCAGTATTCCCGACTAGCCCTGGGTTTGGAAAATATGCGCCATTAAGTAAAAGACCCAAACTCATTTTATTGAAACAATTTTTGCATGTTGTGTGCTGGCATGCGTGTGTGTTAGAGAAGAAGAGGAAGGAAAGGAGAGATGCCATACTAAAATAGAACTTTTGTCCAATCAGGAAGCGAATTCACATCTGGCAAGAATTTAGACGAGTGATGAAATCTAAGAGAGGAGAATCCACCAGGCCATGAAGCCAGGAACTTTCCCGGTCAAGGAGCCCGTCAAGGTTTGCTAAGTGGGACTGTCGCTTGTGCGACAGCTGTAATAATACTGTAGACGCCGTTCTCTGGCTTTATGGCGTTAGAAGAGACCTATAGATAAAGCCTGGAAGACTTAATTGTGATTACAGAATCGGACATAGTTGTTTAAAAAAAAGCGTTTGATAGCATGACTTGGAGCAGCCGAAGAATGGGCTCAGGGGAACCAGTCAGAAAGCGCTTGCTGTGCATGCATGAGGACCCGAGTTTGAGCCTCAGCACCTGCATAAAAATCCAGGTGCGGTGGTGTGTGCCTGTAATCCCAGTACTGGGCAAGCAGAGACAGGCATGGCTCACTAGCCGGCTGGCCTGATGCAATTGGCAAACTACAGGTCCTAGTGAGAAACCCTGTCTCAAAAAACCATGGTGCATGGCCCCTGAGGAAGAATGACACCTGAGGCTGTTCTGTGGTTCCACAATCAGCAGAATGTTCTTGCACACACACACACACACACACACACACACACACACACACAGAAATATGAAGCTGTGTAATAGGATGACTACAGAGAAATATATATATATATCTCCCTAAGGGGTTTGAGTATTTTTACCACAAAGAAATGATAATCATTGGAGGAGGAATGAGTTTATCCTGATTCGAACATTTTTCTTTTTTCTTTTCTTTTTTTTGGTTTTTCGATACCGGGTTTCTCAGGGTAGCCTTGGCTGTCCTGGACTTGCTTTGTAGGCCAGGCTAGCCTCAAACTCACAGCAATATGCCTGCCTCTGTCTCCCGAGTGCTGGGATTAAAGGCGTGTGCCACCACGCCTGGCTCAACTTGAACAATTTTCAATGTGTATATCATGTGGTGCCCATAAATATGTGTACATTTTTAAAATCCATTAAGAATGTATTTTGGGGCCTGGAGAGATGGCTCAGAGGTTAAGTACACCGGCTGCTCTTCCAAAGGTCCTGAGTTCAACTCCCAGCAACCACATGGTGGCTCACAACTATCTATATTGAGAACTGGTGCCTCTTCTGGCCTGCAGATATACATGCAAGCAGAGTACTGTATACATAATAAGTAAATACATTCTTAAAAGAATGTATTTTGACAACTAATCAATATGATCACAAGAATAGGTCTGGGGGGGGCAATTAAGTTATAAGGGTGGAGCCCTAGTGAATGGGATTAGTGCCTTTATGAAAGAGGCTCCACAGAGCTTGCTTTGACTCTTCTATTAAGAGAGCCCCCAGCAAAGAGTTACTATCTTTGAGAAAGCAGGCCTTCATCAAATACTGCATCTACTGGCAGCTTGTTTTTGGACTTCAGAACTCTATGAGAAACAAATTTCTGGGGCAGCGGGGTGGGGGAGGGCATATGGTTTGTTTGTTTTGAGATAGGGTCTCATTTTGTAGCTCTGGCTGGTTTGAAGCTTGCTCTGTAGAGACCAGGCTGGGCTTGTGCACACAGAGACCCTGCACGCCTTTGTTTCATGAGTGCTTTGATTAAAGGTCCAGGCCACCACTCACCCCTACTCCTGGCCCCAAATTTCTGTTGTTTATAAGGCACCAAAGTGATGGTATATTCTGTTACAGGAGTCTGCGCAGACCAAGTCTCCCCTGGGAGTGGGGTGGGGCAGCTTGCTTTTGTTCTGTGCACCTTTGCACCGCTTGCATTTGCAAGAACACATACAATGAGGTTAAAGGGGAATTATGGATGGAACTTAAAAGCGACCTCACCTGGCTCTGACCCAGGGTTTGGTGTGCATGTTCAAACCACTTCCCCAGCTGCCATGTTTTTCTGAAGCTGGTGGCAGGAACCCCCTTTCTGGGGCCAGCTCCTCTGCAATCGCCCTGATGTGGTAGGGCTCAAATCCGCAGCAGCCGCCAATGTACCTGACCCCCAGGTTGTAGGCCTCTCTGGCGTATTTTTGAATATCCCATCTGGTCGCAACTCTGGGTTCCAGGCCTGCAATACAATGGTTTTGACGTTTCTGTTACCATGTCTGTCGTTTGAATGGGAGATGTCCCCCATAGCCTCATGTGTTTGAACACTTGGTCCCTAGCTGTGGATTATTTGGAAGTGGTGAGAAACCATCAGAGGTAGAGCTTTGCTGGAGGAAGTGGGTCACCAGAGGCGGGCCTTGAGGTTTGACAGGCACCTCCCCAACCCCCAGCTTCCTGTCTTCATTGAGGTTCCTGACTGTGGATGTGACATGGCCAGCCACGTCACACTCCACTCCTTCTCAGCATGAAGGACTTCATCCCCTCTGAGTCAGAGCCAGAAGAAATCTTTCCTCCCTCAAGTTGCTTCAAGTCTGGTATTTGGTGAAAGCAACCAGAGAAGCAACCGCTGTGGCCTCGGCTGTCCTGGACTCACTTTGTAGACCAGGCTGGCCTCGAACTCACAGAGATCCGTCTGCCCCTGCCTCCCAAGTGCTGGGATTAAAGGCATGTGCTACCACTGCACGGCTGCAGCTCCATTTTCAAATGACAGATACTTAGCTGGGCTTTTCCTCTCCCTCACCCCTACTCCAGTTTAAAAAAAAAAAAAAACTAATATAAACGCTAGAAGCACTATGCATTCTTTAGGTAGTTTCTGTCTGGTTAACACTGAAAGTTTTTTCCTTACGTGGCCATATATTATTCAACTCTATCAATTAAGTCATAGTAAGAAGCATAAAGGAACCAGGCAGTGGTGGCACACACCTATAATCCCAGCACTTGGGAGGCAGAGGCAGGCGGAAACTTTGTTAGTTCGAGGCCAGCCTGGTTTACAGAGTGAGCTCCAGAACAGCCAAAGCTATATAGAGAAACCCTGTCTCGAAGAAGAAGAAGAAGAAGAAGAAGAAGAAGAAGAAGAAGAAGAAGAAGAAGAAGAAGAAGAAGAAGAAAAAAAAAAAGAAGAAGAAGAAGAAGAAGAAGAAGAAGAAGAAGAAGAAGAAGAAGAAGAAGAAAGGAAGAGGAGGAGGAAGAGGAGGAGGAAGAGGAGGGGGAAGAAGAGGAGGAAAAGGAGAAAGAGGAGGAAGAGGAGGAGGAGGAGGAAGAGGAGAGAAAAGAAATGTAAGGACTTTATATACACTTGAGCTTACAGAAGGGATATTCTGGGAGGTCCACAAACCCTCCCTTGCCACAGTCAGGTGTGTGGAAGCCCAGGCACTGCACCATCAGGTGAGCTTGCAGGCCCGAATCCCTGAGGCCCTCCTTCATGAGCCTTATGGTCTGTAAGCTGGTCCAGGGTCCAAACCGGCAGTTGACTCCAACGATGTCTGCCCCTGTGCAAGGCGATAAAGAAACCGTTACAACTTAGGGTGTATTCATTTGTTTGTTCTTTTCATAACAGTTAGAAGCTGAGCTGGTTATGGTGCATGGCTGTAATTGCAGCATCACAGAGCAGCGTGGTCACAAATTCAACGCTGGCCTAGGCTGCATTGATTAGAAATGATTGAACTTCATTTCAAATCAATCAATCGTCAATTAATCAATCAACCTTAGAATCTAGCTTAGAGATTCGCTATAGACAAGAAATTTTTCTTCTTGTTCTTTTATTTCTCTGACAATATTAAGCAGATTTGGCTGCATTTCATAAGCGGCCACTACACTGCTCGTCTCGTCATAGGCCACTTTACCTGCCTGTGCCAGTTTCACTGCACATTTTCCAGGTGTCACGCCGTGCATGTCCCCCTCTGGGCCAATGCACATGGTCACAGCCGCAGATTTCCCCACTTCTCTCAAGACTTCCACAGCCCACACAGCTTCTTCTACATCCTCAAAATACTAGGAGACAGCACTTTTTAAAGATTGGGCTCAAAGTAGACTCTTGAGCGGTAAAGCACAAATGCTGTAAAACTGTTATAAAAGTTACCAAACAGACAATATGTGATACAGCTTGCTGAGGAATGGACCTCTTAACAGATTATGCAAAGAATAACCTTCTGAGGAAGCATTTGAATTCCTTCAATCAGAATATTCGGAGTTTTCTTTGGCGATCAGTATTTGGTGACCTAGTGACTGTTAGTAAGACAAAAATTATACTATTTAAAGGTTGTTTTTAAAATAGTTATATATTTAAAATAAAAATTTTAAGGGAACAAATATTTTTGTCACCAGAAGCCCAATGTGCTGTCCCTTGCACCACAGATCACCGAGGAATAAAGATTTTACTTATTGATTTGAGGATCATCTTTTATGAAACTGAGGTTAGCTCTGAAAAACATATTTTATTGTGTACTATACTGCACAGTGTTTTTACATAATTTCTGGTTTATGTACCCTAAGAGTTCCATAAAGCAGGAAGGGGAAAGTGGGAAGATGTTCCCAGAAGGTTAAACTGAGGCACAGAGCATGAAACAGAGCTCCTGGGTGTCCTTGTTTGTTCATGGTGGCTAGAGCTATTTGTCAGCTGTGGGGTACTTCCTGGGAACCCCCATCAGCACCTCCGTTAAAAGGATGACTTAAGGAAACTGGACAAGAGACAGCAGCAATCTCCCCATAGCTTCTTTCTTTACTCCTTTTTTTGTTTTTGTTTTTGTTTTATTGTCTCTTCTGCCCAATCTCAGACCCAGAACAGAGCCAGATGACCTAGAGCCAGCTAGCTGAAGACTGACCCTCCAAAGCCATGAGACCAAGTGATTTTATTTCCTTCTCTTAAGTTCATTTTCCTCAGGCATACATCTCAGCAACAACAATAACGACAAAAACCTGACTTGATGTATCTATGCTTTCTTTAAAATGCCACTCACATGTGGTAGCCTGAGGAGAAGGAGAGAGGCAGGGAGGAAGGCCAGAATGGAGAAGCCAGTAGTTACCTGGTGCTGAGTCTCTCTGGTGAGTCCCTGGGTGAACCTGAGCAGCCATCTGCCTGCCACAGAGTTAGCTTCCCCATCGTCCCCACCTCTAACACGGTCCAGCCTGGCCTCTCCTGTGGCAGGCGGTAATTCCTAAACCACTGTCCTCTTTTTCTCATCTCAGGTTATCTGGTCCCCCCGAATCAGTTACTACAACCACTTAAAGCTCAGAAGGCAAACCCCACAGTGAGGCATGCATGCCGTAGGTCTATCCCCTGCCTCACAGAGAACCCAGCGTGCAGACGGCATGGGCTGCAGTGTGTTAGCCTAGACCCCTGACCATCCACACAGAGGAAATGAGGGCACAGGGCAGCCTGGTGCGGTTCCTCTACGGCCAGCTTTACCTCTGCAATCAGGAAGTCTACGTTTTTCCTGGCAAAGACTTGTAGCTGTAGTCGGAAAAGGTTTTTAATTCTAGTTTCGTCCTTGTGGTGTTTGTCCAGTGATGTCTGGCAGATGCTCCCTGCCACCAGAGCATCCCCTCCATCGGCCACCTCCCTGGCCAGGTCACAGGCGGCTGCATTCACGTCTTCCCACTGAGAACAGAAACATGAGCCTATGTTGTAGCTGGAAAGTAAAACAAGTCACAGAGGAAGCAGTGGGCAAGTCAGTCCTGCAGACTGCAATTCAGGAGTAACTGAACAGAACCTCCTGTGTCACCAGTGACTTTGTGTGTGTGTGTGTATGCATGTGTGTATGCATGCATATGTACCGCATGTGCATGTGTATGCATGTATGTGAGTATGGTATATGCATGCGTGCATGCACATGCATATGTGTGTGTTTATATGCCTGTGTGTGTATTCGTGTGTATGTGAATGTGTGTGTGTGTGTCGGGTAACATGCACTTGTGGAGGCCAGAAGTCAACACCAGGTGTCTTCTTCAATTCCTCTCCATGTTAGTTTTTGAGACAGGGTCTCACTGAGTCTGGGACTTGTGGATTTTGCTAGATTGGCTGGCCAAGGGCTCCAAGGATCTGCCTACCTCCGCCCTGGTGCTGGGGGTCAGAGATAGATGTGCATTAAACGCAACTGGCTTTTACATGGGGTCCGGGGGCCCAAACTCAGTCTTTGTGCTTATATGGCAAATAGTTTCTTGACTGAGCCATCGCCTCAGCCTCCCCGCTAGTGATTTTGTATTTCCGTTATTGTTATTATACACACTGGATTTTTAAACACAAATTTAGACTAATTATGAGGTATAGTCTTGTTCTTGTTCTTCTTGTTCTTCTTTTGATGATGATGATGATGTGTATGGGTACGGATATTTTGTATGTGTGTACACACACACACACACACACACACACACACACACACACACACACAGAGACACATGCCTGATCCCTTCAGAGGCCAGAAGAAGGCATCATATCCCCAGGGATTGGAGTTACAGACAGTTTGAGCTGTCATGTGGGTGCTGAGAATTGAATCTGGGTCCTTTGGAAGCGCATCAAGTGTTCTTAACCATCGAGCCACCTTTTAGTCCCATCACATTGGATTTTAATAGCTCTATTTGTTCCCCTCTCATACAGATCATGAGCCTCTTCAGAAGAGGGTTTGAGCCTTTCTGTCACTTTTCTACTTAGCACAGAGAGCACCATCATGATAGTCCATGGATATAACTGAACACAGCACACATTGGCTCCCACTAAATGTGGGCTTCTCCAGTCACTCATCAGCAGTCGGCTTTGCAAATACTTCTGCATCCTTCATCCCATCTGCTCTTCTTGATGGGTCTGAACATAGCACTGTTTATTACCTTTCTCCAGAGTTAAGACATTGTGCCATGCAGGGATGGCCTTACATGGAGTCACACAGGCAGCAAAACTGGGTGTCAAGCTTGACTTTTGTCAAGGGGGACAGAAAAGCGAGAGGAGAAAAAGAACAATACAGAATGAGAAGGTAAAAACCAATCTAGTCAAATGTTCTTTTTCCACAAAACACCTGGGAGGGATTCCTCCCCCTTCCCAGAGCCTGTTCTGGCCTGTCTTGTCCTTTTCCACCTAAACTGACAATATTCTGTTTCACGCACGTGTCTGTGGAATGGTGAAGTCACAGGAGTTGGATGTGACCTGGTACACCCTTTTCACCACCTCCCACGAGAAGGCTCTGCTCCTTGTAGCTGCTCCCCACCCCCCACCCCAGTTACCTTCCTTTCCATATTGTCCTCAGTGGCAGAAAAGGTGAACGTCTGCAGGACGTCAGCCCCCGCTCTCAAGAATTCTGTGTGAAGCTGGCGAACTGCCAAAAGAGTGGAAATTGCAATTTACAAAATGGAAATCCAGAAGCTTGTGTTCTCAGGCACAGCTCCCTCCCTCTCCTCCCTTACCACCGGACCCAATTTCAAACCTAGAACTGACAAAGCCACAGGTTGAAGTCAGTGTTGTGAGGGGACAGCAGGCACTATGGAGCATCCCTCAGGGTCCTGATGGCTGGCCTCAAGTGCCTCATCCCATGCTGAGACAGAGGCCTGGCTGGCTCCCTGTCCCCTCATTCTTGTTTAGAGATTGATGCTGCTGACCTGTTATTGCCAACGTGGGATGAAGAGTGGAGAAGCTCAGACAGAGGGCAGCAGGCCTGTGAGTGACACCCACAGCAGGCTGGGTTAACAGCAAGTGTGAGAGAGTCATGTGTAAACAGCCCCACTATCCCTAGCATCTCGGAAGGTCTTCCCTCTGAGGCTGGGAATGGAGCTCTGTCGGCAGAATGTTTCCTTAGCATGCATAATGTCCTCAGTTGGACCCTCTGCCCCCTGTAAAGCAGGTGTGGCATCTCACACCTGTAATCTAGCACTTAGGAGGAGGCATGGGAGATCAGAAGTTTGAAGTCATCCTCAGTCAGCTTGAGGCCAGCCTAGGATGCATGAGGCCCTGCCTAAAAAATTTTTTTTAAACATTTTTTTTCTTTTTTCTTTTCTTTTATTAATATTACATCTCAATGGTTATCCCCTCCCTTGTATCCTCCCATTCCTCCCTCCCTCTCATTTTCCCCTTACTCCCCTCCCCTATGACTGTGACTGAAGGAGACTTCCTCCAGGAAAGAAAAGAAAGTCCCCTTCTAATACTTCTCTGCCCTGTCATCATCTGATGGCTAATCTGACATTTTTGGTTTAGCTGAAAGATCGTGCAAAAATAAAAACAAAGGGAGAAATTCCTAAGAGGCACCGGAGAAGCAAAGCCACTCTGCTTTGCAGGAGGAGGGAGCACCTGGGGAATCTGGGAAACAGCAGCAATGGTCACAGAGTTCTAATGATGCCTGGGTAGCTCATGGTGGTAAGCAAACTCATCTGTCCTCACAACTGTCCTACATCCCTGGCCCAAGAGGCAGACAGAGGAGCAGGATTCTCAGTGAGGTCAGGGAACTTGTCTGAAGTCACAAGGCTGGTCTGGGGGAGAATCAAGCAAGCACATCAGGTTCACGTTGCCTAAAGTCTGTGCGAATGAAATCAAGCAGACACAAAAGCCGCAATTCCAGTATGTGGTCCATATTCCATGGCTTCATTTCCCCCACTTTGGGAAAACAAGGAAAACCAAGGAAGCCAGATAGAGTTAAAGCCCCAATGCAATGTCACCAACCAATTGCAACGGGTTCTACTTCTGACTCTTTCATTTTTATTTTTCCCATATCAGGAAGACGAAGGGAGCGGGCTCCTTTCTTTATGCTCTGGTCCCCACAGCCTGGCCACCTGCACCATTAAGCGGGTGATGGCCTTCAGCCACTATCACCATGGACGTGATTGTTATCGGCCCCACGCACAGCCTTCAGTGGGGTGAGTCTAAAGCCGGTGATAACTCTTGCTAACGTAAGGAAACTCTTAAATAGCTACAGGGGAAATATTCAAGGAACGGATATATTTTTAACAATGCTTGTTCAAGAAGATGTGAATGGAAAGGGAGAGGGAGAAAGAAAAGACAAAGACAGAGAGAAATGGATACTTTTCCTTGTGTTTTCAGTCCACACAATGTCATGGCCTCCGCCCGCTGGCTGTTTCTCAAGGGAAGCAAGTGGTCCTTAGAAAAGCTTGCTGTTTCCCTTGGTTTTCCCTCACTGATGTTTAAGCTGTTACTTGCACACACACCCTGGGCCACATGGGCACTCACCTGCGCTTGGATGCTCTACCACTGCTTCTGGGGTCCAGAGCCCTGCCTTCACAAAGCCTCTCTTCTCCAGAGTGAGGAGAAAGCTGCCATCCCCAATCACGACCTCCCCGCTGTCCAGACGCTCCAAAATGCCCTGGGGGAGGGGGGGAAGAGAACAGAGACTCCCTCACACCCGTCTCTTCTTTTAAAGCCATTTCTAATTGTAGGAACGGTGGCCTTGTGTCTTTAGGCAGAAACTACATCTAAGCATTTGAGAAGACACTGTAGCATGATTCCTGGCCAATCTAAATACTTGTTTTGTGCAGCCATGGAGCTATGGATACTTTTTTTCCTCAACTAGCATTTTCTGGGTCAAACTATCCTGAAAGTGCTAGTTAACCTGATAGTCACTTTAGTTTTTCATGTCCTCTCTTCTTTGTTAATGTATTGAAGTTTGTGAACACAATATCTTCAATTTAAACAAACAGACTCCTAAATCCATAAGACCCCCTGGTTGTTGGGCATGGCCTTGTCACACCACTGGCCAGTGACATGGTGGAAGCCATTTTGTTTCTCTTTTCCCTTATGACTGGCATGTCCTTATGACGCCTGGATGTAGAGCCATCCTGTAGCCATGCCATCCTCAGCTGCAACCATCTTGTAGCCATGCACCCTCGGCTGCACGCCATCTTGTAGCCATGCCCCTTCAATTGTACTCAATGTCCACTGGAGCCAATGTCCACTGGTTATGCAGGTTTTCATCACAATCTAGAGTAGCCACAGCGGACACTCCTGGCTCATCTTCACACCTCGTTAGATGAGAGATGCAAACCACTTCCTTGTGTTCACCAATTTAAGAATCAAATTTAATAGCACACACCAAACAGTCCTTGAGGGGAGAACCATTACTCCAGTGTTCTAGCTGAGGTTGCTTCTTCTTGTACCCAATCTTACAACTTGTGTCTCTAAAGTATTTCTTGGATTCACACCCTCTGTTGTCACAGCCAGTGGATTGTTGGATGCTCTAGTGCACAGTTATCCGCCATTGCGCTTCTCCTGTGGGCTTTATAACCTCAGCATCTTCACCTATGTGTCTGGTCCATGTGTGCAACAGTGTCTGGTCGCTTGCCTGTTTCATTTTGATGGTAGAATATGTAGGAGCAGGTGACAGATCTTTTTGTTTTGTTTTGTTGAGACAGGGTCTCTCTACCCACCCCACCCCCTTATTTTTATTTTATTTTATTTTATTTTTATTTTTTGAGACAGGGTTTCTCTGTGTAACAGCCCTGGCTGTCCTGGACTTGCTGTGTAGACGAGGCTGGCCTTGAACTCGTAGTGCCTCAGTTTGCCTCCCGAGTGCTGGGATTAGGGTTTCTCTTTGTTATCTTAGCTGTCCTAGACTTGCTTTATAGACCAGGCTGGCTTCGAACTCACAGTGATCTGCCTGCCTCTGCCTCCGAAGTGCTGGGATTAAAGGTGTGCGCCACCATGCCCGGCCCGGCTCAGGTGACAGATCTTATTTGTCTCTATCCCTCCTGCCTCTGCTAGCATCCAATGATGAGAGGTCCTTAATGAGCTACACAGAGGTACTGAATAGTTCTGAGAACATCAGAGGCATCACAAATGACAGGATCTGTGTCCTGAGAGGCAAAACCAAAAAATCTTTGATCAAATATTAGCACGCTTAAAACAAACAAACAAACATCACATTGGCCCCATAAAACCTTTTTTAAAAAGTGACTAGCCAAGAATGGGGTGCAGCCTTTAATCCCAGCACTTGGGAGGCAAACACAGGTAGATCTCTGCAAGTTTGGGGCTGGCCTGGTACACAGGGAGTTCCAGGCCACACAGGCTACAGAGTGAGACCCTTTCTTAAAAAAAAAAAAAAAAAAAAAAAAAAAAAAAAAAAAAAGTCTCTTATAAAAATTAATATTAAAAAGTGAATTACAAGCTAAAGATGCCTGCTGCCAAACATTATGGCTGAGTTCGATCGCCCACAGAATTTAATCCCTGGGTCCCATTTGGTAGAAGGAGAGAACCCATTTCTGGAAGTTGTCCTTTGACCTCTACATGTATGAACATACCCAAACAAATACACAGTAAACAAACACATGCATAAATGTAATGAAATTAGTTTAAAAAAGTGAATTATGGCCAGGCTTTGTGGTGCATGCCTTTAAATTCAAGCACTCGGGAGGCAGAGACAGGTGGAGCTTTGTCAGTTCCAGGACAGCCTGGTCTACAAAGTGAGTCCAGGGCAGCCTAAGCTACACAAAGAAACCCTGTGTTGTGTGTGTGTGTGTGGGGGTGAATTATAAAAAATGAACATAGCATTACAGAAGGTCAGGTGAGGAAAGACAGCTCAGTATTCTTCACTTTTAAAAGGAGGTGGTGTTTTGTTTTGTTTTTTAATTATTATTATCATTTCCTTCCTAGGGTTCAGCTTTTGTCATTAGAAGAGTATCTCTTTAAAAAAAAAAAAATCTCTCTCAGGACCCTGGCTGGCCCTCTGCCGGTGTGTGTGTAATTACTGTTGCAGGGCTAGGGTGGGTCACCTACACTCTCAGTCTTCTCATTTGGAGCCTTTAATGGCTGACTAACAACTCAGCAAGTGATTGAACCTGGACTGCCCTTCCTTACTCTCAAAGGTCAACTCTATTCCCAGTTTCGTAGCATCGGTGAGCTGCACGTTTCCAGCCTCCACGGACCCCCCAGAACTCTGAACTATGCGTTCAGGTGGGTTGTTCTTTGGGGAGGGGGCGTCCTGAGAGGCCCTAGTGCTAGTGTCTGCTGAAGGCAACAGAGGGGACCTGCACCCCTACCCTTGTGACCTGCATGGTGTCCTTGCTTCACACAGCACAGGTGTGAAGACCCGGAGCCAGGTTGCTGCACTTACAAACCCTGAGGGAAACTGACAGGAACACCTGTAGGTGAATCTCCAGGGGCTGCTGCGTGTGCTCCCTCAAGCGAGAAAAATGTGGGTTCCGGGAGTCCAGGAGCTTGACCTCAGATCTCTCCTCTGAGACAACTAACCCTGGGCCTCAGTTTCCTCACCCGCAAACTGGGGATACCAGAAAATGCAGAAACTCCGGGTTGGGTGAAGGCTCTAAGAATGTTAATCCATTTGCGATCCGGTAAACTGAGGATCTGGGGCCGCCCAGCCCCCTGCCTTGCCAAGACCTTAGGGTTTCGCTGGTAGCTGAAATAGGATTCGAACTCCGCGAGAAAAGGAAGAAGGAGGCCTGACTGACACTCACCTTCTTGGCCCGCGGGCCTCCAGCTGGTGCCATGTCTCCGCGACTGTGCAGGCTCAGGTCCCGGTGGCACGGGTCCCGGAGGCGCCGCAGTGAGGGAGCCCGCCCCTCCGTGGGAGGACTCACCCTTCACCCCCACCTCCACCCCCACCCCCGCTACCTCCAGCCTAAGGCCGCGGTCTGTCCCGTGCTTGGCCTCCGCCTCGACATGCTCCGACTGGGTGCGCTTCGGGTGCGGAGCCTCCCGCTGCGGGGCTCCCCCGGGCGCCCAAGCTCAGCGGGCCTCCGGGAAGGGTGAGTGCCCCTTGCCTGCGGGTCGGGAAGAGGGGATCAGGCAGGCTCCCTGGCTCCCAGGAATGGGTTGGGGCTCTCCAGGAATTGCCTGATAACTACGGGGTGGTGGGGTGGCAGGCGAGGGGTGGGGGACTGTCCTTCTGTCCTTCTCTCTGGACCCATCGCCCTGGCCAGTCAACAGTGGGCAGTGTGAGTCTACTGTGCTCAAAGAGTTGATGCTGTTGTCCCTGGTTCGCTTGCACCTTGATGGAAGTTGTTATCATTGTTTTGGTTTTATGATTGTTACGTCTTCGAGATTATTCTAGACTAGAGCACATTGATCTGCCTTATTCTTTTTAATGGCTGCACAGTTTTTTCATCTTATCAATACACGTTAACAATTAGACTACTTCTGGTTGCTTGGTCCACGGAGAACACGAATCTGATATTTTTATGCACGTACGTTTGGGCAAATACGGGAGTTTGTTTTTGTTTTGTTATTTATTTATTTATTTATTTTTAAGAAATAAACTTGTTAGGGAAAGGGTTAAGTCATTTGAAAAATTAAGAGGCAGCAACACATTTCCCCCAAAGACTGTGAGATTCATGGTGAGATTAGCATGCCCCTGCCGTGGGTGCTTGTGTCCCATGTCTCCCTTGGCTTCCAGAGTAGGGTTGTGAAACCGCATGAGATGGCATTTTCCTGTAGTGTCTGTCTGTCTATCTGTAAACAGAACACGAGAGCATCTTTGACATTTCTGTCCTGACGTCGTTCCTGACGTCATCCATGGTGGCAAAGTGAGGTTTCTGTTCACAGAGTCACTCAACAAACACTATTATGACTCGGTTTGTGTTTTATATCATATGGTCTGCACGGACCGTTGCTCAGTTTCACCCAGCCATCCTTTCATCACAGACTTTACATGGTGCCTGGTGTGCAGACTTGTCCCAGTAGCTGGGAATACGAGGCCCACAGACAGAACTGCAGTTCTGGCTCTGTCAGGCTCAGCAACTTCCTGTTGAGCACAGTTTCCTCAACAAAGATAGGCTGCTAATACTGCTCTGCCAGGCTCAGAGGAGAGCTGTAAACCCCAGTGAAGGAACACGCGAGAGAGATTTGTAAGCTAGAAAGCATCATAACTGGGACGCTGCACCCTGATGTGGGAGAACATGGCAAGGCGTGGGTCTTGGGTTAACGTGTTTTAAACTGATTAGACAAATACAGTGTAACATTAAAGTCTTTATTCACTATGGGTGTTTATGCACAAATGACGTAAGCAAGCATTCTGAAATGTGCATATATTACATATAATGCATAGAGTGAGAGTAACCACAAATGGCATTATCTCTTCTAAGAACTGTAAGAAAGCTGGCTGCGGTGGCAAAATCCTGAGATCCCAGCACTTGGGAGACTGAGGCAGGATAATATCAACCTCGAGGCCATCGTAGGCTCTGTCCAAATACAAAGTCACCGCCCCCCCCCCATGTTGTTAAACCCGTGCAGAAAATGTGAGTTTCTGTCTGACAAACTCTGAGGGTGGATTAGAATTTAGACATTGAGACACTCAACAATTTAATCTTCATCAGACAAACATATTTCCTTTTCCCAATAAGGTGTCATAAAACAGACACAGCAGTTACTATCATGCCGGTTCCAGGGAAGTTTGCTGTCTGCTCTTTTCTCAGCTGAAAACTTATCCTTAACACTTTGGAGGCAGAGGCAGGCATATCTCTGTGAGTTGGAGGCTATGAAAGTGAGTTCCAGGAGAGCCAGGGCTACACACAGAGAAACCCTGTCTTGAAAATAAAACAAAAAAACAAAAAACAAAAAAACCCAAAATCAAAGCCAAACCAATTAACCAAAACTCTTATCCTTAAGGCGGCAATGATGGCTCACATCTTTAATCCCAGTACTGGGGAGGCAGAGGTAGGTAGATCTCAGAATTTAATTAATTAATTGATTGATTGATTGATTGATTTTGGTTTTGTGAAACATGGTTTCTCTGTGTAGCCCTGGCTGTCTTAGCCTTGCTTTGAGGACTAGGCTGATCTCAAACTCACAGAGATCTGCCTGCCTCTGACTCCCTAGTGCTGGGATTAAAGGTGTGTACCACCATAGCCCAGCTGGATCTCTGAGCCTGGTCTACATACTGAGTTCCAGAACAGACTGGGATAATCAGAGAAACCCTGTCTTGAAAAACAAAACACCAAAAACCAAAACCAAAACAACAACCCTTATCCCTTAAAACGTCAGCTTTTGGATTTGGTGTCACTGAATACACCATGGAGAGTCTTCTGAGAATTCTTATTAATTCATTTTGTGACTTTCTATGTTAGACCTTAATGGGATAAATAGATTGGTAACTAGGGAAAAATGTAAGACCTAAGCAATTAATAAATCACGTTCTTGGGTCACGTTTCACATATTTAAGGAGAGCCAGACCCTTGGGGCCCCCTCCTCATGCAGCATCAATGGCCTTTCAGAGGCCAGCCCTCCCTGTGCTGAGCGCCCACAGCTGCCTCTGCAGCTAAAGCCTTCATGTCCCCACTTGCTTCCTTCATTCTCTCTTCATGAGCCCCATCATGCCTTCCTGTTTATGGATGCTCCTGTAATCCCTGCACCTTCCCTCAGAGAGCCTCATTGCTGTAGTATCCACATATTTAGTTTCATTTGCTTGCTCTCCCAGGTTCGCTGTAAGCTTCAGAGCTCTGAGGCCTCATGTGTCCAGCCTCATGCACACCAAGGACACAGGAAGGGAGGAAATGTGGCGATGACAAATGAGAGCACTAGCCTCAGAGCCCTGACAATGCTCGGATGCCGTCCTATAGGGACATGTGTAGGGAAGGCATGCCAGTGGAAGGCTGACATCTCAGATGCAGTCACTGGACATACTCATTGGATGTGGGCAGCAGGAGGGAGCCAAGATCAGTGATGGATAGGGTACTGTCCCTGCCTGCAAAAGGCTCACAGGGCAGCCAGGAAGGGCATCCTGCAAACTGATGACTAGAGGGGAGGGTGCTTCTCCATCCGTCTCTCTTTAACAGTACTGCAGAGAAGAGGATTCATAGGTACCACATGACATAAAGATTAGGGCTTTTTCACCGACTGAAGTCAACGGGAGCGTGTGGAGGTGCAGGCGTGTGCACACCAGATGTTGGGGGGGGGCATTCTTCAACTGCTCTCCAAATTGTTTTTTGAGGCAGAATCTCTCACTGATTAGTCTGGGAAGGCTGGGTAGCAAGACGATGGATTCTCTTGTCTCTGCTTCCCTGAGATTACAGGTGGGAGTTACCATGCCCAGCTTTGTGTGTGTGGATTCTGGGGATCAAACTCAGGCCCCTTCCTGGCCAGCTGAGCACCAGCCCCAGAATGTCCTTTTTAGTGAGAAAACAAAAAAATCATGTCTAGATTGAGAAAGAAACAGCTGCCGCCACCCGCTACTGCTCATTTCCTTAGCTACATTTGCTGGAGGTGGAACAAGCCAGGGTTCAGATGACCCTGGGTTCAAAGTGCAGCCTGTAGGTGTGAGGGTCCTGAGACAGTCAGGGGAGGGCATCAGATCCTAACGGGACTGGCTATCTCCAAGTGAGTCATCACTGCTAATAGCAATGTCTTCCAGACAGGAGAGCCCACCCTCGGCCCCAGAATGGAAGGACAGAGCAGAGACCGTGATCATTGGAGGCGGCTGTGTGGGCGTGAGTCTGGCTTATCATCTGGCCAAGGCAGGGATGAAAGATGTGGTCCTGCTGGAGAAGTCGGAGCTGACTGCTGGCTCTACCTGGCACGCAGTAAGGAGAGCATCCCCAAAATCTGTTTCTGTGCCCTGAGCTCTTACCAGTTCCTCCTCCCATTCACAGCTCCCCATAGGGAGCTCTCCAGGGTATGCGACCTGCTCACCTTACCTCAGAAAGCATCCTGTCACCTGGCTGGTGTGCTTCCAGGAAGTGGGACGTCCTTATTTGGATGGGCGTTATGCTGAACGTGTGGATTCTGGATTCTGATCCTGGCTTTGCCTTTCTCTACCTCTGTAACTTCCAGAAAGTTCCTTCAGTTTTTATTTTCTAATGCATTTCACTTCCTGAGTTGGTTTTGTTTTGCATTTTTGTTGAGTCTCACCATGTAGCTAGCATATGCCATTGCTCTAGTGATGCAGTGTGCCTCCACTGTCCTGGAGAATGGCTTAGGTAAAGGTCCTGGATTGACATGACTCCCATATTGCCAGGCAATGAGGGATGGGAAAGGAAGATTCTATGATTGTTGATGCATATATATATGTAAATTATATGTATACATATACATATGTGTGTGTGTGTGTATATATATATATATATAATTTGAGGAAAATCTTGGCCTTGTTGGCCATCCCTTTCCATAATCAGCTTTCCTGTGGTGAGGAGAGGAAAAAGAAATTCTCTCCCAGGGCCTCTTGATGGTCAGTACACACTCAAAGCCTGGGCCAGACCTCCGGGTAGGAATGGTTGTCAAGGCTGAGTGTGGGTGAACAGTGCCTCCCAGACTCACACTCAGTCAGCTGCCATCTCATAGCCCCATGGTCACCCTATGAACACTCGTCAGCCAGTGCTCCCGGAAAAAACAGCATCAAGTCCAGCTCCTCACCCTCCAACCCCTCATCCTCAGTGTGGGAGGGAGGTTGGGCACTTCCCATCACTTGCCTGTATCCAGATCAGTTTTCCCAGCACAGATTTCTCCTGTCACTGGTTCCCCACTTCCTCATGCCTACAAAAACCTGTCTCACCACCCCAAACATTTTCTATGTAGACTTCATGTTGTCCGTCTAAAGGAAGCCTACCTTCTCTATCTTTTCCTTATGTTGGGTCATCATGGTCACTATTGCTGTGGTGTAACACCCCGAGCAAAAAGCAGGGCAGGAACTCATGCAGGGTAGGAACCTTTAGGAAGGAGCTGATGCAGAAGCCATGGAGGGGTGCTGCTTACTGGCTTGCTCCTCACAGCTTGCCTGTTTTCTTATGGAACCCTGGACCACCAGCCCAGGGATGGCACCACCCACAGTGGGCTGGGCTCCCATGTCAATCACTAAATAAGACCGTGCCTTTCAGGCTTGCTTACAGCCCCGTATGGAGGCATTTCCTCTATCAAGGTTCCTTCCTCTCAGATGACTTTAGCTTGTGTCAACTTGACAGATAACTAGCTAGCACAGTGTGCGTTTCATTACTCAAGAAGAGAAGGAACTATATTATGTTGGGGCATCACGATCTGTGTCTTAGTTAGGGTTTCTACTGCCGTGAAGAGACGTCATGACCACGGCAGTTCTTACATTGTCCTCATAGCAGGAAGCATAGAAGCGTGTATACAGACATGGTGCT
This sequence comes from Acomys russatus, assembly GCF_903995435.1. Taxonomy (NCBI): domain Eukaryota; kingdom Metazoa; phylum Chordata; class Mammalia; order Rodentia; family Muridae; genus Acomys; species Acomys russatus. The sequence goes on from NC_067166.1 coordinate 14,892,160, forward strand.
GGAGAGGTAGCTCAGGGTTCTACAGCTGGATGTGTAGCAAGCAGGAAGAGATAGCGACACTGGGCTTGGTTTGGGCTTCTGAAACTCCAAATCCTACCCCCAGTGACGCACTTCCTCTAACAAGACCACACCCACTCAAACAAGGCCACGCCCCCCCAACGGTGCCACTCCCTATGAGCTCATGGGGGAGCGGGGGGGGGGGGGGGGAGCTGTTTTCATTCAAGCCACTACAGTCTCTTAGAAGTGAGGTCACAAGGAAGCAAAGTAGTCCTTTCCTCCTGGAGTTAGTCTTGGGCACAGACAGAAAGCGGTCAGAGTGGGAACTGAGCCTTAAAGAAAAGAGAAACTTGGCAAGGAACACAGAGGCAACTCCAAGAAGGGACACTACAGAGAGTAGGAACAGGACACGGGGTCTAAGGGGGCTTTGAGGCAAGTGGAACTAGGTTCCTAGGGTTGCTTGTACAGCCTCACACTTCCTGACTGTTAAGTCGGGCCAGGCAGATACACATTAAACTCGGAATGACTTCTTTGTCCACTGATAGTGATTTGCTGTGGCTTGCGTTTCAAAGTAGATTAAAGGATTCCTTAAGATACATGTCCCACCAAGACAAGACACACACCTTAGCCTGAACTCTTTTAAGACAGGCAGGCAAAGATTTTAAGACAGTAATCCCCTTATGTGAAATTAACTGTGTCAATTTTTTTTCCTGAGCAAAGATATACCAAAATAGTGGGAAAAGCACCCCATCCCCTGTAGACAAGTCATTAAACCTGAGCCAAATGGGGGACCACTGCGTACTCAGTGTGGAGTCAGGCAGCAGCACCTGGGTGGTTTGTGCCCCTTGGAATAAAGGACAGGACAGGGTCTATCCTAGGAAGTGATTCTGGGAGCTTTTACAAATCCATGAGCCTTCTCTGTAAGGAATGACACCAGGAAGTTCCTCATGCCAAGAGTTTTCAGCAGAGAGATATTTGGGGACATATTGAGATTGTGCAAAGTTGGAGCTAAATGGACAGACTGTGAAAATGAAGGGAGCATGCCCATTGGTCCCCAGAAGTACCTCAAGGTCCCTGGATGTCCCTGATTATGATATGTTTTCTATGATATAAGTGTCCACAAGGTACAGTAAATGAGGGCTGGAAAACAGCACAGCCTGGGACAGAATGTTCAAACTGGAGTCGAGTCTGCAAATCCCAAGATCTTGCTCTCTGTAACAGCGCTCCTGTTTTGGAGAATAGGGCCCCCCTACTTCCCTGGGAATGATGTCACAGCACAGTCTTTAGAGATCTGAGGGTGGAAGACCCAAGGTGCTTCATTTGGAGTGTCAGAAGATAATCTAGAACTTTCTACTTATTTACATACATGAGAAAGAAACCTTACCAACACAACTAACATCTGATATGATTAACTATCTATTGCTTAAGATTTCAAGGCTCACTGGGGCCAGGCTGGCATGGCACGGTGAGCTCATCTTGTCTCTTTGACTGCTGTGTGAGGCCACCATTGTGATTAGTTTTACTGAGACCTTAAGAAGACTAGTGTGTGAGAAAAGGAAGAGGAGGGGCTTGAGGTTGAGAGTGGCACCATAGAAAGATTTGTTACCTGGCAGTAATGAAAAAGGTTATGAGATTTAAGCATGCATCTCTTTTACAAAGAGGCAAGTGTCCCAAATGTGCTGACCTTTGCTGGAAATCTGAATGGATGTGGGTGGTTTCTACATAGCAGGTACATAGTTTTTAAAAGATATATCTGGGAACACAGCTTAATGGCAGTGTGCTTGTATAGGATGCATGTGCAAGGCTCCAGGCTTGGTCCTTAGCACCAGAGGAAAAAAAATAGATATGTTTTCCTCCTTCCAGGTAAGGGAGATGTTTTTAGAAGAGGGGGCAGCTGGCTTGCAAAGCTATCCTGTTGGGAAGAGAGTATGCTTAAAGGTATATTTAGAAATGTGGATACTACGGTTAGATTTTCTATTCTAAATGCCATCTCTTATTGGGGGGAACTCTCTCCTATTGAGAGGTAAAATCTTTGAAATTTTTTCTTATAAGGAATTCTAGTAGGGATGTGTTCTCATTTGTTAAAAATACAATAAAGCGCAGTACTTTCCAAATTGTAGCAAGAAGAGACGAGACAAGAGTATATGATAGTCAGCCATAGGCAGAAACCTTTGTATAGGTCGGTGCAGTGGCAGGTGCTTGGAATGCAGGAGGAAGTTTAAAACACAGAGGACGCTGCTTCTACTCAGGCCCGTGCAGGTCTGAGACGCCTCTTCTGCTGCTTAGCCTCTGAAGCCAGTGTCCAGTGCAGAAGACCTAGGAAGAATACTACAGTTAATTGCAGTTGGCAAGCCCGCAGACTCCAGAGTCACCTGGGAGACACACCTCTGGGCATGTCTATGAGGGAGCTGCTAGGCTGTGTTAATGGAGGAAGACCCGACTGAGTGTGGGTAGCATCATGCCATGGGCCAGGGTCGCTGAGTAAAAGAAAAAGGAGAGCTAAGACCCAGCATTCATCTCTCTGCTTCCTGAGGGCAGAGGCAGGGTAATACTAGCCTTTTCCTCCTTCCTTCCCACCAGGATAGACTGTAATCCTCAAGATGGAAGACAAAATAAACCCTTCATTACTTAAGTGGTTTCTTGTCTGGTATTTGTCCAATAACAATGAGAAAAGAAACTAATACACAAGAAAATTGAAGTTTAATGCCAGCAGGGAGGTGGTGGCACTCACCTTTAATCCCAGCATTTGGGAGGCAGAGGCAGGCAGATCTCTGAATTCCAGGCCAGCCTGGTCTACAGACTGAGTTCCAGGATAGTCCTTCCTTCCTTCCTTCCTTTCTTTCTTTCTTTTCAGGACAGGACAGGGTTTCTTGCTGTGGAGGCCTCTTTGGCCATACCTGCTGCTTGGGAGTCTGAACTGATGAGCCATCTCTTCAGCTCCCTTAGGTCTTATGTCTCCAGCTCTGTGGCCTGGCATTTAACCATGTGCCTGAAGGATAAAAACCAGTATTTTCTCCTGTCTCAAGCTTTTCATTTACTATATCCATGTTGAAGTCACAGAAGAGAAAAACACCATGTGCTCCACACGTCCAAATGTCACAAAACAGGTGTCTTATTAACAACAGACAGCGTGCAGGAAGATTCCGATAACTTGAACGGCAGTAGAAACATGATATGGATAACTCTAAATTTTAAACACAAGTTAAAAGACAAAAGCCAGGGGGCTGGAGAGATGGCTCAGTGGTTAAGAGCACCACCTACTCTTCCAGAGGTCCTGAGTTCAATTCCCAGCAACCACATGGTGGCTCACAACCATCTATAATGAGATCATCTGCTGCCCTCTTCTGTAAAGCACTCATATGCAATAAATAAAGCAAATAAATCTTAAAAGAAAAAAAAAAAAAGACAAACGCCAACATAAGAAAACTGCTAACCAGTTCTCGTGGCTAGGAAAAACCCATGCACCCTATTCCAGATTGTCCTAGCGACAAGGAATAGGCAGAAGCATGGCTTGTGCCTACGAGGACATTCTCTTTCAGTAACATGGACTCTTTCCTGGTCATGCATTTCCAAAAGAATGTGTTCCCTAAACAAAGTACACTGAGCTAAACGTCTTTAATTAGTCCACGTGCTTTTTTTTTTTTTCAGATGAAAATTCATTAGCCCCTGGTTCCCAGGCCTGGGGAACAGAGGATACATTGTAGGTGGGTGTAGACAATGAAACTTCTGGTGGCCTGGTGTGGTGGTTTGGATAGAAATGGTGCCCATAGGCTCATAGATTTGAATGCTTGGTCATGACGGAGTTGAGAGGGATTAGGGGGTGTGGCTTTGTTGAAGTAGGTGTGGCCTTGTTGGAGGAAGTGTGTCACTGGGGCTGGGATTTGGAGTTTCAAAAGCCCAAGCCCAACCCAGTGTCTCTCTCTTCTCCTGCTGCCTATGGATCTGGATGCAGAACTCTCAGCTACCATGTCTGGCTGCGTGCCACCATGTTCCCTGCCATGATGACAGTGGACTAAACTTCTGAGGGTTTAAGCCAGTCCCAGTTAAATGCTTTCCTTCATAAAAGTTGCTGGGGTCATAGTGGCTCTTCACAGGACGAGAACACCAATTAAAGTGCCTGGGTTCACCTAGGATGTGACTTATAGGATCTTTAGGAATAATCAGAGCTCTGGTCAGTACTCAAGAGCATTCATTTCCTCGGTGGATGGGTAGAAGACACAGTGAAGATAGAATTGGGGTCCTTGGCAGATGCCTGAAGGCCAGAGAGGCTGTGTGAATGAGCAATGCTCAGACACACACTGAATATCAAACACGTGGAAGGAAAAGAGGCGTTAGATTTGGCTGTGATTCAAAGACCCTGTCGGGCAGTTCCTGTAGGAGAACCATTTTTCTACTCTCTCAGGAGCTGTGCTGCATGCTGGCTCGGGAACTGGGGTGGAATTCTTTCAGAAGCACCACTTATGTGTATGTTAGATGCTTCGGCAAGTTGAGACAGATGCCTCAGGCTTCTGGTCTGTAAACGGTGGCTGACTAACTTTAATGGGCATAGTTTCCAGTTTTCAGAGAATCAAATTCCCATAGGAGAAAGTTGTAAGTATTCCGAAATGGATCTGAGTTTGAACAGATTGTGTTCTGATGAGCTCTCCAAGATAAATTAGCTGAAAAATGAGACCCCAGATACTTAATTAGGAAAACTCTCGCTTCATGTAATTGCTTAGAATTCTTGGTCTGGATGCTACATTGCATCTGTCAGAATTGATGGAAGGGGCTGCAATATTTCTAATATTTACCAATCTTTTCCAAAGAATAATTAATCAGCATTTATTCAACAAATATGTATAGGCGCTGTCTATATGCTTTCAGAGCAGGCTAGGCTTGAATAAGTCTCTTACCTGGTCACCAGGCTCTGGGCAGCAGAAGTTGCAGCTTAGGAAAGGGACAGAAAAGTCTCTCCATTCAAGAGCAAGGTGGGGATCAGGTTAAGCCCCGCCCCTTGCCCATCCACAGTCCTTCTGCTTTGGGGAGCACACCTGCGGGTTCCTAAGTCAAGTCCCCATCACTTACCTCACCCTCAGCGTTTTCTAATACAAGTTCACTCTTGAAGCTTACCAAGCACTGGAGAGACACAAGTGGAAACTTCCATTCCTGGCCTCTGATGTACTGTATAATATAATGTATATATAGGGTAACTAGGAAACAAATGGATTTCTTTTTGTATAGACGAAGGTTCTCATTAAAAGGCATTATTATATGTATATAAATATCTAAATTTTAAACATTTAAAAAATCTATGGTTTTATTTTTAAATTATAATTAATTAATGTGTATATGTGTGCTCATGTACTTGCCCACTCACATGTGCCATAAATATGAGAGTACATTTTGCAGGAGTTAGGTCTCCTCTCTTTTACCTAGTAGGTTCTAGGGATGGCAGGTATCTTTACCCACTGATCCCTCTTACTGGTTCCCAAATTCAAAATCTAAACACTTCTGGTCCCATGCCTTTCAAATAAAAAATGTCAACAGCAACATATAATCTAAACCTCCCGGTAACTCACTCCCATTTTTACCCTTTGCATAGTGACTTTCCGCCTCCCCATGGGCGTGTCTACAGGTTGGCTGTCACGCTGCTTGTACGGCTGCAGCTGCTTTATATACGGTGTGAAGAGCCATCCCCTCTGGGGTGTCAAAGTGCCACGGTGTGTCCTTTCCTGCATCCACCTGATACTTCTTCTTGCCTCAGCACCATTAGATTGCTACTTAGCAGAGAAGTCATCAGCACTGTGTAAATGTCAACTTATTTCAGTGTTTTCTTCCCTCTCTATTTTTAAGGCAGGTCTAACAACTTACTTCCACCCTGGGATAAACCTGAAGAAAATACATTATGATAGCATCAAACTTTACGAGAGGCTGGAAGAAGAAACTGGACAGGTAAGTGCATTCCTCTAAAGTTGTCTGTGAGGTCAGCCGCTCAAACGCAGGATGCACGTGCAATGCTTGCTGTGGTAGAGAGAGAGGTTAAGGTGAGAGCCAGGGTTGATTCTTAACACCACTTTAATTTCTTAAAGCGTATCATCTAGGTAATTAACTGGTTTTTGTTTGTTTGTTTGTTTGTTTTTTGTTTTGTTTTGTTTTTAAGGAAGAGATAATAAATAGCAACTTTCCAAACTTTGTTTAGTCAGTTTCCGTACCTAGAAAATAAAAAGTCAGAGTTCCCAGCGGGTGGCTTACACAGGGTCCAACAGTGTGCTGCCTGCCACATGGCTTGACACAGGGCACTAAGACCCCTCATCTTTATTTTTATCACTTCTCATGTTGACTGTTTCCGTGGTCTAAGATCAAAGGCCACTTCATGCTCTTATTCTTGCTGAGGGCCTCTAAAGCTCCCGCAGAGTCCTTCAGGCTCAACACTAAAGGTTTAACAAGGTCTACATCACCCACCCTTCCTTACCTAGACCCTACCTGACTTTCTAACATTCTCTCTTGCTTCTAGTTCTTTCTTTTGTTCTATTGTTCTCAACAGTGCATACATCTAGAATATTCTGGGAACTCTCTGCTTTTCTCAGTTGCTCTTGTTTCCGTCCTTCCTGTTCTGACTGGAACCACGTTCCCCTCACCCTACACGTGTCCCACTGTCATTGCTGCTTTGACAGTTGGCCTTCTTTGCAGGGTGTGAGCAACTCGGAAGGCCAGGACTGCCCTCTTGTTTGGTGACTCAGGGCTTCACCAAAACTGGTCAAATGGAGGGACATTAAGAGATGCCAAATGGGTGTTTATTTAGAACCCCTCTCACCACAGCAGCGCTTTGGTTCTCTGTAGTCTCACCTTAAAACCTCTGGCTTTTCTCCTCTTCATGTCCTGTTCCTTCAGTCTGCACTCGAACCCTCAGCCCAGGCAACTGCCCTACCTTTACCTGTAGACAGGAAGTCCCATCCGGCAGGGGCTTGCCCTCTCTCATTCACCCAGCATCTCAGACTTGCAGTACCTGCCTGGCCTACAGGAGCATGGGGGAGGAGGGGGGGACTGTTACCGAATGACTATCTTTCCATAAGCTGCAAAATATCTTGTGTACTTATTATGCTCACCGCATAGTAAATTTCTCTTTTACTCACTTGATTTTTCCATTGTGCCAGGGAATGGTTTGAGTGCCCAGAGATAATTTACACGCTTTCACTTGCATTGTTGCCACAGGCGGTGGGATTCCATCAGCCAGGCAGCATCAGACTTGCGACGACTCCTGTAAGGGTGGATGAATTTAAATATCAAATGACACGGACCAACTGGCACGCAACAGAACAGTACATGATTGGGCCCGAAAAAATCCACGAGATGTTCCCTTTACTCAACATGAACAAGGTATTTATTTGAAGGGCAATCTAACTTTGCCAACTTGAACTAAATTCATCTAAAACAATTTTTATTAACGAGTTAACTAAAAGTAGAAATAATGCGCGCCTACATCTAAGATGGCGACACTTGATGAGTGGTGCTAGGATGTGGGCAGATCACGTGGTGAGCTGTTGTTAAGTGATGTATCCAGGGGCAACAGAAATCCTTCTTAGTTTCTGCCTGTGACAACCAAGGAAGCGTTTCAGTACCTTCCTCTGACCTCAGTCATTTCTCAGACTGAAGTGTTTCTACATACCAGCTGTCTGATGAGGAACTGACATCCTGCTATGATGATTCTAGAAAGAGGTTACTGGATTTTTTTTTTTTCGAAGTCAAGAAGTCCTTTATCATATTTCCTCATATATCCCTTGCCTCCTGGCTGCACTTCCTGCTCAGATCATGCTGGACACAGATCTAGAATAACTTTGAATTTTCTTCCTGGGTGACACCTCCCCCCTCCTTTCTTCCCCCCCCCCCCCCCCCCCCGCCTCTCCCTCGCCCCCCTTTTTTTGGGGGGAGGTTTTCGAGACAGGGTTTCTCTGTGTAGTCTTGGCTGTTCTAAACTCATTTTGTAGACCAGGCTGGCCTCGAACTCACAGCGATCCACCTGCCTCTGCCTCCCAAGTGCTGGGATTAAAGGTGTGTACCACCATGTCCGGCCTGTGATCATCTTTTTTTTTTTTTTTTTTTAACAGAATGTTAGCAACATTAACAGTTACCACAGTAGAATTTATGCAACAGAAACCCTGCTAAGCCCTTTCTATGAAAACTCGGGCTGTAAACAGAACCTTAAACAGTTTATACAGTGGGATGAGTTTGTTCCATCCAGAAGAGCTGGAGGAAAACCCTGAGCTGTAGGCCCTCCGACTCAGTGGTCATCCTGGGTGTGAATAACCAGTGGGTTGCTTGGGGAAGCAGACAGCTATGTATCTCTGCTAGTGATTGCGTCAGTAGTTCCTGTCTCTGAGCGTTTGTGTAACTGCCATGGCCGCTGGGGCGTTGTGCTCTTCTGAGCTTTTACTGGCTGCAGGGTCTCCTTGTCTGTGGGTTTGTGTCACAGCATTGCCTTCATTGAAATCTACCTCCATGACACTACTGAGAACCCATTCGTGTCTCTTTACATGTCAACTCTGAAACACTTCCCCAGAAGCTCTCATTGTGACAGATTTCCTCAAAGATAAAAGGCAGTGGAAGCACATGGACCAGGGCAGAGTGCCAAACCAAACAGACATGGCATCGCTACAGCAAGGACATGGCCATTGCCAGACACCAGGGTGGCACCTGCAAGTCAGCAGGAATGTGGTTTCCACTAACACCCAAAGTCTCTCACACTGGATCCTAAGTACAATGACTAAATTTTAGTAAAATCTCAGACAAAGAAAAGCCTAGGCCCAGACGGCATCTTCGATAGGTTCTAACAGATGCTTGAAGAGTTAATAGGAATCCTTCACAAAGTCTCCTAAAATCAGCACAACCCAGAGTGTTAGTTTGTCTCAGAGATATAAAACCAGACGAAAACATCAGAAGAGAAGACAGACAATTGTCCTTTAGGTATATAGATGTGGAAGTCTTAAACAAAAACCCAGTAGATCGAATTCACCAGAAGGATTCTACCATTTTGGCCAAGTGGAGCGTGTCCCAGGAATGAAAGGTTGGTTTAAAATCTAAAAGTTAGTCAGTGTAATGACCTCACACCAACAAAGGGCCAACAAGCGCAAAGCAATCCAAACAGATGCAGAGAAAGATATTTGTCGAGACTCCTCATTCCTAGTTGATGGCAAACACTTGGCAAACAGGTGACATCTCACTATAGCATTTGCTGCGCTGGCTCTTGTCAACCCACTTCATCCTCTTCATCCTCCTTCCTTCTTCACAATGCCTAAGCTGAAGCCTTAGCATAAAGCAGCTGTGCAGGAAGTCATTGTTGAACTACACACAGAGTATACATTTTCATCAAGCATATATGTGTGCCCTTATATACTGAAATCTAGAGCTTCCACTCTAGGGCTGAACTATCGTCCCAGCTCACTATTTTTTGTTTTGAGACAAGATCTCCAAAAGCTGCCCAAGCTGTCCTTGAATGCATTCTATTCTAGGCAGGTGCTGAACTTGGAATCCTGCCTTGGCATCCTTGGTAGCTAGGCTTACAGGCCTGCACCACCAGACCCCGCTGATATCAGATATACATTAACATATACATTTATTTACAGCATTGAATAATTAAATGTTATAATGGATATGTCAACTAGAATTAAATTTGGCTTTAAACGTGAAAAACCAAAATAGTAATGTTTCCGTGAGTCTGTTTCTCATTCACTTAAGCATTTGTACTGGCTAGTTGTATGTCAACGTGATACAAGCTAAAGTCATCTGAAAGGAGGGAAACTCAATTGAGAAAGTTGATAGGGCTTTGTTGGGGGGAGGATCCAGCCGATTGCGGGGGTGCCATCCCTGGCCTGGTGGCCCCAGGTTCTATAAGAAAACAGGCTAAACAAGCTACAAGAGGCAAGCCAGTAAGCAGCATCCCTCCACGGCCTCTACATCAGCTCCTGCCTCCAGGTTCCTGCTCTGTTTGAGGCCCTGTCCTGGTTTCCTTTGAAGACAAACCGTGATGTGGAAGCCTAAGCTGAAAAAACCTTTTCCTCTCCAAGTTGCTTTAAGTCATGGTGTTTCATCACAGCAGCGAAAGCCGCCTTATAACCTTTCCCTTTGCATTTTCATTGCCTAGAACTTAATATTAGCTTTAGCCACTCAGGTTAGAAACTATAGTCTTTGTTCTTAGTGGCAGGTGCCCTAATATTGGAGACCGTTGCAAGGCTTTCTCAAGTGGCTTGTCATTGTGACACATCACTCAACTCCCATTGTGAATCTTGCTCAAGTCTGGGTACAACTTAAAAAAAAAAAAAAGGCATGCCAACTGCTGTCAAGATGTCTCCCTCTGTGCTGGCAAGCACTCTGCCACTCAGCTATGCTTACCTCTAGTCACGGATGCGCTGTTAAAGTCCAGTTTTATTAAACATTTGTCAGCAGCATATTCTTGCATTGAGTAATAAGCATGCCCTTCTTTGAGCTCTGACTTTCTTACGGTTGATTTAGATTTTAGCCGGACTGTATAACCCAGGAGATGGTCACATTGATCCTTATTCTCTGACGATGGCCCTGGCTGCTGGGGCCAGGAAATACGGGGCCCTTCTAAAGTATCCTGCGCCAGTGACGTCTCTGAAGCCCAGGTCAGATGGAGCATGGGATGTGGAGACTCCACAAGGATCTGTGAGAGCAAACAGAATTGTGAATGCTGCAGGTAAGCCACAGGCCTGTGCCCAGCTTTGCCCTCTAACCCAGCCCACCCACCGCCCCGCCCACCCATCACCCCGCCCATCCACTGCCCCAGTTTCCATTTCTAGCCTGCTCTAGATTGTGTTCTGACAATTCAGGCTGCTTTCTCCTTTCGGTTTTTAATCTTTATCCTTCACTGGTTATGCTCCTGATCAAATTCCAGGGATCAGGGATGGAACTCAATCAGCAGAAGTTTGTCTGGAACACTGGAAAGCTCCCCTCCTCCACCCTGCCAGCACTTGGGACGTGGGGAGGGGGACAGAAGTTCAAGGTCTAGCCTGGGATATTCGAGACCCTGCCTCAAAACAAGCAAGCAAGCAAGCAAACCTAAATTCCTCGGTTTCAATTTCTTACTGTATGATTGTTCTTAATTGACTTTTCCAGGTAGATCCAATCATTTCTGTTCTTTCATTCTCTCCCTTATCCATCTGGATTACTTTGACTAGTCAAAAACCTTTTTTTTTTTTTTTTCCTGGAGGCAAGATTTCTCTGTGTAGCCTTTGCTGCTCTGGACTCGTTTTATAGACCAGGCTGGCCTCGAACCCACAGTGATCAATCTGTCTCTGCCTCCCTGAGTACTGGGATCAAAGGCCTCTGTACTATCCCAATGGGCTGTCAAAAAGCTTTTAACCCTTTTCCTTTTAGAATATTATTAAATACATTTCGGTCTTGTCTTAGAGTTCACAGAGAGCCCACGGGGATATGTGAGATAATCTAATGGCTAAACCACTTTTTATTTGTGGGGAACAAGGCCCAGTAGAGTCAAAGCCGTTGACTGAGCCACATGACTAGATCTGTGAGGTCCAGGATTGAAACTTGGTCTTTAGACTTTTGTGCTGAGACACTTTCAGACCTGTTGGTTGCACGTGACATCATTCTCAATCAAGTATCTCCAGAAGGAGATTCTGTGAAAATGCTGTGCAGCGGGAACTGGGCTTATCCTTTATATTTTATTTTCTTTTAAAAAATATTCATTCATTTTTATTTTCTATGTATGAATGTTTGCCTGAATGCATCTATGTACACATTGTGCATGACTGGTGCCCTTGGAAGCCAGAAGAACCCATCAGATCCCCTGGGACTGGGGACAGTTGTGAGCTGCCATGTGGGTGCTGGGAATAGAACTCTAGTTCTTTGGAAGAGCAGCCAGCGTTCTTCACCACTGAGCCGTCTCTTCAGCTCCAATTCATATTTTCTTACACTTCATGATAACTCATTTAAACCCTGAAACTGTCATGGGGTAGCAAATGAATTTTTGAGCCATTGTTTAAATTATGAAATGAAATATTCTTTATTTACTATTACTGTTATCAGAACAATTATAAACTATGAAGATACACTAAAATCACATATCCTTACTATTCTTTCCCAAACCACAAATCTGATTAATGTTAGTTTTTAAGCAAAAAAAAAAAAAAAAAAAAAAAAAAAAAAAAGTAAAAAGTAAATTTTTAATAATTTATTTTAGGGGATTGACGCTTGTGCCTTATAGTGTATGTAGAGGCTGGAGTACAACCTGCAGGAGTTGGTTCTTTCTTTTCATAATCCCAGGGCTCAAACTCATGTTGTCAGGCTTGGTGGCAAACACCTTTTCCTGCTGAGCCATCTCATCAACCCCTTAAATTTTTTTTTAGTGGACCTAGAAAAGTCATGTCTTCAATATTTAAAAGTCTATTTACATCAGTATTTCAGATTATTTTGAACTCACATCTCCCATTTGAAGAGCATAAAATGTAATTCCTTTAAATAATGGGCTGGGGAATGTTAATGATGGGGCACATCTTTAAAATGAGCACCTGGGAGGCAGAATCAAGCAGATCTCTGAGTTCAAGGCCAGCTTGGTCTACAGAGTGAGTTTCAGGACAGCCAGGGACACACAGAGAAACCCTGTGTCAAAAAACCAAAGCAAAAAACAAAAACAAACACCAACACCCAACCAACCAAACCAAAGAAAACAAAACAAAAGTGCTAAAAAAGAAAAATATTATAAAACTTGCCTAAAAATAGAAACAATTGAATAAAAAGTATGCCTTCGACTTCACTTTTCCCTTCATTATCCTTTGTTGCTCCTTGGTCCCACTGCCCTTGGGAACCTCTAGTCCAAGTTATCTTAACAGACTGGACTTGGAAATCACACATTCATTTCCCCCCACCAAATAACAAGGGTTCTTTGTAAGTTTCCAACCTTTTATGGTCTCCTGAATTCACTCCTAAAATCATTTGGCTGCTTTCATCGTGATAACAGATACCAAGACCTCCATATCTGGTTCCTGTGGCAGACATTAATAATCAACAATTGTGCTCATTTTAGGCAAGCTTGCACAGAGGCCCACTGTGTTTTGTTTCAAAACATTGCTTCAGCCATTCGGTGGTGGTGCACGCCTTTAATCCCAGCACTCGAGAGGCAGAGGCAGGTGGAACTCTGTGAATTCGAGGCCAGCCTGGTCTACGAAGTGAGTCTAGGACAACCAAGGCTAAACAGAGAAACGCTGTCTTGAGAAACCAAAGGAAAAAAAAAATTGGTTCAGGAACTCATACAGCCATAATGTACAGTTCAAGAAATATATAAGCCCAATTTAACACATATACTCAATGCTTTTCTAAAATGGAGAAAATTACTTACGTAATAAGGCGCTGTTGCAATATATATGTATATATACACACACATATGTACATATATAATAAATCACACACTATGACATCTAAGGCATTTATGAAGAGCAAAGTTGAGAGGCACTCCAAAGAGATCTGAGCTAATCCCAGGATCTGGTTATCCGGTGGAGGTTTCTGTGTAGCTGTGAAATTCTGAGGGATAGGCTTGGCAAAGCAGTGGCAGACAGTCCCCTGCCCACACACACCTGAAAGACACCTTCTAAGGACCTAACTCTAATGATGGCCCTGAATGGAGTGTGTATCTTCCCTTCATGCTTTGCTCCTCAAAGCTACCCACCCACCCACCTCTACTCTTTCTCCACAGTATTCTAGGGAGGTCCTTGCTGAAAGCCGTGTGAGCTGTCCTGTCTCCGTTCTTAATTCTTTGTCCTATTCATACCAAACCTTCAACCTGTAATCTATCCTTTAGAGGAATATTAATTTGGAACATGGCTGCTCTGGTAAGAGATCACATCCAAGGGCCTTCTAGGTCTGAGTCATCTGGCTGAGTTCAAGGCCAGCCTGATATACAGCAAGTATCAGGTAAAGAAAAGCTTAGGTCCGGGCATGGTGGCACACACCTTTAGTTCCAAACAATGAAGGTAAAATTAGTTTGTAGAAGGTAGCACCCACGTTTGAATGTGATGTTTAACTGAGTGGCAGAAAAGGTGATGAATCAGTGAAAGACTGACAGAATGGGATACGCCCAGCTCTCACAAGGAGAGAGAGGAAAGGGAAGCTACTTAAAGGGGCAATACAGGGGCTGGAGAGATAGCTCAGTGGTTAAGAGCACTGACTGCTCTTCCAGAGGTCATGAGTTCAATCCCCAGCAACCATATGGTGGCTCATAACCATCTACAATGAGATCTGGTGCCCTGGCCTGGCCTGCAGGTGTACATACAAGCAGAACACTGTGTACATTATAAATAAATATTTTTAAAAAGGGGGGGGGGCAATACAGGAAGAGGGGAGGCGGAGGAGGCAATTTTACCAGGATAGTAATACAGAGACAGGTTACAGAGTGAGAACTCAGGTGAAGACCGAACAAGCCAGAGAATGAGAATGAGCCAGGACATTGCTGGAGTTAGTTTGAGGCCAAACAAAGCAATTCAGAGGCCAAGAAAAAATCAGACTGAATAAGTCAGCTGGGAGCAGAGTTTGAGCCATAACAGCTGAATTGAACCAGCCAGCCCAGAGCTCAGTAAGAACGAGAAAGGGTGAGCTTATTCAGCAGTAAGTCTTAGAGGCTGAAAACATTCTAGGCCTAGGTTAGATTGTGCGGCGGCTAGAAGCTTCTAGGTTAGCAGATAGAGGCAATAAGCCTCCCAGACAACAATTGCTTCAGGAGAATAAAAGTTCCTTTTACACTCTCTTTCTCATTTTCTCTTCCTTTTCTTTTTTTCCATTGGGCAGAAGTTACTGGTTACATAATAGTATCCCCTGGGAAGAACAGAGGAGAGAGAGAGAGAGAGAGAGAGAGAGAGAGAGAGAGAGAGAGAATGTTTCTATGTGTGTTTTCTAAAGGGTAGAGGCTGCCTGCAAGGTAAGCACAGGTAGTTGAGGGCAGTGATCTGGAACACCCTTCCTGTAGCACTGAGCTGCTTTAATGAGATCAATTTTATGAATAAAAGCAAGCATCGTGCTAATGGTTGCAGAATGTGGCAGCTGGAACATTTCCCAGAGTTACTCAGGGAGACCAAGATGCCGCACACCTTCGGGCAAGGTCCTCAGGGTAGCTCCAGAATCCAATTAAAGAAGCCAGGATGCGGAGTGAGAAACAAACACAGCCACTGGGAGAGATGTAAAGGCTGCTGAGTCATTGGGATTTCAGTAAGAAGGAGTGGGTGACAACAGAGATGTGTGAGCTTTGCTGATGATGTGTTTCTAGTCTCACCCAGGGCACTGGAGCACACTGGTCCAGAAACCCATGTATTGCCAAGCTTGTGCCCGAGGCAAGCTACCAATTTATAAAATGCAGATAATGATACTGTCTCAAATATGTGGACATTAAATAGCTAATGTAAAACACTCAGGACAAGGTATATGTGAAAAACAGTAAAAACATTAGGTATAATGATAATAATTAAGATTATGATACCTGTCAGATGTCGTGGCATACGCTTTTAATTACAGCACTCAGGGAGGCAGAGGCAGGCTGAATGTTGTAAGTTTGAGGCCAGCCTGGTATACAAAGTGAGTTCAATGTAGCTAAGGCTACATAGAGAACCCCTGTCTCAGAGAGAGAGAGAGAGAGAGAGAGAGAGAGAGAGAGAGAGAGAGAGAGAGAGAGAGATTGATTATGATGCTCATTTCCTTGAGTTTATGCCTTTGTCTGGGAAACATTTGCCTCATGTATCATGGCTTCTTGGTGCTAATCGTAACATTATCCCTTTCTTTTGCCCCAAACCATCTAGCAAACATTTGCTAGGAAAGTGACTTCCCAAGGAAGTTGGTTGTCAAGCTAGGGTCCCTGGGAATCACCTTGGAACATTTTTCAACCTTCAGAAAGATTTTAATTTAAGCAGTCTAGTATGTGTTTTGTTTTGACAGGCTGAGGATTGGGCCCAGGGCCTTGCCCAGGCTAGGCCGATTGTCTTAGTTAGTATGGCCTCCATTGCTGTGCGAAAACACCATAACCAAAAGTAACTCGGGGAATAAAGGGTTTATCTCATCTTTTGCTCCCCCCCCCCCCCCAATAGCTCATCCCTGAGGAAGTCAGAGCAGAAACCTAGAGGTGGGAACTAAAACAGACACCATGGAAGAGTGCTGCTTGCCTTCAGGGCTTGCTCAGTTTCTTTTCTTATATACCCCAGGACCACCAGCCCAGAGATAGCACCATTAATTATTCTGTATATATTAATTAATATAGGAAATTCTTGTGGCAGTAGTTCTTCCTTAGCTATTTTTCAAATGACAGATACAGAGACCTGATAGATTTATAATAAACCTTAAGGCACTACAGCTGGACAAATATCAACCCTCTAAGCTGTCTTGTCTGCTTCCCAGCCAAAGTCCCTGTAAATACTTTCATGTGTTTCATTTGGGCTGCTTCTGCTCCATCAGGCCAGTCCTCAGAGCAAGCTGCTCTTGGCTACGTGCTCCTGGTCCATGTCACATCCTGTTCTCCTCTCAGTCTCCTTCCTCCTCCTCCTCATGGTCACCCTCATCCTTCTGAGACCCCAAACCTGGGAACCTTTGCCCTGCCTACTTTTCTTCTGCCCAGCCTAGGCTGTTGGCAACTTTATTAGCCAATCAGGGATAATTGGGAAGCATTCCTTATATCACACAGATTGGGAAGATGGTTCAACATGCATAACAATGCCAGTGGCAGGGTGGTAACCAGATCTCAGGGTACTGAGATCAGCTTCTGAAAACACAGTGCACAAGATCCTTCTCCAACAGCTCCCCTTTTCAGTCTAATAAAAGGTTCTTTTTCTTTTTTTATATTTTTGGTTGTGAGCCTAGCCTTTAAGGGCTGAAGCATCTCTCTAGCCCTCTTTTTCTTTTTATAATAATAAACTACATACAGTAAGAACAATTATGAAACAATCAGGAAAACCACATATAAGAACTGTATTTACAGTTGGGGTACACCTGTAATCCCAGCACTCAGGGAAGCCGGCAAGCAGGCAGACCTCTGTGAGTTCAAGACCATCCTGGTCTACAAAGCAAGTCCAGGCCAGCCAAGGCTACATAGAGAAACCTTGTCTTGAAAAACAATTACATTTACAGTGTCTAGTCCATTTGTATTCGGAAATCTGTGGAGAAAGAACTCTACTGTCTATCTTATCTTGGTGAGTTCAGAGTTTTGTATCTAACTCAATTTCTATCCTAACTTGCATTACTAACCTAAAACATTTTTTTTAGACCTAAAACATCTTCTTAAATCCTAAACAACTTAAGCTTAATTGTAAGACTTTAACTATGTAGTCTTCAGCCCTATCAGAGACTTGAGGAGGCATAACATTGTCTGAGTATGTAGTAGCTTCCAAAATAGAATTTACAGACAGCCGGCTACCTGGACATCCGCTCAAATTCCTCTATAATGTTGAAGCATCAATCTTCAGCCTTCTGGCTCAGTATAACTGGCAGACATATTTGTGAAGCAGGAACTATGAAGAACTTGTTTACCCTGGCTTGGCAGAGCTTGACAGTCAACGTCCCCACAATCCTGTTTTGCCCATTTGCACAGCATTCTATCCACAGTAAAGAAAAAGAGGGCGTTTTCTTTTTGCCCAGTGGCTAGCTTGCCAATTTGAAGCCATCTCCTAATAGAAATTCTTCTATGTACATCATCTTCTTCAAGTCCAATGGGGTGCTGCTGGGAGCTGATATGTCTCATTGCCAGAAAAGCCTTAAAAACAACAAAAACATCTTTAAATGCCATATTTTGTAGGTCTCTGAGGTTTTTGAAGACCATCTATCTAGATACATTTACATGATGTTTAATCATTATCTACCTATAGTAAATCTGAATAGGCAAACGTTTGTTTCCGGCTATTTACTGTCTGTCTAAGCTAGGATGTGTATTTCTGTGATAATCTAGACTAGTAACTGACATGACTGTGAGTTTTCTTGACTAACTACCTTGCATTAAAAAAAAAAAACAAACTATCCTAAACAGTTTGAAATAGCATCTTTTAAAAGGACTGGAAGTAAACGTTGCATTTTAAAATTAGTTGCGAAGGTCCAATACCTTATACAAGAGTTGAAACATATATACATGTATACCAAATTAACCTTAAATTGTATCAGTATACAGTAGTCTACCAAGATATCAAAAATAACCTTAATTCCTTATCAATATATAAAAATATATAACCAAGCAAGAAAAATAACTTTTTTCTGTTTCAGTATATAATAATCCACACCAATGTATCAAAATATTTGAGAATAACAATAGTTCTATAATTGAAGAGCAGATTCAATAATCTACCCTTTTATCTCTCTTATTCTTAATTATTCCTCTATGATATTCCTATATTCTCCATTTTTTTCTTCTCAACCTCTTTTCCTTTACCAATGAAGGAAAGGTAAACAAAAGAGAAGGTAAGATAGAAATCCCCGAGCCTAAGTTTTTATACATTGTTTTCTCTCTAAGACCATTAATAACTTGCAACCAACCCCTTTAAAAAACAAGCATCCATCACCCGATAGAACAACCAAAATCTACCGACCTCAACCTAAGGTAATGGTATGTCATTCTTCTTGAGGTTGCTTCCTGCTGATTTGGGGTGTAGTATTACTTTTGAGGGGCCCAAGAAAATTGGGAAAATGGTTAAGTCTTTTTGTTTGTTTTGTTTTTGGTTTTGTTTTGTTTTGTTTTGAGGCAGAGTTTCTCTGTGTAGCCTTGGCTGTCCTGGAACTCACTCTGTAGACCAGGCTGGGCTTGAACCCACAGAGATTCACCTGCTTCTGCCTACCTGGGTACTGATGGTTAAGTCTTAAGAAAGCCAACTGTAACATTTATTGTCCAGTCTCCAAATGCTGTGAAAATACAGGCTTAAATGAAGTCCTGATTGGAACAGTCTGAAAGGCTAGATCAAATGAGCTCGCTGCTTTGAAGTTGTCATGGAAGCAAGTTTTGATGAAACAGCAACTGAAGCAATCTAAGGTCGGATCATGCAGGATGCTTGGGATAAATTTGTTTCAGTGTCTCAGCATCCCTGTCAAGGCCGTCTCCACTCTACTTGTGTTTGGTTCTTTTTTTCTGTAAATATATAAGCTCTCACAAGTAACATATAGTTCTGTAATTATAATGTACATGGGATGTTTAAAGTGCATGGATCGACTAAAGATGGTTTTCTACTCCTTGTATGAGTGGATGAAAGACAGGGATTGCTTTAAGCCAGGCTGAATTGTATTCCAAGTTAAAACATCAATTTTTATCTTTGCCATTTCAACAACAACAACAACAACAACAAAATTGCCATGATAAGTCCTGAGAGTTTTGTAGCCAACAAGATTTATTGGCTAATGCATAGATATTTATGTCTCAGCCACTTAGACTTGTTCCCATAGAGGGACGAGGATATACATTCCCTGCTTTGGTCTTGATTTGTTTCTTCTTGTGTGTGGCCAAGATCTTCAGGGCCTCCCTCTGTCATACCTGACCCTTATTACTTCGGATGGAATCCAAAGCCTTTTCTTTCCTGTTGACATAAACATAAAGCCTCTCTCCCAACAGGATGCCCTGCCCCTCACATCACTAATTATAAAAAGATGCTCCGCAGGCTTGCCTACAGGCTAGTCTTATGGAGTCATTTTCTCAGTTATGGTTCCCTTTTCTAAATGTCTCTGGCTTGTGGCAAGTTGACATAAAACTAGCCAGGATACTGGTATTCTACCGCTGAGCCACATCCCTGATCTAGAAGCTGTATTTAAAAGTATACTAGATGATTTTTTTTTTTCAAGACCTTTTCTCTGGCTGCAGTGGGGGTGGGGGTTTTTGCTGAGGACTGACCCCAGGGCCTCATTCACCCTGAGTACTGTGGCCCTGAGCTACACCCTGTTTGTTCCTTCATTTATTTATACACATTTACACTGAGCTAAGGTCTTGTTAAATCGCCCAAGTGGCCTCAAACTGTATATAATGGAAATTGGCTTCACACTTGAAATAGTTCTGCTTTCACTCCCTGAGTATCTGAGATTACAGATACGCCCGCAGCATTGTACATAAACATCTCCTGAGAAACCCTTCCAGCCTGGCACGCCAAAGGTGTTGTGTGACCTTTCTCCTTCTCTCTCCTTTCCTCTTCCCTCCTCGTCTCACTTCTCTTCCCACTTACTATTCCTTCCCTTCTCTTCACCTCCACTTCCCTCTCCTGCCCTCCACTTCCCTTTCCTCTTTTCCTGTTTTCTTTTGTGTGTATCCCTAGTTGTGAGCAAGCAGGGCTGAGGAGAGGTTCTCAGTGCTTCCACCACCGTAGTGTGCAGCAGACTAACTGACTTTTACTACCCAAAGCTTTATACATGAGCCGGATTCTACTGTTATTCTACCACATGCTTGAGCACAGGGATGCAGCATAGGGACACGCCACAGCATACGGACACAGTACAGTATAGGGACATAGCATGGGGACACAGCACAAGGACACAGTACAAGGACACAGCACAGGCACACAGCATAGCACAGGTACACAGCACAGCAAAGGCACACAGCACAGGCACACAGCACAGGGACACAGCACAGAGACACAGCACAGGTACACAGCACAGGCACACAGCACAGGGACACAGCACAGGGACACAGCACAGAGACACAGCACAGGTACACAGCACAGGCACACAGCACAGGTATACAGCACAGAGACACAGCACAGGTACACAGCACAGGCACACAGCACAGGTATACAGCACAGCACAGACACATCACAGAGACATAGCACAGCACAGGCACACAGTACAAAGACACATCACAGGCACACAGCATAGCACAGGGCACATCACAGGCACACAGCACAGGTATACAGCACAGCACAGTGACCATCACAGAGACACAACACAGCACGGGCACACAGCACAGGGACACAGCACAGCATACCTAGACACCATTTACTAAGAAGTGAAACTCTCTTGTATGTGGTAAGGAAGGCGCCTCTTGACTTGTTTCCAGCTGTTTTCATTAAACCTGAGAGAACTTTGTAAATTTTACTTAAGAATTTTCCTAATATGACGAATCAGGAAGTGGCTGAGTGATGCTAACATGGAGCTCAGTGTTTACCCAGAAAGAATTACTCCATTTGCTTGTTGCTCTGTTTCAGAGAGCTAGTCCTCCATCATCACGGTGTGCAAGCCATCTTGAAGAAGTAAACTGAGTCATGAGCCAACCTCCCTTCATTCTAATCTCATTTCTACCACTCATTGTATTTCTACTTAATTACCATACATGTGTGTGTTGGGGTGGGGGTGGGGGGAGTCTGGGCATCAAACACGGGGCCTCATGCATGCTGGGTAAAATGCTCTATCATTGAGGTGCATGCCCACCCTGCTCTCTCTTTAAACAGAGGCCATTTCCAGACCTCATTTTTTTTATTGGCTTTTCAGTTGCTTTGCAGGCGGAGAGGATTGGGTTGTTTTTGTTTTTTTGTTTTCTTTTTTCTTTTAGGATGATTTTGGTTTTCTGTGCTTGACTCTCCCCTTTGACCCTGGTTGCTAGGTGCTTTAGCTGGAGTTAAAGTATAATCTTGGCGAGACTTAGACTAATTCAATGAACAGAACAGGAGGCTTCTCAGATTCCACCACCAAAGGGTTGACAGGACTCAAAGCAATGCCGTTAGGCAGGGTGTGGGCAAACATGTGTACTTTGTTTTAATGATAAAATGCATTAATAAGCAAGGCATTGGACTCAGAAATTTGTAATTATGTTTGAATAGGACAGAATTTATTTTCTTCAATTTATGTTTTTAATGGAAACTTGGTCGGGGATACTGCAGTAGTTTGAGTTGCTTGGCTAAATAATTTGACTTTAGATTTAGAAACTGTTCCAGTGTGTACAATGACAATATATGGCTTCGCTATATTTTCCTACAAAGAAAGTCCAGACACTGGTAATTCGTACCTTTCTGCAGGCAACAATGAATTAAGTCTCTAAATTATTAAAGACCAGAAAATGTCTCCAATGCCCACAGGTTGGATTTCAAGTTTATAAATGGGCAGCCAGTGAGGGGTGATTACTCAACCCTGACTAGGCTGACAAGCCAAAGCAAAACAACGGAGCACATAGGTGATGTTTGCTTAAGCGTAAACAAATTCCAAACAAATTCCGGCTGCTCAGGGAACCTGGTCTGTGTTCCCAGGCTGTCTCACAGGTGCCTAGTCTGAGACTATGGATGATGGGGTCTCAGAATCCCTTGCTGGATTTCAGGGATCTCAGAGGCCTTTGCCAGATATTTTTTTAAAAAGCAGAAACAAAAACAGTAGAAAATTTAGACTACAACCTATGAGAACAGTAATTGAGAGGGTTCACTAGTCCTTTAATAATTCCTCAATGCGCCTAAGAAACAAGCTGGTAAACCAGAAGTCCCTCCTTATGAATAATTGATGGGCGAAGCACACCAGACCATTGTTAAAAAAAAATTACAGTGATCATTTTAGGTCCTAAAATACATTTTTTTTTTTTTTTGTAAGCGTGTGGTTTTGATTTAAAATAAGGTCTTGCTAGCTGGGTGTGGTTGCTCATGTCTGCAGTCCTTCACTGGGGGGAAGTTCAGTGCCATCCTGGGCTACATTAAGTGTTTGAGGCCAGCTCTGGCTACATGTAACCCCATGCAAAACACACACACACACACACACACACACACGCACACACAGAGAGAGAGAGAGAGAGAGAGAGAGAGAGAGAGAGAGAGAGAGAGAGAGAGAGAGCGAGAGGGAGAGAGACAGACAGACAGACAGACAGACAGACAGAGACAGAGAGACAGACAAAGACAGAGAGAGAGACAGAGAGACAGAGACAGAGGCTAGCAGTTGCAGCAGCAAGAAAAACATTGAGATTTGATAGTCACAGACCCAGGGCCTTTCAGACATACATATGTAAGTCTAAACCTCTGGAAATGATGTGAAGAGGAAAACATCTGTTTTGGGAACTGATGTGCCCACTCTTCCATTTTTGCCCTTTCCTCTTCCTTTCTGCAGTGCCTCCAACATGCCTGAAGTCTCACCACTGAGCTTGCCTACCAGCTTCTCTTGCCTTTTGACAACAGTGGTTTACGAGAAGGAGCCTCACCAGCCCGCTGTTAGTCTTAAAGTAGCAGAACTTAATGTGTTCTTGACCCCAAAGTACATAGACTCTAAGTTTTAAGTCAACAGAACAGCCTTGAGTCTGTGGAATCTGAGGAGAGTGGGGTTAGCCAGGGGTAGGAGCTGGCTCAGAGGGTTGCATCAGGCGATGCTGTTCTGAACTCTGCTGATCATATCTGTTTGTTTCTGTCTACAAGCAGGGCTAGTTTGTTATTTCCTTTCTTATAAGCATTTGTAATTGTTTTTTATGTTTGCATTTCTTTCTTTCTTTCTTTCTTTCTTTCTTTCTTTCTTTCTTTCTTTCTTTCTATTCCCCTTCCCCTCACCTTTGCCTGTGGATACAAAGGTTTTTCATCGAAGACGCTCCTTTGAGCTGCAGATATTATCAAAGGCCTGGGCAATGCCAACTGTTGTCTTATCTTCTTTCCCATCCAATTTTGCAATGCTCAGAAGCACTTAAGAGGTTGGAGATGTGGCTCAGTGGTAGAGCCCCACCCAGGAAGAGCATAAAAGGCCTTTGGTTTGGGCTCCGGCACTGGAACCAAATAAAAGATGAAATTTCCACATACAAATTGCCGTATCAATGCCATAGGTATGTGTGTGCACATGAAGGCATGTTTTGAATTATTTTCTCACTTAAGGATTTTGGGCTCGTGAAGTGGGTAAAATGATTGGACTAGAACATCCCCTCATCCCTGTGCAACATCAATATGTCGTCACATCAACAATACCGGAAGTGAAGGCTTTGAAGAGAGAGCTCCCGGTGCTCCGTGACCTGGAGGGATCCTACTACCTCCGACAGGAAAGGGATGGGCTTTTGTTCGGTCCCTATGAGAGTCAGGAGAAGATGAAACTTCAAGCCTCCTGGGTCGATCACGGAGTTCCCCCAGGTGGGTTCAGCAAATGAAAGATGCGCAGAGTTGGATTGGCTCCCCAAGGCTGGGAGCCAGGTGGAGAATGAGACAAAATCCTGCCGGTGCTGACCTTCAGGTGTCCGGGATGGCATGAGGGAGGGGCTGGAGGTGACCCTGTCCGTACCCTTGTGGAAAGCACACAGGGCCTGACTAAAGGGGAGAGATGGAGTTGGTTGAGGAGAGAAGCTGACGATGGCACTGGAGCTTCTGGGAAAGGCTCCATGTACAGCTTTCTCTCCCCATGCCAACCTTCTGCCATCTCTCTTTCCCTCGATCTGCCTGCTTGGTTTAGTTTTAAGATCTGAGCACAGATGCTTGCGCCCTGACAGTTGTCCACACTGCAGGTCCCCAAGGCAGGGTACCCAGCCTACAAAGAATGCAGACCAGAGCCCTCAGCAAAGGTGCAACTGCAGGCAGAGGCCTTTCTGCAAATGGGAAAGGCTCTGAGCCTGAGCCTCAGCGACAGGGGTCATGCTTTCTAGTTCTGTTGGAGAGAAAAGCCATGGCTTTTGTTTTCTTTTTCTTTTTTTTTTTTTTTCTCCTTGAATCCAAATCAAGAATTGGGCTGTGTAGACAGACACTTCTGGTTTTAAACATGTGTGTGTGTGTGTGTGTGTGTGTGTGTGTGTGTGTGTGTGTGTGTATGTACATGTACCTGTGAAGGCCAGAGGCATCCTTAGATGTCATTCCCCAGACACTGTCTACATTCTATTTTATTTTTTGAGATAAATCTCTTGCTGGCCAGAAACTCAGCAGATGCTAGGCTGGCTGCTCGGTGAGCTCCAGAAATCTGCTTGGTCTCCACCTCACTAGTACTGGGGTTATACGTGCATGCGGCCACACCTGGCTGCTGTATTTATTTATTTTTTTAAAGATTTATTTATTTATATATTTATTATGTATACAACGCTCTGTCTGCATGTACACCTGCAGGTCAGAAGAGGGCATCAAATCACATTAAGGATGGTTATGAGCCACCATGTGGTTGTTGGGACTTGAACTCAGGACCTCTGGAAGAGCAGACAGTGTTCTTAACCTCTGAGCCATCTCTCCAGCCCCCTTATTTATTTGCCTATCTCTTTATTTAAAACATGGGCTCTGGGGTTGGACTCAAGTCCTTGTGCTTGGGAGGCCAGTTCTTTTCTAGCTAAGGCTTACCTCTCAAGCCATCTAGTTTTAGTCTATAAAAGGAGGTAACTGGTTTGGAGCAGTGAAATATTGCAGGGAATGTGAAGAAGCATAACAGTGTATTTTCTGGAATCGTTTGTTGATAAGCAGTTTGGGACAGGGAACATACCCTCCCCTCCCACAGGAAAGGACTTCTGGCCCACCTCACCTCCTGCAGAGGCTGGTCCAGCAGCCAACCGGGTTTTGGTTTTGCTGAGTGGGCCCTGCACATCTGGGCCTGCACAGAATTGCTCCTGACTTCAGAGTGAGGGCTGAGCCGCTAGGGCAGGCTGGTGTGGGGGGAAGGCACTCTTTCCACTCTGCCCATGTCATGGCTTTTCTTCCAAATAAATGCTGAATAAATATTTAAAGAATCCTAGCTGGAGGGAAAGCCAGACTGAGTTGTTCCTGGCATGGGTGTCATGTATCCTAATGTAACCTGGGAAGCCTGGAAGCTCCATGCCACTGCTCTGGCCTGTAGTCCTCAAGAAGAGCTGGGAGAACTGGGTGAATACTGTGTGGATAGATGCCATGAAATTTATCTGTTGGCTCTGTGTTTTTTGTTTTTTTATTTCCCCGTGGTGACTCCCAGGACAAGAAAAAGATAGTTGCATCCAGGCAGGGTGGCACACACCTTTAATCCCAGAACTCAGGAGGCAGAGGCAGGAGGGTCTCTGTGAGTTCAATGCCAGCCTGGTCTACAAAGCGAGTCCAGGACAGCCGGGGCTACACAGAGAAACCCTGTCTCAAAAAACCAAAAAGTAAAAGAAAAAGAGAAAGAAAGAAAGAAAGGCCGGGCGTGGTGGCCCATGCCTTTAATCCCAGCACTCGGGAGGCAGAGGCAGGCAGATCGCTGTGAGTTCGAGGCCAGCCTGGTCTACGAAGTGAGTCCAGGATGGCCAAGGCTACACAGAGAAACCCTGTCTCGAAAAACCAAAGGAAAAAAAAAAAAAAGAAAGAAAGAAAGAAAGAAAGAAAGAAAAAGACAATTGCTGTGCAAGCTCACCTCTGTGCACAGAACCCTAGCCTGTGGGTGCTGGAGAAAGGAGAGTTCAAATGTTTAGACTTAACATTTTTTGCACTGATTGACTGGTGTGTTTATGCGGGCATTCAAATGCCATGACACAAGACTTGCAGGAGTCAGTTTCTTCCTTTCCACCATGCTGGTGGCTCCTAGGGCCCCGAGCTCAGGTTGTCAAGCATGGTGGGAGGGGCCTCGACCCTCTGAGTCATCTCACTGGCTGGCCCCAAGTTTAGCATCTAAAGAAAAAGGAAGTGTCAAGGGCTGGAGAGATGGCTCAGCAGTTAAGAGCGCTGACTGCTCTTCCAGAGGTCCTGAGTTCAATTCCTAGCAACCACATGGTGGTTCACAGCCATCTATAATGTGGTCTGATGCGTGCAGGTAGAGCACTGTATACATAAAAGTAAATAAATAAATCTTTAAAAAAAAGAAAAAGGAAGTGTCTTCCTCATAGGCACCTGTTCCAGGGACTGCCTTGCTGTGAGACGGCCTGCACACAGGGGACATTCTGATTACAGAGACCTTTCTTTCTAGGCTTTGGAAAGGAACTTTTTGAGTCTGACCTGGACCGAATCACAGACCACCTAGAGGCTGCCATGGAAATGATTCCTGTTCTGAAAAAGGCGGACATCATCAATATCGTCAACGGTCCTATCACCTACTCTCCCGACATTCTGCCTATGGTGGGGCCACACCAGGGGGTCCGAAACTACTGGGTGGCCATTGGCTTTGGGTGAGTGGCACCCTGAGACTTGAAATTCCTTGTAGAAGCTCTTACTTTAGCTAGAATCCAGTCTCAAAATAGCAGCCCGACCCCCCCCCCCCAAATGTGGAAGAGGTGGTAGGGGGCGGGGATGCAGCGGAGTCCGCAGTAAGGTAAGGGTGGGGGTGTCTCCTTCTGCTGACCAAGAGAGGGAACTAATCTTATAAAGGCTAGCTAGTACATGGAGGGCCGTCATTTTCTGTAACCATCTTCATGCCACTCCCAGGCTTTGTGTCTCTTTTCGTGCTGCTACTTCCGAATGTGTCAATTTGCCCCAACTGGACAGGGATATTTTCATTACAGAATGTGACATATCCCAAATATCAAATGGGTAGCATGTCTTATGTATTTTCACCATAATTCCTGTTTGTCTAGCATGATTTACTTCTGTGTAACTCCCTAGGTGGCTTCCTGTTTAATATTCTGCTCCTTGCCCCTGTTTCATTTCTGATATTTGTCCCATTAATATGCTGAACATTGATGTCAAATTCACTTCACCGTCACATCACAGTTCCTAATATTCTAGTTTTCTTCTCTATTCTATTTGGATGTTTGCTCAAATAATCGTTAACAATTGCCAGCTCTGTGCCAGGCCTTGCACTGCAAGTACAAAGCAACGCCTTTTTTTTTTTGTTCTCCTTGAGAGCTAACTTGGTAACAGTCAAGGCGCAGTCATTTTTCTAAAGGAGTGCAGTTATGGAGGAAGCATTTTGCTTTCTGCCAAATTCCTTCCATACTTCTTAGAACCAAAGTGCTGGTCACTATATTTTGGGGGTGCTGGAGTTCTTGTGTAAGGATGTTTTTTAATATGTGGGAGTGGAGCTCAAATCCGGGTGGGGCAGGGGCAGGGGCAGGGAATGGGGTTTTCACAACCAGTATTAACTTCCTTTGGTTCTCTCTCTGACTCTCACCCCACTGAGTCCCTCAAAAGCTTCTTTTTTAAAAAATTTTTTAATTTTTTATTTTATTTAATTTTAATGTGCCTTAGAATGAGAGTGTCAGATCTTGGAGTTACAGACAGTTATGAGCTGCCATGTGGTTTCTGGGAATTGAACCCGGGTCCTTTGGAAGAGCAGGCAGTGCTCTTAACCACTGAGCCATCTCTCCAGCCCAAAAGCTCCTTTTTTAATGTAGTCACAGATAAACCCAGACTGAAAGGCTTTGTCAGGTAAGAATGGCCAGGTAGGCCTGCATAGCACCTACCGGAACTGGTGACTCTGATATCACAATTGAATGTTTAGTTTAAAGCATCTTTTGTGGGCAGGGGTGAAGCCCAGTGTCCTGTAAGCCAGGCATGGTGGTGGAGTATCCCTGTCATACCAGAGCCAGGGAGGTGGAGGCATAGGAAGGTGAGAAGTTCAAGGCTACCCTCAGTCATCAGTCGTAGGCCAGCCTACATGGCATCCCAAAGCGTCTTCTTGTGAAAATAGGAGGCAAACAGACCTTCCCCTCCAAGTGACATATTAGTTGCAAATTACAGAAGTCGCGCTCCTTTCTGCCCTCCTCCACAAGTGCCCACTGAGTGCCACCTCTGTGCGAGCACTTCTAAGTGAAAGGTTCCTTGCATAGAGGCCTACCAGAAGCAGCACTACACTGAGTTGAGAAGAGGTGGGGTGTGGGGCGCCTCCCCCAGGGTTTCTTATAATTCAGGATATAATCATAGCTCAAGAAGGCAGGTAGTGAGCGCCAACCACATCTCCCCTAACATCCGTACCGTTACTAGCTGGCAACCTTAGGCTAGTTGTAGGTATGACATCCCTTGTGAAACTGTGAAAACAGCCAGCAGTGGTGGCAGCGGCGCATGCCTTTAATCCCGGCACTTGTGAGGCAGAGGCAGGTGGATCTGAGAGTTCAAGGCCAGCCTGGTCTACAGAGAGATTCCAAGTCACAGTGATCCCTGACCCTGTGAAGTTAGGCGCATTTCATTTGCACGCCAGAAGATATATTGATTTGTTTTTTCATGAAAAAAAAATATGCATAGCATAAACTCGACACTAATTGTGAGAACGCAGCCAACCCCAACTTTGGTACCCTGTGAGGTATTTGGGCACGCTTCGCCACTTGAATGTGCCACATCTGTAATAGCCGAAATATCTCTGTATCCGAAAGCTACGGCATAATCCACGCTGGTGGTGTAGGAAAGTACCTCAGTGACTGGATCCTGCACGGAGAGCCGCCTTTTGACCTGATAGAACTGGATCCCAACCGTTACGGCAAATGGACGACGGCTCAGTACACCGAGGCCAAAGCCAGAGAATCTTATGGGTTCAACAACATTGGTGAAGTACTAGCTCGCTGTCATGTAGCGAGACCTGCAGCACCTCTCACTTTAGACACTCTGCTCTGTCCCCTGGGGGTGGTGAGGAATCGTGACTGTGCCTTGAGACATAGAGAGGAATGCGTGTGAGTGTGTGTGGTTAAAGCGTGTTGGGTGTGTCTCTGACTTTAGGCGTTTTAGTGTATTCTTATTTTATGCTTTAAGGATCAATGTCACAAGCATCTTTTTTTTTTTAAAGATTTATTTATTTATTTATTTATTTATTATACAATATTCTGCCTGCATGTACCCCTGCAGGCCAGAAGAGGGCATCAGATCACATTATAGATGGGTGTGAGCCACCATGTGGTTGCTAGGAATTGAACTCAGGACCTCTGGAAGAACAGTCAATGCTCTAAATCACTGAGCCATCTCCCCAGCTCATAACTAGTGTCTTAAGTATCTATAGTCATAAACTATTAGAGCACTCACGTTCCCTTTGCAGTTGGTTATCCCAAGGAAGAACGGTTTGCTGGGAGGCCAACGCAGAGAGTCAGTGGGCTCTACAAAATCCTGGAGTCTAAGTGTTCCATGGGTTTCCACGCTGGCTGGGAACAGCCACACTGGTTCTACAGACCTGGCCAGGACACTCAGTATAGGTAAGTAAATGTTGTAGCTTCTGTGTACGGTTCTGTCGCAGGGCTGCCACTGCAGGGTGGAGCAGGAGGGACAGCAGTACACAATTCCTCTCCCATCACAACTTCACCGCTCTCAGAGGAGCGTAGAGTCTGCTCGTGGTGAGTCATTCCTTAGGCTAGCCCAAGTGACACTGGCCAGTCTCAGTGATGCCTTTCCTACTTGGAAGTTACCAGAATCTCAGAGGAACCTTCCTCATCCTCATCTAAGAGCATACGGTGGCTTTAATTGGCCACTGAAGGTTTGTCATGGTTTAGGATCCTGACCAAATCCCATGGCATTCAAATACTACGCAGAAAGGATATAGAGCTCTGGGTCATGACACAGACAAGAGAGTACCTGCCCTTGGGATTAAACTAAAATGCCACGTATGCCACCGAAACAGGCCTCTGAGCTCCTGAGCGCTGCATGCCATTGCTGGACTTGGGACTAATGGTGATTTTTTTCCCCCTGTGAGAACCTATAAATTAAGGGAAAATGAATAGCTAGTCTAGAAGCTAGTTTATTGTTTCTGTCAAGCTGTCATTTTGCTATTTTGAACAGGGTTTGGGACTGGAAAGATCAGGTGGTAAAGCACTTGCCTTGCCAGCATAAGGACTTGAGTTTGATCCCTGGTACCCATGTGAGGTACCATGTGGGGGTGAGGACACAGGCTTATAAGGCCTGGGCTGGGGAGGTGAAGACAGGTGGACCTCTGGGACTTGCTGGCCAATCAGCCTAGCCTATTGGCAAACTCTAGGCCAGTGAGAAGCCCTGTCTTGGAAATAAACCAAGATGGATGGCTCTTGAGGTTATCCTGTGGCCTCACCATGCACATGTGTGTACATGCAATCACATATGAACATCCGTGCTCATGAAACAACAGGTTTTGAGGTCTACTTTAAATTCAGATATGTGGTATAAAATACAGAAGTGGGGCAGCTATGAATGAGTAGGTGTTGGCTCTAGAGGCAGCTGGTCAAGAATGTTCAGGGGCCGAATGCTGTCTTGGTTTTTTCAGGAACAACTCAAGACAAATACTTTGTTATGTTTAGATCTGGCTTAAATTTTTAAAAAAATTAATAGTTAAATTACTGGGAAACCCCGCAGACTTAGCACCGTGTTCTGAAGCTAAGCACACTGTGTTATAAGTCCACTTGCTTAGGGGGAAAGGACCTTTTGAAATGAGTCAGGAGACCTTTGTTCTAGACCTAGTTCTGTCATTAGCTACTCCAAGGACCTAGAAGCCGCTCTGTGCCTTTTCTCTGCAGAGTGAAGGTGCTGGGTGCAATCACTGTTTATCTCGGGCATGGGTACTCCCTGCATCCTGCTGAGGTGCCTAATCCCCTCTTAACAAGTGAAAATGATTTGTATTCACAGTGCTGGAGAGGTGCTGGCTAGATAGATGCATGTGCTTCTGAGTGTGTGTGCGTGTGTGTGTATGTGTGTGAGTCTGTGTGCATGTGTGTGCGCGTGTGTGCGTGTATGTGTGCGCACGTGAGTGTGTATGTGTGTGTATGTGTGTATATGTGAGTGTGTGTGCGTGTGTGTGTATGTGTGTGTATGTACACAGAGACATGTGCACAGGCACATACACAGAGATGTACACATATGCACCAACACGTGTGCACAACACACACACACACACATACACACGCACACTTCTGATTTAATGAAGCTTTACAATGGGTATTTGATAAATGCTCCCCAGATGACTCTAACATGCAACCAGGGTTCAAACCCCCCTCCCCACCCGCACCCCCAGACTGTTCCCTTCTACTCTGCCCTTCAGACCAGAGTACCCATGAGTTCTGTCTTATTTTTCTTGCTAATTAACACTTCATTCACTTTAAAATGGGCCAAATGGATAGATAAGTAACCTAGAAGGAGCTCAAATTCCAAAATGTGTGTATGATTTACAGAACATATTTGAGAATGCCCCTCCCCTAGCTCCAGTAGGCTTTTCTACATGAGGGAAGTTGATTAAAATATTCTTATTCTGGGCTGGAGAGATGGATCAGTGGTTAAGAGCACTGTCTGCTCTTCCAGAGGTCCTGAGTTTAATTCCCAGCAAACACATGGTGGCTCACACCCGTCTATATTGGAACCTGATGCCCTCTTCTGGCATGCAAATGTCCAGGCGGATAAAGCACTCATACCCAAAATAAATAAATACATCTTTTAAAAATATATTCTTATAATATATATATATATATATATTTTTTTTTTTTTTGATAATGGATGGTAGTTGTCTTGAACAGGAAATATTGTGTTTCAGGCCAAGTTTCCGCCGCACAAACTGGTTTGAGCCGGTGGGCTCTGAGTACAAACAGGTTATGCAAAGGGTTGGTGTGATTGACCTGTCTCCATTTGGCAAGTTCAACATCAAAGGCCAAGATTCCATTCGACTTCTGGACCATCTCTTTGCAAATGCCATCCCCAAGGTAAATAGACAAGGTCCAGGATTCTGACCTGGTCCTTTAAAAAAAAAAAAAAAACAACACAGCCTTCCTCAACTCCACATATTTCAAGTGGGTGCTGGACCGCTTCAAGTGACCAAGGGTGTGCAAGCTAATTCTCAACTGAAACTTATGATTAGTAAATTGTCATCTACAAAAGTAATGACTTCATGTAATGTGCCAATGAGATCTTAAAACTTGATTGTAGTTAAATGTGTGTGGTGGGTTTTTAGAAAAATCATTACACTTATTTATCTGTGTGTGTCATGCACGTAAAGGTCAGAGGCCAGCTTGCAAAAATCTCTCTTTTCAACCTGAGGGTTCCGGGGATTGAATTTAGGTGTCAGCTTTGACCAAAAGTGTCCTTATTTCAGTGCCACCTCCCCAACCCTGAAGTGCATTTTTAAAAGGACAATTTTGTATGATTGTTTAAATGGAAAACTTAAATCTTTGCTTTAGTTCATATACTTGATACAAGTGGTAAGAGGTGAGGTTTTTCATGCTCCACACATTCTACATGTGTGTGAAGATGCTTAATTCCTCCACAAATGACTTTAAATTCTTCTGTGCAGGTGGGTTTTACAAACATAAGTCACATGTTGACGCCCAAAGGTCGGGTGTACGCTGAGCTGACTGTTTCCCACCAGTCTCCTGGGGAGTTCCTGTTGATCACTGGCTCTGGATCCGAACTTCACGACCTTAGGTAAACAGAAAACCAGCAAAATAATTCTGTCTGGTTGACAGTTTTCCCTGTGCTAGTATTCTAGCTTCCTTTCTGCCACTGTGATAAAATACTGTGACAAAAAAACAATCAAGGGAGGAAAGGCATTGATTTCAGTTTGCAATTTGAGGCTACAGTCTGTCTTTGGGGGAAGTCAAGGCAGGAGTAGGAACTTCAGGCAGCTGCTCATATTACGTCTACAGTCAAGCGCAGAGAGCAGTGAATGTGCGTGATCAGTTGCTTGCACTCAGTTTTTTCCTGTGCTCTTACAGTTTAGGACCCCTTGCCTGGGGGGTGGCGCGACCACCCTGGCATGAGTCTTCTTACATCATTTAATTTAATTAACGCAATGCCCCACAGACACGCCCACAGACACGCCCACGGACACGCCCACGGACACGCCCACGGACACGCCCACAGGCCACCATTCCCCACTGAGACTCTTTCCCCAGATGATTCTGTGCTGCATCAAGTTGACAAAGGTCCATCATGCGGGGGGAGTGGGGTGGGGGAAGGGGGGTTGGCAGCTGAGGAGATGGCTTAGCTGTTAACAGTACTGACAGCTCTTCCAGCAGACCTGGGTTCGGTTCCCAGCATGCACGTGGTGGCTCAGAACCATTTTAACTCTAGTTCCAGAGAATGTTACTTCTTCTTCTAGACTTCAGGAGTAGCAAGCACATACGTGGTACACAAACATACATGCGGGCAAAACACACCCATGCATATATAAAATAAAACTGAAAAAAGACAATTATCGCTTAAGTACTTAAAGAACAACTTTAATTCTTTTTTAAAGAGTGTATGTATCTGTGTGTTGTCTGTGTGGTGTGTGTATGTGTGTGTGAGAGTGTGTGGGGGGGGAGTATGTATGTGTGTGTGTCTGTGTGGTGTGTGTCTGTGTGTGTGTCTGTGTGGTGTGTGTCTGTGTGGTGTGTGTCTGTGTGTGTGTATGTGTGGTGTGTGTGTGTGTGTGTGTGTGTGTGTGTGTGTGTGTGTGTGTAGGTGCCTGAAGAGGCCAGAATAGGGCATCAGATTCCCTGGAGCTGAAGTTACAGGTGGCCGTGACTCAGACCTGGGTACTGAGAACCATACTCTCGTTCCCTGCAAAGAGCTTTAACTCTCTTAGTCCCCGAGCCATCTCTCCAGCCCCAGCTTTAATTCTTAACCCTTATCAGTGTGATTAAGCCTCCTGTGTTTTACAGGAATAGTGAAGCAAAAGCCCCTGCCCCCACCATGAGGTGACCCATCCTGTCACCTTTACTGGGTCTGATAATGCTAGCTCTTCTTTATTAAACATCACCAATGAGCCAGAGCTCCTTTTGGACATGACCTCAACTCTCTTAAGAGTTTTGCAGGGGTTGGGGAGATGGCTCCATGGGTGGAATGCATCCTTCACACACGTGAGAGGTAGAGTTTAGACTCCCCAGCAACCAAATAATTCCAGATAGGCACAGTGGCTTGCAGGCAACCCTAGCACTTAGAGGCAGAGACAGGACACCTCCAGGGCAAGCTGGCGAGGTGGACTGTCTGAGTAGGAAAGCTTTGGCTTCCAATGAGAGCCCCTGCCTCAAAATATAAGATGGAGCACCATCAAGGAAGATACTCAGTGTCAATCTCTGCCTCTACATATGCATGTGCACACACACACAACATGTGTCATATAGATATACACATATATGTATATATATCACATGCACATACATGTGATAAATTAAAAGATTTCTTTAAAAGATTTATTTATTTATTATTATGTATACGGTGCTCTGCCTGCATGTACACATGCGTGCCAGAAGGGGGCATCAGATCACATTATAGATGCTTGTGACCCACCATGTGGTTGCTGGGAATTGAACTCAGGACCTTTGGATGAGCAGGTGGCACTCTTAACCACTGAGCCATCTATCCAGCCCCAAATGAAAGGATTTTGCCAAGTATGTGTTATGGTCGTTTTCAAGTGAGGACACAGGTGTGGGTTAAAGTCACTCACTCAAGTCAGCATTACTAATTGGGTTCGCTTTATTCAGCCATGTCCCTTAGTTATGCTCCCTCTGTGGTACCCTGTGCACACTGGCTCACAGCCAAGTTGCTGACCTGCCTTTGCCTGGACCTCCAGTCCACTGTAAAGTGTCCATCTTTAGTCCGGTATTCTGAAAGTAGGTAGGGCTGTCAGTATTAAATCAAGGCCCCGCTCAGATTCTCACCTAAGTTGTAGAACTGTGGAAATGTGACAATCAAGTGTAGGGGTGTGGAGGTCACCTTAGCCACTGAGCCTCTCCTCATCTAGATGAACGCTTTAATAGACTGGCAGAGCTCCAGGGACAGCTCAATAAATTATAGCCTGGCCCGAGAGTTGCCTTCCAAAACCTCATCAAGACTTAGAAATTGAGACTGGAGGTTTTCTCTTTTCCTTGTGATTGTCAGAGCAATTACATGTCTGATGGCAGACACATTATTAATGGCTAGCAGCCCAAGTATGCATCTTGTGTACAGATATTGAAGCAAATTCAGGTTTAAATGAATTTTTGAAGATGGGGCCATTAGTTTAAACACAACAGAACCATCACTATTTATAATGGTGGCAAAGCTCATTAAAACTGGAAGATTCTTGTTACCTGGAAAAATTCCCTCCCGAGTCTTAAATGGGCAATTTACATCCCAGGGTCTCAGTTTCTTTAGCCTTCAAAGTGAGATGGCGGTGTGCCATGACCCTCTCTGGATTTCCTGATCATTCTAAACTTGGAGCGAGTCTTCAGAGGCAGTGGGGTGCTAGAAACATGCATAATTCAAGCAACGTTTACACCATGCTTATGGCCCCATGCAGATGGATTGAAGAAGCGGCCGTCAGGGGTGGATATGATGTTGAAATTCAAAACATAACCGATGAGCTTGGGGTCCTGGGAGTTGCAGGGCCATTCGCAAGGACAGTCCTTCAGAAGCTGACCTCAGAAGATCTCAACGATGATGTTTTCAAGTTTCTTCAAACCAAGTCTTTAAAGGTGTCTGGCATCCCTGTCACTGCTATCAGGATCTCTTACACTGGTGAGAACTGGAAAACAACCCGAAAGTAAAGAAAGGCTGCCAGAAATGGGACACACACACTCACACATGCACAGTCACACCCTTACAATGCACGCTCACACTCACCTGCACACACATACACAGACACACACACACACATTCAAATGCTCAATCACATACAAACTCATATTCACACAAGGTACACTTTGGCACACTCACACACACACATACACACACCCCAACACACACACTTAATTGTCTCTGGTTTTGAAGAAATGTTTCTTCTGCCCAACTCTTAAGACAAGAAGTCTGCCTGGCCACTCCTGCTCCGTAAAGTGCTTCCACTCGTGTTTACTTGCCTCCCTTTGGACATGTAGATATTTGAGCGACGGATGGCCACTGGGATGAGTGAAGGACTCCGGTCAGCAGTCTGCATGAGAGCCCTCACAGATAGTGTGGCTTCCAGAATGCTGTGACCATGCCAAGCTTTTCACAGTGGTCCTCAACCTTCCTAAGGCTGCACCCCCCCAAATACAGTTCCTCACATCATTAACTGTAATGTTACTACTGTTATGAATTGTAACATAAAAACCTGTGCTTTTCCGACGACCCCATGTGAAAGGGTTGTTTGACTGCCCCCCCTAAAGGGGTCACAACCCGTAGGTTGAGAACCACTGCCCTAGAGCATGGCCTCCCTTCTAGTGTGTGCTCACTGAGAGACCTCTGTCCAGCCTCACGCAGAGCATGCACGCGGTGCAGGAAGCTCTTCATTATGCAGGGATGCTCCGGCTTACTTCTGAGTTCCTCCGACTCCCTTGTCCCCTTACCGAAGGAGCACTTGTGCCTAACATGCTCTTAGCTCCTGCTCTGCTGGCATCCTGGCAGAGCCCATCACTATGCACCCATGGTCGGGTGGGGGTGCAGAGCAAGGAGATGCTCACTGTTAGCCACAGCATCCCTGGCTTCCATTCTAACTTTTTCCAACCTCAGGAAAAAGGGTGGGTGGCTTTTTTTTTTTTTTTTTTTTTTAAGCGTTTAGTTTTAACAGTGAATGAAAGGAGTCCATGGGGGAACATGAAAAGCAAAAGTTAAAGACAACAGCTGGCAATTCATGAGGGAGAAATATGAATCACATTTTTAATCTACATTTTTAATCTGTTTAAGGCTTGTGATTCTTGGGTTGGAAGGTGGGGTGTCTAAACCTTGAGCCCCATTACCTTTTATTTTTGTGTTCGTGCGCATATGCTTGTGCATGTTTGTGAGGGGTTTCCAAATCTACACGTGGGGGCTGGTGATCCACCATGGGCGTTACCTTGTTTTCTGAAACAGCGAGCTCCTCACTGGCCTGGGGAGTCACACGCTGGGAGATTAGGCAAGGCTGGTGAGCCAGAGCGCCATTTCCCTAGTACACAGGTCAACGCGCAGGAGCCAGCTTTCCTTCCACGGCGTGGGTACCAGGATCAAACTCAGATCACCAGGCTTGTCAGCAGACCCCTTTACCCACTGAGCTGTTGTGTGACCCCCTTCCCTGACCCCCTGCCCGTGCTTTTTAAAGCTGTGAGTTCCTGGCAAACTCAGATCTTCATACTTTGCCGTCTAGAATGACTTCTCACCATCTTTAAAGTTGTTATTTTGTTTCATTTTTAGACAGTGTCCTAGGTAGCTGAGGCTAGCCCTGCGTCCACAATCCTTTCTCAGCTCTCTGAGTGTAGGGCTCACGAATGTCCTCCCCACACCCAGGTGAACGCCTTGAAAATATCTGTTAGTTAACCCCTTGAAAATACCTGTTAGTTGTTTACCTACTATTGTCATGTTCAGTATGACACCGGGAGCTCAGGGTGGGAAGTAAGTCCTAGCTGCCATCTGTCTGTCTCTGGAGACTGAGTCACCCAGCATAGCCCTCTGTGTAGGAGTCAGAATTACACACAAATGACCAGCGAGATGACCGGCTCTGTGAGAGCTGTTTGTTTTTCTTTGGGGGGCGGGGCAGGGGAGGGAAGGAAGACAAGGTTTCTCCGTGCAGCCTTTGCTGTTCTAGAACTCACTCTGTAGACCAGGCTGGCCTTGAACTCACAGAGCTCTGCCTGCCTCTGCCTCCTGAGCGTTGAGACTAAAGAAGGGTAAAAGGCTGCCTTGTGTGAGTGGAATTTCTCCAGCGTGCAGTAGCTAATGTTTGTGAGCGCTCATCCTGCGAGCTCTGCTCTCATGCCTGTGTGGGCTCTGCCCGTGTGTTTCAGGTGAGCTGGGATGGGAGCTGTACCACAGACGGGAAGATTCCTCAGCGCTTTATGAGTGTATCATGAACGCGGGCCAGCAGGAGGGGATCGACAATTTTGGAACATACGCCCTGAATGCCTTGAGACTGGAGAAGGCTTTCCGAGCCTGGGGGTCAGAGGTTCGAATGCCAGCGTCCTCACTAAAACCTTTTGCTTGCTGTATCTAATTTTTGCTGGAGGGCTAGCTTTAACTGTCAATTCTGGCTGTAAGAGGAATCAATCATGTGCTATCAGACATAGGGAAAGAGGCCTCCCCCTCTGTTTCCTAGTTGAACCTTGACTGGGTTCTGGGATAAGCTCACTCTGCCTTAATTCCCCCTGCTTGGTGGTGAACCCCAGACATTTTCTGACAGGCACACCCCAGAGGATTTGAGTTTCACCTTTTAAATCTTTGCCTTCTGCTCTGGTATACTGTGTGCCATTTTTTTTCCCTCAATACACCCTTGGGTGAACTCATTTGTTGTTGTTTGTTTGTTTATTTGTTTCTGGGGGACAGGGACAGTGGTTCTATATGTGCTGGTCTAGTCTTCCCCACCAGTTAACCAAGTGTTTCTCTTTGAATGATGCTTAACCACTTAATACAATGATTTTCTTCTTTCTTTGTTTCTTTGTTTTTTATTTTTCGAGACAGGGTTTTTTTTTTTTGTTGTTGTTGTTGTTGGTTTTGGGGTATGTGTGTGTGTGTGTGTGTGTGTGTGTGTGTGTGTGTGTGTGTGTGTGTAGCCTTGGCTGTCCTGGAACTCTCTCTATAGACCAGGCTGGCCTCGAACTCACAGACGATGCCACTACCGCCCAGCCAAGTATACATCAATTCCACTTTGCCTCTGTCTTAGTTTCCTTCCTGTAGCTGTGATTAAAATACCTCGACAAAAACAACTTCAGGGAAGAGGGGTTTTTTTGTTTGTTTGTTTTTTCGGTTCTCAGTCCCAGGATTACTGTCCTTCACAGTGGGGAAACCACAGTGGCAGTAGCAAGGGGGCGCTGGTCACATCACATCCACAATCTGAAGGGATTGTGTGCCCAGGTACAGCTGCTAGGCTGGCTTCCTGCACTCTAACCAGCCCAGGATCCCCTGCCCAGGGAATGTGACCTTCCTTCCCACACCAATTGTTGTAGTGGAGATAATGCCACTAAAGGCACACCCAGAAGCCCTGGTCCCATGAGTCTGACATTTAACCAGCAATCTTCTCAGCTGTCCACGAACTTACCTTTATCTTGACTCTCCTTCTGCCTACAACCACACTGGATCCATTGAGCCACAAGGCCCAGATTCCTATGATTTGGGTCCCAGTCACCTATTTTATTTCCCCCCTAACATTTTCAGAGAATTGATGTTTCAGGGGGCCGTTGTAAAG
Source organism: Acomys russatus (assembly GCF_903995435.1). Classification (NCBI taxonomy): domain Eukaryota; kingdom Metazoa; phylum Chordata; class Mammalia; order Rodentia; family Muridae; genus Acomys; species Acomys russatus. The sequence continues at coordinate 14,931,901 of NC_067166.1, forward strand.
ATGTGCCTCAGTGTGGGGACTTAAAGTGTATGCCTCTTGCATACTCTGCTCTTCTGTAAAATGGAGTATTCATCCTACAAGATTAACACGTGCATAGAGATGGTTTATAATGAGCCGAAGAAACACACCATACAATTCATTTCCAATTTAACTTGAAAGCTCAGGTAAGGAACTCTTGAGCCTTACTATCATAGAAGCTTGGAGGAGACCAGGAGCTGCCTGCTGCAGCGAACTCCGTCTACAGCCAGGACTTAGGTGAGGCCAGCTGTCCTCAGAAAACAGGATAGTTTTGTTCCCGTGCTCCCAAGGAAAAAAAAAAAAAAAAAAAAGAGCCCCCCCCCACCCCCCGCGCCTCTGAGAGTTAAACGTTGCTGTATTCTATTGTCCATGTTTCTGATGTTTTCTTTTTTTGTTCCTGCTTCCTCCCGCGGAGCTCCATCTTTAGAGTCCTGTTTCCGAATAGTTCCAGAGCGCCCTCTAGTGCTGAAATAGCGATGAAGCCGCTTTGTTTTCCTGAGAAGGGGGGGAAAATCCTCAAATTTTGAGCAGACTGAAAAATAATTTCAAACTGATTTAAGAAATATAAGAACAATTTTATGTGGTGTAAAGTAGTCTTGCGTCCATCTGGTTTATGTAAGTCCTGTGTTGACTCCTGGTGAGGCTAGAGCAGGCAGCCCCCATTGCCGTAAAAGGAACAACAAAAAGCCTGACTTCTAGAAAGGTCCGCTTCTCATTAACAGCGTTAGCCTATATGTCTGTATTCTGTTCCCACTTGTGTATGTTTAGTGGTTTCTCCTGAATTTATCCATTTCATCTTTCCTTAGCTTTCATCATAGAAATTAGAAATTAAGAATAAAACAGAATCAGCCAAGCGCATACATTCAATCCCAGCATTCGGGAGGCGGATCTCTGTGAGTTCGAGGCCAGCATGGTCTACTAAGAGAGTCCCAGGACAGCCATGGCTATTACACAGAGAAACCCTGTCTCAAAAACCAAACCAAACCAAACAAACAAAAAACCCCAAACAACAAACAGAACAGAGACAAAACCCTGTAATTTCGTTCTGGTTTAGTACTAAATATTGGCTTTTCCCTGAATCAATGGATTCTATCAGGATTCAACCATTTTTGAGATTGAATCCTCCTTTCCTTTTTTCTTTTCTGAACTCTGGGGAAGCCAGTGTTCTGCCATCTGCTTTTCTCTCTTTATTTCTATTCATGGGTAATTGCAAGATAAGCAAAGTTACTTGAGAACTTTTAAAAACATAATTATGTAAAATTATTACATAATACACACAAGAGTCTTGTTTGTGGAACATCATGTGTGCTAGCCTTCAAATATTTATGAAGATAAAAGAGTGGAAGCCAGAGAGTGATGGCTCCGTGGTAAAGAGCATCACAGCATGCACATGCGCTGTTCTTGCAGAAGACTGGAGGTCAGTTCCCAGCATCCTCCTTGGGCAGCGCATCGCCTCCTGTTTCTCTAGTCCTGGGGTTGGGAATCTGATGTCGCTGTTCTCCAAGGACACCTGCACACACCCACACACAGATATAGACACAAACACGTGCCCGGGGGGAAAAAACCCTAATAATGAATTAATTAATTAACGTCTTTAAAAGAGCAGTGGAAACAAACCCCAACTTTCAGTTTCTGTGTTTGCTATATTTAAATGACAACATTTGCCAAAAAGGCTTCATTTGAATTTTGAGTTGAAAATACTGCTTAGGAGGCTAGTCCATAATTAGTCTTTTTAAGAATCTTTACTCAGCCAGTGATAGTGGCACACGCCTTTAATCCCAGTACTCTGGGAGGCAGAGGTGGGAGGATCGCTGTGAGTTCTAGGTCAGCCTGGTCTACAATGTGAGTCCAGGACAGTCAGGGCTACACAGAGAAATCCTGTTTCAAAAACCAAACAAGCAAGCAAGCAAACAAACAAACAAGATCTTTACTCAGCAATCTAAGAAAGGGACATTACTGTTTGAATCACTGTTATAGATCAATTCATGTTTGCCAGTATTTGCTGAAGGAAAGTTATGAGTTTGTTTCTCTTACTGTTCTCTTTGTAGAGGGGAGTTTTTCTACCCCTCAGTTTGCCCAAAATTCACTAAGACTTGCTGGGAACGGTGGCACACTCCTTCAATTCCCAGAGGCAGGTTGCTCTCTCTGAAGCATTAAGCCTTTTAAGGACAACACAGTTGTTATGTGAACCAAATTAACATGCTCATCTGAGATTTGAAATGTGTTTTCTCTCCAGATGAACTGTGATACAAACCCCTTGGAAGCGGGACTGGAATATTTTATCAAGCTGAATAAGGTATGTTTACGTCCTCAGGTGTGTGAGAAATAGACATGAAGGCAATGTCAGTGTTCTGTGCCGGAGCCGGGCTTTAAAACTCAACCACATGTGATTGTAGAAGAAACGAGTTGAACATAAATTCTAAGCATTGTTTGATTGCTCTGTATGAATTAATTACCTGTCATAATTTGGTTTGGCTTGGCTTGGTTTTGGTTTTTCAAGACAGGATTTCTCTGTATAGCCTTGGCTGTCCTGGATTTGCTCTGTAGACCAGGCTGGCCTCGAACTCACAGCAATCCGCCTGCCTCTGCCTCCCGAGTGCTGGGATTAAAGGCGTGCGCCACTACCGCCTCGCACCTGTCATGATTTGATCAGTTCAATCTGTGAGGGTATGCTTAGAGATTTAAGATAGAAGAATCTGGATTCCTTAAGGGTTAAGACTAAAACTCAAGATGAAAGTTAGTTAAAAACAAAAACAAAAACAAAAAACCACACACACACACACACACATACACACACAAGATGATTATCAGCTGAATTTCAACAGACATTTTTATAGAAATTGTGCTATGCTGTGTATGTATCAGCCATTCCCGTTGGCTGGTGAGGTTACACATCTGCTAACCAAGAGGATTGGACATTGGCTTTCCCTGGATGCTTAAAGGATAGACTAGCCTTGCCACATTGAATTAAGCAGGTACTTACGAATCAGTTCTGCATCTAACTTGAGAGCATCTAAATATACACAAAGGATGTGTTCCCAATGTGCCCAGTACAAAGAGGATATCTACTGAGGAGCCAACATGGGCCACAGACTCATTATTGACACCAACGTGCCCAAGGGGATGCTCTGCACCACTGGGCCTCAGACTACCAGCCTCAGCATCATCTGGGAACTTGTTAGAGATGCTGATTCCCAGGTCCAATCCTAGACCTACTAAAAACGGAATTTCTGGGAGCCAGACCAGCAAAGCCTGGCTTTTAATAAGCCCTACAGGGGCTCCTAGGAGTTGAGAAACACCGTGCTACATAATTACACAGCAGCTCGTATCATAGGAGGCTGGTTTATTATGGTCCTGCTCATCCTTACAGATCCTACACATGCAAATGAGGCTGTGCCGTTGAGCGGTGCTTGAGAGGCATACAGAAGAATTTAGAAGGACTCGCCTAAGTAGTTGACAGTGTTCAAGGTTAGAACAGCAGCTGCAGTCGGGCTATCAGGGTCCCCCAAATACACTATCATGTTTAGAAGCTCTAGGCTGGTTTCCCCCTCCTGCGCGAATATGTCAACGTGTGTGTGTGTGTGTGTGTGTGTGTGTGTGTGTGTGTGTGTGTGTGTAAATCAGGCTGTGGAAACTTTTTTTATGCTTGGCATCAGTTCCCAAATCCTCAACTAAAGTACTATTAACAGAAAGCATGTGTCTTTGCTGCACTAGACTTTAGGAGCAAGGACCGCCCCCCCCCCCAATAAAGAATTCTTAAAGGAATCCATCTTTTCTGTACATTTTCCTCCTGGCTTGTATTTTTATGGTGTACCATCTGTCTCTAGACTAGAGAGAGCAGGTGCTTGGAATCTGAGCAGCTCCTCGTAGCAGATTGCTCCTTGTGGTGACAGAAGTCTGAGTTTGGCTGTTTAAAATAAAGATAAAAATGCTTGACTCCTCAAAGTACCAGGCTCTCTGCCGCATGGCCCCTGGTAGGTGGAGGAAGACTCGATTCTCCTGCTCCTGTGCTTTGGATGCTGTTGTGGGAAGAAAGTCTAGATGAAGGACGTCTTTATTGGGAATGTGGATACTTTCAGATGGTCTTTATGACGATCAGCAGGTGCACACACGGATTTATTAGCTCCTCATAATGATAGAATCAGAACAAAAGCTGAGCTCCAAAGCAAATTGTTTAATAGATGCTCATTTTGATGGATGACATGTTTTTTTTTTCTTGAAGCTGAGTTGTTGGATCTTATTCAGGTGTCAAAGAGTTAGTGCTTAATGACTGTGTTGGGTACACACTCACGGAGCCCAGGCCCTCAGTGCTACCTGAGCTGGCTCTCTTCTGGCGTGGCAGGGATTCAGGTGATTGGTTGCTGTCCACCTCGTGGGCCAGAAGCTACATGCTAGCTTCTCAGGCGAGTGGCTAGATCTGATTGGCTGTCCCGAGACCCTGGTGGCGTCAAAGCTTCGCAGCAGTCCCAGTGAGAGACAGCTTCCTGGAAATCAAACATTGTAACCTAAGCTATGGAACTTGATCCGTCCTGTGCCAAGTGGCAAACCATTACGCAGGCACACACATGCAAACACACTCTCTCTCACACAGTTACACTCATATACAAACACACACAGAGGCACACAGTCGTAGTGTTCACTGTGATGGTCGGTTAGCCATAATGCTCACTAGTGGACACTGAGGTGGCCAGTTATACTGTTTACTGTGATTGTCATTCAGACTGGTCAATGTGGTGATCGCTAATGTGGTCACTATGAAGTGCCCAGATGCACTCACACACACACATGTGCATGTCCAAACACACATATGTGTACACATACATGAAGACATACTCAGGCACACACACACACACACACACACACACTCAATGCACACTCTCACACACATGTGTGTGCAAATACACATAAACATACATCACACAATTATACACATGCAAAGACAGGTGTACACACTCACATATACATGCACACACACACACACACACATCACACATATCACACACATGAACACAGTAACCCACACACATATTCACAAATAGACATGCACACACAGACATATATGCACACTCAGAACACTCATATTCACACACATGTGTACATAATACACTCATAAACACTCACACATGTACACATTCACATACACTCACCACTCACACGCACTCTCAGACACATGTGAGCACTCAAACATGCATACTCTTACTCACTCCCATGCACACACACATTATATATATATGTACACACACACTCACACACATACACACTCAAGGACACATGCACATATTCACACACACACTCCTACACACACATACACGCACACTAAAATTCATATGCACACTCATATTCCCTCAGACACTGGCACACTCATTAACACATTCAAACACACACACACACTCAAAAACACGCACACACAAACATCTATACATGATACACGTACACTCTCACATGTTCACACACTCACACATGCACACACATTCACACAGACACATATGTCACACATACACACATGCACACTCCCATGCACATAGTCACACACACACACACATTTGACACATTCACATACAAATTCACACTTGCCTACACATGCATGCACACACATACACATTTGCGCACACAGGCATGCACACACACGTATACATGCATAGACACATTCATACAAATGCATACTCATGCAATGCCCATGCACACACACACACAAGCATACACACTTGCACACAAGCACACATATGCACCCAATTAGCAAACATTTATTAAATAACATTTCTGCGTCTTGCTAGGCCCCAGGTTGAAGATGCTCTTCTGATGCCTTTCAGAACTCAAGCTCGAATCTTTCAGGAAGTAAGGAAGTAAGGCTGTAGCATGATTTCTAAGCCTGTATTCTGCATGAGGAGGGGCCTGCAGTGGCGCACAGCACCGCCACCTCGTGGAAGTGAGCAGTAGCACCCCCAAAATTAAGAATTCCAAAACAACGAGACAGGTCAACACAATAAAAAATTTGCTTTTTAGAATCTAGCTGAATCTCCTCTAGCAAAATAAGGCTTACCCTTGTGATTCGGGGCATTTTCATTCGTTCCAAAGGGAGTTTGTGTGGGGAGTAACCAGCATGCACTTGGTTATCGAGGGAAACGGAGCAATGCATTATTCTAATCAGGAGCAGAAAGAAAGCAGCTGCTTCAGGCCGCCGTGGGCACTGGTGGAACTTTCCTCTAAACGACTGAACCTTTGTTCATTTTTAGAGCCAGAGAGAGTTAAGCACTAGGAGGAAAATGCTTAGGCAGAACAGTTGTGTTGTGCCGGCCTCCGCCACTCCCACTCCTCCCCTCATCCCCCCTTACCCCCCCACCCCACCCCATCCCCACCTCATCCCCCTCCCCTCAGCCCCCACTCCCCCCTGTCCCCCCCTCACACATTTATTCCTCTTCCTTTTGTCTTGATTTTCTACTCCGTAGAAACAGACTAAAACTTGACATATTGACAAGTTAGAAGGCAATGCTGATTCCAGAGGCCAGCAGTGGAGAAATACAAGCCACTTACAGCAGCCCTGAATTCAGTCAGAGTTAGCTACAGCTGTCCTTTGAGACCGGCCTGCGTATCCCACGCAGGCCGCACACCGATAGAGAGCTGATGATGGCCTCGAGCCCCAGTCCCATTGCCTCTGCCTTCTAGTGTGGCGATTACAGGCATATGCCATTACTGTCTGGTTATGTGGTGCTGGCACCAAACCCAGGCCTCAGTGCATAGCAGGCAAGCACTCTACAGCTGAGCTCCACCCGAGCCTGACATTAGCTGTTAATTAAAATAACATGGATCCTGGGCAGCAAGTTAGAAAGGAATTCTTAACAGGTGACAGTGGTGACTGTACCCCACTACAAGAAGATTTGAGGTAGCAGGAGTCCAGAAGGAATCAGCCAGCCTTGGCTGGACATGGTCGTCACATGGCTTGACTGTCCTGTGTAATATATTGATTAAAAAAACAAAACCCCAAGGCCCACTCTCCACCCTACAAGGATCAATATGACTCTCAGCCAGGCCTGGTGGTGCAGACTTGTATTCCCAGCTACTTTCAAGTTTGAGCCTGGAGGGTCTCAAGTTCTAAGCCCCTGCCTGGACTGCAGAGGGACTGCAATGCCCAATGTAGTGGGACCCTTACTCAAGATTAAAAAAAAAAAAGTGAAAAGAGAGCTGAGGCAGGAGGATTGCTGTGAGTTGAAGACCGCTCTGGGCTTCATAAGAGCAGGCCAAAAGCACTTGCATCACAAATGAAAGGAGCCAGGCATGGCAGTGTGCACCTGTGACCCAGGCCATGGGCAGAAAGTGGGGAGACAGGAGGATGCAGGTTCACTGAGAGCCCTTGTCCCAAAAATGAGATGGGGGTGTCTTAGAGTTACCATTGGTGTGCTGAAACACCACGACCAAAGCAACCTGCAGAGGAAAGGGTGTTGTTGTTGTTGTTGTTTTGTTTTGTTTTTGTTTTTTGGCTTGCTTGGCCTGCTTTCTTTTAGTACCCAGGACCACCAGCTCAGGGTTAGCACCGCCCACAGTAGGCTAGCCCTGCCTCCATCAATCACTAAGAAAATGCCTTACAGCTGGATCTTTTGGGGGCGGGGTGTTGAGACAGGGTTTCTCTGTGCAGCCCTGGTTGTCCTGGACTCTCTCTGTAAACCAGGCTGGCTTCAAACCCACAGAGATCCTCCTGCCTCTGCCTCCCAAGTGCTGGGATTAAAGGCGTGCACCACCACACCCGGCTGTAGCTGGATCTTATGGAGGCGTTTTCTCAGTTGAGGCTCCCTCCTGTTTGGATAACTCCTAGCTTGGGTCCAGCTGCCATAAAACCAGCCAGCACAGACTGATAGAAGACGGCAGCCATCACCCTATACCCTCTATGTGCACACATGTTCACATGGACCTGAACACACGCCAACTATACATGTTTCTACGACACACAATAAGAAAGAGTAAAGGAAGAGAGAGGAGTGGGAGAGAGAGAGTAGGGAAGAGGCCTGGAGATATAATGAATTGTAGAATACTTGCACTGCATTCACAAGAGTCTTGCTATGTAGCCCAGGCTGGCCTCGAACTTGTGGCAACCCTGCTTCTTCTCCTTCTGCAAATGTGCGCGGCCACAGTTGACTTTCAACAATTTGTTTGAGTGTAGCTATTTTGATGTAGTTGATTTGAAAACACCTGACCCGCCCACACTAGCGCTCTTCTTTTAAGGTACTCTTCTGCATGCATTTATTTTGTGGCGGCGGCAGTGGCGGCGTGCCCTTGCCACACCATGGGCAGTGGTCAGAGGACAGTTTGTGGAAGTTGCTTTTCTTCTCCCACCACGTGGCTTCTAGAGACCCAAGTCAAGTGATCAGGCTTGGCACCAAGTGTCTTTACCTGCTGAGCCATCTTGTCAGCTCCCCCCTCAACCCGATGTTCTAAAAGTAGGCTCCAGGTTGCTTCACGGAGGCCCACTGGTGAGTTGTTTCTTGCGGCCCCATTTTCTTCTTTTTAATGCGTGAAGATGAAGACCTTGTCTTGGTTCTTTTATGTACATGCCAAGTGTGGTCTTAGGGACAGAGAGCAGAGTGGTGGGACCAATCGTGTGTGTGTGTGTGTGTGTGTGTGGAGCCTGCAGGGGCAGAAGAAAGTGAGCAGGCCTGTGGTGCATCCTGGTGAGTCACCAATATTGTGCCCCACATCTCAGTTTTGTTCTTTTAGAAGTGGGCAATGAGTGGCTATCCCGCCCCTCACCCCCCAACAAGGTAGGGACCGAGGCAAGGGGCTCACACTACAAGACAAGCATTCTACCACGGAGTCACAGCATAAACCCTGAATTTTTTTTTTTCTTTAATGTGTGTGTGGAGGGGGCAGTGTTCACCCATGCGGGGCACTTGTGTGGAAGTTAGAGAGCAATTTGGAGTGTCGCTCCTCACCTCCACATTGTTTGTACTAGGGTCTCGTATTGTCTCTCACTGTGTATACCAGGTTAGCTGGCCAGGAAGCGTTCTGGGATTCTCCTGTGTAGGAGTACTGGGGTTATGAGCGCATATCACCACATCTGACGTCACAGGAACTCAGAATATCCGAACTCAGGATATCCTCCTGCAAATGCTTTATCCTCCCAAACCATGAGCTCCAGCCCCTGGATTTATTTATTTTATATGTACAAGTAGCATTCACATATATATGTGCATACTGGTACCTATGGAGTTGAGAGGGGACCAGAGCTTCTAGACCCGGAGTGACAGATGGTGATGAGCTGCCACTTAGGTGCTGGAAATGGAACAAGGGATTCTCTGTGAGAGAAGCAGGTGCTTTTAACTGCACAGCCCCAGGATGGTTTCCTCAAAGTCATCCAGCCCTGTCTGTGTGTCCTGAACAATTTAATTTCATTTTTGCACCTGAGATTTCTCATCTGTAAAGTAAGGCCTCCTGCTGCAAGTCTCAAATTCAATGAAATGCCACTTGACCTAGAGGCGGAAGCCATTAGGTTATCTTTATGAGGCATATAATTGTGCCATTTTAGATTACAGCACCCTTACCCTTTTACCCACTTTCATTTCTAAGTGATAAAGGGAAGGAAGAACAGGGGAAAGCTGAAGCCTGGGCTGAAGTTAGTTTATCATTCCCTAAGCACCTGTCAGAATATATTAGACTAACAGCTATGGAATTACCACCCTCATATATAGCCAATTTCAGTTAGGAAACACTATTTCTACCCTAAATGCCTAAGTGTGATCTCTACTAACTGCTTTAAAACTTTTACATCTACAGAAACTCTGGTCTCAGAATACATCTTAAGTAATTTTAGACTGTTTTTCTTTCGTGTATAGCATTTTTATTTGAACAGCATACTGAACACAAAATCATTGACATTTTGAAGTAAACAGTTTGAAAGGTTTGATATGCATACCAAAAATGAAATTATAACTGCAATGACGCTAGCATGTCCCTTACCCTAAAGGCATAAGGAATAATTACAACCTTTGGTAACCCTTCCCACAGCTCCACCCAATCCCACACACTCATTTATCTGTCTTCTGTCTCTGTCATTTATTTATTTTTTCATCTTTTAGAATAAATGGACCATCTGTATAAATGGAATTAAACAGGGCTCTAATTCCACTTATGCTTCTGTGATAAAGTACCCGGACAAGAAGCAATTTAGGGAAGATGGGATTAGTTTGGTTCACAGTTCCACGGTATAGTCCATCGTGTGGTGAAGTCATGGCAACAAGAGCTGGAGGGAGCAGGGTTGCATCTACCGTCAGGAGCAGAGGGAGAATGGATGCACCAGGCTCACTAGCTTGCTTGTGCTCAGCTTCATTTCTCCACTCTTATTATAGTTCCCTGCCCAGGGAATGGTGCCGCCCACAGTGGGCCTGACCTTCCCTCATCTATTAACTTAATTACATCAACCCCCATCCCCTAAACACACCCGGAGACCAGCTCAATGCAGATGATCCCCCATCAAGACTTTCCCCAGTTGATCCCCGGTTGTGTCAAATTGACAATTAAAGATAGCTATCACACATGGCATATACTTTTGGGGGGCGGGTATGGATCTCCTCTGCATAATTCAAGAGTCATGTTGTTACATGTTAGCTGGGAGATGAGGTAGGTATCTTCAGTGGCAAACTCTCACATTCCTGCAACTTCAAAATGTCCTTTCCTTTATTTTCAGCCCAAACTTGAAAACTAAGCATGCTCTGAGGCACCCTTGTCCACCATTTTAACCTTTAAATATACCACCCATATCCTTAAGCTAAGCACATCCAGAAAATGTGTCTATTATCTTTCTTAAATGATGACCTGCAACTGAGCATGCTTGGCAATGGGCCAACCCCTACAGGAGTGTGTATATGCGTCCCTGTTTGATAAGTGTGCTGCTTTGGAAATAACTCAGTGGTGTTCTTGCCTGATGTGGGTAGCAAGGCTCTCTTCACCCCTTCATGCTTTGGCTTTGACAACATGGAGATGCAAACACATCGCCTCCATGGCTCACGTGGCAACAGTTCACTCCTTTTGATCGTAAGAATGATTCCGTCTTTTATATTGCAATTGGTTTAAATGTTGGTTTGTTGCTGAACATTTGGCTTGCTTCAGTTTAAGCCTGTTGCAAATAAAACTGGTATAAACATTTTTTAATAGTTTATTTTGAAACAGTGTTTCATATTGCCCAGGCTGGCTCTTGCTAGCTTCAGATGACTTTGACTTCACTACCATCCTGCTTCTTCGATCTAAGTACTGGGATTACAGGCATGTGTCACAGGGCCTGGCAGCATTTTTGTACACCTATTTCTATGAATACAGGCTTTCTTTTCTCTTGGATAAATACCTAGGGGTGGAATTATTGAGCAGAATGGCAAGAGCATGTTATAATTTTCATTTTACTTTATTTTTAAAAAGATTTATTTTTATATGTATGATTGTCTGTCTGTCTGTCTGTGTACTATGTGCATGCAATACCCATGGTGGCCAGAAGAGGGTGCCATATTTCCTATAACCATGTGGGTACTGGGAGTTGAACCCAGGTCCTCTGGAAGAGCAGCCAGTGCTCTTAACCACTGTGCTGTCTCTTCAATCCCTATGTTAATGTTTTAAGATGCTGATTTTCACATGTATCATTTTTATTTTATACTTCTGTAAACAGCATGTAGAAAATTCACTTTCTTTACAACCTTTTCAAATGTCTATCCTGGTCAGTCTCTTTCGCTGGGGCTATTCTGTGAGCTGTAGACTGGTTGTAATTTGTTTTCTTTATGGCTAATGATGATGAACGCCGTTTTAGGTGCCTGTCTATTATTTCTGTCTCTTCTTTAGTAAGTGTCTAGTCAGATTTTTAGTGGGGTTTGCTTTCTTATTGTTGAGTTTTCAAGTTCCTCATATATTCTACATGCAAGTTTTTTTAAAATCAGGTATATGCTTTGTAAATATCTTTGCAATCTGTATCTTACTATTTCACTTGTTGAATTGTGTCTTTCAAAGAGTTTTTCATTTATAAAATGTAGAGTCCTTATCAATTGATCTTTAAAATGGTTCATACTGACAGATTGATTGATTGATTGATTGTAGGGGAAGGTGTACTGATGCATTGGAGGCAAGAAGACAGCTTGCTGGAGTTGGTCCCCTCCTTCCTCCATGTGCAGCCTAAGGACTCATCTCAGGTCTCAGGCCTGGCACCTTTCACACTGAGCCACCTCACTGGTCCTCAGTTGATCTTTTATGGATGATGTTTTTAGTTCATATCTAAGAAACTGTTGCTGAACCCTAAGTGATAGTCATCTCTGTTTTCTTCTGGAAATTGTAAACATTTAAACATATTTTCTTATTTTAAACAACCCCTTCTTATATTTCGGTTTATGGCCTACTTCTGCTTGATTTTGAGAACAGTTGTGAGGTATGGGTTAAGTTTATTTGCATATGGCTCTCCGGCTCTCAGCAGCATTTGATGGAGAGGCTGCAGCTTCTGTACTCACTGCCTTTATATATCAGGAGGTCTCAGCTCTGCCATGTTTGTAGGCCCTGTCTCTGGGTTCAGCCAAGTTCCATTGAGTGACTAGTATTTCCTGGTACTAATATTACATGGCCTTGGTTACTATAATTTAAGTGAGATTAATTTTGGCTAGCCTAGGTCCTTTGAGTTTTCCATAAATTGTAGAACCAGCTTGTCAATTGATTTTTTTTTAAAGCATTATTGTGATTTTTGACTAGAAATACACTGCATCTACAGGTTAATTCAAGTCTTTCAACACTTGAACAATGTATATCTCTATGTCCATTTCTCTCAGAAATATTTTGTAAATCCCAGTATGCAAGTGTTACCTCCTTGTACATATTCATACCTAAATATTTTATATTTTAATACTATTGTAAATTGTATTTTAACTTCAAATTTCAGTCATTTATTGTCAATATATAGACATGTAGCTGGAAGTGTGGAAGATAGCTCAGTTGGTGAAGTGCTTGCTGCCCATGTTTTGAGGACCTGAGTTTCAGTTCCCAGCTCCTACATAAAAAACCAGGCATGGAGCAGCAGAGATGGCTCAGTGGTTAAGAGCACTGTCTGCTCTTCCAAAGGACTGGCATTCAATTCCCAGCAACCACATGGCAGCTCACAACTGTCTGTAACTCCAGTTCCAAGGGATCTGACACCTTCACACTAATGCACATAAAATAAAATTAAATTTAAAAAATTAAAAATCCAGGCGTGGCTGTGTGCACCTGTAATTCCAGTACTGGGTGAGCAGAAACAAGGGGCTGGCTGGCCAAATGTTCTATTCTATTTAGTGGGCTCCAAGATCGGTGAAAAACCTTGTCTCCAAAAACAAGATGGAGAGAAACAGCACTTGGGATTATTTTACTTGTTCAGAAAGTACATGTATTCTATTTATTTCTTCTATTCTTTTTGGCTGTGAGCCTACCCTTTAACTGCTAAGCCATCTCTTCAGCCCTATTTATTTCTTTTGAATAGAATGGCACACTTCAATTCAGGTGCCTGCAATACAAAATGTGCTCTATTGGTTTATCTGCTGCGCCTAACTCGCGGCTGGCACATGAAGAGTTTTCAATAAATGTACTTTGTTGGAGGCGGCATTCAGAAATGCTATTAAGAAAGCAGTAGTGCCCGTCAGAAAGGGGCTTTCTCGGCTGCCAGGCTAAGGAGCGATTTAAGGCTTTTGAGCAAGAAGTGACACTCTGGTGATGGAAAACCGATTAAAAGAAAGCTGTTTGTGTGACAGAAAGATCTGCCCCCCCACCCCCAATTACTCAAGGAGTCTAGCAAAGTAAGGGCAGAGGCTTCAGCTGAGCACAGGGTGTAGGGTGGAGGAGGAAATCATGTGAGCAGTATTAGGAGGTAGCATGGCAGACACCTGAGGGGCTGCCTGGGAAAAGGTGGAAAGAAAGACAAGGGATGGTGTCAGGCATCTGGAAACACAGGACAGATGTGGCTGGCAAACTGGGAGGATGTGTGGATGTGAAATAACCAAGAGGAAAGGTCCAGAAGGCAGCTAAGCCAGTGGGTTTGGAGTTCTGTTCTGGAAGTGGGGACTTGGGTTCTTCGGATATACGCGGACATTAAAGGCAGGGGTGTCAGGAACTCCTGTGAGACTGCCCAACAGTAGCACTCACTATGTTCCAGGGTACTGGCTGTCTCCCCAGACTCTAAGAGGCAGCTAAGCAGGGTTGCCGAAGGATTTCAATGGTTTCTGTTCTGCTTGCTAGTCCACGATTAGCTAGTCCACAGATATCTCTGAGCACATAAGGAAGAAAAGATAAACCTCGCAAGCTATGCCTCAGAGGAGGTAAAGAGCATTTGTTAACTTCACTAAACACAAGTCCCTTTCCGTCTGATTGAAGTGCATAGGAGAATGCAGCCATTCAGGAAACCCGTACAGTTTTGTTAGGAGCTGGGCAAGGAAGGCTTTGGCTTGCTGTCAAGGCTTAGTTCTTTGTGCTTGCTTCCTTGATAGTTGTCTGCTTTGTGTTTTTTCTCTCTACCCGACTCCAGCCATCCCTGTGATGGGTGGCTGGTAGAGACCCTGCCCTGCCAGCGTACAGGACCTCTTCATGTGCTCCAACACGCCTCAGAAACAGCATAGGATTTTCCTCTAGGCCCTCCACGTCCTCCTGTGTACTCCACGTCACATAACACGTGAGACAACACAAATGCTGTGCAAATGGGGTCATAGTGTAATTTAATGTTTAGGGACTGATAAGGAAAATATTTACCTAGGTTTAACATAAACACAGGTTTGTTTTTGTTTTGTTTTGTTTTGTTTTCCTGAACACTTTTTTTTTTTTTTTTTTTTTGGTCTGTGGTTGATTGAACTTACAGAATTTGCAGATGGTCAACTGTACTGTGAGAACACTAAAGCTTAGAGTTGCTGAGGATATGCGTAAAAGTATACCTGACAAATCCACAGGTCCATGCCACAGTTTTCTTTTAAGTAGTAAGCTTCAAAGCCTAAGTAATATTTTCTTTAAAACTGGATTGAATGAGAGTCATAGGGTACATGTGATAGGGGCTAGTTTAGGTTTCACAAATTCTGGCTTGGTTTAAATGGTAATCGTTCTCATGATTGGTCTACCTTAGGTGTGTTTTAAGTGTCTTTTTGCTCAGCCTCCAGATTGTCTTGTTGGGATTTGAGACAGGGTTTTGCTACTTAGTTCAAACTCGCCCCATACTTGTGGTCCTCCTGCCTCTGCCTCCCTCCCACGTGCTAGGATTCCAGGTGTGTGCCACTGTCCTCGCTCCTTGGGTTTCTGTTTTATCCCTTCCTTCCTTGTACTCAACCAGCCAAGTACCTTTTCTTGCTCCATAAAGACTTTCTGAGGGGAAGGAATTCTTGCCTGGCTAGTGATTTTGGCTTGGAAAATGCTAGTGGCGTCGTTCCTCAGCCATCTGTGCTTAAGGGCCAAGAATGAAAACTTTATGTATGTGAGAGACTTCATTTTCTAGCCAACAATAACAGCTAGCCTCATTCTTTAATATTTCGCTATAAAGGGTCTATTGAAGATGTGCTCACGGGTAGAGCAGAAAAAGCACCCCAGGGCTGAAGTCCAGAGTTGAGCTTCCATTGCTCAGTCTCTCTGTTATTGCAGGAAGACCTCCAGCCTTCGCTGGCCTTGCGGTCCTTGTAATCCGGCGAGACTGTCCCAAGTCATATGATGCTGGAAGGCTTCTACGGTTCTAATTCTGAGTAGGAAACAAATAAGGCTGTGGTTTGTCTTGATGGGTGAAAGCGAAGTCAAGCCTTTCCCCAAATGAGTGGTGCCAGGACACAGCTTTCTCAGCATCAAAGTCCCGCACAGATGCACAGAGCCTCTCAGAACAGCTAGCCAAAAGGACGTTACAGTTGACACAGTCTCAGGCCAGCAATGACCTCATGCTTCACAAAGGGGACCCTCCCCCGGGCTGTCCTCACTCATGCTCTGAGCCCGTTCTGAACAAGAGGCTTTTCAGGTGTGTATGAGGGACGGTGGCAGGAGACTGCCGCCTGTCCATTCTGCCCCGTGGAGTGGGTGGTAACCAGCAGGGATCTCCACCACTGTCTATGAACCTGAACGACACAGAGCAGGACTGGGGTGCCCATGCCTGGTTCTGGCGATTCTGGGTTGTGGGATGTGATATTTCTCTCTATCTTTAAAACTTTTAACATTTGGTTTTAAAGAATATGAGCCAAAAACTTAAGTCAAACCGATGACCCCTCTAGGTGCTAGTTTTTAACTCTTATTTTATGTGGGGTTCCTTAATGCCTCTACCTCCTTTCCATCAATCCCTCAACACTAGGTAAGAAAGGAAGGTTAGAGGGGAAAGGTGGCATAGATCTCTTCTTCCTCGGAGTCGCTATGTTCCTCCCTTCTTCCACCACCGCAGCCTCCTACTCAGCAGCCACTCTTGCCCGCCTCTTGGAAGCATCCTTGATGCATCCTTCTCCCGCCCCACCCCACCCCACCCACCCCACCCAGGAATTAAACTAACTGCAGCCAGCAAAGACCACGCCCCTCTCCAGCCTGTTATCAGCTGTGGATAAACCAAGGCAGTCCCATATCCCACACTTGGGATTAAAACAAAAAAACCTATATATGTAACATAACTGAGTTTTAAAAGAAACCGAAACGTCCCACTACAGACACACTTGAATTTTCTGATGGCATTTTCACTTTGTATAAACGGAAAAGAAAGGCACAAGGTTTCACCTTTGTTCTCTCCTCTGGTCTGTGGCAGGCTCCTCTCCCAATTCTGTACCCAAGTCTTCCTCCACAGCAGCTGTCAGACTGAGTTGCCCTGAAACTCACTTCCAAATACACTGGTTTAATTTATTTCATTCGCATTAGCATCAGGGTAGCATGCATACCATTAACAGGGCTAATAGAGGATGGGTAAGTACCTTCCACTTAACACCTATTTTGTATATATATATGGATGTTATATTTAGTGTGCATTACATGTGGCTGCCTTAATGACTTTTATTGATATTTAAAGGTAATACCTTTTTTTTTTTTTAATGCCAAGACTGTTTTTAAGCTGAAGTCTCGGTGTCCCAGAAATACGTACATTTCTCAAAGACATCAACTGCTGTTATCTTATTCATTAATGACTCATTAAACAGATGCATTTCTGTTCATGGGTCCCTCTGAAAGCACCACCTCTAATTACAACATAACTTCCAGACACATTCCTTCCCCTTTATAATTAATTAGTAGGTTGTAGAGCAAAATCTACTATCTTGGGAAGCAAACCAGGTAAAACAGGGATGAAACATCATGGCCATGCATTTGAGTATAACATCATGGTGAAAACACATGAGAGAGGAACTTCACTTCATGGCCAACAGGAGGCAGAGCAGAGCTGGAGTTATAAAGAGGCACCAAGACAAGCTACGCTCCCCAGAGCATTCCCCAACAACTTCCTACAACCAGGACCAGCAACTCCCATGAGTCTATGCAAATTCTGAATTCAGCAGTGGACTAAACCATTAAGTCAGAGCCCTTCCCCTGCTTTCTAACCTCTCCAAGTGCCCTGGCCAGCATAGCAAGGTGTGAGCATCCCTGGCATTTCTCCATTCAGCCATGCTGACTAGATAGACCATCACAGGATGTGTGACCGTTGAGGGTTTGGTGTTACAGAATTGTTTTCACAGAACTGTGTCTGAGGATGGCGTTGCTCACAAGATCGTGTCCCCATTTAGGACAGAGCCATCAGATTTCATTAGTACCAGCCTGCAGAGTGTTTTCAAACAGTCTACACTACAAAGCTACCAACTAGTGAACTAATGAACGCCAACCACATAAAGGAAACATTTTAACATGCATTTTCCTTTAGAGAATTTGTCTGTTTGTTTATTGACTTTATTTTGAGATAAGATCTCTCTATGTAGCCTAGCTTGGCCTCAAACTCAAAATTCTCTGGCCTTGACCTCCCAAGGGCTAGAACTACAGGCATGGACCACCATCTACAATTCAGTCTTTCGAGTATTTCTATCAGCCATGCCTTCCAGGATCCAGATACAGATTTAAAAAAAAAAAATATCTACAGATGGTGGTTTGTGTTGCCATGTCCCTGAAGTAATTCTCCTGTGAAGCAGATGCACACCTGGTACTGTGATGGCCAAACTTATGACACCAGCTGTGTTGGACACATAGCCAGTGCCTAGCAAACCATGAATGTTACTTATCAAGAATATTCTTTACTGAATTATTATTGTTATTTTTTTACTGGAATTTTTGGGTGAATCCCACCAGGGGTGCCACCTGTTACCAGGGAAATTGGGGCCCCTTTTAGGTTTCTTATTCTTGTTAATAAAAGAATTCAAGAACAGACTCAGAAGCAATCTCAAGGACTGTTTTATTAGAGTTTAAAAGAAATACCGGAAGGGCAGGCAACTGTAAATCTTAGCAGGGGATTAAAGAGAGGAAGAGAGACAGCTGTGCTGGTTGTAAGCAGCCATGTTGAGGAAGCAGGGGATGGGTCTGAGGTGAGCAGGTAACAATATACAAAGAGAGGGGAGACAGTCCAGAGTGTCCAGGAAAGCAAGCTCAAGCTTTGTCAAGTGTTTGGGAAAAGGACAAAGACAAAAGGGAGAAAAAGGAAAAGTTATACTTCCATGAATAATTCAGACTCGTGGGCAGATGTAACCCAGACCCATAGCTGTAGCTCCAAAGCCAACTTCGCCAGTGACAGGTTTTCTAGGAATAACAGTACATTATCTTAAAGAGATAGTTATTCGTCCTCTCTCTTTACCAGGACTTAATGTAAATCAATCTTCCTGAGGCATTTTTTTTTTCTTAAGCTAAGTGACTGACTAGCAAAATGTACTTTACAAATTACAGAAATGTAGAGTGGCCACAGAAATATCTCTCCTTTAAGGGGACTCATGAGGGCTACTGTAACATTGCTCATCCGAAGAGGAAACCATAAAGTCATTTAGGAGTGGCTGGAGAGAAGGCCCAGGAACTAAGAGCATGTAGCAATCTTGCAGAGGACCAGTTCTGTACCCACCACCCACTTCTGGTGGCTCACCTTTTATCACCTGTAACTCTAGCTCCAGGAGATCTGGACTCCTTGGGTTCCCAAAGTCACATGTGTATATGCACTCCCTCCCCGGCAACACATACACATACTTAAATAGAAAATAAACCTCTAAAAGATAAAAATCACTTAGGAGATACACTGAAATTGGGGAACATATATAACTTTAAAAAGATTTATTTATTTATTATGTATACAGTGCTTTACCTGCATGTGCACCTGCATGCCAGAAGAGGGCACCAGACCTCATTATAGATGGTTACGAACAGCCATGTGGTGCTAGGAATTTAACTCAGGACCTCTAAAAGAGAAGAAGCCGGTGCTCTTAACCTCTGAGCTATGCCTCCAGGCCCTTCACCACCCCACCCTGCTTTTTTTTTTAAACCATGAAAATCTAGAGATCCAATTTTAAAGTGGCTCATCAGAAGGGGTGAAAACTACAGTTCTGGCCCCATTGTCACCTACAGTCTTCAGACACGGGTGAGAGGAGATAGAAGCCGGAGATTGTTTCTTGCATCCTTAGGTGAGGACCAGGGTCTTTCCTGGAATGGCTTTCAGGGTTATTGCCTCTAAAGTATCTAGTAATCTCTATGTCCCATTCTTAACAGTTTTGTTTGTTTTGTTTCAAAGATAGCATCCACCCAAGCTTTTCTGCTTGCTTCTGGCTTCCCTGGCACACCCTTGCTCCTTCTTACCCTTTGGTACACTCGTGAATTTGGCAAAGGCGGAGTTAGGCTGCTTTCCAGCTTATACCCATCCCAGTAGTGCTCAACTCCATAGTTCTCATCCACCAGTCTTTGTTTCTAAAATGTGTGGTCACCTTCAACTCCTACGACCTTTGCAGTGGTGGGGCAGTCATTGGCTTCAATGACTCAGTGAATGTGGCCAAAAGCAGTACAGGCCCATTGGTGGTGGTGTTGCTGCTCCTCTTCTTCCTCCTCCTCCTCCTCTTCTTCTTCTTCCTCTAATGGTTTTTCCACATTGTCCCCAAATGCCCCCTAATTCTAATTGTCTTTCCCAGTGCTCTTTCCCTCCACCACTCGCAACTGAACCCTCCTTTCCCATCCCTGCCCACCCTAGTCCACCCACAGAATCTATTCTATTTCTCCTTCCCAGGGAGATTTATGTGTCCCCCCTTCCCTCCACCTTGAGCCCTTCTTGTTCCTTAACCTCTCTGGGTCTGTACATTGTAGCATGATTACTCTTTATTTAACAGCTAATGCCCACTTATAAGTGAGTACGTATCACGTTTGTCTTTCTGGGTCTGGGTTACCTCACTCAGAATGATTTTTCTTTTCTCTAATTCCATCCATTTGCCTGCAAATTACATGATGTCACTGCTTTTAACAGCTGAGGGCATATGCCAGAAGGATGCTCCATCCTGCCTCAAGGGCACTTGCTCAGCTATGTTCATAGCAGCTTTATTCATAACAGAAAATGGAAACCACCTAGAAGTCCCTCAACTGAGGAATGGAGAAAGAAAGCTTGGTTCTTAAACAGTTTTCGGATAGTTTGTAGTTGGTTGAGCTGACTCATTTCTTTTAGGGCCCCCACCCAACCTGTCATCTGTGTTGTTGAGAAGGTCAAATCATAATTAGATCCCAGCACCTTTGGTGAGGTCTGCATGGGTCATAGTTATGATAGAACCTTGTAAAGTTATGGGATAATTTGAGGCCCTTTTCTAGTCACCTGCTCTATCTCTCAAATAATGAGGCAGAGACCTATTAGATGTATTATTCAACAAGCTTTAAAGCAGTAGAGCTACTCTAACCCTCTATGTTTGTCTGGCTACTACCCAGTTCTGCACCCCGAATTGCCTGCCATATTGGTCCCGCCTAGCCTGCTTCTGCTCTGTCGGGTCAGTCCTCAAGACCAAGTCCTTTCTCTCCCATTTGTTCTTTCTCCTCTCTCCTTTTGGGATCCCTACCTGAGACCGCCTCACTGGATCGGAAGTCCCACCTCCCTGTCTCCTTCTGCCCAGTCATTGGCTCCCAGCTTCTCTATTATCCAATCAGAGATAACCAAGGAGCAGCGTTTATACAGCCTTGATTTCTTAGAAATGACAATGCCCACATCCGAACTGGATCGCGCGGGACATAGAAATCAGCACATGGATACACAGTGCACCCAGACCACTCTCCCCCCCAACAGAACTTGCTTAACTCAAATCTCAACTCCAGCGAATTCCTGCTGCCAAGTGCTTTCCTGGCAGAATGCTGCCTGTGCTCAGTCCTGATCAATCGATAGCTTGTCCTTCCCTGAATGCCCGCCAAGCACACTTCCATTCTAGTCTTTTGCATTCTGCCTTCATACATTAGATGGCATCTGTGTTATTTACGCTCTGGTAGAACTCAAGTCTCAGATTGGTCTTGCTGCCTGTGTGCATCCATGCACTGTGCTCCTATGTTTGCCGGCATCTCCAGTTTATCTCCTTTCTCCCTGCCATGTTAAAACAGGACTGGGTTCAGGACTAAATATATTGTTCTATGTACAGAAGGAGTCCACATTTCTTCCCTGAGGCCACAGGATCGTGTTCTATGTAATAAGCGTCTGACACCCAGCAGGGACTTAGCAGATGAATACATAGTTGCTAGAAAAATCTTTTTTGTTTGTTTGGGTATTTGGGGGGTGGGGGGAGGCAGCAGGAGTGTGTAAGATACTATATAATTCTGTCTGTTCTGGAACTTTCTATGTAGACCAGGCTGGCCTCCAACTCACAGAGATCTGCTTGCCTCTGCCTCCTGAGTACCGGGATTAAAGGCGTGAGCCACCACACCCCAGGTCTGCTAGAACATTCTTCAATAGCATACTGCCGATAGCTTTTGAGATTGGAATCATGGAGATTCAGGTTCCATGACGGGAGACAAGGAACAATTAAAGAGCCTCCAGCATTCTGCAAATCACACCGTGTAAGGCACTAGCCACTCCCTGGTTCTCACTGCTTTCCACCCAATCCATCACAGGCCTTTGTATTTTATTTTTCCACAGATGTCGTCTCCTATGAAGACAAAGATTATGACTAACCTCCATCATCATCTCTTGTAGCAAGTTTTCTTTTAAAAAAGAGCAAAAGTTTTTGTCATTATATAAAGGTTTTTTGGGCATAGTTTATTTGGACATAGTCAACTGTAGTGAACATTAATTTACTGCGATTTTGGTTTTATAACCTATTAGATGGGCCATAAAGCGATGGAAAATAATGAACATTTGAAAGAGCTTGAAATATTTTTTGTATCATTTATATATCTAATGTTCTTGTTAAAGGCAAATATATATAAATGTCTATAACACTCTTATCTTAAAAATACAAACTACAGCAATGTAATTTGCTGTAATAAAATAGCCTGGCAAAGTGTCCTAAGGAAGAAGGAGTTTGCTTAGGTTCACAGATTGCGGGAACAGACTACTGGAGTGGGCCAGCATGGCGGTAGGAGCTTGAGGCAGCTGGTCATGTTGAATTCAAATAAGGAAGCAGAGGAAGGGCCAGCAAGATGGCTCACTGCGTAAAGGTGCTTGCCACCAAAATGGAGACCCTGCCCTTAATCCCCGAGAACTCACATAGGAGAAGGAAACCCCTGACTCCATCAACTTGTTCTCTGACTTCTTCCATACATTGTGTGTGGCTCACACAGCCGCCCACTCCTCCCCAACACACAAATAGATTAAAAAATGTTTTTAAAAACTTTATTGAAAAAAGTCGAGAGAGAGAAAGAGAGAGAGAGAGAGAGAGAGAGAGAGAGAGAGAGAGAGAGAGAGAGAGAGAGAGGAGTTGCTAGTACTCCTGTTTTCCTGAGTCGGACCAGGGGCAGAGCCTATGGCATTGTGTCACCCACAGTTGACATGGGCCTTCCCACCTGATCCCTGGTGATCTAGACGTGCCTGCACAGGCATGTTCCTGCACATATCTAGGTGATTTTAGGTCCTGTCAAGCTGACCATGCTAACCATTGCACAGATGATATTAAAGAGCTGAGTAGTGGTGGCGCACGCCTTTAATCCCAGCACTTGGGACGCAGAAGCAGGTGAATTTCTGTGAGTTCAAGGCCAGCCTCGTTTACAGAGAGAGAGAGAGAGAGAGAGAGAGAGAGAGAGAGAGAGAGAGAGAGAGAGAGAGAGAGAGAGAGAGTTAGTTCCAGGACAGCCACGACTACACAGAGAAACCCTGCCTTGAAAAATCGGGGCGGGGGGGGGGGGGCAGGAAGAAGAGGAAGAAGCTATTAAAGAAATGTACCAAAATGCTGACAGGGTTCTGTGTAGGTATTACCACCAAGAACACCTCACTTGCTTTGTATTGTTTATACTTTCCTGATTCTACAGTCAGCATTGATCACACAGTATGTGTGTATATATATATGTATATATATATATATTATTCATTGACTATGTTTGTGAGTACACACACATACACAGAGGCTTTGCCATATTTATGGAGGTCCAAGGACAACTTGAGGGAGTCAGTTTTCTCTACCACATGGGTTCAAGGGATCAAACTCAGGCTTGGAGGCAAGTGCCTTTGCCCTCTGAGCCATCTCATCAGTCCCTAATCAGAAGACTTTTAAGCCTATATACTTAATTATAAAACCTTTTTTTATATAAAACCTTTTTTTTTTTTAAGTAAAAATTTTATCTAGGAATCTAAATGAGTCACCTTCTGTGGTCTCCCCTCCTCAGCTCCTCCTGCAGTATCTTACCTCACGCATTGGCGTTCTTTATGGTGTCATGCTCTGGGTGTATGCTAAAGCTGGTTTTACCATCTGGGTCACACAGGGAAAGGAGAGAGAATTGGACTTTGATTTTGTACAGTATTTAAACCTTGGCTGATGGAAGCCTTCGTTAGCATCTTGTGCAGGTCAGCAACTTAAATTTGCAATCCCTACAGAAACTATACAGTGCTGTGGCTGCCTCCTACAAAGGGTGATAGGGGGCTTCAGGCAGGAACGGATGTGAGGGCCTCTCCTATTGATTTCAGATTTTTGTTTACACATAGTCCTAAATGTTTCACGTTGAAAAATCACAATATAAACCTTAAATTCTGGCCGTGGAGCCATCCTTGGCATGAACCATTGTTTTCTTTTGGGCTAGTGAAGAAACTGAGGCTGCTTCTCCTGGTCATGGGTTTCTTTGTTTCAGGGTTTGTTTTGTTTTGTTTTGTTTTTGAGTGTAGTTAATCTGTATGTGATAACTGATTTTGTGACTTTTGCTTTTGAGGGTACTCCTATCCCCTGGGCACTGTCCTTGAGCTTAGCCTCTGACATGTGGCTTTTTCTCACGTCATCCACGGTCCCCTGGCATCCTGGCTGGGTCAACTGTATCTTCCTCTCCTTATTATTTGGTGTCCCCACTGGCCAGTTGTTGCTCTCCCATGCGCCCTGCTCAGCTGTGGGGCATATGACTAGTTCATAAGGGAGAAATCTTGAAACTGGAAGAGGAGTGTCATCTGTCATGTGTTTCCTGAAGAAGGAAAAAAAAAAAAAGGCAAAGAACAGGCTTCAAGAACAAGGTCTTTGTCACAGACACAAGCATCTGACTCACTCTGTAATCCACAGCCTAGCATAGGGTCTAGCCTTCCTCGGGGTCAAGTTCAGTGTCTGGCTCGAATGTCTCCTGAATGAACTAGTGAGGGTAGCCCAATAGTTAACACATCGCAGGGAATGTTTACTCTGAAGGAAATGTAGCAATTTGGGAGATTCTTTGGTATTGCATGTTATAAAAAAGCTTGTTTCTTATAAAATGCTTCCAATGGCTAGAAATTGAGACATACCTTATTCAGATACCTGATACCACTGTCCAAACTCATTAGATATGGGGGGACACTTTTGTAACCTACCATCATGGTGCAGTGTGTTATGCTTTTCTGCTGAGGCAGTTCTGGTAAAATTGTCAGCCCAAGTCATTACATTAAGTCAAATGTATTCCCAAGGGATGGGTGGCTGGTACTGTCATTTGGGCACTAAGAAATATTTGTCTAGACGTTTGATTCAATCTGTATTTTTATTTAATGTGTAATTGGTGAGAAAATAGCAAAGGCAAATTTAAATGCTCGCATCCCTAACCTTGTCACGGTTTCTGAGCCTTCATTCATCATCATTATCTTGGATTCCTGCAGCCAGCCGACTTCATAGGGAAGCAGGCACTGAAGCAGATTAAAGCCAAGGGGCTGTCGCGGAGACTGGTCTGCCTCACCTTGGCAACGGAGGACGTGGATCCGGAGGGAAATGAAAGCATTTGGTACAAGGGCAAGGTGAGTGCCAGGGCCACTGCATCACCCACGACCAAACTTCTCCATGCACTGCCAGGGTGGCTTTTGTTTTTTCTTCTAATTTACTCACTTATTGAAAGGATGGCACAGTTTTGATTTCTGAGGTGACCAAAAAAAAAAAAACCCAGAAAGAATTAATGGACAAGAGACTGAAATACTGCTCATTTTTTTTAAGCAGAAGAATCTATGTGTATTAAAAATATATAACCAAAGATTATTTTAAATATTGGGAAACAATATATATTTAAATGTGTGAATAGAAAAGATGGATTTCATAAGGATTTGCTATCCTGATTTAGTTTCTCAGGAATCTCTTTAAAAGACACAATTAGTGTACCAACCACAAACCCAAGTGAACGCATCACGAGAGTGAGGCCCGAAGCTTAGAGGATGATTTGAGAAGTAGCCACTACTTCCTTCTTCAGGAAGACTACAATTAACCATCTTTTAACTTCGAATTGTTCATGTCATTTTTGAAGTTCAGTATTACCAGGGTTAGTGGGACTCCATTCCCTTCACCTTTTCTATTTGTAAAGTCCAGCATGGTCCAGCGTTTGGATGTGATTTGGCTGGTGTGGGATGCTCAGTGAGATGATGGGGAGAGAGAGTACTGGCTTCTCAGGGCTTTTCTAAGAGCTGTATATCCTATGTGGAGTAGGGTTAGCTTTGTTAATGCACAAAGCCCAGGGATCCTGGACCAGGGTTTTTTCTCATCTACTGCAGTGTCTGACATCTGTTTTCATTTTCTCCATCCCTTTAGTGGCAGTGGCTGGAGGCAGGGACCCTGAGGCATCAAATCATAACCTCAATGAACAGACACACAAATCAAGGCACAAGCCTTGTGCCATAGAACTGATGTGGTTGGCATGCCCCCACACAGCCAGATTTTTTCACATTCGTTCATTTAGTTTTGCAACATTCCTATTAGGTATGCGTGATCATTTCAGTTGTAAAAAATGAGGCTTTGGGGTTCAGAGATATTAGGGAAATCCTTTGAGTTTCCACAGCTAGTGATTGGTTGATGGAGCTGAGTTCAGTCCACCTATATTTGGGCTCTGGTTCTTGACCTTTGCTCTAAAGAATGCTCACTATTCCAGTTTGTCCTCCTTGGGGCCTTGCTGGTGTACCGCCGAAGTCACTTTACAACTTAGCTATATGCCACAGTTCTGCATCTGGGCGTGTTGTCACAGACGGTGGAGCTCACAGGCTTACTTCAGATTTCCAGTTCCTTTCTGCCATCCCAGGCTGGCCTCCACTTCCCACTTCAGCAGGGGGTTCAGGTCACTCTTCCACTTGAGCCCGTTTCTCCCGGCATTTCCTTCTCTTTCCTTTCTCTACCCTTGTTTCAGCCTTCTTTCCTTTGCCTTGTAAAGAGAGATTTATTTATATTATTTTGTGAGTATGAGCGTCTTGCCTGCCTGTATGTATGTGCCTTACATGTGCCCGATGCCTGCAGAAGTCAGAAGAGAGCTGTGAGCCACCATTTGGGTTCTGAGAATCAAACCCAGGTCTTCTGCAAGAGCAGCAAGTGCTCTTAGCCACTGAGCCATCTCTCTAGCTCTAGACGTCACTTTCTTTCTTTCTTTCGGGTTTTATTTTATTTAGAAGTTAGTAAAATCAAATGCAATACCCTGAGATGACTGCTGGCCAGAGGGCAGGCACTTTATGGCGTCAGAGATTGCTGTCTGAGAGTGTTTGTGTTCGTTCAGGTGGTCTGGCGAGTGGAGGGCTTTAAAACAGAAATGAATCCTTGGAGACTGAGAGACGAAGGTAGAAAACACAATATCCCAGCTGCTAAGATCAGTTGGAGGCAGAGGCAGGAGGAAGAGGCTTAATTTAGTGCAGTCTTGGGTCACGAAAGGACTCATTGAAGGAAAGGAAGCTGGGGTTCTTTTACATAGGTTTGCTAAGTACAACTGGGAGTCACACCATCTGTCCCAGCTAAGGGTTGGAAACTGGCATTTCCCTGTTGACTGTCTATTTTTACACGGTTGACAGCATGATTCAGGCTGCACTGGTAGGTCCTATTCCCCCTCTCATTCCTTTGTCCTGACGAAGGAGGCTTGGTTGCTTCTTTAGTTTTTCAATTTCTTTTTCTTGCTCTATTATTTTCTCTTCTTTTCTTTCTTTCTTTCTTTTTTTTCCAAGACAGGGTTTCTCTGTGTAGCCTTGGCTGTCCTGGACTAACTTTGTAGACCAGGCTGGCCTCAAACTCACAGTGATCCACCTGCCTCTGCTTCCCGAGTGCTGGGATTTCTTGTTCTATTATTTTCATCTGCAATGTGAGATTAACATTCCCAAGGTGTCTGAATCAAAGTCCCCTCTGCAGCAGCCGCAGAGCAGACAGCCTCCGCGACGCATTCCTCCCAGTTAGGAGCTGGATATACTTGGCTAGCCCTGGACACTGTTGACTGAGGGATTCGGGTATCCGACCAGTCCTTATGCCTGTTAAGATGGCTGCTTGCTCCATTTCTGTCCTGAATGGCTGAAGGAACGCAAGCAGAACCACACCCAAGCTGTACATATCTGAGTTGGTGTCATACTCGGATGCTTCTAACTGCTCAGGTGACGCATAGACAAGTCCCCACTCCGATGTATCAGGGTTCCCTTTCCACTTCTTTTGGTCCAATCTGTGCTCTTCTGTGTGGTGTCTGCACAGGCCAGACCAAAGTCTCCTATTTTTACTTGCTGATCAGGGAGGGCCATGAAGAATATATTTCTAGGCTTCAGATCTCCGTGGACAATGGCCATGTTGTATATGCTAAAGGACACCTTCCACCAATTCTTGAAAAATTTTTCTTGCAACACTGGCCATAACATAGGGACAGGTGGCTTCATCCACATACTCCTGGTTCGGCTTGTTCCTCTCAGCTATCCAGTCCCACAAGGAGAGCTCACACGGCTGCATCTGGATGATGCAACATCAGGTAGTACCGAACCTCTGTCTGCCCCAGCAGGTTCAAGTTGTCTTCAGAAGACTCATCCATGGACGTAAAAGTCCCTTCCAAATCTGAGCTATGCCCCAGCGGCAGCTGGTTTTGACAATCAGTCTGACAGACAAATCAGTCAAGTCATTTTCTTGGAGCTCAATGGGCTCAAACTCACAGCTGTTCCTGATCACTAAATTGGCCATGTAGCTCACCGAGTTGTTATTCTCATTTTTAACGTCAGATTCGCCCAAAGGTTTTTCTTTTTCAGGGGTGAGTTCAGCAAAGATAATGGATGAACTGCTCTGGTTATCTTTAATACCCACCTGATCTCTGTCCCCTTTCTTCTCCGACAGCACTTCCAGAGAGGGCAGCTGACTGGGAACTCTGTCTTGTGGCTGAACCACAGGAATATGTTCTTCTATCCACGCAGTGTGATAACCAACAGTATTGGAATGTTGGAGGCCTGCCAGAACTTTTACTTCCCATAGCACGTTCATACAGTCTGTTTTAGTTTAATTCCTAATCAGGCTTTTCTTAATTGCATAAGGCTGACCATCTAGTTTGTTCCAAACCTTGTATACTCTTCCATATCCACCTTTTCCTGAGATAGCAAGCTCTTCAAACTCATTTAAATAGCGTGACATTTGTGCTTCCAAAGCTATCTTTCTAGATCTGCTTTCCTGCGTGTAAAGCTCTTCTTCACAAGGACCCCCGCGAGCCCTCTCTCTGGCAGACCGCATTAAGCGAGCGGTGGCTCTGTTGTGATGCAGCCTCTACAAACTGAACTCATTGCTGCAGGTAAATGAAGGCAGCAGCCCCGTCTTGAGAGAAGTCTGGCAGAGTAATTTAGACACCTGCTTCGAATGATGCAACTTTGGCTCGGGGTACATGGCTTGGGGAGACACGCAGCAGCTGGGTCGCTGCTACAAAAGGGAATGTGTGCTGCTGCAGGGGTTCTTTAACACTTGGAGTTCTGCTAGGACATCGAACTTTGGGGTCTGAGACCTCTGTGGGAAGTCAATGGCAGGGGGCCACGGCCACCACGCACCCACTGACCCCCACTCTCACCCGTGCCACATCATCCTCCATGTTGCTTTCCCCATCCCTAGAGCCACCCCCCAGCATCACTGTTGGGAGTGCTGACAACAGGTGCTCTCTGCGTGCCCCTTGACACTGTTGGCCTCAATATTCTTCCCTCAATTTCATTTCATTTCATTTCTTTCTTTCTTTCTTTCTTTCTTTCTTTCTTGACTTTTCAAGACAGGGTTTCTTTGTGTTGCCTTGGCTGTCCTGGACTCGCTTTGTAGACCAGGCTGGCCTCGAACTCACAGTGATCCACCTGCCTCTGCCTCCCGAGAGCTGGGATTAGACTTCATTTCTTAATATACCTTCTTAGCTAGGAATTCTTGGTAATCCCAGTACTCAGTGAGTTGAAGCAGGAGGATTATCAGTTTAAGGCCAGCCTGAGATACACAGTGAATTTTAGGCCAGCCATGGTTACATAGCAACCCCTGTTCTTCCTCAGACTTCAAATTTGCCCACAGTTGCCATGATTTCTGCCACTCACCGGCTGTGCAATTAAACAGGATCTTGACCTGATGCTAACTTCAGTTTCATATATAAAAAAAAATAAAGCCCCCGGACAGGATAATGTCTATGGCTGTCTTAGTTAGGGTTACTATTGCTATGACAAAACACCATGGCCAAAAAGCAAGTTGGGAGGAGTAAGTTTTATTTGGCTTACACTTCTGCGTCACTGAAGGAAGTCGGGACAGGAACTCAAGCAGGGCAGGAACGCAGAGACAGGAACTGATGCAGGGGCCGTGGCAGGGTGCTGCTTACTGACTTGTTCACCATTGCTTGCTCATCCTGCTTTCTTATAAAACCTAGGTCTACCAGCCCAGGGCTTTACACTTCATGGTCGACAGGCAGAAGATGGGGCCAAGAAAAATAACAGAAAGAAGCCCAAGTAAGATCATAAAGGCCGTAGACACAGTCCTGGTGACCCACTTCCTCCAATAGGCTCCACCTCCTACCTTCACCACCTCCCAGTCAGGCCATCATATTAGAGATCCATCAGGGAACTACACTGACTAGATTCAGCACCCCCATAATCCATTTGTAACTGGAAACACCCTCATAGACATATGCAGAGCTGGGCTTTGCTAACCTCACACGTGTTTCATAACTTATTTAAGTTAAGTTAAATAAGCAGTCAATCAAAATTAACCATTGCAGTGGCCTGCGGTTACCAACATTCTGCTTTGCTCAGCCATGAAGTCGTGCCAACATGGCCTCTATACATCTCCATGCCAATTACAACCAACTGACAGACTTCTGGCCGTAGTAAACATGATCACACCCAAACTGAAGTTAGCAAACCCAAAAATCCAAGCTCTACTTTTAAATGCTATCTTCTCTGACAAATGTACATACAGAGTTTTTTTTTTTTTTTTTTTTTCCTTTTCCTGTGATTTAAAGACAGGGTCTTATGTTGCTCAGGCTGGCCTTGAGTTCACTCTGTAGCTGAGGATGGCCTTGAACTTCTAATACTTCTTCTTCCTTCCAAGTGCTGGCTGGTATTTCAGGAACATGCCACCATATCCATCTTTATTCTGAACTGGGATTGGAGCCCAGGGCTTTGTGCATGCTAGGCAGGTGCTCTCCTAATTGAACTACATCCCCAACCCAATTTATGTTTCATCTTTCTTACCACATGCCAGCGGCTAATAGAGTTCTAGCCTGGTTACAGGCCCCTCCCTCTTGAATTCCCTGATGTAAGTCTGTCTGCTCTAAATGCCCTCCTCTTTTTATCCTTATTTCCAAAGATCATTCTTTTAAAAAATTTTTAAATGTTTGAATTGCCACACTAATTGTGTGTGTTTTGGAGGGACAGTGTGACACTTTAATGCATGACACGATGTGTGGTGATTCAATCAGGGTGATTGGCATCTCCATTGTCATGAACGTTACCATTTTTTTGTGTTGAAAGCATTTATTTTTGGTTGTTGTTGTTGTTGAGAGAGAGAGAGAGAGACAGAGAGACAGAGAGAGACAGAGAGAGACAGAGACATACAGAGAGAGAGAGACAGAGAGAGAGTCAGAAACAGAGAGACTCTATGTAGTCCTGGCTATCCTGGAATTTACTATATAGACCAGGCTGGCCACACCTGTCTCTACTCCTGAGTACAGGGATTAAAGTCATATACCAAATATCAGAAGCTATCCCTCTTAGTCATATACTCTTTATATTTTGGGATGATATATATTTTTTACTTTCTGTTTCCCAACTGTGCTTTAATTCTCCTTGCTTTTGGTATTTGATATTCTATTCCTACAAACATTCCCAATGTTGGAGCTAGAGAATAGGTTTATGTGCTTATTCAACACATATGTGCCAGCAATGTTATCAGCCAACAACAAATTAAGCAGAAGAGAACCATTGTCTTGTGGTGAAGGGGTGAAAAACAAGGAAAGCCCATGAAACACACACACATCAAATGGTAACAAGTAGGGGCTGGGCAATGCCTGTACTTAAATATGGTTTAAGTTTTCAAAGAATCAAAGCATAAGGGCACTTTAGTTCTGAAAGATTTTTAGCAGCAAAGAAAATTTTTAGGAAGAAGCTTACAGGAACCTCTAGAGATTTCAGGAGGGAATAGTACTGGTCGTTGTTGGTATTGCTCTCCTCCTCCCCCTCTTCCTCCTCTTCCTCCCCCTCTCCCCCTTCTCCTCTCCTTCCTTTTCTCCCTCCTCCTCTCCCCCTCCTCCTCCCTCTCCCGTCCTCCCCTCCTCCTCTCCCTCCTCCTCCCCTCCCCTCCTCCTCTCCCCTTCCTCCTCTTCCTACCCCCCTCCCCTCCTCCTACCTCTCCCCTTCCTCCTCCTCCTACCCCTCCCCTCCTCCTACCTCTCCCCTTCCTCCTCCTCCTACCCCTCCCCTCCTCCTACCTCTCCCCTTCCTCCTCCTCCTACCTCTCCCCTCCTCCCCTTCCTTCTCTTCTCTGTACAGATTGCAATGCATAAGGGCAGTGAAAGAAGCACAAGGTACTATGCAATTTTAAAAGGCGCCACTTCCTTAAGAGGTCATTTCCCATGCTGTCCTACATTGGTTAGAGACTTAATTTAAGAGAGAAACGAGAAAAGGCTAAAAATAAACTCACACTGGCAAAGACAAAAACAAATGGGGAAGAAAAAAAACAAAACAAGGTCAATGTTCCAGCAAACAAAACAGGAGGCTCTACCAGCAGAAGGTAGGATAAGGGTCCCTACGGTGCCCTGAGTGAGAAGAGGGAGTGGATCTAATGAGCCCAGAAGAATTGAGGTAGAACTATTTAGAGTTTACACTAGAAGAAAAAAAAATCCTCTTTCTGCAGATTTTATAAGATAAAAAGACTTTGAAACTATCCCTGGCTGCAAACACCTGGATCAGAAAATAGAAACGGAAGTCAGTGGCAGCACAGGACAAAGCTCGTTTGAAAATTAGCCCTCGAAAGGAACAGTTTCCTTAGGTAACCAAATGCCTAAAGGGCAGTTACCATGGGGACATTAGGAGCGACAGGATGGCTGAGGAATCGCTTGTGACCAGTGAGTCAGGGGACCACCAGGGTCTCTCAGAGCTCTTCCTGATTCTTAGGATGCTAAGACAAATCAGCTTAGTTATCCCACCTCCCACACAAGTCTGGTTTGCAGACTTTGAAAACTAGAGTCACAAAGACAGCCTTTAATCCCTCATCCTCTTGGACCCTAAGCCTTGTCTTCTGTTACTAAACTCTGGCCCAAAGGAGAAAAGACAACTTCAAAGCATGTGCCGTAGGTCATACACTAGTGAACATATTCAAGTCCTTTAACTAACCAGGCCTCATCACAAGTTTAGTCTCATGGAGAGCGCCTCATTTGGGGTTTCAAAGAGATAATTAAGAACCCAGACCTCGGGGCTGGAGAGATGGCTCAGAGGTTAAGAGCACTGGCTGTTCTTCCAGAGGTCCTGAGTTTAATTCCCAGGAACCACATGGTGGCTCACAACCATCTATAATGTGATCTGATGCCTTCTTTGGGTATGGAGGTGGACATGTAGTCAGAACACTGTATACATAATAAATAAATAAATAGATAAATAAATAAATAATAAATACTCAGACCTCAGAGATAAGAGTTAAGTTCATGAGTGTGTCTATGTCTGAGTGACCAAACCGACTCATGCTGTGAGTGTTGACACTAGCCATGTGCAGTCCACAGTACTGAATGTAGAGCCAGAAGGAACAGCAGGATTTATGAGACCGTGTGTGTGTGTGTGTGTGTGTGTGTGTGTGTGTGTGTGTACACACTTTTTTATATATTATATTTCGCTTTAGTTGTCTTCTTGTCTTCCAAGAAGTGTTTTGAATTAACAATTTATTTGAATTCTGATTTCTTCAAAGAGAGATCTTTGTTTTAAGGGTATGTATGTTTTGCATGCATGTATGTGTACATGTGTGTGCAATGACTTGAAGGAGCTGGAGGCACATGTAGTTGTGGGTCACGGGGCACGGGTGCTGCAGCTGAAATGCAAATGCTCTTGAGTGCTGAGCCATGATCTCCAGCCAGCATTCTGTTTTTATCCCAGTGTCATCCTTTCCTTTAGATCTGGCTTACACTAGCTCTTATCTTCCAATCAGACTTACTGCATAGGCTCTGTTGTTGCCTAAGTCCCCTGTTTTCATCTCGTGGCTTTTGATTGCTTGTTTGATATTGCTACATGCCAGTTGCCTTGAAGCTTCCTCTGTTTTTGATGGGTCGTCTCTTTGCCCGTTGCTAGCTGAGGTAGGGTGCAATTTCACCCAACACATTTATATTAATCTATCTATCATGTCCTGGTCATCGCTTTCTCTCCTTCTGTTTCTGCCAACCTAATTCCACATGTTTTAGAATTATAAAGTAAGTCTTTATGTTTTCTGCCATGGCTGTTTGGTTCTATTTTCTTGTAGCTCTGTTAACTTTTCCCAACTAAGCTGGACGCTTTGGAGGGTAGGTACCAGGACTCCCACTGATTTCTCCAGAGTCTAGGAAATAGGGTAGAGCTACTATTAACACCACACCTAACCTGGGTGCCTTATAACTGGCAAGGTTGAAGATGCTCTCTCTCAGACAGTACTTCTTTAAGCAATAGCAACACTGGTGAGTACACGAGAGGCAAAGACACCCTCCTATACTATTGGTTGGGAAGTTTAAATAGTCCAGCCGCTATGTACATCAGTGTGGAGGTTCCTTAAAAACTAAAATCAGAAAATATATATGACTCCAGAGAACATACGAAAGAGTCTGAATGAGCAACCATAGAGCTACCACACCCATGACCAACAGTATCCACAGTAGCAAACACATGGCATCAGCTTAGGTGTCCATCAGAAAAACAGACAAGGAAGACACAGCACAAATATTCAATGGAATTTTACTCAGCCATAAAGAAGAAGGCGTGGAACTGGAGGTCACTACGGTAAATGACAGAAACCAGACTCAGAAAGACAATGTTATATGGGTTTTTTTTTTCCATCTGTGGAATATAGATTTTTAAATATCTGTAGGTAAGACGTAAAAGTGGAAAGGGGACAATTTGGGAAGAAAGGGACTGGCAGGGATGAGAAGAAAAGATGCAGTGCAGGACATGGTGTGCGCATGCGACTATCTCAGGATGAAACCCACCATTCTGTACAATGAATATATGCTAACAGCCCTCCCCGTGAAGCAACTCTGTAGCCTGGGAAACATCTGGAGATGAGGAGCACCAGGCTGTGACCGTTATCCTGATAGGCTGAGGACAACTGTTCTTTTTCAGGTGGTCGGCAACACAACTTCCGGAAGCTATAGCTACAGCATCCAGAAGAGCCTGGCCTTCGCTTATGTTCCAGTGGAGCTCAGTGGAGTGGGACAGCAGGTGGAGGTTGAATTACTGGGTAAAAACTACCCAGCAACCATCATACAAGAACCCCTGGTGCTCACAGAACCTGCCAGAACCAGGCTTCAAAGAGACGGTAGAAAGACAAAGACTTGAGAAGGATCCGCTCCGGCGGCGGCTGAGCTGGAGCTGACAGGACTGCTCTCGAGCCCCCTCCTGCCACGATGGAGGTAGCCAAGACTTCAAAGTCATCAAGATCTAGACCTTTATCTTAGTTTAAAAAAAAAAACAAAAAAAAACTTTTAATTGTTTTCTAAACATGGTGGTTTGATTAATTAGCAATCTGTGTTGTTCCTTCGAATGAAGACTTGAAGATGAACATGGTTTTATTACCCCAAGCTGATGTTTGTGAAACCCAATCAGAGAGGCGTTAGGTGTTTGCCAGTACAAAATCACGATTCTAATGGAATTAAAGGACTGCGATTTTAGATTTTAGGAAAACAGGATGTGGCTGACAGCTGAAAACAAATGAATAAATTATCTTTTACATAAAAGAGAGGCAGTGTCATGGATGGATTTGCTTTATTGAGAATTTTTTCCTTAGGTGGATAAGTGATGATTTTACCTTTTCACAATATGTCTACGATGGGAAACAGCAGTCTTTGTTATTAGTTTGTCACGTACACTGTCCTGCAGTCCTCTGAAATGTTTACCAGTTTCTTAATGGCTCCTGTGGAAAGCGGCTTTAAGGACATCACACTTGCCCTTCCCAGGCACTCTCTTACACAGGGCTTGCAGGAAGAAGAGCCTTCCCAAGGAAACAGTACTTGTAAATCGTCAGAAACGAAGCTGAGGACTAAATAGATTATGCCAGCACAGACACAGTTTGAATACTGAGCGGCTCTTCTTGAGAAAGAATTAATGCAAGCTGACATCACATGGTACCCTTCTGAGCAGCTTTTCACAAAGCATTTGACAACACAGGTCAAACAAAAGCTTCAGAGCTAGCAGGATTACCCTCAACCTTGTGGGTGACAAGGGGGAAAAAAAAAGAAGTTGAGAAATAATCCTTTGATATACTTCTTAAAATCATTAGAGTTTAGTTGATCGAATAAATCCAAAGGGGCTTAAAGGTGGTTTATCATTTATGATTAATTTACACATCTATGCATTTACTGCATGGTTTTGAACTTTCCCTAGGTATTAAAGAAAGCTGGACATGAAGCTTTTAAGGGTGCTGTAATAAAAATAGACTCTAAAATTAGTTCTTACCCTGTAAGCTTTGAAATGACATCAAATTTACATCTTAAACGTTTCATCAGAGTAATCGTATATTAAGATTCTCGCCTACCATTTGTTCCCTTTGGTATGTCCTTTTACATACAGAGGCGACCTTTGTTTGCAAATACTTCCCGATTATCAGGAGCATTGTCAGGCTTGAGCCCGGTTCCCCATTTCTGCTGATAGAAGCCCATGCATAGGAATAGGAAGGCTGACTTCCTGTCCTTGCCTGTGTTACCGATGGGCACAAGAAGCAATGTAGATACCACAGTATTGATAGCTAGGCACAGTGGCTCATTCCTGTCATCCTAGCCCTCGGAAGGTAGAAGCAGGAGGATTTCCTGAAGTTCTAGGGCAGCATAGGCTACAGAATAAGACACTAAATAATAATAATAATAATCCCCAAACCAAACCAAGCAAAAACCCAGTACAACAGTGAAATGCACAGGACGTTGAGACTTGAAAAGAAGTCTACTCTATAGTATTGACGTGGGGTCGGCTTAGACCCAGCACAACTCAAGACACCAGGTTAATGTAGATGACAAAAATTTACTGTAGTGGCCGCTACTGATCGGGGCCACAGAGGAGACTGGGGAGCTGAACTGTGACCCTGAGCCCTGTTATTATGGGTAGAATAAG
Organism: Acomys russatus; assembly: GCF_903995435.1. NCBI lineage: Eukaryota > Metazoa > Chordata > Mammalia > Rodentia > Muridae > Acomys > Acomys russatus. The sequence continues at coordinate 14,968,922 of NC_067166.1, forward strand.
CCTGAAAACCACAAACATCTATGCCAAGTTATAGTTACATTTTCCCACCAATCGGGAATTAGGGATCAGAGCTTTCCTTAGGTGGTTGGTCTGTGTCAACTGACCCAGAGTGTAGGTTTTATAGCCCAACCAATCAGACCCATTTGTTCTCTTGTAGTTAGGAACAATCCTGTTTTAAGGAACAAAGGATGACTAACAGGGAGCTGTGGTTAGGAACAGTCATTGTGTCCCGGAACAGAAGATAACAGAAGCCGTTCCACTATTGGGAAGTCCCCCAGCTCCCCAGGGCCTGGGACCTTGAACTTAGCTTCCCCCTATGATTAAATGGAGTCTGAAAACAAAATAACAGCACTTAGGACAAGTTTCTTTGCTTGTTCCCATCAGTATAAGCCTGCGTCTTAACTTCCTAGGAATTTGCCTGGGTTCCCTTTTTTTTTTTTTGCTCATGTTGTGCTATTAGAAGTTAGGTCACCCTTGCACTTCCATCCCCGCAGCCAGCGTTCTGACCGTGCTCCAAGCGATCCATTGCTAATCAATCACACACAGCCCAGCTTAGCCTTAGAAAGGTGAGTCAAGCAGATTTCTCCCCGTGGGAATATGAGCTGCAGCTGTGGCGGCTCACAGACAAGGTGGTGAGCACGCAGACTTGCAGCTGAAGAGAGAGCGCAGAAAAGGAAGCCATGAAGCCAGCAGGGGGTGAGAGCTCCTGAGAAAGGAGCCCCAAGAGAAAAGAGAAGGAGAGCTCCCAATGGCCCCTCAGTCAGCTTTTGGATGAGTTCCGTGACCCATAAGAGCCCAGGTAAAGTCAGGCCTGGCAGCTCAGGCCTATAATCCCAATTACCTGGAAGCCTGGGGCAGTATACTTCCAAGTTCAAGGCCAGCCTCGGCAACTTAGTGAGCTCTGGTCTCAAAATCAAAAGTATAATGGGCCAGGGCTATGGGGTAGCGGTAGTGTACTTTGCAACCACCTACGAGACCCTTGGTTTGATGCTCAGCTTTAGGGGTAGGGGAGAGTGAGGGTAGAAGGGAGAGCCCAAGTGTAGCCACTTCCGGAAAGCGGATCATGTGCTGGGGGATCCCAGAGAACCGGGCCTAGGATCAGGGTGAGCTCTTGAGTAGCAGACGGTCAGCATTCTTGAAAATAGCGGAATGGGTGGGCAAGATGGTTCAGCAGACGGAGGTGCTTGTAGCCAAGCCCGACAACCTGAGTTCATTCCCTCGGAGCTACACAGCCTGCGGAGGAACCAACTCTCACCTGTTATCCCCTGACCTCTCTGCAGGCACCGTAGCACAACGTGACCCACCCTCCCAAATACATAAACGAACAAATAAATACAGTAACAAATGTAAAGGTACCAGAGAGGTGTGTAGAAGAATTATATGGGAGATTCAATCTAAAAAGAACTTATGATGGCTGATGGCTGCAACTAGTGGCACACACCTGCAATCCCAGAACTTGGGGCTGAGGCAAAGAGGATGGGGAGTTCAAGGTCATCCTGGGCTACAAGAGACTCAGGTACAGGGATGATGTTTATGGATGTTGTTACTGTGTTGCCGATGGTCACATCCTAAGGAATTCATTCTCTCTCTCCTTTCCTATGGATAAAGGAGAACAGGCAGGAGGAAAGGGGATTATAAACCTTCTGAAATTTGCTGTGTGGAGGATGTGGAGGAGAAGGCAGGCTAGATTCTGGGCTTTTGTGGCCCTGCCCTTTGTGTGTATTTAAACTGAACCAAAAGAAAGCAGAGAAGGGGTAGGAAAGAGCAGCTGCGAAAGCAAAGATGTTTCAGAACACCAGGTTCTGGGGAAGAGAATGGAGTTAATTCTGTCCTTTTGAGGCGTCAGTGCATGGAATGACCTCCTGTCCCTAATGCCTATTGTAACTGAACAGAAGCTCATTGCCGTATATAGACTTCCGGTCTGGTTAACTTTACTGTGTGGTGTTTTTAATCAACTTGAAAGATTAAAAAAAATAATCTTTAACATATAAAGTTAACTAAATGGATCTTAATTTTTTTTTAATGTACAAATTATCATCCCAGTTTTATCTGTCTGCCACTAATGAGTCATAAAATTAGCTCATGTTTTTATGGAAAATAGTAAAGTAAGGTCTGAGGAGTGGCAAGGGGACTGTGTACTAATTCGCGTTTTCTCCATGGAGAGACTTTAGGAGTGTTTTGGAGGCTACAGAGCGTGGAGGTAGTGGATAGTACGGAGGCTTCTGGACTGAGATACTCCAGACCTGCTTCCCAAGGCGTGCGACCAACGGAGAAGCACAGCTCCCGTTCCATCCACCGGCCACGCCTATATTTCAAATGTGTAACTGACAGCTTAGTGAACAGTTTGTTGTTCTATACAGCTGGGCCTGGGAAAGCAGGGATTACTAGGCAAGCCTCCACCCCTGCCCCACCCCCCCCCCACCCCTACCCCACCCCAGCCCATCCCACCCCACCCCTGCCCCACCCCCATTACATATTGGAGGCCATTGGGGAGGACCCCTCTCTCCAGGTGGGCTTTGGAAGTCCCACCTCTAGTTTCTTGTTAACATTAAGAGTGGAGCTCCCTCCTTAGGATCTAAATTACAGTGCAAAGAGGTGACTCCTTGTTGAGACCCTTCAAAGCAAAGCTACTTCCTCTGGTCAAACGAACAGGACCCAAGGTCGGCCTGTGCCCTGAGTGGAGACTTCACAGTAAGATACCCAAACCATTACATACTACTCTTTCCTTTTAAGGATTGCGGCTGGACCTGTCAATCAGCTGAGTAGGGAAGCTAGTTCACTTGAAGATGTGCTAAGGAGTGGAGAGGACTAAATGTCCCTTTAATGTGGTTGGGTACTTAGCCCTCCAGAAGCCTGCCCATCACCTATGCTTGAAGTACTCCCACGAAGCTGCACGGCAGAGCCTGGCGCCTTTCCCTAATCCTGACTTTGCCTTTTCTTCCCTTCAGATATTGGCCAAAAGCCTACACATGCATTTCCTGGAACTCCGGGCTTTCTCTTCCTCCCAAGACCTCTCCTTTCCACCCTGCAAGTGCTTGCTGACATCAATTGCAAGTGGCATGGCTTTGCCTTTTCTCTCTTCTCTCTCTCTCTTCCTCCCTCCTTCCCTCTCTCCTCTCTCTTGCCTCTCTTTCTTCTCTCTCTCTCTCTCTCTCTCTCTCTCTCTCTCTCTTTCACTCTCCTCTCTCTCTCTTCTCCCCTCCCCCGGAAGCTGCCAAGGGAAGTTTGCCCACTCTGTTGACTTTCTCTCAGACACTAATAAAATCATACTTAAGCTTCTTTCAGAGTCTGTTTTTGTTTGTTTTGTTTTGTTTTATTAACTTTCTTTCTTAGGGAAAATAAGAGGTTTCTCTGGTAACACCGTTTTCCTGGCCCGTCCAGGTTACAGAAGCCTTAGGCAAGCATTTAGGAAAAGAACAGATAACTCTTCAGTTAAAAAACAACTCTGTCACCAGGTGTGGTGGCGCACACGTCTAATCACAGCACTCGGGAGGCAGAGGCAGGTGGATCTCTGTAAGTTCAAGATCAGCTTGGTCTACAAAAAGAGTTCCAGGACAGCCAAGGCTATATAGAGAAACCCTGTCTCAAAAAATAAAAAACAAAAACAAAAACAAAACAAAACAAAACCTGATGGCGTCATGAATGTCGAATGGACAAAACATTCTGAGAATGAGGGGACAGGAAAGGGGGGCAGAACGTAAGGAGATGCCAAGTAAGAATAAAAGCTGAAAAGTGCTCCTTAGAATCAACTTCTTTGGTGCTGTGAGCACAAGTAGTTAGTTATAGGGGACCAGTAACGAGAAAAGCCAGACCACACCATAAATTGAACAAGGCAAGGGGTTAGAGAAGTGGGGCATACTTTTTTTTTTTTTTTTAACTCCAGGGAAAATAATCTTTGAATAAGATGAATATAAAGAGTGTCAGTTAGCAGCAAACATTTGGCTGCAGTTAAAAAAAAACCAACAACAACTCAATAACAGAAGCTGGGGCAATTGTTTTACTGGATCACTTAAGAAGTTTGGCAGGTGCCAGAACATCCAAAATAGCTTAGTTCTCTTTTCCGACTCTGTTAAAGCTGCCTCAGTTCTAACCATACACATCTGTATGACTCACATCGGAAGAAAAGGAGACGCCACGTAAGATTAAAGCCTGAAAAAATCGGCACGTGTTAAGCAGAGTGGTTATTGATGATGAGTAGTGGCACGAACAATTTTAGGGAACTGATGAAGACAAAAGCCGGCTGTCTTTGATCATCCATATCAATATGTGGTTATGATTAACACAGATGATTGGCTTCAGACCAACACTTTTGATTATTTCCATCTTTGGGTGTTTAAGAGTTCACGTGTTTGACCCGATAGTGTCTTCCACTGTCACTTTTCCCCTTAGTTTTGTTTGGTTGGTTTGGTTTCGGTTATAGTTTTTCGAGACATGGTTTCTCTGTGTAGCTATGGCTGTCCTGGAACTTACTCTGTACACCAAGCTGACCTCGAACTCATAGAGATCCACCTGCCTCTGCCTCCCTGAGTGCTGGGATTAAAGGTGTGTGCCACCACTGCCTAGCCACCCATGGTTTTTATGTGCGTGCTGGGATTAGAACTCAGGTCCACATGCTTGCACAGTTTACCAACTGGCCATCTCCCCAGTCCCCTTGATGTATTATTGAGATATGGTCTCATTTTATAGCCCAGATTGGCTTTGATCCATTTCTCAGCCTCCCAAGTGCTAGAATGGCAGGTTTATACCACTGTGACAAACTATCTCCTACGTCTTAATGAACATTGCACTGTTTATAGAGGTGGTTTGGATAGTTACAGTTTTCTCACGGGTTCTCAATATTCCCAGCTCCATGCAATTCAGTTTTTAGAGTGACTTTTTGCTGCTGGAATCACTCAGGTTTACATAGGTTGAGCTTATGTCTTCAAGTCCTATAGATCTAGCTATCCTATGTTTAACGTCCAAATTGGAAATTACAGTAGCCGCAGAGGATTATAAATACAAAGAGACAGAAGGTGAGCATCTTCGTTGCTGTTGTTCTGTGTCACTGGAGTGTCTGTTAGGTGTATTATAAAACAGTAGGCAAACTGAGCATCAATGTGTACAGTAAGAGAAAAATGGTAGGATCATATGTGAAATAGTTCACTGATTTTGAATATATTTCAAATCCAGACTCTTTGAATTGTTTAAAGGTTAATTTATTTTTGTTTCTGTGTAATATGTATCTATGTGAGTGTTTGCCACCTGTATGCAGGTGCCTGTGGAGCCAGAGGAGGACACTGGATCACACGCACGTGGAGTTACAGGCAGTTGTGAGCTACCCAACGTGGGTGCTGGGAACTGAACTCCAGTCCCCTGAAAGAGCAGCAAGACCTCTGAATTGCTGAGCCCCAGATTTCCTCTTTCCAAGTGAAAACCAAAGGAGCACGTGCTGAATTTTCTGATGAACCAGGACATTTTCAAGTACAGAGATAGTGGAAAAAAATCCAGAATTGTTCTCAAAGGAACCAAGACACAGACTATGGTGGTATGGTTGTGAAAGCAGATTCACCAAATTTATCATCGGATTGAAGTTTTTTTTTTCCCCCTAATCACTGGCGTGCCTGTTGCTCATGTAAAAGAAACTGTGAAATCAAAAGCTTAAAAAATGGTTTTTTAGTAAATGGGCAAATCTAGCCGCACTGACACTTAAACCCTGATACTTGAAGGAAAGTGGCTTTGAAGTCATTGACACTTTTGTGAAACTCCCTGAGGCTTAAAGACAGAAAGGCTGAGGGGCTGGGGAGATGGCTCAGGGGTTAAGAGTTCTTGTAGAGGACCAGGACTCCATTCCCAGCACCCACAGGGCAGCTTACAACCGTGTTTAACTCCAGCTCCAGGGAATCTGACTCCCTCTACTGGCCTCTATGGGCACTGCACCCATGTGGTGCTCATACATACATACATACATACATACATACATACATACATACATACAACTAAACACTCACATACATGAAATTTTAAAAGTAAATAAATACATTACACACATGCCAGACCAGTTTGTTGCAACAGAATGTATAGATATTAAAATTGTCCTTTTAAAAAACTATATTATTTAAATATATTTTAGAAATAGTATCTTCTTTTTTCCCTTTTGTGACGTAATAGTTGTTTCATTTTTATTTTTCTCATTTGTTTTTTACTGATATAATTATATATGTGTACATCAATAGAAAATTTTCAGTTTTTATATTTCTTTTCTAGTTACTATTTCTTGTTTTATTTCATGTTATTACTGAAAAAAATAACTGTCATATTTAAAGATTTTTAAAAAATGAATCACATCATGTGGTTCTCCAAAATGTTTTCCTTTTTCCAGTATTGGGGATTGAATCTATGGCCTCGAACACGGCAAGCGAGCATTCTACCACTGCGCTACCACTTAGACCCGCCTTTAAGACAGAGTCAAAGTTGCCCAGGCTGGTCTTGAACTGCAAAACTCTTCCTCAGCTTGCTGAGTAAGGGACCTCACCAGGAACACTTGAACTAGTGGGGTGAGCGGGACGTCCCTGTGTGGCTTCTCCGCGAGCTTAACTTGCCAAACAGTAAATACTCAACCTATAGGCAGAATGATGCAGATGCTCTGAAGACCACAGCACTCCGTAGGATCCTGTGGACCAGACACGTGCAGCAGGTGGAACCATAGAAAAGATGCAACCCTACTGTAGCCACCCTCATCTGTGTCCAAAGAGGCTTTCTTATTCTCAGCCCCCCAAACCCTGACCAGAGTCTCTCATTGACTCAGTCCAGCTGGATGTCAAGGAGGTGACGAGGCCTGGGCTCTTGTGTAAGCTTCGGCTCCTTGTGATATAGAGCAAAGATGAGGAGGACCATGGGCGACAGCGGCGAGATGTCTGTTGATTCGTGGTCAAGAGGAGCACGTATGCCCAGTCGGAAGGAGTGAGTGCTGGGAGAGCTAATACTTTAAGAAGTGCGGTGGTGGTGCGAGCCTTTAATCCCGGGACTAGGGAGGCAGAGGCAGGTGAATTGCTATGAGTCCAGGACAGCCAAGGCTACACAGAGAAACACTGTCTACGGGGGTGGGGGGTGGGGGAACCTGTCTGCGGCGGGGCAGGGGGGAGGGTGGGGGGGGAAGAAGTCTACTTACGTTATGACTGCACTAATTACTTTTATTGCTGTGACTACCTGACCAGAAGCGGCTTCAGGGTAGAAAGGTTGATCTGGGGTCATGGTTTGAGGAGACAGTTCACCGTGCGAGGGAAGGCATATGGTGACATTAGCTTGAGGCTGTGGTAATAGGAGGGACAGGCTGTTTGCTCACACCTCTCACCAGAGACAGGAAGCAGGGCTGGGCTATAAACTTCAAGCTCATCCCTGACCTAGAGACCCTCCAACTAGGCTGCCCCTCCTAAAGGCTCTACAGTGTCCCCAAACGCAGCATTACCTGGGAATGAAGTTTTCAAAGCACAAATCTCTAGAGAACTTTTTACACTTAAGCCATAATGCAAACATTTTTTTTTCTCCAAGACAAAGTGAAATATACTATTATTTAGGTTCAAATAGGAACACACACACACACACACACACACACACACACACACACACACACACTGAATCTGGTATTTCTTATTAATAATTCTAGGAGTTTAAAGACATAGTTTACATTGTGTGATTTTTTTTTAATATTATTTAACACAATTGTGTACATTTTGCTTTTTCAAGACTCTCCTCAAAATAGCACATATATTTCACTTTTTTCCCTAGTAGTGGAGTTTTTTTGTTTGTTTGTTTGTTTGTTTGTTTTAGAGTATGGTTCTCTTCAATACATGTGCTCACATTAGTTTGTATACTCTGACATGGTTGGACAGATTTGTCATGTGGCTTATTTTTAAGAAATGGGTATAAAGTGTAGACAGCGTGGCTTACCCCTAAAATAAGCAGTGTTCACATTGCTTTTTATGCACAAAATAAGGGCACAAAAGGATGCAAAGGTCCATGAGTTGTAGAAGGCACATACTAACTAGGTCGAGAAGAGAGCTGCCGCCATGGCCAGGCTGTGGTCAAGCAGAGAGGATCACCTTCTGTTTTCTAGGATCCATTGCCGCCAGTGCCCTGCAAGGCCAGATTGCCTTCTCAGGGCAGAGCGTGCTCTGCTCTCGGCTCCAGCTCTGAGGTTGGAGATGGTAAGCAGTGGGCAGGATGAAGGGGTCAAGGCAGTTTCCTTCTGAAACTTCACTCTCAGCCCTTATTCAAACTTGCCCACTTCGTAAGTTTGGAGAGTCTTAGAGCTAAAGGCAATTTTATTTTACTTTTTTATTTTATTAATTTATTCATATTACATCTCAATTGTTATCTCATCCCGTGTATCCCCCCATTCCTCCCGCCCTCCAGTTTTCCCCTTACTCCCCTCCCCTATGACTGTGACTGAGGGCTAAAGGCAATTATTATTCTTTTCTTTTTTCTTCTCACCTTTTCCCTCCCGACACACACACACACACACACACACACACACAGAGAGAGAGAGAGAGAGAGAGAGAGAGAGAGAAAGACAGAGACAGAGACAGAGACAGAGACAGAGAGAGAAAGAGAACAAATTCAACAATAAACAATAAAAGCCACTGCTTATGAGAATTTTTATGCTATAATATGCTATTGAATATGCTGTATGGATGCTCAAGGGTTCTTCCTGTTTCAGGAGGACCAGCAAGTGTAACACTCTAACAGCAGGTAGAAGGGCCAAAGGACCTCAGGACACTCCTCGGCCACCTGTTTTAGGGATTTACAAGCCCATGAGAGCCTTTCCTTAGTCGTAAATGCCTCCCACACCAATGTCTATAGCCTAGTGTATCATGAAAGCAGTTTAGAACAGACTTCAGTCCTGTTTCTGATCCTCAAGGGCCTAACTGTGGCAGCCAGGAACAGAGTGGTGAGTAATGCTAACCACAACTTACCACAGGGGCATGCAGGTCAGTTATCTCACTGAAGAGATATCTCTTACCAGTCTTATCTCAGTTGGGTAGCTTTTCTTCATACGCACCAAGCACCAACGGTTGGTTGTGAGTTCAGACAGAAGGTGTTAGGGCTGCTTGGTCTTTGTGGCTGGCACTTAGCATAGTCAAAGGTGTTGAAACAAACAACGGTTGGGGAGGAGAAGCATTGAAGCATAGGCGTTCTGACTCACACCTTACCTTGCTGGTCTGTAGCTCGGAGACAGTGGGAGTGCATGGCTGTGTGTGTGGTTCCCTAGTGTAGGTAAAGACTCCTTCATGGCAGTTTGCAAACTGTGTTGTTACATCTAATAACGTCATTGTTCCTAACAGTGTTGATAGGAGTAGGACAAGAAGAAATAGCTACTTAGGTGCAGAGATTTTTTTTTTTTTTCAAAACTGAAGGTATGGTAAGATACATGGTGAAAAACTAAGTGTGCATCCATCCCTAGGGATGACCAGTCTCTCTCTCTGTCTCTCTGTCTCCCTGTCTCCCCACTCCTCCCCCCATACACACACACCTGCAGAAAATAAAAACACGCCATCCCTAGCTTTCCCTAATTTCAAGGAAAGCTATATTGGGACTTGTTCCACATTACCTTTTTAAGTGATTAAAACTTCCAGGCACATAACTGACAACACTTTGAAACATAAAATGGTAGTGACAGCTCTGTTTCAACAGCAGCAGAGAAGATGAAGTACTTTGGAGTTGATTTAATAAGAAAGATGTAAAAGCGTCAGAGGAAAATGTTAATGTGCTCCTAAAGGTTGCAAAAGCAGGCCCTGGGAAGCGGCATGGCCCCTCTCAGTCTCAGATACAACTGAGTATCATGGGGAGCTTGGCTTCTGCAAACTAACGTAGAAACAACTCAGTTCCAATAAGGCACCAACAAACATTTTACTTACTTAGTTTAAGACTTGCTGTACTGGCCCTGAGCCGACCATCTTTTTCTCTTGGCCTCCTGAAGGCTGGAGTTACAGATGTGTACTACCACACCCAGCTCCAAAACTCTTTCACCAGACCAAACACATTGATATGAAAGATCACACAGGAAAGCAAGATGCAGGGATAACTAGGAAAACACCAAAGGTACAAAGCGGTGGGAGGTCACTGCTCCTAGCATCACATATTGCAAAGCTTATGCATGGCTCAGTAACACAAATAATACAAACCATGGGTAAATAAAGCCAGTGGAATAGCAAAGAACAACCTGAAATAGGCCCAAGTTTCTATGGAAACAAAGTATATGATAATAGTGGTATCTATATCTTTGAGGCACAAATGGGCTTCTTTTATAGTGCGCAATAATAATAGTTCAGCATCTGGAAGTATCACACTTTACAATGATTTTTTTTTTTTTTTTTTTTTTTTGAGACAGGGTCTCATTTTATAGCCCAATCAGCTTGGCCTCCAACCTGTGTCTGCCGTCAAGTGCTGTGATTAAAATGTGTGTCTGCAGTCCTGGCTGCGGTTGACTTTAAATCGCTAATTTTAGAGGTCAAGAATCAGAGTGATTTACACTTTAATCTTTGGGTCAGGTATCTGCTCAATTTTGTTTGTACCCCTTGTGTCCCCTCACCTGGGGATAAGGGAGTTTGAAATCCAGGCTGACTTAAGACGGTCGTGATAGCCTCCCGCCTTCTTGGTTTGTGGTTTCCCAAGGCAGTCTTTATTCTTGCTCCAATAGTTTGTCCCTGAACAACCGGCCTTTTCAAATGGCACATAGCCAAACCCGTTTGGTGACACTGTGAGCATAGGTGCAGGTTTTTATGTGGGCCTACAATCTTAATTCCTTTGGGCAGATTCCAAAGTGTGGTGCTGCTGCAAAAAGTATGGTTGGTTTTGTAAGAACAGGCCCAACTGCCTTCAGCACAGTAGTTATTAGTTGCTGGTGGTAGTGAAACTGTTCAAACCCAGGCACATATGGATGGGGAGGGGAATAGAGCTAGTGGCACCCACAGTGAACCTATGGCTTCATATAGACACATGCAGACAAAGGAAGTGGGTATGTATACAAAAGACTTATGTATGCACTGAATGCAAATCACGGCTCTCGCTCTAAAGTGAATAGCAGCTAGTTTATTCAAAGCAGAGTAGGAACTGTCCATGCCTCAGGAACACAGATCCTACATGTACCACTGCAGAAGAGCTCACAGATGGAAGAACCCCATAAGCTAAGGCACTTTCCAGTTATATCGGGGGACATCAGGTAGGTGGACTACAGTCCAGCAGAGACTCTCTTCTGTAGGTTTCGCATGTGGTCTTGTAACATTCTTAGCTTAGGTTAGGCTTGGGGGGAAGCTAGTGCTCTGCTAAGTTACTGTGTTCCAAAAGAGTTCCCCCAAGGAATGCAAAGACATTTTCAGACCCAGAGATTGACAATACATGGTTATTAGGGTGGCTGAAGGTAGCCCAAGATGATTTTAGCTCTTGACTGGAAACACTGTTTTTCTCCTTAATCCCAGAGTTCTAAGTAATTAGCTGCCAGGACTTCAACAGGGGTGTGGTTTCTTCAGAGAACTTCAGTGCAGTGTACAGACATATGTCTAGTTGCTATTGACCACCTTCTGAGAGCCAGGAAGCAATGACGACACAAGACAAGAAACACACCTCGGCACCACTTTGGGTTTCCACCCAGACACATTCCTTAGAGAAATACCCAATTCCAAATTAGACGAGGGCTAATACACAACGGGCCTAGGAAATCTTATTGTGCCAAAAGTTAATGATGAAATTAGAGATTAAAAAGGAGGAGCCAAAAGGACACAAGAACCAGATCACAGAGGCTTCTGTGGCCAAATTGGAGAAAATTTAGGCATAGAAATAACCACATGACTCCTGGCTATATATATTTAAATGTGGTGTGTGTGTGTTGTGTGTGTGTGTGTGTGTGTGTGTGTGTGTGTATGGGGGCATGATTATGCTAAAGGACTATGGCATACTGGTCAAAACAAAAATTCAAGAGTTCATAGTGAATTAAATACATAGGAGACTCAGAAGGTCACTAAAACTCAGAAGGAAATTAAAAAGTCACCATTGGTAGCCATCCTAATTATAATCTATTCCTGCAAGAAATGAAAACCAATAAGCAATAGTTTGAGGACTCCTTGCAAGCGGGAAATGATAACTTTGCAGTGGGGACCTGAGGCCGGTAATGCAGTGATCCCACAAGAGAGCAAACCAATTGTCTGTCTGTCTGTCTGAGGCACCAGGAAGCACCCATATCACTTTCCTGAGCTTTTGTATAGGAAAGATTTGCTTGAGTCAAATCCAAAAGAAACACCAAGCAAACACCAGCAGTTTAAAAAAAAAATAACTATTGGGCGCAGTATGTATGCCATGGGTGATTAGTGTCTCATCCATCTGCGTGTTTCCGGGCATCACCAGCCTGCACGCTGAGTTGGACATGGAGGACATGGGGAGTCTGGGGTGTGTATTTAGTTTCAGGAGTAGTAATTACAGGAGGGCTTTTCGTCTTAAGCTGTTTGATTTTTATCAAGAAAAGTCTGGGACGGTGGCATATGACTGTAATCCCAGTTCCTCACACTATTAAGACGCAGAGGCAGGAGGGCAGAGCTGGAGGAAGCTATCTAAGATATTCTCCTTGGGTTTTATAATGCCGAAATTTAAAAACTTCCCGGCTACATTTTACTAAAGATGAGAAGTACTTCTCCACTTCAAAGAAAAAAATGTTAACTGTGTTAAGAGAGAAGCATATTTAAGGCTAAGTTTTCCAAAAAAGGAAAAACATTTACTCTCACACAAAGGCAGAAGTGAATATATCCGAAGATTTTATTTAACTAACTAAGGAAGAAACCGATAAAGAAACGAAAACTGGTATAAGGACCACAGGAAACGCCAACCAGCTGTGGCAGAAGTCTTCCGAGTTTATCAGCAATAGTGACTTTTCGAGGCTCTCATTCATCTGAAGCTTCTAACGCCCTAAAATAATTCCTACGGATCTGGTCTCAGCCCAAGACGGTGTGTTCTCTAGGGACTGCAATATTTTCCCTCCACCTAATAGTTAATCACTCATCTCTAGACATTGAGTAAGCAGATAGTCTCTTACAGGCACACCTGGTGGGGGGGGGGAGGACGGAGGGTGGGAGGGAGAGAGAGAGAGAGAGAGAGAGAGAGAGAGAGAGAGAGAGAGAGAGAGAGAGAGAGAGAGAGAGAGAGAGAGGTGATAGAGATGATAGATACAGAGAGAGACAGAGACAGAACTTGAAATGAAACTCCACTACCAAAAAGAAGGCCCTGTTTGGCCCACTGCTAATGGGAAGGAAGTGGCTTCATGGGCACACAACTCATAAATTAATCGGAAACACCATCTGCAGGGCTCTCTCTTTTCTCACCTGCCCCAAGCTATGGCTTTGAATTAGACACAAGTTGCTGGTTACAACAGCACCACAGAGAGAGAGAGAGGGAGACAGACACACAGACAGACACACAGAGAATGTGGAGGCAGGAGCTGGGTTCTCCTGCAGTAGAAGGGGTCGCTAAAAATAGTGCTTAGCCTTCAAGGTTGCAGTTAGATTTAATGGTTAGATTTAATCAGATAAAGTCTGTGAAAACACGTTGCAACTTGTGATTTTCAACTTCATGGCTGGGAAAAAATAACAGGCCTTTGGGCCTTTGGAAGCACCAGCAGTTTGCAGGCACGCTCTGCTCTGTGCCGGCTCCTCCCCCGGACCACACCGGGAGGCGGAGGCCGCGCACGCCGGCCCTCCCCAGCCCCGGGCCCGCCCAGGTGACTGTAATCTTGCGGGGTCCCAAGCACTCAGTTCCCCATTCTGTCCCAGCAGCTGGGGCTCCACAGGCTGCGAAGAATGGGCAGGCTGAGCGGATGCAGGGGGAGCCGGGCCAGAGATCCAGGGCCGCAGCTGCCGCTGTTGCTGCTGCTACTGTCGCCGGGATGGGCCTCCCGGGCCTCCCAGCCGCCCCATGTGGTCTTCGTGCTAGCGGACGACCTGGGCTGGAACGACGTGAGTTTCCACGGCTCGACCATCCGCACGCCGCACCTGGATGCGCTGGCGGCCGACGGGGTGGTCCTGGACAACTACTACGTGCAGCCGCTATGCACGCCCTCGCGGAGCCAGCTGCTCACCGGCCGCTATCAGGTACTGGGCGGCCTCCGCCCCGGCCCACCTGGGCCTTCCGTCTCGCGTGGCACCGTGAGCCCGAGCGTTGTCACCCAGGGGGCTCAGTCCGACCGCGATCGCTGCCCAGGATTCCCCAGGCTGGTGCCCAGCGTGGCCTCTGCGCATGCCTGGTTTCCTCTTGCTGGTGGTGTGCTGGACTGGCTTTCGTTTTCTGTAGGTCAGAGGAGAGGGGGTTTCTGGGAACTCGAGGTGCAGTGTCTGTGAACCCCCAAGGAGAAAGATAGGTCGGGTCCTGAGGAGGAAGGATGGAGGAGAAGGAGGCCGAGGGAGGTCCAGAGTGGAATTAAACTGAGAGACCGCTTTGGGGAGGATCCTGGTAATTGATGTGCCCCAGTGGTCCCTAGGTCAGGAGAATTGGAAACCACGATGGGAGTTTTAGAGATTAGCTTGGAAACGCTAGAAAGGCTGGGATTGTTGACAAAGAGAACATCATGTGAAAAGCCTTCAGCAAGTGAGAGCTTGGGCCGGGAGGGGGCGGGGATGAGGGCGGGACAGTGAAAGGACTTAACCTTTCTTTCAGTCCTCCTTGTGCCTGAGAGCCAGGCCACAGCTGAGACAATTTACAGCCTAGGCTCCTCTGTGTCTCTCTTTCCTTTAGTAAGCTACCCGCTTGCCTGTAACTAACTGTATGTCAACACCTGGAAACTCTAGCGCCGCCCTCTAGATCATCTCCCTGCTGTGCACGACCAACGATGGAAGTCATTTCCAGGTTCTCCGCACCCCTAGAATGAAACATAGGGGTATTGATACTCCTTCCACATTTGAGGGTGAATCCAGCCCATACGGCTATCTTCACTGTCCCTTTAGAAAAGTGTCTGCGATTAATGATGCATTTGCCCACAGATTTTTGTGTTTGTTAGATGACTAAGAACGTTTTTGTAGTGTATTATTGTCGTTAAACTTAATAAAACAACAACAACAACACCCACCCGGTGAGGTAATTATCTCGAACCCCCTTTACAGGTGAGGAGATAGATAACTTGCCTAAATTGGATGTCAGTGGAGGAGTCACACAGCTATCCATCAATCACAATCCTGCATCCACTAGTCATGTCAGACCCATGAAACTAGGCTTCCCCGGTTCATTCTGAGGTTGATGGGCTTATAAAGTCCTGATGTGATTATGACCAAATTAAATACAGTAAGTTTTAATGGTTACTATTGGGTACTGGTGTTCTCTCTCTCTCTGTCTCTACCGTCTCTATCTATCGCTGCATCTATTTCTACACACACACACACACACGATCACACAATCTCCTGGCCTCTCTTCATGCGAAGATTTAGACAACATGGTGCCATATGGATAGTCAGAGTAAGTCAGCCAAAGATGTCAAATAGCAGCTATTCGAGGAAACACGGGTCAGCAGTAAATACAAGTACAATGCAGTGCACTGTGTGATAGATTGTAAGCATACTGCGTATTCAACAGGCATCTTATACTTGCTGCCCTCCTACACGTGGGTTCCCATAACCTTTCAGATCGAGCCTCATGGTCTAAGACTGAGGTAAAGGTTCCAACAGGGTCCAAAGGCTGAAAAGAGAAGATGCTGTTTTTTCTGAGGGACCCAGAAACATCTGCAGCCAGAGTTTACTCTGGAGCTAAAGTATGGTTTGCTTCCCCACCAGCTGTAAGAGCGTTCCAGGGGATCGACTATGCGGCTAAGTGTAATCAGTAGTCCCCAGGCCAGGGCCAGCATCTCCCGGCACACTATTCCCCAGGAGTAGGGGAAAGTTGTTCTGCATTTGCCCTGAACAGCAAGAACTGAACTCGTGTTACAAAATAACGGAGGGGCTGCTTGTTCATTTGTGTAACATCCTCCTAACATACTGGGAGAAGACAGCAAACACTGCACCTCGCACCTCACCTGCAGATTGATTACTTTTACCCCCTCATGTGCTACAGCCACCAAGCACGTGAAAATACGTGAGTATTGGGAGTTAATAAGTTAAAAAGTGGTTAATAAGTGACGGAAAAGGAGAAGTTGTATACTTCAGAACCGTCAGGGGCTGACATCTCAAAGGAGCTGACTTAAACAGTGGTTTGTTTGTTTTTCTTTTTTTCCCCCTCCCATTATAGTCTGTCAAGATTCATGGGATCCTATTAAAGATTCCTTTGGTTTAACAGTACCCTCTCTCAGCATCTAAGAATGAGCGCGTTGCTTTCAGAACTACATGTTGGTAATTCTGGGTATCTTTCTCATATCCTTCAAAAACTAATCAGAACAGAGTGATTTTTATATTTAAATAATTCAAAACTAACAACATTTTTTCTTGTTTAGCACCATTGTAAGCACCACAAGAAAATATTTTTCTGTATCTTCCAAATATCCAATTTTAGAATTTGGGTACCCTTAGAAAAATAAGATATTGGCCAAGCGCTGCAAAAGTTAGCTAGTTTTGTCCAGTCTATTTTGGATCGATCCTTGGGGCTAGCCCTTTTTAAAGTTGATATGCATGCAGTTTCTTGAGGAAACAGTAGCTGAAGCAGTCTTTGATATTGAATCGCCTGGGCTACCTGCCTTGTCTTTATAATTATCTGTTTTTTGCTCTGAAAATAAGCAAACTTTCACAAGTATTAGTATAAGTACATATATATATATGTATATGTGTGTGTGTATATATATATATATATATATATATGTAGAGAGAGAGAGAGAGAGAGAGAGAGAGAGAGAGAGAGAGATTGATTCAAGGTGTACAAATTATTTAAAGATAAACATCTGCTATGTTTTTGAGCAGGTGTAAGCCATCAATGTTATACATCTGTTTGAGCTGTAATATCCAAGCTGTAAGAAAGAATGGCATGGTATAAGGACCAGGTATCCTTTATTATTCCCTTGCTGTACAAACTCATTCATGTATTATGTACTAAGAGGTCTTTTCCTGCTCATATCTAATCTTTGTAAATTCTGTTGGCAACAATATTTTTTTTTCACTCCCTGTAGAAATATAGTCATAATCCCAGCCCCATCTCAAAACTTTGCAGGTTTCCAGTCTATGCTCATTAAGTCTTTATAGTAAATTGATTGTCCTAATTCCTCAGTTTTTTTCTATAACCCAGTGTCTCTCAGCTGCTGTTGTCCCTTCATCACCAACATTCAGAAAATTTAAAGTCAACAAAGCACTATTTAATCTGTCCCTGGGCTCTTTACTCTTCCCTTTTGTTTAATAAGCATCTCTTTTAAGGTATGATTAGCTCTTTCAACAACTGCCTGCCCTGTTGGATTGTGTGGTATACCAGTAATATGTTTAACATTATAACATGTAAAGAATTTCTTCATCTTAAGAAACACATATGCAGGAGCGTTATCAGTTGTTTTTTTTTTTTTTTTGTGCAGGTATTCCCATAATTGCCATTATTTCCAACAAATGAGTAATTACACAATCAGCCTTTTCTGAACGTAGGGCAGTTGCCCATCTAAATCCCGGATATTTATGATGTACATATTTTAGTTTTCCAAATTCAGCAAAATGAAACACATCCATCTGCCAGATTTTATTCCTTTTTGTACCCTTAGGGTTAACTCCAGCAGGTAAAGGGTTTTAATTATACAGTGAACACATAGGATTAATTATTTCTCTGGCTTGTTGCCAAGAGATAGGGAACCTTTTCTTCAAACCCTTACCGTGAACATGATGTTTCTCATGAAATTTTGAGGCTTCGAGCACATTCCCTATTAATAATTGGTCGATTTCCTCATTTCCTTGTGCCAACGGACCTGGTAAACCTGTATGGGATCGAATATGAGTAATATACAAGGGATAGTTTCTGCTTCTGATAACCTGTTGCAGTTCTATAAATAATGTAGTCAATTCAGACTTATCAGGAGTACATTCAGCCGTTTCCATATGTAGAACAACTCTTTCTATAGTAGGGTGTCAATCATAATAATGTTTGGAGAGCTATTGCTTGGAGAACCTCTTTCCATTTGAAAAGCCAGAAAAAGTCCAGGCTAACCGAACTTTGCTCTCTTGAGCTTTGGTTTTATTCTGGCTTGTTTGGTTTTTTGCTTGTTTGTTTTGTCTTATTCTTCATTCCAAAGGGATGAATACAGAAAATGTGTAGGAATGAGAGAAGCAGATTTCAGTCTTGACCCTGTCAGATTCAGACCTGCTGCACTCAGTTCCTCATAGATAGACAGATACAGGGCCCGGGCCAAGCTCCAGTGCTCTGTCTAGTATCAAGTTTCTTTGACCATAATGATTTGTGTTCTTGGGGAAAGGGTGTATTATTTTACTCACCAATCCTTCTTTGGTAATGTGTAAGGCCTAGCACTCCCTTACACACTGCAGGGGAACAGACAACTCTTGCTAGCACTGTCTTACACACTGCAGGGAAGAGATGACCCTTGTTAGCACTGCACAGGAAGAGATGCCCCTTGCTAGTACTGCCTTACACACTGCACAGGAAGAGATGCCCCTTGCTAGTACTGCCTTACACACTGCACAGGAAGAGATGCCCCTTGCTGGCACTTCCTTACACACTTCACAGGAAGAGATCCCCCTTGCTAGTACTTCCTTGCACACTGCACAGGAAGAGATCCATCCCCCTTGCTAGTACTGCCTTACACACTGCACAGGAAGAGATCCCCCTTGCTAGCACTGCCTTACACACTGCACAGGAAGAGACAAACCCTGCTAGCACTGCCTTACACACTGCACAGGAAGAGACAAACCCTGCTAGCACTGCCTTACACACTGCACAGGAAGAGACAAACCCTGCTAGCACTGCCTTACACACTGCACAGGAAGAGACAAACCCTGCTAGCACTGCCTTACCCACTGCACAGAGTACTTATTCTACTGTTGAGAATTAAATGGGATGTTTATTACCAATTCTTCCACATGAACCTCTTCACCCTCATATTTTGGTGGAAATTTGATGGAGCCTGAGGTGGGTGGGGGCTAGTGGGGAGACTGAGTAGCAGGTAAGGGAGATGGTTAATGGTAAATATGACAATTAGATGGGATTCAGTCCAATAGCCAGGCTAGTGTTCTCCTCAGACATTTATTCAGTATCTTCAAAGTCTGTCTATATACTTTATTTTTAAGTAGAAAAGACAAAGTGTAAAAATTCAAATTTGGGGGAGGGGAGAGAGGTATTATTTTCTTACATGGTGTAGCCCCTGGTAACTTGCCCCTATTCCAGTAAAGTCTTCCCACCCCACCCTCAGGCAAGAAACTCTAATTACACTCATTGGGTCATACATAAAAGGAAGACATGAGTGTGGTAGGGGAACTTTCGGAGAAGGGCTCCAATGGGAGATGAGGTGAGGGGTATGAGGTGTGAAAACAGTTAAAGTCTGCTATACAAACATAAATGTAAAGCCCTCGAAACTTACAAAAAGAGGCTTACACTGAAAATTTCCCTATACTCCAACCCAGCTCCCAATAGTCAGTTGCCGTGCTTACAGGGAAGTGTGCAGAGCAGTGATGAGCTTGTGAGTGGCACGGTCCTTCAGAAGTACCGTGTGCCTGAACGGATGCATATGTAAACGTCCCATTATGTTTATTTGAATGGTAACATTCTCTTCATCCTTCTGTGCCCATGTTTAATATTGCTGAACATTTGACAACATTACATATTATTAAATAAATAGCATCCCCATGTATGTCCTTACATTATTTCATCACAAGAACATCACATTTTTAACCAGTCACACAATAATGGATGCAAACATAGTCTCCAGCCTTTTGTTCTTATCAAAGAAAGCAAGATCGATTATCTTGTCCTTTTGCTCATTTTAAAACACATTTGTAGAACCGTTCCGCAAAAATTGAAAATTTGAGCATGTAGGTCCCATTTATAATTTTGATAACTATTATATATTTGAACATTAAAAATAATCTTTAAAAAAAGTTTAAAGCACATTTTATGTGTGTTTGTATATGCATAGTCTGAACATGAGTGCAGTGCCCAAGATGGCCAGGAGAGGACACTGGAGTTACAGAAGGTTGTGAGCTGCCAAATGGGTGCTGGGAAGCAAACCCAGGTTCTCTGCAAGAGCACCAGTGCTCTTAACCATGGGGACATCTCTTAAGCCTTATTTGCTTAACTTTCAGTGCTGGCTCTTGTTCTTTGTGTATTCTGGAGAGTAAGCCCTGATCAGATGTTTGGTTTTTTGTTTTGTTTTGTTTTGTTTTTGTTACTTTCTTGATAGTGTCCTTTGACAGAGAACAAACTTTCATTTTTTTAATGTAATATAAATATTTGTTTGGTAGCTTATGCTTTTCATATTACACATAAAAGCCATCACCTAATATTAGATCTATTAGTCTCTATATTTTCTTCTGGGAGTTGTATAGCTTTTACCTTTTGTGTATGTCACTATGGTGTAGACATGTGGGGTCAGTCTGTTTGTCGAAAAGAATGCTCACTCCTTTATCTCTGCTCCCTCAATCAGCATCAATTCGTTGACCTTGGACTCTTAATCCCCCTCCCTCCCATCAATCTATATGTTTATCCTGATGCTGAGATGATACCGTCTTGGTGACTGTAGCCTTATACTGAGTTCCACAACAAGGAAGTATAAGTTTTGTTCCTCTTATTTCCCTGAAAGGTTTTAATGATTGTGAGCCCTTCCTATTTGTGTGTGCACTTTAGGATCCACTTGTCTGCTTCAGAGGTTAGGGTGCAGCACACAGCTCTGTAGTCTCGCCTTAACAACAGGACACGTCCAATCCTGAGCTGGCGCCCTCTTTCTGATGTTTCAGGTACCCTTCAACGCCTTAAGTAGTTTGTGGTTTTCAGTGCACAGATTTTGCCGCTCGTTGGTAAATGCTATTTTCTACATGTTTTTTTTTTTAATGCCATTGTGATTGGAATTGCTCTGTTAATTTCATTTTCAGGTGTTTAGTGCTAATTTTACAGAAATACAACTGATGTGGCTACACTGGCAATCCTCACGGAACTGTGTGCGTGCGTGCGTGCATGCATGCGATTGTAAAATTCCCGGTTTCCTGGATTAGCACTTTTCTTGCTTGCTTTCAACCCTGAGTATCTTTCATCACATTCCCTTGCTTAATTGCTCAGGCTAGACCTTTGGTGTACGTGGAATACATGCTTGTCTTGTTCAGGCATGTAGCCAGTCACCGCGAAACACGACGTCTATTCAGTCTTTGTTTAACTGGCGTTTGCGGAGCAAGTTTGTTGCATCAGGCACTGTGCTAGATAGAATGTAGGGATCTCCAGGCGCTTATGATCTGGCTGAGGTGAGGGGAAGGCGCGATGGAGAGAGGCATGAAAGAGTGCCTATAAATGAACGAAGGAAGGAAGGTAAATGTAAGGGGCCTGGCAATAAGAGTTGAAAATAGAGTAGAATGTCTCCAAGGAGGCAAAATTGACAGAGGCCTCAATGCCACAGTCAGGATCCTGCAATGCGTTTAAGGAGCTACGGTAAGAGTAAGAGCCCCTGAGGCTGGAATCAGCTTTTGCTAAAACTACAGAGAAGATGGCGGGTGGGCGGGGACTGAGGGGGTTGAAGGGCCAGATGCATGCTGGGAGCTCCAAGGAAGGCTAGGTCTCCCTGGACCTAAAGCTTTCTCTTTAAGGTAAAAATGCTAAGCCTTCAGCTCTGGTTGTTGCTGTTTCCACAGTAATGCTACACTTAAAATTGTTATATCCTAAAGACTGTGTCCTGTCTAACACTGTTTTACACAAGTGTATTTTAAGGAGCTATAATCAACATCTATGTGACTTTTATTTCCTTTTATTTTATTTTTATTTTGAGACAGGGCCTGGAACTCACAGAGATCCACCTGCCTCTTGTCTCCAGAGTGCTGAGATTAAAGGCTGTACTGCCAAGCCTTATTCTAGGATATCTGATCACAACATGAACCCCAAGACTGTGTTGTTTCCTGGAAAAACCTGTTTCTAGTTGTGGTGTGGCTCAGCCCTACCACACACCTTTAATCCAAGAGCTTTCTGTTTACATATTGTAAACAGGATTAAATAAGGTCAACCATAGATCAAGATGCAAAGCAAGCAACCAGCTGACAGGGAGTGAACATAGGAAAAACCAGAGAGGACGTCAGGGGGACGGTTAGAGAGATGCATAGGAAGTAGAAGGGAGGAACATTAAATTTGTGGTGTCTTTGAAAGAGTATGGGGAAGGAGGATTGCTTTTGGGGACGCTAGCTGAGGAGGAAGGTCAGCTGGGTGCTTTCTCTGCCTCTCTAAGCTCGCAGGCTTTCATACTGGCATCTGGCTCCTGAGTGTTTACTGGTAAAAATAGGACAATTGAGATCTTGTTTAAAACAACAGAGCCAAGCATTCTTATTTTTAAAATGGTGTCTAGGAAATGCGTCTAGAAGCTTTTAATGTAAAGATTGTTTTTTCTTTTCCTGTCTCCCACACTTTTTCTATTAGGCAGGCCCTCTATTAGTTTATTGGTGATGTCTATAAGGAAAAGGATTTTATATTCATTTGTCCTTGGTTCAAACTTTTCATCTTTCTTAGTAGAATTTCTATACCGTTTTTAGTTCAAACAAATAACCTGAAAATACTAAATTTTCAAATTCTAACAAGTTGACTTGATTTACTATACACTATTCATTATATGTCTGTATTCCCAGTATTTTTTTTTTCATAAAAAAATTATTTTTACGTGCATGGGAGTTTTGCCTGCATGCATGTTATGTGTCATGTCTGTGTCTGGTGCCCTGAAACTGTCGTTGCAGACAGTTGTGAGCTGCCACCCAGTTGTGGGTGCCGGGAATTGAACCTGGGTTCTTTGGATGAGCAGCCAATACTTTTAACCACTGGGCCATCTCTATAGGTCCCAGCACAAATTTTATACAAAACAATTCATTTTACTTTATGTGTATAAGTGTTTTGCCTATACGTATGTACACATGTAATGTGTGTCTGGTACCTATGGTCCCCTCAGAGATAAGAAGAGGGCATCAGATCCCCTTGAACTGGAGTTACAGGTGGTTACAAATCACCATGTAGGTGCTGGGACCAGAACCCAGGTCCTCTGCAAGAACTTCGAGTGCTCTTAACTGCTGAGCTACCTCTCGGTCCTCTAGCACAAGTGTCAATGGTTGGTGTCCCCAGGCCTCACTCCTCTGTTAGGTTGCCTCTGACTCTCTCTGGTGTAGAGAAGCGCTCAGTGTTCAACAGCTAAGCAGATGTTCCTGCTGTGCGCTCCAATACGAGGAGCTCAGCGTCCTAGTTCAAGTCCTAGCACTGAGCTGGCTACGAGGACACCTGCCTGGAATCACAGCTCTTGGGAGGCCGGGGCAGAAGGACCATGAGTTTGGGGCTAGATTCAGGTACATAGAGAATAATACAAGGTCAGCCTGGGCTACAAAGCAAGACTTGTCGCAAGCAAGCAAACAAGCAAGGACTTGAGATGTAGCCCAATGGTCGAGTGCTCGGCTGGTTTGTTAAAGAAATTTTTGAAAAGGCTGGACGTGGTGGTGTAGTACGCCTTTAATCCTGGCACCCGGGAAGATCTCTGTGAGTTCAAGGCCAGTCTGGTCTATAGCTAGATCTACATAGTGAGACCTTGTTTCACACACACACACACACAACACAGAAGGAAAGAAGGAAGGAAGAAAGATTAAAGGGTAACAAAAACGGTAGGTCTCAGTGAAAACACTAAGTAACTCTCTTTAGTCCTCAACTTGCTCTTCCCATGGGGACTGAGGAGGTCACTCCACACCAGAACTCTATAAACCTTGGCAGAGAAGACAGACAATGAAAGATGACCCCGAGCTTCCTTCCTAGGGGACCTCAGGCACATTTTTCTTAATCACATTGATAAATAGACAAGACACTTTCAGGGCTTTTCACTCACCCCCGAAACAGAACCTTGAACAGGAAATACGGAAACAAGCTGTGCAGCTCAGGGCAGTGGCGTGATTCACGCTTCAAGTTTGCCTCAAGACTGTCAGGAGGCTCTGCAGAGGAAGAGGGCCTGGGGCCATGAAGGTCCTTCTAAATCCAGCCTCACCAGCTGCTGTTCCAGCTTGCCCCCACCAGCCGTGGTGGACTCCAGTCACTGAACTGGCAGATAGAGGGAGGCCTGCGAGAAGTGGGAGGGGGGCTTTGGGAGGGGGCATGCATACTAGTGGGGAGAGTTACAGGATCTCCTGGCCTAAGTGTGCAAGGAGGCAGGGGTCAGAGCAGCATGCAGCCAGGACACAACGGGGCTATTTTCCGTCACTGTGCTCATTTAAGGGGAAAACGAAGGGTGGGTCAGGTTTAGAATAGCTAGCAGGAGGGCCAGGAGTTGAGCATGTGCCTCCAACACGAGGGACCCAGGGGTGACTTGTTCTGATGGAGGTGCTTAATTCACCTCCCAAGAAACGGGAAGCAAGAAAATAAGTTTGGAGTTGAATGGAATGTGATCAGTGGAGTTTGGCGTTTCTGTGGTTGGATGACTGATGTGCTTGGTTATTTGAATAATCACTCTGAGGACAGTGAAATTGTTTTGGAGATAAGGATGCTTGTTTACCACGAAGCCTGCTGATCTGAGCTCACTGCTTAGAATCCACGTGGTAGGAGAAGTGCCAACTTCTGCAAGCTGTCTTCCGATTGCCACATGCGTGACATGGTGCACATGTGCCCACACACAAATACGTGGATACATATAAACACTCACACACACACATAAACATACACACACATACACACGCGTATGTATCACACACACATCACATACACACACACATACACTCTCACACATACACACACATATCACACACACATACACACATGCATACACATATACACATGCATACACCTACACTCACATACATCACACACACATACACACATGCATATATGTACACACATGCATACACCTACACAGTCACACACACATACATACAAACATACCCCCCATGCACATAAATAAATGTAATAAACAATTTCTAATTGAAAAAAAATCTGTTGCTTTTTTGGTCATCATCATTGATTTTGCTTCCTTAATCATCATCATCACTTCTCTAAAAATTCTGTTTTCAGATTTCTCTGCATTTTTCCTCCTTGATAAATTTCTGCTGGATTCACAATTTAAATAGCGGGTGTCATGGAAACCACTTCTGCCTTGTTTATTCTTTTTACAAACAACATGGCTTTGTAGGTTTAGTCCGGGACTCGCACTCTTTCCTGGTCACCACCGAGATAAACGAGCCCTTGAAACTGTCAGCGGTGTGGGCCAGTTGTGAACCCTGAGCACCGAGGGGCCAGCCCAGATGGCCACGCCAGGCTCCTAAGACACAACGTGCATTCTGTAGCTCTTGGCTGCAGCATCCTGGGCAGCTGAGTGCTGGCTGGAAAGCTTCAAGTGGGAGGGGACAGATTTTTCCACTCTCCATTTGCTCTGTGGGCATATCCAGGAATAAGCTGTAAGGTGGTACAAGTGTTTTCTGACCACGTACAACCCCAGTGGAGACTGGCAAAAGCACAGGTTGGGAGCTCTGAACCTCTGGCTGGCCACTGTCACATCCTGTGGTTATGCTCTGTTCCAGAAACTTCCCTTTAGGCTCCCTGGTGTGTAAGGTGTATGTGGGGGGCTGCTCACATTTTCTGAATTCTCCTGTGCCATAGCAGATGGTGTTTCACAAGTGCATGGGTGCATGGAAGTTGTATGTTCAGCTTGTGTAGGGCTGATAGACCGGACAGAGACATCCCTCACTCTCCGCCAGGTGTTGTCCCACACTGTTGAGGGTAGGAGAGAAATTTTGTCTACTGCCATTGAGCCCATGGTAGAGATTCTTATGAAAGCGGCTGAAATGTTGTCTTAGTCAGGATTTCTATTGCTGTGATGAAACATGCCCAAAAAACAATTGGGGAAGAAATAGGGGTTATTTGGCTTACACATCCACATCATAATCCCTCACTGACTGGAGTCAGGACAGGAACTCAAACAGGGCAGGAACCTGGAGGCAGGAACTGAAGCCGAGGCTGTGGAAGGGAGCTGCTTGCTGCCTTGCTCCTCAAGGCTTGCTCAGCCTGCTTTCTTTTCTTTTTCTTTTTTTTAAGGTTTATTTTATTATTATGTATACAGTGTTGTCTGCTTGTTTACCTGCAAGCCAGAAGAGGGCACCAGGTTACATTATAGATGGTTGTGAGCCACCATGTGGTTGCTGGGAATTGAACTCAGGACCTTTGGAAAAGCAGGTGGTGCTCTTAACCACTGAGCCATCTCTCCAGCCCCAACAACCTGTTTTCTTCTAGAGCCTAGGACCACCAGCCCAGAAATGGCACCACCCACCATGCGCTGGGCCCTCCCACACCAATCACTAAGAAAATGCCTTACATTTTCTACAGCCTGATCTTATAGAGGCATCTTCTCAATTGAGGTTCTCTCCTCTCAGATGACTTTAGCCTGTGTCAAGTTGACATAAAGCTAGCTAATACATACACATAGCTAAGCAGTAGACGGCATGAGCCTCAGAGAGGAGAATGGAAGAGGTTCTGATCTGAGAGGCACTGTCCTGCCCCGTGGTGGTTTGCTTTGGTTTCCCTTTTCTCTTTTACACTCACAAGACTTTATTGCAACCATCTCCTGGGTCTTCAGAGGAAGACTAAAGATTTCTCAGTCACTTACCGCATAGGAAACAAGACCCTCCCTGGGTTTTGTAGACCTTTGGCATTAGAGGAGCAAATCCTCAGTGGTCAAGTGCAATCTTTGGAGGGGGCGTTTTTGTTTTTGTTTTTGTTTTTGTTTTTCAGGAGGATTTGTTTTAATGAAGAAGAGACAGCCAGGCATAGCAGACGTAGTGGTAGCCCCCATGGACATTGCAGTTATGCCTTTTCTAGTTGCACCTTCTCTCTGTACGTTGAAGATGAGTTTTGGGTAGACTTGTAGATTTTCTTGTGTTTAGATAGCTGACTTTTTTTCCCCTTTGATTCATATTTGTATCCCATGACAGCCTGCCCCACACATTGTGGGGGGTGACCTCGGGGTTCTGTGCTGGAGCGGAGCAAGCTTGGCACTTGCCTCTTTACTGTATCTCAACACGTTATAGCTTCTTGGCTTCAAATAGTGTTTGAACAGGACCAAAACCACGTTTTTGGCTGTCATCCAGAGTTTGGCTTCTGCTCCCCAATAACTCCGTAAAAATGCCCTGTCAAATAAATTCGCAGGAACTAAAAAAAGAACAAATTCTCCATTCTGTATGATCATAGAGAACAGAGACAGGTTTCAGCTGACCACCTGGCTTGCTGCCTGTGGCACAGGAAAACCAAACTGCACAGTATCTCTTGGCAGTGCTTTCTAGTGAGCAGAGAGATAATTTTGTGTGTGAGAGAGATGAGCTTTGCACGTGAGCTTTCCACGTTTATATCCACTGGTGCTTTTGGGTACTATAAAATATTACTTTTACATTATGCTCAGCTATATATTAGGGTATGTTATGAAGTGTTTGAGCCGTGGCTCAGTTTTCTGTTTAGTAAGCTTGTAGTGTTAGCAATGGAAAGAATCCTCTTTGTGTGTGTGTGAATACGCTTGTATGCGTGTGTGTGTGTGTATGTGTGTGCATGCGTAGAGTGACAACTACCTTGCCCTAGAAATGGTAAAAATCCTTAACATTTAGCAGCATTCTGTCAGGAAAGAGATGGCATATTCAAATTAGAGTACACTAGGGAGGGTTTATTTGCAAAAGTGACTATATTTGAGAAGATGTGAATGTGGGAGTAGGTAGAAAGTATAGTGGAGGGAACCAGTGGAGCTGTTCTGACCCCTGGACCAGTAGGGAGGAAAGGAAGGAGTGATGTGACCTAGAAGGGATGAGAGAGGCACATGGGGAGGCCGCTTCAGAGTGGCCCTCAGTACAGACACCGGAGTGGCCAGGCTGAAACAACTTGACCCTAAGGCTGCTCACTGTGTCCATGTAGCTCTTCCTGCCTCTGCACTCACTGGCTCATGTGCACCCCCCCACACACAAATACTGCCACACTTGTAGATATGATTTAAAAATAACGAAAATCAGACAAACCCGAACCAAACGTAAGTATGTGAATCTATAGGGTTTGAGTAGTTTGCAAGTTAAGTTTGAGAAAAATCAGTGCTAACTGTGTATTTATGTAGTTCCAGCAGAAGTGTAGATTTGAAATTCCAGTGTGCACTGTCTATGGTAGTCGTATGAACGACACATTCCAGGAAGTAGGTCTTCAAGGAGGTGGAGCACTGGGAGGTGTGATGCTTAAAACTTGGTGGCCAGCTTGACATACAGGTGAAGAGGGAACTTCAGCTGACTAATCGCTTGCCTCAGGTTGGCCTGTGGGCGTGTCTGTGGGGCATTTTTTTCTTGATTGCTAATTGATGCAGCATGAGCCAGCCTACTGTGGGCAGTGCCATCCTTAGGCAGCTGGGTCTAGATTCTGTAAGAACGGTAGCTGGGAAAGCCTTCGGAAGCAGCTAGTGAGTAATGCCCCTCTGCAGCCTCTGCTTCACCTTCTGCCTCCCGAGTTCTGCCTCAGCGTCACTCTCTGACAGACTACAGTCGGTCTATGAGCAAAATAAACTATTTTATACAACAGATTGGTTTGGTCAGTGCTTCATCACGTCAACAGAGACGCAGACTAGCACAGGAAGGGGAGTTGTGTTATCGATAGCTGTTCACAGCTGTTAATGTGACTATTTAATATGTATTTGGCACTTTATATCACTTCATTAATCTTGCCCAAACCACAGGAAGTAGATATAGATGAAGATGACTTTACAAATTATCAAGACTGAAGTCAGTCACGGGAGCCACACTGTCTTACTGTCTAAAGGTCACAAAGCCAGTAAGTGATGGAGCCAAGATGGATTTGGATTCCTGAATTATATTATGCAGCACGTCAATCGCCCACAAACACATTTAAGGAAGTATTAGCAGCAAGGTGCTTGACATCCACCCTTAGCGGACCAGGGTGCTGTAGGCCCGCCTGGCTTGGGAATTGTCACCTATAGCCTTCACTGTCCTCAGAGTCCTGTGTATCTAAGGCAGCAGCTCTCAACCTGTAGATCTTGACCCCTTTCTTTTGCGGGGGGAGGGGAGGGGTCAAACAACCCTTTCACAGGGGGTTGCATATCAGATATCCTGCATCCCAATATTCACATCACAATTCATAACAGTAACAAAATTACAGTTATGAAGTAGCAACAAAAATAATTTTATGGTTAGGGTAACCACAACATGAGGAACTGTATTAAAGGGTCACAGTGTTAGGAAGGTTGAAAGCCACTGACATAAGGAAGTCAGGATCTCCTAGTGCTGGGGAAGCCGTGGGCCAGTGAGGATTGCTTCATCCTTCCTCATGAGTATGGTAGCATTTTAAAATTTATCCTAATTTCAATTTGTGAAGTGGTTTATTCAGAGTGTATTCCCATTAAAATTCAAGGAGCTTCTGACATGATAGAAAATGACACTTTTACTGTTCTAAAAGTCAACAAGTCTTTGTCTCTTAATGTTAGATGCTGTGTAGACCCTGTGTGCTAGAAATGCTTTTGTGATCTACCCAGAGCAGCAGTTGATACAATGCTTTCTAGAAAAGATCAGTGTCTTCTCAGATTTCTGTGAAGTTGAATAAGGAACACAAGCAATCAGCTTCATCATACCATTAAATTATTATTTTAAAAAAATTCTACGAAGTCCTCAAAGAATAGAGATGTTCCTTCTAATCAGATTTCAACTCCTCACATGCACTGGGGTTGGGACCCTTTTCTTCAATAGATTAAATGACTGTCCCCTGACATAGGGCCTTGATAACTATTTGTTGAAAATGTTGTTTATTGAAGTGTTTTTATTCATGCATCTAATTGCTATTTGTGTCCACTATCGTCTTGTGTCATGAGAAAACTGCTTTTCAGAACATGCCTGAACATCCATGTCCCATGACTTAGGCACTTGCTGTACCCACTCTGTCATGGCGTTTCAAAGCCTTAATCTCTAGTTTTGTGTCTATCTCTTTAAGATCCATATGGGCTTACAGCATTATCTCATCAAGACCTGTCAGCCCAGCTGTGTTCCCTTGGATGAAAAACTCTTGCCCCAGCTTCTAAAGGAAGCAGGCTATGCTACGCACATGGTCGGGAAATGGCACCTGGGAATGTTCCGGAAAGAATGCCTGCCAACACGCCGAGGATTCGATACCTACTTCGGTAATGGAAACGCAGACGTTTCTTTCACAACACAGACCTACTGCAGCCAGCTCATTAAACACACCCTAGAGTCATCAAACTAAATGACTGGAAACCCAAACACAGAGTAAATAAGCTGGCACCATACTGGGGCTGCTTTCTGACATTGTCCCCATAAGCCAGCTCTGTGCTGAGCCCTGGGTGGCCATGTGACCACCGCAGGACAATAGCCTTTGCCGAGCGCTAAGGAAGAAAGTGTTAGGGGGCGTTCTGGAACCTTCTTACCCGAAGATGATGGAATCAGAGTTAGATTGTTTCCTTCATTAAAGCCCACACAACTTTATTTCTCTCTCTAGACTGTGTTCAAAGCTTCCCTGGGCATCTTCTCTCACCTGTGAGATATGCTTCTGAAATTACTAAGTTGGAGAAGATCAATTAAAAAAAAAAACAACAATAAAAAGGAGATAATAAAAAAGTGGTAGCAGGAGCTACTCAAGCGATAGCTAGCCCTCTGAAATCAATATGAAACCTGAAGTTTGTTTTCAAACATGGCACCTTAAGGCGATTATAAACTCTGCCCTAACTGATAACCACCGACTGTGTATCTTTCCGCCAGGGTTATTTTCTATTGAGCAGTCTGTCTGTCCTCCTTCCCTCTCATCCATTTCTTCCAAACCGAATGCACGCTTACTGTAGTAAAGCACTTAAATAGAACGAGATTGAAGTGGCCAATAAGACATAAAATAATTTAAATGTACTAAATTGCAAACTAAATAAACAAAAAAGGAAGGAGCTGAGTGGCTCTGGGAGCACTCCACATTCGGGTCTAAGATGGGAGCCATCTTACGTTGGAAGGGAGGAGGGAACCGTTATTACAAGATAATCCAGCGGTGGGTACTAGGAAGAGTGAAGCTTCTTCAGACTCTTGGCTGTGAGAAAAACTTCCCCTTTGGGAGAAGATGAAGTGCACAGCGTCACTCTAATGATAAAGCGATGGCATCCTTGTAGATTTGAGTTTAGGTATTTGCAAGGTAAGGCCAACACACCAGTTCAGCCACAAGGAGCAGATCCACAAATGCCCTGAAACCACATGGCTGGGCACTTGGCTCTAAAGCTGAGGTCAAGATGCAACGATGTCTGGTAGGTGCACATGTGTGCCCCTCTCCACCGAGGGCGCCGCATCACAGCTAGCCAGCCGTGACATTGTTTCTGGCTGAGTCTAAATAAGTCTTCAGTGCCCTTGAATTAGAAATTAGAAATCAGCCTTCATCCATTTAACATCTTGGAAGTTCTAGAGGAATGGCCGGCCTGTGCCTTGATGTTTTTGTTTTTGTTTTTGTTTTTGTTTTCCCATGCAGGATGAACCGCTGTCTATCCTTTGAGAGACTGTGGATATTTAGACTCTCTATTGGAATCCAAGTTGTGAACATAACAACGTGGTAGTTGGACAGCTAGGGAGAGAGAGTTCAGTCAGTAAAGTGTTTGTGTCAGTGAACTTGAGTTTGATTCCTGGACCCTAAGGAAGAAAGCTGGGTGTTGCAGGGGCTTTTTATCCTGGTACAGACTGTGGAGATGGGTGGCTCCCTGAGGCTCAGTGGCTAGCCAGCCCAGCCTAACTGCCAAGCCAGTAAAATAACCTGTCTCAAAAAACGAGGGGAGGGATAGCTCCTGGCAATGACATCAAGGTTGTCCTTTGACCCCTGCACACACTTACACATATACACACACTAAAAACTTCACATCCAGGGCAGAAGCCATATGCCTTTATGGGAGTTAAAGCCCACCCTGGACCTAGACCCACAAATACCTGCATTCCTAGGGAGAGAGACTTGCAGCCAGGAAAAGTATTTGGAGCACACAGCCATCTTACCTTTGCAGGTTAGCTGCCCTGCCAGAGGCAGGTAGGTGACAGAATGCCCTCAAGGCCAAGGAAGGGCACACTTAGTGGGTAACTCTGTTGAATGTGAGCCACATCCAGATAAAACCATGGAAGGGCACAGATTTAGCTGTTCAAAAGGCATTTATTCTAAAGTTTCTCGCAAAAGCAGAGGCTCAGGACTCAGCTTCAAGTTTGCAAGTTGCAACGACAAGGCACTGTGTGTCCCTCACTAGCCGTGTGCTGTCAGATTGGCCAAGTGTTTGAGGAAATGGTTCTGGTCTTGTGGTTCTTCCATTTGTAATATCACTTAATATTTATAGTTCCCATAGCCAAATAGATCCTGTGCCTCCATCCTCCCCAGTAATAGTTTATGTTAATGGGTAAGGAAGCTCATGTTGCCTCTCCAAACTGTAATATCCAGTAGATGTTAAAAACCCAAACTAGTGGTCTGACCACTCTAATCCCCAAGGTAAGGGTTGAAATTGTTATATTTATTTATTTATTTATTTATGTGTGTGTGTGTGTGTGTGAGAGAGAGAGAGAGAGAGAGAGAGAGAGAGAGAGAGAGAGAGAGAGAGAGAGAGAGAGCATGCACACATGAGGAGGTCTAAGGACAGCTTGTAGGACTCTGTTCTCTCCTGCTTCCGTGTGGATCCCAGGGCTCAAACGCAAGGTCAGGTTTCGTGGCAGGCACTTTGACCCCTCTTGAGCCAACTCACTAGCCCTGAAATTATGTTTTCATCAGTCCAGGTTTTTTTTTTTCCTATTCCATATTAAGTTATAAATATGTTGGGTTTCTTTCCTATGAATATAGGATGAAAAAATCACACAATAAGTTGTCTTAAGGTCATATACTAGTTCTAGTCAGGACCTTGAGCTTATAGGATCGTGAAAAATAGTTAATATAAAATGAATTGGATTATTATATAAGCTGTATAAGGCTCTTAATTGTCATTGTAGACAAAATTCATGAGAAGGAAAAAACTAGGCCCATTTTTCATCATTTTAAGAATAAAGGGAAAACAGAATAAAAGGGAATGCACACACACACACACACACACACACACACACACACACACGAATAGCTAAGGGCTCATCAAAGTTTACTTCTTTTTAACAGCTTTATTGGGGTATAATTCACATACCATAAAGTTCACCCAATTAAGGCATTTAACTTAGTGTTTTTAGAGAATTTGAGGGATTGTGCTATTATCACAATCCACTTGTAGGAGGTTTTTTTTTTTTTTTTTTAATAACTCACAAAAAGAAACCAAATTCCATGAGCAGTCACCAGCCTCCACACAGCGCCCCCAAGCCCTGGGCTGTCATTAACTTTCTCCTTATGCAGATTGATCTATCCTGAGCAAGTCTGTAAATATAACCATAATATATGACACGGCTTATTTTCACATTTTCAAAGCGTGGAACGCTTGCAGGGCAACCATTAGTTAAGAAACTTCCTCTTCTCCTGCACTTCCGTCTCTGTTGTAGGAGAGCATCTGTGCTGCAGAAACACGGAAGGTGACAGGCCAGTCGGCTCAGTGAGCAGCAAGTCTCTAAGGAGCAGGGTGAGAATGTGTATAAGGAACAGTCCAGACAGAGTGCTGTACTTTGATTTTTGGGGCTGTTAAGTAAGCTATGGTAGAGAGCTTGTCTTTGGAAAGGTTTGTATCTTTTCACCAGTGGGTGTCAGCATTTGACTAAATATAACCCAGGCTAAAGGCTCGTCCATAAATAACCACAGAAACCAGCCAGTCTACCAACCTCCAAGACAACGAGTGACAGGATCAGAATCCTGTTCTTGTTATCTTACAAGCAAAACCTTGAAGCCAAATCACACTAGCAATGTGTTATCTTTTCTCTTAGATAGCTTTAAAGGATTAACATTTCATCGCCCACTGAACTCTGATTTCTAAAAACCTATTTCCATGGAATCATCCTCTTATAAAGAGTTGACAAGGTAGAACCGGTGCTCTGAAAGGATCCAGGGAGAAAAGGACTTGGAGTTCTATGCAGTGACACTTCAACGGTGTCTGCTAACAAATATAGAGATGTTAAGAAAGGCAGCTCTGATTAGCCTTGTCATTTGATTAGCCTGGTCACGGGCAATCAATTGCATTAGACAATTAAACGCTGGAGCATTCGTTTGCCTAACAAGCTTTATGCCATTGCTGACTGTTTGGTCTCCTATTCTTGTAGGGTACCTCCTCGGCAGTGAAGACTATTACACCCACCACTCCTGTGCGCTCATCGAGCCTTTGAATGGTACACGCTGTGCCCTTGATCTCCGAGACGGTGAAGAGTCCACAACGGAGTATGACAATATTTACTCAACAAACATATTCACCAAAAGGGCTACGACCCTGATAGCTAACCATCCACCAGAGAGAGTAAGGCTTCCTTCCTTAATCTTATCAAGATCTTGTTACTTCTAAGGGGATGTTTTGGGTCTTTTTGTTTGTTTGTTTGTTTTGTTTTTGTTTTTGTTTTTTTAATTTTAGAGATTGTTCCTGTTAGCTAGAAAGGGAAGATTGTCAAAAGTGAGGAATCTGGACCCCTCCCTGCCCATGCTTATGTGGGTGCTTTATGAGTCCGTGCGGTGTAAGTGGTTAGCAAAACCAGCCTTCCGGTTTCCAAGCTTGTATCTGTGTGCAAGGCGGGGCTCCACTATGGAGAACTGCTAGGAATTCAGAGGTCAGAGAAAATCCTTCCTTTTTATGTTTTACTCCTTGGGACTGTTTTGGTGATTCTTGATCCTTTGTGTCCCCTCCTTAACTTTAGGATCAGTTGACTGATTTTTACCAGGAAAACAAAAGGTGGCTGTTTGGCTTTGTGTTCTTTGAACTGCTTGAAGAAAATGGCCATCTTGGCAATTCTGTTTTGGGTTTTTTTATTGATATGCATGGTATATTGGTTTGCACAGACACCATAAGGAAGCTATTGGGTATGTCATACGTAGACTTAACTGCAGGCAAAAAGAAAAAAATATTGTGAATATCCTTAAACCCAAACTGTCTGAACTCAGCACATGAGTACTTTTGAAGTGGAGGAGACATTTGAGACATAGGCTCCAAGGGTGTTGTTGAAGTTATTTTTATAAAACAGTGTTTGTTTCTCTTAGCTTGTTTCTTAACCCAGCTATGATACAAGTACTTAAGGCCTCACAACACAATCGTAAGCAGTTTAAGTCTGTTCTTAGTCCTCTATGCTTTTTTGTCTTACTCCCAGCAAACATCCCAGCAACACTTGCATTCTGTAGCTTTCCTCGGCTCCTGCCTCCTGATCTTCCTTGGACTTCTCTCCGTGGCTGAATCCCGTGCTTCTCCTAACTCCTCCTCCCCACCTGGCTGGCAGGAAGTCCAGCCCTATCCTCTTCCCCTGCTCAGCCACTGGCTGTAAGCTGCTTTACTGACATAACAGGGGGACAGTTGGGAAGCAGAGTTTACACTATATTTAGACAGCAAATCAGAATTTAAACTACACAATAACCTTATGTCTACAGGGTACCCTTATGAAGAATTATATTGAGCACACTCACAAAAATTGTCCTCCCAAGGGATCCTGGGTGACATGGAGAATTCCAGAAAGTATGCGGGTCCTTCCAGTTTCCTGCACTTTGTGTCTTTGACAGTACCTGGAGGAGGCACACTCAGCTCAGGTCTTGATGGCAGCTCTGGCTTGTATACCTGTTCAGACTCAATAACCTGCTAGTGTCTGGTACAGAATCTTCCAGGCTTTGTCTTTGCTGCTCTTACCCTTTATGAGGGATCTTTCCTGGTGACCATTCTCAGGTTTGCCACACTTTGGATTTTTAAGAGCTTAATGCTGACATCTCTAGGCAACCATGTGTGCGGTGAAACATGAAGAAAGGAAACATTGTCTCAAATATCTAAAAACACGTACAAGACAGCACTGTCTCCCAGAGCCCTCATAGCATCAAGCAGCTAAGAGGAAGCAGCTGTGCAGAAGTAGCTCTTTGTGGGTGGGCAGCTAAATTGGGCTGATGGGGAAAGCACCGGAACTGAGAGCAGTTATAGGCCTCAAGAGCTCACATGCCATGGAAGGGGTGGTGTTAAATGGCACTGCTCATAGAGAGAGAGCGCATTACAAAACCACCAGATGGGAGATGTATGTTTCCTGCCAGTGTCTGAGATGCTCAGAAGAAGTCATCATTCTCAGCGTCCTCAAGCACAGGCATACGTGAAAGAGTAATATCCAAGTAGCAACCTTGTTCACAAGGCAGCTCCTGCAGACAGATGTTCCCAGGCTCGCTCTCTCTCTCTCTCTCTCTCTCTCTCTCTCTCTCTCTCTCTCTCTCTCTCTCTCTCTCTCTCTCGCTTTTTGAGACAGGGTTTCTCTGTGCAGCCTTGGCTGCCCTGGACTCACTTTGTAGACCGGAGACCAGGCTGGCCTTGAACTCACAGATATTCACCTGCCTCTGCCTCCCAAGTGCTGGGATCAAAGGTGTGCACCACCGAGCCCAGCCAAGTTTCCTTTCTCAAGATAATGATGCACTGGTTTCAAGAGCTGCATCTTTGCAACATCTTTTCCCACAGTTTCACCTAATTCTGTGCTAGGCTGTCAGGCACCACTTAATAGATTGTAATGTGGCATTTGTTCTAAAATGAAAGTCATTAAAGGAGTTCGCACGAAGTGTCCATGAGCCAATTAAAAATGTACCTATTTTTAAGAGGCAGCTAAGGGGAAAACTGATAGAGCTGTTGTGTATGGGTTGAGTTGCTGATTCTGGGTGTGGGGACACTGCTAATGGCTTTACATGTGTCACAAAGGGACATCTTTTCTCCTTGATGTCAGGATGACTCTCACAGTAACACTATAAAAAGAAAGTAATATATACGTGATATGAATTTATGTTAAAAATAGAACAGCAGCACTTTGAAGAAAACAGAACAACTCTAGATCTAATCTCCTAGAAGCTTCCTGAAGGAAACAAAATAATAACTCCTAGCGGAAGACTTTCTTTGTGTGGGCACAAGCTGGGAAGAAGTGCCCAAGTCAGGATGTCAAAACCTATTCCTGTTTTTCCATTTGTACGCTGAATGAGGAAAACCTATAAAGAAGTGAAAATAAGGCTTTCCTCCTTAATGACATGTGACTTCCTTCTGCACCGAGGATGTTTGGAGTTCAGATCTTAGGGGCTGTGGGACATAAGAGGAAAGAGGAAAGCGCCATTAGCATCTTCAGTGTGAGTATGCAGATAACTCAGCTGGTTATGTCTGAGTTTTATGTGATACTTAGCTGTCTGGCCATGATTTCCCAACTGGGATTTTATAGTCTTAGGATACTTGAAAAGGTTGCAGTGAGGGTTGAGGTAAAGTTGGCTGCTACGGCTGAGTTGATCAGAACAAGAGTTTGGAATCAAGGAAATGCTAAGGACCTGTCTGGCTCCGGCATAAACAGAGGTTGGTGGAGGTTAATGTGGGGCAGGACTTCAGTGTGAATCAAGTCAGTGAGGTGAGAACGGGGTCTCCCTCCAAGGCCATGGTATGAGAGAGGGCTGGACCTCAGGCCCATAGACATTCAAGAACCATCTCCTGATGTTGACTGTTTGCTCTGGACAGTGAGGTGGCGTCCCAGCTGGCAGGGATGAAGAAACTGGCTACAGCTTTTCTCTGGGAGGACCAAGAAGTAATGGCTGCAGGCTGGATCCTCGTGGAGGTTGGAGAAGGAGCTTTGAGCCTTAGATAATGATTCTTTCTACTAGGCTACCGTATACTACAAAAACCAAAACCAAACCAAAACAAACAAACAAACAAACCTTGCTATTTCCCTCTGAAATTTAAAATTAATACAGTAGGACTAGAGACGTGATTGAATGGTTAAGAACGCTGGCTGCAGCCGGGGTGGGGTGTGAGTGGTGGGGGTGGGGGTATTGGTGGTGCACACCTTTAATCCCAGAATTCAGGGAGGCAGGCAGATCTCTGTGAGTTCGAGGCCAGCCTGGTCTACAAAGTGAGTCCAGGATAGCCAAGGCTACACAGAGAAACCCTGTCTCAAAAACAAAAAAACCCCAAAACAAACAAAACCCCACCACCACCACCAACAACAACAAAACCACTGGCTGCTCCTGCAGAGGACCTGGGTTCAGTTCCCAGTGCCCACATGGTGGCTTAGGACTATTTGTAACTGGTCCCAGGGGATCTGATACCCTCTTCTGGTCAGAGTGGGCACTGCATGCACAGAGTGTACAGACATGTATGCATGCCAAATACCCATATACAGAAAAACAACCATTTAAAATAGTATAGCAATGCTTTCACTTAGTAATGTTGGAGATACAGGTTGCTATTTTTCTGCAAGAGACCTGACTGGGAGAAAGCAGTAGGAGGGACTCCTCTTCTCCAGGGCAGGTCATAGAAGTCAGAACTCCTTTCTCAAAGCGAGCCAGAAAACCCTGCCTTTCCACATAACAGGTGGCAATAAGAAAAGGATCTGGCATGCCTAGTAGACTATCATGTGATGCTTATTGTAGGCAGGGCCAATCAGAACCAGAAGAGATGCTCGCTCAGAGGCACCAAGAGGAGGTGGAGCAGGCAGGCTTCTCGGCCCCACCCCCATCTGTTCCCAGCAGGCCATGGCCTTTCCTGATTTTTCATAAGTTAATTAATTTAGGTACAGGGTTTCACACTGTAGTTGAGGCTAGCCCGAAACTTACCATGTAGCTCATGGTCTCAAAGTCGTGGTGATTTTCCTGTCTTAAGCTTCCGAGTGCCGGAATTGCAAGCATAAGACACCATGCCTGGCTTAAGAACAAAGTTTCAGGTGATTTTTACCTAACTTTTTAAAAAATTTCAATACTTTATGTGGGCTGTGGATTATGCTTGCCTGGTGAATTTTAGTCTCGTCCCCTCTGCACCTTGGCTGATGGCTGGAGTTGGCTCAGTCTAGTGCTAAAGAATAAGTTGGGAAGACACAACTGAGCCCTCTGCACTTCCCCTGCACATCCTTCTGTGGTCCAGAGGGACCCCAGAGTGTCAGGATGACCTGTGGGGGTGGAGTGGAAAGTGTGCGTGTGGGGGAGCAGAGGCAGAGCGAAATGGCGTCAGAAGTTTTGACATAGACTTTAGGAGTGGAAATTTATAATGTTTTTTTCCTGGAAAAAAATGTACAACATTTAAATCGAACTGTCTAAACTCCAAATAAATTAAGGGTGTCTATTGGAGCTCCCTGTATGAACGGTCTGTGCACCTTTAACTGACTGACACACACTCTGTAAAAGGGATTGTGTATCTTTTAGAAAATTTGTTTTGTTATTTCCTTTGAGACAGGGTTTCTCTGTATAGCCCTGGCTGTCTTGGGGCTCTCTCTGTAGACCAGGCTGGCCTTGAACTCACAGAGATCCCCCTGCCTCTGCCTCCTGAGTGAAGGGATTAAGGGTGTGTGCCACCATGCACGGCTCATTTAGAATAGTTTTACAGTAAGAAATGGAGTGAATTTCTTCCATCTGTTTCTTTGTCTCCTTCATTCATGGTTGCAAGGCCTCAAATACTCTAATAGAATAATGTGCTAATTCTTGGATTGAAGCTATAGATTACTGCCTCTTTGAGGGTTTTTTAACTCATTGACAAGTTCTGTATGGCATGGTACAGAGGCCCCCTGGGGAGAAAGGACTGATTTAGAATACCACAGATGCTAGGTGCTACGAACTCTCATGGAAAACAAAACAAAACAAAAAACAAACCAGAACCTGTGGGCCACACTTCTGATTTCCAGCAATTAAATTGGCCTTACATTTATTTGGTTCAGTCTCAACAATTAACAAAACACTGTTTACTCACAAAAAAAAAAAAAAAAAAAAAAAAAAAATGTGTTTTTCAAAAACCCATGTAAATTTCTCTTTATTTTCAGCTAACGTTGGTGCATGTCAACATTGTAACAGTGAGGTTGCTGGTAGGAAAGCCCTCTTCAAGTAGTGGCCCTTGGGCATGCCACCTAACCTTTTGAAGTCTTGGCTAACTCATTCATAAAATGGCTATCACAGGATGGTTTTGAGCATTGAATGAATGATAGAGTAGCCAGATTATTAGCAGAGTGTTATCTATATAAAACATTTACTATGTGATGTGCTATTGATTTTATTGTTTATTTGGGTCCCATTCTAGGACTTGGACCTTCATAATTTGCTTTGGCTCTTGTCATCTTTTCAACATATTTGCTGAGGCATATTTTGCATACCATAAAACTCCCACACTTAAAGTACACACTTAACTATGAAATTTAAGGGGTGCCTGATCACCTCCGTGACATTTTAAAACTTTTCATCACTCTCATTTTGGTTTGGTTTGGTTTGATTTTTCAAGACAGGGTTTCTCTGTATAGCCTTGGCTGTCCCAGACTCACTTTATAGACCAGGCTGGTCTATAAAACTCGTAGAAATCCACCTGCCTTTGCTTCCCTAAGTGCTGGGATCACAGGCATGGGCCACCATGCCTGCATTTTATCACTCTTGAAAAAAGTTTCTACCCAGTAGTAGTTCCTAGGCATTTCCCTCCCCAGAATTCCTCATAGCCACAGACAATCAGTCATCTGCTCTCCATCCCCATAGACTTGCCTCTTCAGAATATTTAGATCAATGCAATAATACAAGATGTGGTCTCTGATGGGCTCTTTCCTCTTCATAATTTCAAAGCCCAACTCTGTTGTCAGTGATCGTATGTGCTGTGACTAAAAAATATCCTGAATTTTATTTTTTCCACCCATCAATTTGTGGACATTTAAGTCTTCCTTATTCTTGGCCATTTTGAATAATGTTGTACAAAAGCATCCACAGACATTTTACAAGGACACGCGCTTTCATGGTTTTCCAGGAGTAGGAAGGCCAAATTGTATGGAAGCTGTATGTAATACTGAGAGACTCCACGCTGCTTTTTTCAGTGTCTACATATATCGCTTTACATTCCCACTAACTAATTTCTCCATAGCTTCATCAATATTATTGCTTCCTATTTTAAAACTTCTGAGCACCCGAACGGGTATGAAGCAGTGTCTAACTGCAGTTTTTGTTGTGCCCTGGTTATGAGCATTCCTTACATCTTCTTTGGAGAAATACCTATTTAAATTCTCTGTGCTTAACTCGATGGCCTTATACTATTGGATTGTTTATGTACTCTGGATATGAGTTTCACGTCACACATATGATTCGCAGACATTTTGGTGCACTCTGTTAGCGTGCCTTGAAATTATTTGTATGAGCTGATAAGTCTCAGCTGCCTCGCGTTTTGTATTGAAAGCCCCCCACTCCTTTTAACTGATGCTTGGTTTGCAAATCCCCTTGGCAGCCGCTGTTCCTCTACCTTGCTCTCCAGTCCGTCCACGATCCCCTGCAAGTGCCTGAGGAGTACACGAAGCCATATGACTACATCCAAGATAAGCACAGACGTATTTTTGCGGGGATGGTGTCCCTCATGGATGAAGCAGTGGCAAATGTCACCACAGCCTTGAAAAGCCACGGACTCTGGAACAACACTGTGTTCATCTTCTCCACAGGTTAGTCAACCAGTTCAGGAGGCCCATCTCTTGGCAAAGCGTGGGCTGTGTCTTCATTCCATAGAGCAAAGAGAGACAGACTGGAACAGTTAGCATTTCTTTCTTTTCTTTTCTCTCTCTCTCTCTCTCTCTCTCTCTCTCTCTCTCTCTCTCTCTCTCTTGTTTTTGCTTTTGTTTTTTTCTTTGTTTGTTTTGTTTTGTTTTTTCAAGACAAGGCTTCTCTGTGTAACAGAGTCCTGTCCTGGACTTGCTTTATAGACCAGGCTGGCCTCAAACTCACAGCGATCCGAATGCCTCTGCCTCCCAAGCACTGGGATTAAAGGCATGCACCACCATCTCCTGGCAGCAGTTAGCCAGGAGACATGGCAATAATGCCAGCTGCTGTAGTAGAGCCACAGTTGCAATGGGAGTAAGAAAAGAGAATTACATACCGTTCATACCTTTCCTCCTTTTGTTTATATTTCAAAATTCCCAGGGAGTGTACTTGAGGACCAGCACTCACTAGTTAGCAGACGGGCACCCTACATCCACAGGGCGTCAGGATGGCAGATCCCCAGAAAGCCTGGTCACCACAGCCATCTGCTATTGTGACACTATCAAGCCAGACTAGAAAAGGAGCCAATTAAGCTTAGTCTAGACTCTCAAGTATAAGCTTTTTTTTTTTTTTTTTTTAATTAAAATTGTTTTCCGACAATAAAAGTTAAGCATTCAACAGGAAAAACAAGCAAAGGTTGAAAGACAAGTGAACCCTCAGGCACCAGAGACAACGGAAAACTGTTTGCACGGAGTCAGAGCCTTCTGAGGGGAAACATTTTACCTTCATGATCCTCCTCTTTCACAAGAAATGGTTTTCTTGACTTTCACTCCAATGGGACTTGGGCGGAGATCTTTGCTCTTCTCGTCGTCCCAAACACTCAGGCAGCACGTTTTTGTTCTATGTGAAAAGCAGGCTGTGTTGTTGCTGGAACTTTCCCCATGGTCTTGGTTTTGGAATGGCCAGTCCTCCACCTGCCTTCCTGCTGTCTTTACGGAAACACCCAATACTTGGTTACTTGTTTGGTCTTCTGACGTCCTTAGTTTCTTGCTCCGTTTTCTTTACATTTCTTTTTCTGCTTGGAAATTTTATTTACCAGTTTTTTCTAAACTTTCTGTTGACTTTATTTCAATTACTAGGTTTTTTTGGTTTTTTTTTTTTTTAACCACCAAGAACTTTCTTATTTCCTAATGACTCCCTTTCTGTAATATTTTTACTTTATATATGTAAAAACTTAATGTGTGTTAATGTACTTGATACATGTATGACACATGCATGTATATACATCTTTAAAGTTAGATAATTCTCAACATTCTCTATTTTAAGTTCTCCCTCCCCTCAGTATGTTTGTATTTTTGTTTTAGTTAGTCTTTCAAAGTAAGTGAATTCTTCAAATCTTTGTGACCTTGGCTAATACCAAAAAAAAAACCAAAAACAAACAAACAAAAAACTTTGCACATGCTGGCGAGGATGTGGGGAGAGAGGAACACTCCTTCATTGCTGGTGGGAATGCAAACTAGTACAGCCACTTTGGAAATCTATCTGGTGCTATCTCAGAAAAATGGGAATAGGGCTTCCTCAAGACCCAGCTATTCCACTCCTTGGAATATACCCAGAAGATGCTCCAGCACACAACAAGAAAATTTGCTCAACCATGTTCATAGCAGCATTATTCATAATAGCCAGAACATGGAAACAGCCTAAGTGTCCATCAGTAGAAGAATGGATAAAGAAACTGTGGTACATACACACTATGGGATACTACTCAGCTATTAAAAACAAGGAATTCCCGAAATTTGTGGATAAATGGATTGAGCTAGAAATGATCATAATGAGTGAGTTAACCCAGAAGCAGAAAGACTCAAATGGTATATACTCACTTATATCTGCATACTAGCCCAAGGGGCATGTCCCACGAAAGCCTTCACTTACCAGGAAACTGAGACAGAGGGGAGGACATCCTATTGGGACTCTAGATGAGAGAAGCATGGGAGAATGGCAAAGTAGAAGGATCCAGAGGGTCCTAGAAACCTACAAGTAGAACATTATGATAGGCAGATTTGGGCCCAGGGGTCATGCTCAAACTAAGGCACCAGCCAAGGACAATACAAGCGGTAAACTTTAAGCCCCTACCCAGATCTAGCCAACGGTCAGAACATTCTCCACAGTTGAGTGGAGAGTGGGATATGACTTTCTCACGTACTCTGGTGCCTCACATTTGACCATGTCCCCTGGAGGGGGAGACCTGGTGGCACTCAGAGGAAGGACAGCAGGTTGCCAAGAAGAGACTTGATACCCTATGAGCATATACAGGGGGAGGAAATCCTCCTCAGGAACAGTCATAGGGGAGGGGAATAATGGGAAAATGGGGGCAGGGGGAGAATGGGAGGATACAAGGGATGGGATAAACATTGAGATGTAACAAGAATAAATTAATAAAAAAAAAGAAAAGATACTTCACACACACACACACACACAAAAAAAAAAAAAACAAAAACAAAACTTTGGTTGGAAACTCCACATGTGAGATTAGAACTTATCATTCAGTAAGTTTGACTGGAAAATCACTGTGTAGGAGTGAGGCAACAGGGTGAGGAATTGATTTTGTTGGTCTCAGTTGTTTTTTGTTGTTCTGTTGTTTTGCTTTGCTTTTAATTAAGCATAGTTATCAAATCTAGTCGGTTTGAGCATTTAACTATAGAGGGCAATTTTAGGGGCCTCGTCTGGTTAAACAACCCTCACAGTCATCCCCCAAGGACCTTGAAGATGTGAGAACTAGACACAAAGACACGATCACGATCGCTCAGCCCACGGTTACACAGCCACACGTGCGCACGACCGGCCCTGTGTTTCAGCCCCCGTGGCATTTTCTAGCCTTATAGATGGCAATCTGTTCATTTGAGACAGGATCTGGTTACCATATAGCCAAGCTGTCCTGGATTCTCAGTCCCCCTGCCTCTGCCTCACCAGCACTGGCTGGGATTGTATGTGTTCATGGCCGTC
Organism: Acomys russatus; assembly: GCF_903995435.1. NCBI lineage: Eukaryota > Metazoa > Chordata > Mammalia > Rodentia > Muridae > Acomys > Acomys russatus. The sequence continues at coordinate 15,013,577 of NC_067166.1, forward strand.
CCATGGTTGCATGTGTCCTGGCCAGCGTCCCACATGATGTCTGTGTTCTCATCCGACTTCTGATACAGCGGAACTGTTTCCACGGTGGGCTGCAAGGACGAGCTATTAAGGACCCAGGTGGGCAGAGTGCATTAGCGCCGTCTGCGGGAACAGCCCATGTAGTTGCTTTAGTGCCATCTAAATGCTATGTTTTTCTTCCTTTCTTTCTTTTTTTCTTTTGCCTCTCTGGAGTTTTGTTCAGTGGGTCTCTGAGTCTAGAAGAAGGTATTGGGCCTCTTGGTAGTGGAGCACATTTTGGGCTGGCGCCACAAAACATGGTCGGGCAACGGGAATTTGCTCTCGGAGTTGTGGAATCGCTTGTCACCTGGCCAGGCGCACTTGCCAGCTGCGATGGAGTGCATGTAGGCATGATGCTGGGCACCCACGTCGTGGTAGCACTGTGACGGCACCAGCGGTAGTCAGGTCCTGGTACTCTTTAAGTCCATGTTGTATGTGCCACCGTGGGAGTCATAGCGCAGCCAGATGCCGAAGTTCTTAACACGCAGTGGTGACTTCGCAAACAGCTGCCCTCAGTGCACTGCCTCCTTGGATGACTTCTGCATCTTCTGCAGCCGCAACACGAAGTACCAGAAGTGGGACTTGGCCACCATCTGGCTGGGTACAAAGATGAGCATTCGGTATAGTGGCACTTTGGGGCGGGCAGTACAAGGTGGCCCCACCACCTTGTACAACTGAAGCGCTCCCGACGCCTTCAGGGCTGTCTGGCCTCCTTCGCCGCTGCTCACAAAAGAAAAAAAAAAAAAAAGCTGCTATAATTTTCTAAGTGTTCCCTATGTTGATGAGGGTTGAATGTGAGAAAAAAAAATTCCCACAGAACAAACACAAAGGAAGACATCGTATATGTAATTCTTTACAGAGTCTCTTATAATCTGGGAGTCAGCCACAATTACTTCATTAAAAAACCCTCCCATAGCATTTTTTTTGATAAGTGTTGGTGTTGAAAGCCTGTAGAGTCTCTAGAAACAATTAGCGGGAAGAAGGGCAGGATGCCTAACACCAGCTTTAGCAATTATTCCTGGGAAATAGCCTCATAATCGTAAAAGTTGGAGGCTCTACGTTTTAAAAACCCTTGCCTTTGCTGCAGGGATCATGACAACACAGTTTCTGGAGTGATTTCCTAAATGTGGATTAATATGTTACTCATGAACTAAAAAAGGGCTCCGAAGCAAAGATGTCCGGGAAGAGATGGGATAAATTTTTTTCAGGATATGTTAGAGTGAAAAAAATATTTAAAGATCAATCTTTCTTTTATTTCATTATTTCATATATGTGTACATATTTTTAAATAGAGTTAATCATTTTATAAATAGCTGTAACATTTTATTCAATTTGGTAAAAACAGTATTTGAAGCTTCTCACTGAAAACACGGTGACTACCTGATAACGAGAAATCACTGTCTTCTACCCTGATACTACGATGTCTTAGCAGATGTATTAATCTTCGGTCATCTTTGCTATGTTGGGGGCTAAATGCAGCGCCATTATGACTGTGCATTTCTGTAATGCTTCTAGATTTGATCTGGTGTTTTTTGTTAGGATTTTTAAAAATGCCAATTCACAAGTGAGAATGGCGGTGGTTTCCTTTTTTCATTGGCGGGCTCTGTTGTCTTGATTAAACCCATGTGATGAAATAATTAGGATGGTTTCCCCCCCTTTTTCTATGATTTGAGTAGTAAGCCATCCTTGGAACCTTCTTTGGAGGCATTTTATTTATTTATTTATTTTAAGATTTATTTATTTTATTTATTGCATATGAATGCTTTATCTGCAGAAGAGGGCACCAGATCTCATTATAGATGGTTGTGAGTCACCATGTGGTTGCTGGCAATTGAACTCAGGACCTCTGGAAGAGCAGGCGGCACTCTTAATCACTGAGCCATCTCTCCAGCTCTTTGGAGGCATTTAAAAAGTCATCTCCATAGTTTAAATCTTCTCCTTACTTATGTCTAGATACGAGTCATCAAATGTTTTAGAATTAATCTTGCCTGAGATACAGTGACCACCTTGATTGCATCTCCAGATGATTCTTCTTCCCAGTAGCTTCTTCTGGGCTCCCATTTTAGCTTCTTGCCTTGGTTCTGCTTGACTTGGGGGTGGGGGTGGGGGTGGGACCAAACTTGAAAAGATGAATTGCTAACTCCCCTTCTTATCTTATCTCTTTTCGGCTTTCTGTTCTTTCTCCCAGCCTCCCTCCCTCCTCTGTGCTACCGTGACAGTTGGCCCCTGGCCCTCAGTGCCCTGGGTCGAGCTTATTATGACTGTGTTTTCAGTATCAGAGCCGCCCTCCACTGAATTCCATGGTAAGAGTGACCACTGTTATGTCTCGGCTGCTCGCCCAGCCCCTCCTCACCCCTAGTTTTTGCCTCCGCTTACCGTGTCCTTGCTCGGGGTGTAAACGAGGCAGCTTGAGGTGAGTTAGCCTGTGAGCTGGTTCCCAATCCCCATTTTATCAAAGAAGGAACCCAAACTTCAAGAAGCTAAGAGATTAGCCACAAGTCAGACACATGGGCCTAAAGGCAGACCTACTAGAGTCAATTTCTAGTTACTAATCAATACCCATGTTTAAGCTCACTTTGGTGATTTTTACCTTCCCCTTAGTGCTCTCTGTATCTGTTCCCGAAGCCAACCTTTCCCCAACTCTTCCTGAGAAGAACTCTAAAACCCTTCATTCTCTGAATGCGAGTAAGGCGGGGTCTTTCTACCCAGCACATGTGGCCATCTCTCGGTCCCCTGGCCACAGGTGTGTCTTGAGGGACACAGCTCTCTGAGTTCCCAGGGCCTTCGAGAGTGAAGTGCATTCTGGTCTGTAGAAGCCACGTGACCGAGTTACATTCTCTTCCCTTCTGGCCTCCGGTTCTTTGAGCAACCAAAAGCACCCTTGAGCGCAGTGGCCTGGATCCCCTCAACGCCATCCTGTTAATGTTTCACTTCTAGATGTGGCCCAGGAGACACATCTCTTCCCCTCCCCCTCCCCTGCCCCACCCCCGCCCCGCCCCGTTCTGTCTTAGACCTCTTAACTACATACAGAAGGGCAGAGGCGTAATGATTCTTTGGTCTTGTATAAAATTACTACTCCCAGGCATTCTCCTGCCTCTGTTCAGTCAGCGGCAGTCAGCCCTGCTGCTCTTAAACTTTGTGGAACTGTTTCGAGATCCGAGCATTGTAAGCAGTCTTCCCATTGTCCTGTCCTGAGTCAGGATGCATTTCCATCTTTCTCTGCTTTTAGTGAGATGTTGGCTAAAAGAGGGAGTTCTAGCTTCAGTCAGGAGGGCAAGGTTTTAGCCTTTCTAGTTTGCTAAACTTCAGGAGTCTACACGGAACTCTGATCCCGAGGAAGGCGACTCAAAAGTGAGGGTCCGTTCTTGATCAGCTTAGGCCAGGGGTTTCTCAACCCTCCTAACGCTGTGACCCCTAAATACAGCTCCTGTGGTGTGGTGACTCCTCAACCATGAAATCATTTCATTGCTACTCCCTAACTGTAATTTTGCTGCTGTTATGAGCCATAATATACTTATCTAATATACTTATCTGGCGTGCTACCCTGTGAAAAGGTCCTTCCATGCGCGTCCCCCCCAAAGGAGTCACAACCCACAGGTTGAGAACTGCTGCCCTAAGGAGAAACTTAATTTGCCTTTCTTTCTCCAAAGGGTTTTTCTGTGATTCTTGATAATTTATTTCCTGAAGTCAATTTTTTAAAATGTTACTGCCTTTTTTACTTATGTGTGTGTTTGTGTGTGTGCGCACACGCATTCACACCACAGTTCCTGTGTAGAAGTCAGAGGACAGCTTGATGGTGCTGGTTCTCACATAAGTCTGCTCCTCACTAGGAGAAACATGAATTCTGATTACAGGGTGTCAGAGGAGAATCAGAGGTCTCTGTATTTAAAAAAACAGTGATATGCCTATAAGGGAACAGGAATTTTGTGCTAATAGGTGCATTAATCATCTGCTTGCTATCTATCTATCTATCTATCTATCTATTTATCTATGTGTATATATATCTGCCAGGAACCAACTGAGCATAGAATTCACCTTCTCCCAAGTGACTTTCAGTTGAAGGAGAGTAGGGTCTAGAGAGGTGGCTCAGTGGTAAGAGCACTGGCTGCTCCTCCAAAGGACTGAGGATTTTATTCGTAGCACCCACATGGCAGGTCACAGCTGTCTATAACTCTAGCCCCGAAAAGGGCCAGGTTTCTGTGGGCCCTGTCCTTATATGGTGAAGACATGCATGCAGACAAAAAAAAAAAAAAAAATCCATATACGTATGATTAAAATAAACAAATCTCTTCTAGAAAAGAAAGAAAAAGCACTTATTTCTACGTTCATCATTAAAGTTAAGGAGACAAGCTTAAATTCAATTATTCTGGTTTTTGTGCCCCCGCTAATGTAAATTACAATTGATTGGTTAATGTCATTCTGTTATGGATTTGGTTAGGTTGTTTGTTTGTTTGTTTGTTTGTTTTTCTGTGTTATGGATCAAATCAAGAGTTTCACACGTGATGCAGGCAATTTACCACTGGGCTAGAGTCCCATCTCGGCCACTCTTTCTGAAACATGGGATTAATTGTACTGTAAGCAAATACTGCTTGTTTCGATATACACACACCGTTGTATTCTTTTTATACAGCAGTGACCCTTTTAGTCCTTGGCTAGCACGTGATCAGAGTCTGAGTCCGGCTTTCCCAATGATGACTTTGTTGATTCTGGCTCAGTTTCACAGTCTGTTAAATGACCATCTGATCACTTAGTCGCTCTGCCTGGACTGGGAGATGACAGCAGGTGTTTAGCAGGATCAGGTCTTCCTGTTACCTTGGTGTGTGTGGAGGCACAAAGCAGGCAGGGCTTTTAGGAGGCTCTGACAAGAAGGAGAGGTGACGAGGTGGAGGTGCAAGAAGAGATTTGAGAAATAGGAGCATTTGGGCTGAGAACCCCTGCTCTTATTTCTAGGGGTATTGACGCCTTGCTAACCTGGTGGTCTCCAGCGCTGGGGCAGTCTTCACAGAGACTGGCATACATTTGCAGATTGCATCCTGTGGCCAGAGAGCATGTATAATCTGTGTGGCAGTAGGTACACAGGCCATGGCTTCATTGTGCACTTATTGGGATGCAGGCTTGGGGAGGTGGGAATGCGTGGATGAGGCCTGGCAGCTGCTCTGACCATACAGTGAAATTGCCGTTCATCGAGCGGCCTCCCCGGTGCTCAGGCCAGTGGAAAAGAGTCTTGTCCATGATGCCGTTGCCACCTTGAGAACACAGAGCCTGCTCAGCAGCGCATCTATGCTTGGACAGAGTGAGTCGTTGTAAAATATAAAGGGTTGACGCGTCATCTGAGCATCCACAAAATGGTGTGCAATTGATTGTATGCAACAGAGTTCCTCTAACTCCGAAGCCCCCTTTTCTTCCTCTTTGCAGAATTTCCTTCAGAACAGGGAGCTGGCAATAGAGAACTGCTCCGTGGCTTTAAGTAGGCCGTGTAGTTGGCAGGGTTATAAAATACTGTAGAAATCTGTGCTGGGAACGGCTGCAGCAGAGCAGCCTGGCTAGGCGCTCAGACCCTTACAAGAGTGCCTCCCGAGGCCGAGAACTGTTAAATGAACAAACAAGGACCCACATCACCCCACTGCTCACCTTGCAGCGGCATCTGCATTTGACACATGTCTGTCAAAGAGGAAAGCAACAGTCAGTAGATTAAAGCTATGAGACAGGAATGGCCTGTCCTTGAGGCAGCTATCGACCCGTGTCACATCTTGAGATTTTGCATGTTAGTGTCCACACGAAGAGCATGTTGGGCCACTTGAAATTTTTTCTCATAGGAGGTGTTAATTTATTGATTACTTCACAGAGTGAAAATAATAACCAATATACTTTAAGGACTCTAGACCCGTCTTGCTTCTAGTCTCTCTGAGACAGGCCACCGAAAGATCTAAGGAAAGGACGCCTCTCAATCCTTTAACAGGTTGTCAGTGTTTTATTATATTACTCAGTAGGTGCAAAGACATCTTACTGTTGATATTTTGAGTTTTCAGCAGGCGAATGTGAAATAATCAACATTTTCACGCTTCCGTGGGCGTATAGCATCGTGGCCTTTCTCTGAGTTTATAATTAATGGAAGGTCATATTGAACTGAGCGTATTTATTGACTAAATCGCAGAAAGCTTTCCAACTGTTTGGAGTTATTTTCTCCTTTCCCTTTGTGTTCCGTTTTTAAAGGTCACACTTTAAGGTGGCTTTGTTTCTTACTCCTCTCAGAACGTTCTAGATCAAGTCCCCTCTGAGGCAAGAGGGGTGTTTTGTTGCCCAAACTTCTTGGAAGGTTGAATCGTTAAACCACCAGCCGTGAGCCGCCCCCAGCCTGTTCACATCGGCTGTGCCCGCTGGCAGCCTCAGCAAGCATTTCAGGGCGTCAAGCCTATAATCGTTAACATATACCTGTCAACTCCGCAGAGAAAATGTTACTGGGTGTGTTCCTTGGATAAGGTAGTCTTGTCCGAACATGACAGCAGGGCTGTTCTGATGTCAGGATTCTGTAGAGTAGGGAGGAACCAAGTCAAATAAGGAACTGCAGCTCCACAGAACCCCTCAGATGAGCAGAAAGGTAGAGGCTGCTAAATCTGTATTCTTCTTTCTGCCAGTAGGGGGCCCCGCCTGGTTCGGTGGTGCTACCTCTGTGCAGTGTGTCTTCTCTCTGGTAAACCTTTCCAGAAGGACACTCGCTGGTTGACAGAGGTGAGGTTCTGAATCAAGTCAGGTGGAGAATGGAAACATCACGCTTGCCCACCAGAAGAGGGCGCCAGATCTCATTATAGATGGTTGTGAGCCACCACGTAGGTGCTGGGAGTTGAACTCAGGACCTCTGGAAGAATAACCAGTGCTGTTAACCTCTGAGCCATCTCTCCAGCTCAAGTATATGACTTTATTTTTAAAAAAATATTATATGGTTCTTTTGCCTGCATTGTATGTCTTGCACCAGGCCTGGTCCCCACAAAACCAAACTAGAGCCTCTGATCCCCTGGAACTAGAATTAGAGCTGGTTAAAAGTGTCATGTGGGTGCTAGGAGCTGAGCCAGCCTTCTCTGGAAAAGTAGCTGGTGCTCTAAACCACTGAGCCATTTCTCTTTCTTTCATTCTCTCTCTCTCTTCCTTCCTTGCTTTTCTGAGACAGGGTTTCTCTGTGTAGCCTTGGCTGTCCTGGACTCACTTTGTAGACCAGGCTGGCCTCGAACTCACAACAATCTGCCTGCCTCTGTCTCTCAGAGCGCTGGGACTACAGGCACGCCTGGCCAAGTTCTCAGTTGTGTGACACTGACAGTGTTAGTATGTACTATAGTTAACTTGGTTTTTGTTTTGTTTTTAAGTCGAAAAGGAAGAATGCAAGTGGGAATAGCCCGGGGTCAGCTCCCAGAAAGATGGGACCTGGGTCATGCTATATTTGAAAGGCAGAGAAAGAGAGAAGAAAGAGTCTGCTCTGGAGTTCTCATAGAGACAGTAACAATGGCGGCAAGAGTGACAACCAGGAGTTGGTGAGGCCCTCCCTAGCATCACAGACTTTCTGTGTCCTCTGATATTCCTCCGTCCTAGAGTAGGCATGTTATATATATAATCTGCATGGTCATGCCTTCCACAGTAGACGGCGAATGCAGTTCAGGTCTGCTCGACACACTCTGTGCCAGAAGGCTGTGAGATGAAGGAACACACAGATCAGCCAAGTGCACAGGAGGTAAAGCAAGGTGGGTCTGGATGAATGGAGTTCTGGAAAGATAGGCTGGGGAGGGTTTTAGAGTCACTCCAGCCCACCCTGATCATTGAAAAAAATGAAACAGACCTAGACCGGCTGAGCTATTGGTCTTGAAGCCGACACTTGGCTTCATCTTTACTCCCAACCTTAGGCTCTTGCGCTGTAGGATGAGTCCATATAATAACAACTAGATACAAAAGTTTCAGTCGCACGGAAACGGATCCGCAGACCTTGCTGAACTTGAGCTGAAACAAAGAGCTGTGTGACGGCTCCTCAGATTTTGTCCAAAGTGTCATTTTAATCTCTACGTAGCCATCTTTAAGAATTAAATGAGGGGAGCCAGGCGTGGTGGCGCACGCCTTTAATCCCAGCACTCGGAGAGACAGAGGCAGGTGGATAGCTGTGAGTTCGAGGCCAGCCTGGCCTACAAAGCGAGTCTAGGACAGCCAAGGCTCCACAGAGAAACCCTGTCTTGAAAAACAAACAAACAAACAAACAAACAAACAGAATTAGATGAGGGGCTGGAGAGATAGCTCAGAGGATAAGAGCACTGACTGCTTTACCAGAGGTTCTGAGTTCAGTTCCCAGCGCACATGGTACCGCACAACCATCTATAAGATGAGCTGATGCCCTCTTCTGGCATGCAGGTGTACATGCAGATAGTGCACTCGTATGCACAAAATAAATAAATGAATTTTTTTTTTCAAGAGAGAGATTAAAATGTCAAAGTATGGTAGTGGTGCATGGTTTTTAATCCCAGTATTCAGGAGACAGGCAGGAACTCTGTGAGTTCCAGGTCAGCCGGGTCTACAAAATAGACTGTCAAAAAAAAAAAAAAAAAAAAAAAAAAAAAAAAAAAAATTGGGTGAGGATTGGCATAGTAAAAAAAAAAAAATGCATCTATCCTAATCCATCATTGGCCTGAAAAGAGCAAAGTCTCATTATTCTTTCTAAGCTTTTATCCTACCTGCCAATCAGTGGTAAGATGGAATAGCTGGTTCCCCACCCCCCGTCCCCCCAAACCCCCCCTTTCCCTCCCTCCCCCACTCCAGTTTTCATCTGCTAATGGAAATGCCCATGAGCACTATATGGCCAGTGCAGGCAGCCAGAGGCAGAGAGGGCTGGCCACCCCAGGGATGTTAGTTTGTCGGTCAGCAGAAAGTGGACAGGTGGCAGGTGCCCTGGGTCTGGGTCTTTAAACAGAGGCATGAATAGTAGGTAAAGGACAAACAGTTAAGTCCCAGGGTGGGGAGGTGGGGGGGACCAGGAACTGGGATTTGAATGACAAAAAGCTTCTTATAATTTAACTTCATCTCTTCCACTATACAAAAATGGAGATTTATTTACTCTATAGCTTTGTGGGGTTTTGTTGTTGTTGTTGTGTTGTTTGTTGGACTAATTTTGGTTCCTAAAGCACCCAGACAGCTCTGTTCTTCCCCATTTGGCTCTGTGGGATTCTCCTGAGGGCAGTGGTAGGTAGGTTACTGTACACATTTGTGTCATAAAGCATTTGCTCCAAAGAAGAGAGAGTTCCAGGGCTAGGGAGTGGCTTTGCAGAGGCCGCTGTGGCTGTTTAGTGTGCTTTAAGCATGCTGAGGAAAGTCCCAGGTCCCCTCCCTCCCACAGATTATCAGCCCTGCTTCCCTGATGAGAGGGGCCTGGGAACTGGCCCTGAGGCTCTTGGCTGGGCCCACCTTGCTGGGCTTGGCTTTTTCTGTTGTCGTCCTCTGTGCTCAGAAGCATCCCCACTCTAGGACGGAAACAACAGCAGGACTGTGTTTGAAAAGGATCCCCACTTGCTCTTCTTGCTGACTTTGGCAGTTGGGTACAAGCAACAACAAAACGCTGGACACAAAAATGCTGCCTCCCAGGCGTTGTTCCCTCTCCCACAGAGCAGCCCTGCCTCACGGGGCTCTTTTCTCCTGTTTTCTTAATGAGAAAATATTTTAGGGATTATTGGCACTGCAGGGTTTATTCTTTTCTGGTGGTTTTCACTCTTAATCAGCTGTAATCTCTGTGATCTTGTTTGTAGTCTTGTTTCAGCATGGGCCACATCAAATCGACAGCTCTAGACTGCTTGGGGGCTGTAAATAGCACTGGTTGCTCTCTCAGAGGACGCAAGTTCATACCTCAGCAGCCACGTGATGGCTCACAACCATCCAGTAACCCCAGTTCCAAGAGATCCAGTGCTCTCCTCTGACCGCCTCAGGCACCAGGCATGCACGTGGTGTACATATGTGTGTGCAGACAAAACACACAGAAAGGAAATCAATCGAAAATAATTTTAAAATTAAACACGTTAAAAGCATGGTTTCCTTCTCTCCCTCTGTCCCTCCCTCCCTCCCTCCTGCCTTCCTTCCTTCTTTCCTTTCTTTCTTCCCTTCCTTTCTCTCCTACCCATGAAGTACTTTCTACCTAATCTGTGAATTTTTTTCCAAACAATTGTTCCCAAAAGTTAATTTAACACCGGTGCTGTGGGAACTGCCAATCACCTGCGCTCTCTCTCTCTCTCTCTCTCTCTCTCTCTCTCTCTCTCTCTCTCTCTGTCTGTCTCTCTCTGTCTCTGTCTCTCTCTGTCTCTCTATCTATTTCTCTCTCTCTCTCTGTTGTCAGGTCAGCCTATGAGCTTATGACATATTCAGACATGTAAATGTATCATGAAGGAGGTTGGGTAAGGAGAAGGGAGCACTGTGTGTCTGAGGATGGTGGCCTTTTGGTGTCATTTTTAAAGTTTCACATTGTGTCACTTTATGTTAAAAAGGTCCTTTTTAAGTCCACAGGGAGTGGAGTAGGCTGGGTAGTGGGGTCCAGCCCCAAAAGTGCTTTGTGCACACAATATGTATGGCTCACATCTCTGTGTCCTTGAAGGGAGTGGCCTGACTGGTTTGTGTGGAGGTTGTCAGAAGGCTGTTTCACCTAACCACCCATCCTTTTCTTTTTTGGTAATAAGAATTTGTAGTTAACAGGCACGGCTCTGTAGTTTTAATTAAGACAAGGAGCCGGTTCTGTGACTTGTCACTAAATGAGATAGGGTCTCTTTGCTTATAGAGTAGCTACCATAGTGGTGGTTTGAGGCATAGGTGTCCACCGTGTCTGCAGGAGTCTTTTGCCATGTTGAGGCTATGAATAGTCTCCAAAAACTATCTAAGGGCAAAGAAGGGACAAAAACTATGTTGGCCCTTTGTGCTGGCACAGTGCTTCCTGAAGAACTCAGGGATGTTGGGCAGTAGAGACAGTGTACAAATTTGAAATTTAACCCCCCACCTGCGTGGAACCAATCCCAGGACAAGAGGCAAGCGAGAACGAAGTTTGGGGAAGAGATCAGCCATCAGCCCGGCTGGCAGAGCGAAGATGGATCTAAATTAAGCTGTTCTCACAACCACTAAGATGGAGGGAGGCAAGTGGCAAAGCGAACTTGGGGGCGTGGGTTAGTGCACACACAGACACAGGAGGAGTGAAGTGTTGTGTTTCTGGCCATGGTGACCAGCCAGTCCATCCTCCCAGCAGCACACAACTCCACAGTGTAAACTAGGCACATCTTCCAGGGTCATTCATCTTATCTGAATATGTAAGAGGGAAAGCAAATAAGGTAATTGTTTAGTAGTGTTGAGCATTTTATGTTAAAGCAAGGGTGTGTCTTGGAAGAGAATGCAATTTCATAGACTTAAAAATGTTTTGGTTTTGGTTTTGGTTTTTCGAGAAAGGGTCTCTCTGTGTTAGCCTTGGCTGTCCTGGACTCGCTTTGTAGACCAAGCTGGCCTCGAACTCACAGCAATCCGCTTGCCTCTGCCTCCCAAGTGCTGGGATTATAGGCGTGCACCACCACACCCGGCTCATAGACTTAAAAATGTAAGATCTCATATTTCCGCTCCTTCCTTCCTTCCGTCCTTCCTTCCTTCCTTCCTCCCTCCCTCCCTCCCTTCCTTCCTTCCTTCTTTCCTCCTTCTTCTCCTTCTTTCTTTTTGTTTCTTCCTTTCTCTCTTTTCTTTTCTTTTTTGAGACAGGGTCTTACTACACAGCTTTGTGCTCACCACATAGATCATGCTGGCCTTGAACTCATAGAGATCTGCCTCTGCCTTCTGAGTGCCAGGATTAAAGATGCACTACCATTCCTGTCTCCACTCTCCTCTTTTTCTCTTTTGGTGTAACGGTTTAAAATTCTTCAAAGGTGATCAACGCCATTCTTTCAAAGTCAGTGGCAGTCAGCAGGGGCCAGAGTTGCCCAGTGGTCCTCAGGGCTGCTGTGGCAGGTAAGGGTAAGGGACCACCTCTGCCCTAGGAGGATTCTGCTTAATTGATGGACAACCCTCGGGTGTGTGGAGGGGGCCAGGCTCTTAGGACTCCCAGTGATGGCAGATCATCATCGCAGTCAGTATGACCTCCAACACATTTGCCTCTTTTCCTACAACACCTGGGAGTCACCTCTGTCGTAGACCAGGAGTCAGTTCTGTACTTCTGCCAAGAAAGCCGAGGAAACTGGCAGGTGTGGTCTCCCAGGGTAATGATTTTCAGGGTCTGTACTTCTCATTTCTCTCCCTCTGGCCCTAAGCGGAGCGCTCCTTTCATGGATCCTTCCGCTTACCCAGCAATCTGTCCCAGGTTTGGGCTGAGAATCATTAGGTAACTCAGAGAATGCTCTCTTTTTCCCCCTCTGCGCTCTGAAGGCACCAGTAGAAAGGTCAGTTTGCTTAGGAGGCTCACAAATGGCCTTTGGAGACAACTCCAGAAACAGCTTTGTGCTTTGAGAACATCGCTGAAGTCAGGTCTCACGGCCCAGCACCCCACTGTTGGATGCAGCCCATGTGTTTGGTTGGAATGTCAAGATACAACAGCAGCAATGGTGGCAGCAGCCTTGTCACTTGAGTCCACACATTGAGAGGTGATTAGGATATGGAGAGGTACCTGACCAGGAAACATGCTTGTGCCTCCTGGCTTTTTTATTTGTTGTTGCATTTGGTTTTTTGTTTGTTTGTTTGTTTTGAGATTGGGTTTCTGTATGTATCCCTGGCTGGCCTAGAACTCCCCACATAGACCAGGCTGGCCTGGAAATCACAGAGATCTACTTGCCTCTGCCTGCCTCGTATAGGGATGAAAAGTGTGCATGACCCCAGTGTCCTACTGTTATTTAGCCACACAGAATGAGAAGGAGGGGAAAACCTTTTGAAACTTCTGGAGAGAAATCTGAAGTGCTGTACTTTGTTTGCTGTGATGTGATAACATTTCCCTAGAAATAATAGCCTTCATTTTTTAAAAAAAGGATTTCTTCTGCCTAAAAGAAAACATTATTTCTGTTTGGTATAGAAAATACTAATAGCAATGGTCAGAACATTCTCCACAGTTGAGTAGAGAGTGGGATATGATTTTCTTACGTACTCTGGTGCCTCACATTTGACCATGTCCCCTGGAGGGGGAGACCCGGTGGCACTCAGAGGAAGAATAGCAGGTTGCCAAGAAGAGACTTGATACCCTATGAGCATATACAGGGGGAGGTAATCCCGCTCAGGAATAGTCATAGGGGAGGGGAATAAGGGGAAAATGGGAGGGAGGGAAGAATGGGAGGATACAGGAATGGGATAAACATTGAGATGTAACAAGAATAAATTAATAAAATAATTTTTAAAAAAAGAAAATACTAATAGCAAATTTGCACACACACACACACACACACACACACACACACACACACACACACACAATTACAATCCAAAAAAGAAAGCGGGACATGATGGCATGTACCTTCTTGTTAGGCTTAGCCAGGAGCATCTTCTGAGCTCAGGAGTTTGAGGCTAGTGTGGGTAAACCACAGCCTTCAAAAAAGAAAGGAAAGAAGGAAAAGGAAGGAAGAAAGAGAAAAGAAGGAAGGAAAAAAAGGAAGGAAGGAAGGAAGGAACAGATTTCTGGACAAGGATGTTCAGATCTTAAGAGTACTTTTCAACTGTATTGGTGCTAATGATTAAAATGTCAAAGAAAGCACACTACACAGTGTGGGCATTGAAAAACATTGGCTTAGCATCCCATACTGGTTTTGTATTAATTTGCTTTTCATAGCTCTGAACACAGTATCTGGAAGATCAAGGTAATGCAGGAAATATTGGGGGTGGGCACTTTCGGAGTTGCAGTAAGTTGTGCAGGGAGGGGAAGACAATTGGAGCAGTTCATGGTGACAAAAGTGGTTGATCACATCACAGTAGTCCAGGAAGCAAAGACTGAGACAAGAGATGGGTACCACCTTCAGAGGCCCGCCCCCATCAGCCAGGTCCCACCTCCTAAAGGCTCTACAGCTTCCCCAAATAGTGCTAACAGCTACAGACCAAGTATTCAAAACGTGGGGCCATTTTAGATTCAATAATGGGTGCCTATTATACATTGCAGCATTTTTTTTCTTCTCAGGGGTGTATTAAAAATAACCGTCTCTTTTGCAAATAAAAATAGCAACTGTGGTGAGGTTATTGAAAGCCCCAGGGGACCAGTGGTAGAAATGGCTTGAAATTTTAAATGGCTTAGTATTCTAGCTATTACATTCATGGTTGTCTTAGTTCAGGTTTCTATTGGATGAATAAAACACTATGGCTAACATAACCTGTAAAAGAAAGTGTGTTAATTGGGCACATGGCTTCAGAGGTTTAGAATCCATGACAGTGGAGCAAAGGTGTGCAGGCAGGAATAGCTGAGGCCTTGTATCTGGGTCTGTAAGCAGAAGGGAGAGAGAGAGAGAGACAGAGACAGAGACAGAGACAGAGAGAAGGGGGGAGAGAGACAGAGAGGGAATGAATGAGACTATACAGACTGGGAATAGTGTGAGTCCTTTGAAACCTCAAAGCCTGCCTCCCACAAGGCCACACCTCCTAATCCTTCCCAAATAGCTTCACCAACTGGGTTCAAGTATTCAAACATAAGAACCTATGGGCAGCATTCTTATTCAAATGCACAGTCATCTGGCTTGTCTGTGTAAGAGCTAAAGTGTCTTTTATTCTCAATAGAGCAAGCTGTTCTGAACATTAAAAAGACAAGACTCAGGTGGCCTGGTGGTGCACACCTTTAATCCCAGCACTCAGGAGGCAGAGGCAGGTGGATCTCTGTGAGTTCCAGGCCAGCCTGCTCTACAAAGCAAGTACAGGACAGCCAAGGCTACAAAGAGAAACCTTGTCTTTAAAAAAAAAAAAAAAAAAAAAAAAAAAAAAAGGCTCATTTTTAGGTGGGTTTCTTTTCCTTAAGTTCTGCATTGGCTTTTTAGCAGTATGGATATGTATAAAATGCCTGAAAGTGAAAGGTAAATAATTTGTTGATTTTGGTCTCGCCCCCCCCCCCACCTCCAACAGTTAAAACAAAACACAACCCAAACAGTTGTCATCCTTCCTGCCTTTACCAGGCTGAGCCCCTGAAGCCATTATGACATTCCTTGTGGTCTCCGCCCCGCTCTGACTGCTCAGATGCTTGAGGAAGTTAGTCAGCTGTGTTGATCGCTGTGTGTGAGTGAAAAGCAATGGCCTTTATGTTCTCCGAGGGAATGTACTTCCTTTTCTCTTGGATAGCCGCCCCTTTGTTGATGTTTTAGCAAGGCTTGGAGCACTAATTGATTGTTAGGCTGCAGCAGGATCACATGCTACACCCAAGACAGAACCTGTGTCCCTGTGGGCTGCTGCACAGGCTGTGTGACCATTGGCTGGAGGTCCCACAGAACACTCAAAGTGAGAAATCAGCAAGCATGGGCCATGACAGTAAGCCATTCCATGTCCGCAGATCCAGGAAAGAGCCGACATAAACAGCCTTTTCCTTGCAGACACGCAGCCGGTCTGCCAAGGTGTTTCCTGAAGTACTTAGGGTTGAAAAGTGGATGGAGCCTGGAGAGGATATTTTTAACCACATGTAAAATAATTGCCAATAAATATTTCTCTCTACCATGTATAAATGCAGTATGTGAGGAGTAAGAAATACATTTGGAAAAGAACAGTTTTGCGTGTTGGTATTGAGTGCAGAACTTTGTTTTTGGAATCCCATACCGTTATCTCAGGCAGGCCCAGTCTTGTCCCTGAAGCACAGCCCCCCCCCCTTTTTTTTTTTTTGGCCTGCTTAGAGGTGACACTGCAGCAGTTATCTCTGGGTGGGGCAACTTGGTGTAGAGTACTGCATCTGTGTTCCACAGGTCCAGTTTGAGCTAGGGAATCCAACTGTTCCATGGGCAGAGACTAGTGCCCCCTGGTGGAAGTGGTTGAGAAGGGCTGTCCAGACTTCTGAACCTCACTTTCAGGTTGACTGAGTAGCTTTTTTTTTTTTTTTTTTTTTTTTTTTTTTTTTAAACAAACAGCCGTAGGGCGAGGGTTTTGCTGCAGGAGAGATGGGAATAAGGGTAGGAGGGAAAACAGGAGACTCCACAAGAGTGCTTGTGGTACACAGGGCCGCATCTGTGTGCTGGAGGCGTTGAACTCGTAGCTGTTCATGGCTGGGCCAGACAGAAGGCCTGATTACCGGCATTATATTTAAATATTGTGGAGATTCTTAAAGCTACTCAACGCTAGCTTTCTGGCTTTAAGCCTTTCTCACAGTGTTAAGTCTTAGTTCTCCATTTCTCATATGGAAAAAAAAAATGGGCTCGGAAGATGGCAACATCTGTCTCAAAGCAAAAGCCCCTCGCTTCCTGTTTCTCTATGCTCACCGGACAAGCCCAACCTCACGGCATCCAATTTCCCTTTACCTTCTGAGTGTCCAGAAACCAAGTGTTATCAGTTCCGTGGCCAAACTTTGTTATCACTAACTTATTCTAGTTGGTACAGTGGCCCATGGTTCAAAGCAGTTGCATCCGGTGGCTCTGAGCTCTGCTTTGGGAGCCACACTCCACAATACAGACAGTGCCCATTGCAGGCGCTTCCGAGTTCTCTAAGTCCCCCACTTGTTCCAGCTGCTTCTGTGAGGAGGAGGTGAGAGTCATGCGCCCAGCTTCTCACTGGGCATCCGGGACCTTGCTCTGAGCCCTCGCCCACCTGTTTTCGGCCACTGGAAGACTTCCACACATAGCCTAGATGTGCAGGGAGCCAGTCTCCGTGCGGTCACCCGTACTCACTCGGTTAATGCTTCTTGCAGTGGGGTTTCTGAGATGAAGCCTCCCTTCGGGTCATGGTGGAACTGAACATCAGTCGCCCGTGGCAGCGGCCACCTAGGACGGTACCTCATCTTCTGCGTGCTGCTTTTTCCTTTCTCCTGTTTGACCCCCAAATGATCAGCTCCCACTCTTTGGATCACTTCCAAAATAAACCTCCTGTGCACACAGTCGATCTTGGCCCAGGCAAAACTGGTGCCCTGAAGCATTTACCCCTAGCTATGTTCACACTAACTTCCTTTGTCTTTAACTTGGGGAGCTTAAAAGTTTCATATATAAACTATAGATAAGACACAATTTTTAGCCGGGCGTGGTGGCGCACGCCTTTAATCCCAGCACTTGGGAGGCAGAGGCAGGTGGATTGCTGTGAGTTAGAGGCCAACCTGGTCTACAAAGCAAGTCGGGGACAGCCAAGGCTAACACAGAGAGACCCTGTCTCAAAAAAAAACCAAACCAAACCAAAGACCCGTGCTACAATTCCATTAGACAATTCTCGAAGCTTGCTTGACTTTCTGCTCTTCTCCTTCCCTGCCTCTATTGAACCAAAACATTTCCTATTGGTGTTATCATGTAGAAGAGAGGCGAGTAATTAGCATCACCATCAACAGAGGAGTGAAGCGCAAAAAGTGCTTAGGTACTTCACACTTCCCTGAAAACCCAATTAGCACTCTTTTACGGTTGTAATTTTTAATTACTGTTTGAGTTGAGAAAAATGTATTCACTAATTAGGTAATTATTGGGTAGTGACCTTTTGATTTAAAAAATTGCTCTGAGTCCAAAATTGTCTCACGAAGAATTGTTTAATTTAATAAGTCACTGTTGCGTTGACGTCATAGGAAACCTAACACTAAAAAAGGTCTTGAATCCCTGCTCTTCCGGGGACCAGACTCATGACCACATGTTAACTCCAGCTTCAGGTGATCAGCGCCCTCCTCTGGCCTCTGAGGGAACTGCACATATGTGACGCTCCTGCCTCCTTCCCTCCTTTCCCCCTCCCCTCCAAAACACAAGTAAAAATAAAAACAAATCTTCATAAAAAGGAAAGGTCTTGAGGTGTGTGCTAGCAATTCCAGCATTCAGGAGACTGAGGCACGAGGATTGAGTGGTCTAGGCCAGCCTTTGCTAAGAGGAAGAAGCATTTGTTTCAAATAAATAAATAAATAAATAAGGGGTGGGGGGGGGGGAGGAAAGAGAGAGATAGATAGGAAAGAAAAGGATGGAAAAGGGAGGGAGGGAGAGAGGAAAGCCCTGGGGATGCAAGCCTATCAGCAGAGTGTTTGCTTAGCATGTACGAGGCCCTGGGTTTGATCCCCAAAACCGCATGAACTAGACGTGGTGGCAAACCCCAATGCTCAGGGGGTAAAGACAGAAGGATCAGAGTATAACATCATCCTTGGATACGTAGTGAGTTTGAGGGTAGCCTGGGCTACAGAGACAGGGTCTCCAAAAAGAAAGAAAATAAAGAAAAGGAAGATTTCCCCTCCCCCCCCCCCCGAGGTTATAATTGTATACTATATTATAATTTCATACTATGCGTAACAGCCTCCACTTACCAAATCTTTTTCTTATTCTTTGCTATAGTTTTCTTATCCCCTTGTGTATTTTTTGAGGATATGACAAATGATATGTTTAAGAGGAAACGCATACTGACTTGAGATTTCGTCATATTAAATATGTATATGTGCCAGGTGTGGTGACGCACACCTTTGATCCCAGTACTCGAGAGGCAGAGGCAGGTGGATCTCTGAGTTTGAGGCCAGCCTGGTCTACAGAGTGAGTTCCAGGACAGCCAGAGCTGTTACACAGAGAAACCCTGTCTTGATAAAAAATAAATAAATAAATAAACAAACAAATGAATGAATAAATGTGTGTGTGTGTGTGTGTGTGTGTGTACTAAAACTGAGAGTCTTTCCTCTAAAAAGAACCACAGCACTGATTGCTGTGTGATACTAGCAACAGGGAGAAACAGTCTACAGTGTGTGGAAACCTTTGTCTCGGGCATCTGAAACTATTCTGAGGTAAGCTTACTTTCCTAGATATATGATAGGCCATTAAACCAAATTGGGAACTTTGAGCAGTAAACTGAACGGTCACACAGCACACAGTGTGAAACTCTACTGTAGGAAGCGTGATTGTGTGCTGCCTTCCCTCAGCTCACAGTGGTAGTTTTAATAGCGGATCCTAACACCAGAAATGCAAACACAAAGTTACACATAGAATGTTTAGTTGAAATATAGAAGATATTCCTCCTATCTATTTATCATAAATGTAGTTTCTACATTTGAGTTGAGCCCCAAGCTCAGGACTCTGAATCGATGACTTCAGTGTCGTGTCTTGATGCTGCCGGGCCAGCGTGAGGAAGTGTGGGGCTAGTTGGAGTTGTAGCTTTTGGGTTGTTTCCATACACTTTGATTTAAGAGCATCCAGTTTTGACTTTACTTAAATTTATGGTTTAATATGCCACTTGTAAATATAACTACATCTATAGCAAGGATTTCGGGGGACGGAGGAGACATCCTACTACATAAACAAGCGAATTCCAGTGAGATCAAGTGGGTGGGATAGTACAGAAGAGATGGCGGCCACAGTCTGACCCAGTGTCTCCGTGCTTTACTGTGGGTATCATTTAGCTTTAATTAGAGGGAGGTTTTTTTTGTTTGTTTTTGTTTTGTTTGTTTGTTTGACAACAGAAAACAATTAGAAATGCAGTTAATAAAGCTTTCGAGTTTAGAGAAGCTTTGGTATAACATATGTACTACCTGAGGCCGTCAACGTGGTCTCCTTCCTATGTGGAATTCTCTGCACCCTGACCTTGCCAAGACTGATGGCTGTCACAGGATGGGTCCAGCCCACGCGCTGTGTTTGGTGTTTATCCCAGCACTTAGCAGTGCAGGATGCTCTTGACTGCTCGGGGTTTCCTTCCCTTGATTAACACTGATCGGATTTCTCACAGCAGAATTAAGCTCACTGGGAGGAGGGACCTTGTCTGTCTTGTTCATCACTGTATTGTTTAGTGATGTGATTCTGAAAAGTGATTTTTCTTATTCTCTTAAAAACAAAAGTACTCACTAATTTTTCCCCTTCATTATAAATCAATAACAATGAATAATAATTTCTGATTTTTAGATTACTAGGTTAGACTATTTTAAAAAAGCACATTTATTGCATATTTTCAGATTTATTTTGTTACCTTGTGTGATAAGTGTTTTGCATGCATGTATACATGTATACCACACGTGTGCTTGGTGCCCTTGGAGGCTAGAAGAGGGAAACTTCTGGGAAAGAAGTTACAGATGGTTGTGCGCTGCAGTGTGGGTGCTGGGAATTGAACCTGTGTCTTCTGCAAAAGCAACAAGTGCTCTTAAACGCTGAGCCATCTCTCCAGCCCCACCACAAGTCATTTTAGATTTAATTTCAGCTGTCAAAAGAAATCCTTGCTATCTCTTAATTAATTTCATTTAAAAACCATCTCAATAATCTCATCAAACTGATTTAAAAATCAACTCACGATTGTACAAGAAAGTTAGAAACTATTGAAAGGATAAAGAGGAAAATGGGAATTATTCTGTTATTCCTAAGGAAAACATTTAAACTCATGTGGGAAAATTTCTTCTAACAATAATAGTTCTTTAAAAATAAGAGTTTTGGCCTAAGGTGTAGTATAACAGCAAAGAACTTGCCTGGCATGTAAAAGGCCATGGGTTTTGTCCCCAGGATTAAAAAACATTTTTTAAAAGCCCAGTGAGATGGCAAGGTGGGTTGACCTACCAAG